>NC_067474.1:81689781-82889781 GCF_947179515.1 Apodemus sylvaticus
AGGATGTTTTGAACTTCAGTGGATGAACATAAAGAAAAATAATATAAGGCAAAACCCTTGTTTTTAGCAACTTATAGTTCTCTAAAAGCAAAAGATGAAATATACAACTCCAAGGCAAGTTAGATAAAAGTTAGTGTTTTATACAAAAGCAGGTAGAGTGGGAGACAAGAATGTAAGAAGTTGTTCCCTTCTAAGGTACATCAAAGAAAGGGCAGTGTGCATCTTTTCTTTTTTTTTTAATGCTGAAAGACAGTCATTGCTCTCAGATTAATGGCATAGGACAAGGTAGACCATTGGATACATTGGTTTTGTTACTGCTTCAGTTATATGGACAATCCATCTATCCAGAATGTCTCTTTCATGGCTCCAGCCAGGCATTCAGAGTTTATGGGCCAATAGCTCAATGTTTTTACAAAAGGGACTCGTGCTCAGTAACGGGTCTGGCTTGTCCTGTTATAGGAGACAATTTATCTTATCCTTGTGAAATAAAATCCTGTTGTCTTTGATTCTCTTCTGAATCACATCTAATTTGATTCTTTATTGGAAGCTTGGTTCTTTCCCTGATTTTTCCCCTTTTATTTTGGTCTGATGTTTTATGAATAGCTCAGAACAAATACAGAAATGAGTTAATGCAATTAGAATGCCTTCTGAAACTAAGATTGGATTGCCGTTAGAGATGCAGGGCGACTTCTAGTTTCATTCTACTCTCAGATATCTCAGCCAGAGACCAGTCACTCTCCACATTGTCAATTCTAGTTATGGGAGGATCTCAGTCAGGGCTTTAAATTCTTAGGTGGTCTGACTTCACATTACACCCTACTCCCTGCTCTCGATGCAACCCCATCTCAACATCTCAAGCCACATAGAACTTTTCCTTTGCTCTTCTAAAACTCCATGAATTCTCTGTCTGCCAAAGTATTCTTGTCTAGCACTCACTGGGTAGATTATGTACCTAGTTCATTTACTCAGTCCCTTCCTCTGAACCTCACCCCTGGCTAATTGGACTGACAATTCATAACTCCTTTCTATGCATTTATTAATCTCTCCAAAAAATCTTCCCTGATGCCACCAATTCTGAGTAAAGCAACTCCTTTGAGTTCCCTCATCATGGGTGTCACCCTCTCTCCTCCCTGATTATAATCAAACTACTGCTTCTATTGGGTTACAAGTTATTTAAGGGTAAGCACAGTAGGCTGATGTTCAAAGTCTTAAATTCTGCCACTTATCCATCAGGCATGCAACCTTGAGAAAGCAAAAGCCCTTTTCATGAATATTTGTATAACCAAAACTCAGACAACTGATTACACAAGATTTATAAATGATCTAAATGCTACTCAATGAGAAAATCTTAGTATAGAAACTAATGTATATCAAATAGAAGGTAAACTCTAGTTTCTGATATTCCTTGTTTCTGTTCTGCCAATAATTATCACAGTGTTTGTTAAAGATCTCAGTTCATGCTATAATTTTAATTATCTATCTTACACTATGTAGGACTACAGAGGTCAACTAGGTTGTGTGTGGGGGGCGTGAAGGTAAGAGAAATGGGGAAAGAAAGAAAGAGAGAGAGACTGGCTTTACATATGTTATACATTAGACTATGATACACATCATATGCAACAAATGTATTAACCAGTTTAACATAGTATACATGTTGTTGCTTTGCATAGTTTTTACCTCAGAATATTTAAAGGGCAATACAAGAAGCTTGCTTCTTTCTCCTAAATGATACTGTCCTTCGCAAGTCCTGAAGACAGATGAAAGAATTGAAGCCCATAAAGAACTGATGTCTTCAAATGCAGATGTTCAGTATGAGACAGGAGTAGATGAAATAGTGAAGAAGCTCTATGTCTAGGATGCTGCTGGACCCTTGTTGACTCTTATTGTCCTCACAGAGTTTCTCTGTATTGTCTCCTATGACAGTTAACCTAGGGCAGCATCAAGCCGTGTATTTTAGAGACTCAGAGTCTTTTGCAGTTCTGATTCTCTGACAGAAGCTGATTCAGGAGAGACTCCACGGTTCACCTACTTCCTTTCTGTAACATCAAGTGCAGTACACACTATAGGAGTCTGCCTTACTTAATGCCCGAACCCACCTGAGATGGGTGAGTTGCTGAATATGTGTTAGTCAAGATGACGAAAGGCATGACTTTGGCTTTTCATGTGTTACAATTGTATAATAAAAACCCAGAGTTGAAACAGAGTAAAAAAGATATAGACAAAGACTTCAATTTCTGAATACAGGCATAGGGTTTAGTGTCCTGACCTCAATACTTCTCAAAGTTCTTTGGGCATACCAATTTCATCCTCACAGTGTACATATGGGTACTGGATGCTGGGTCTCTATAGACACTGACTGAAGCACCTTGACTTGTGAAGTTTTGAACTTATATTAATGAGGTTTGCCTGACCTCCCAATGCCTCTGTCACACATGTCTTCCAAACTGCCTTTTCTGCAGGCCTTAAGATTCCCAGCCCCGCTTTTTCCTTGATGTCAAACTATGACTCATTATAGCCTTAGGTAACAAAGTCACTTCTCTGAGCACCCATAGCTTTTCATCCTTACAACAGGCTTGAATACGATCATCTCTACTTACCTCTCCTGTAATATTAGATACCTGGGGACAAGAGAGAACATCCAAGTTCCCCAGATGACTTCTCCCAAATCCAAAGGGTATGGCTATGGCTGCTTTTATACCCAAATAGCCTAGGAGAGTTTCAGAGAGTCCGGATATAGTACCCCAGCCCTGATTCCCATAATTTCAGACTTCAGAATGTTGCTATAATTAAGGTCAGATGTCACTATCTTTAAAAATCCTATGTGCTGAATAGCAGACATGCCGCTCAGTCTCCAGGGCTGTCTTGTCTGGCTTTAGAGGGAGTGGATGTGCCTAGTCTGGTAGAGCCTTGATGCGCAGGGATGGAAGGATATGGGGAAGGTCAGGTACCTTCTCAGAGATGGGGAGTGTGATGGAGGGAGGGACTCTGTGAAGGAGGGACTGGGAAGGGGAGCAGAGTTTGGGATGTTAATTAATTAGCTAATTAATTAGTTTTAAAAAATCTTCTATGCTTCCACAAGTCAATAAGAATCCTGAAGTTCCTGTCTGGATTCAGCATCTTTTCTCTTCGTACCAATCCTGTATCTTCTAAGAACAGGCATGCCCCAATCTATCAAACCATAATAAATGTCTAGTCCATCAAGACATTTGAGAAATTAAGTTGCATGAAGCTGGAACAACAGCACAAAACTGAATAAATCGCATCTCCCCCTTCCCCTCCATATTTTGTATTAAACTTAAGAATAGTAGGCCACAGCTGAAATGAGTTTCAAGTGTGAACTCTGGCTTCACACATATATACCTTTGGGGGTTTTGTTAAGTTGTTAAGCCTCAGTTTTCCCATGTAGGCAGTAGGGCTTATGCAGCACACCACTGACGGTGCCAGTAAGCATTAGAGGAGACTGAATATGTCATAAATTTAGCACAGACCCTGAGTCTTAAGTAGAGTTAAAAAATGCACATGAAATCTAAAATATGCAATGCTCACCTCACCTGCATTATATACCTCTGCAAAATCAAACCTGCATCCTCCTGTGGACTCTGGTCACAAGTACTTGGGGACGAGACCAGAATTTCAAGGACATTTATTCCTCCTCCCAGAGCCAAGTTAACAGATTTTTGTTTTTTAACTATAGGGATTTAGAACCTAATCCACAGGAAATGGGTTTGGCAAAGCATCCTAGAACCAGCACAACTTCTAACCCAACCCCTGCCCAGACTTTTGTCACTGATGCATAATTAATTTAACAGTCATCTTTAGCTGGGGCAACTTTAGAGAAAGGGTGGTCAGCTCCAAAGCAGGGGACAGAGGAAAGAAATATACTAGACAAAAGCATCAAGATCCAGGAAGATCTGCATTCATGAGAGGTGAGCCAAATCTAATGTGTAATTTAATGAGGCAGACATACAGTAAGTGCTGCTCTGGAAGAGTGGGAAGCCTCTTTCTGGGTGGGGAAATTACAACATTACCTACTCAATGCTCAATTGGCTAATGACTATCTGGTCTTCTATCCCAGTCACTGAGAGGTTGTGGTTGAGAAGAGATAAGAACACTGGAGCCAGCCTGCTTCCAACATTTACCAACCAAATTATTTACTTCTCTGCATCTCTGTGTCTCTGTCTGAAAGCAGGGACAAAATAGAGTGCATCTATCTCTGAGATAATTAAGTGTGCTAACTCTCAGGTTGGTTCCTATGAATGCAAGGAAATCTAAGGCAATGATTCTCCTGTCTTTAAGCAAGCTACAGCCAAACAGGCGAGACTGACACAAGTCTCCAAATGCTGTTCACCTAAGTGAGACTTTGCCCAAAATGTCCTAAATCAGGAACCGACAAACTGCAGTCAACTGGGCAAATCGATACATTTTACCTGTTTTTGTAAATAGTCATTGGAACATGGGATCACATTCATTTACATATTCCGTAATGTTTATTCTATAATGTCATTGTAATACAATGGTATTGTTATATCAGAGGCTTATATATTGAGGTTATATAAGCCTCTGATATAACAATATATATATCAGGTTATATATTGAGTTTCGCTCAAACTGGGTTTAGGAACTAAATGCCAAGTTCTAGAATATGTAAAATCATAAGCTTTTGATCTCATTGTATAGAAATCAACACTGTGACACACAGAAGAAACTTGCTTTTTTTTTTTACAGGATTATGAAAACCAGCATTTCCTAGACTTCATAACACAAGTGACATATGTGGACAGCAGAGAGTGCTGTGTCAGCTCCCCTACAGCACAGAAGCCCTGAGAATCTGTAATCAGTTGCTGAGGTCCCTTGTTTCCCTAGGAGTGATTAGGTTCAATCACATTATCCATCTTGTTCAATGGCACCCAAGCCCCATTGCTGCAGGGTCACCACGCCAGTTAGGACATTTAGGATGAGCGATGCTGGCTGGAGGCTTGCCAGTGCACCTGGAGTATTTTGATAACTTCACATATTGCCAACTTCTCCTATTAAATATACAACTTACATACGGGGCATAGTTTAACTCACCCTAATCAACTGTAAAATGAACCAGGGGCTTTTTGCTCCCTTCTGCAGACCTGTGTCTGCATCTTTCTCATCACTAATGGTCATGGAGCCCACTGCTTCCCAAGATGGGTTATTAATGAGAGCTGAAATTACGAATTTCAATTAAGTATGTTACCACTGCTCTTGAAATGCAGTGGGATCCACTCTGGGGAAATATAAATGCTGAGATGAAATGCAATCCTCCTTCACTACCCCCTGGCTTCTTCGCATACAGTGCTCCCAGTCCCATCTCTGTCTGCAAATCAGCTGAAACACAGTGCAAGACAAGAGTAAGGCTCAGGTTCTAGTTCTGGTACCATTATCTCAATCCTAGGATGAGCTTATGCTTCCTCAACTCCAAATTGAGTAGCAGAGGCCTAAAACAGTGGCAGAGACTGAAAAGTGTACTACCAGATGCCCCATATCACCAAGAATTGCTGTAAGTATTGATACTAACGTAGTAGGCAATGGTTGCGCACCTATTTTGTGAAAGTTGTTTTCTAGAAAAATGTTTGAACTCTGTCATAACCCAGCTAGAATTTAACTTCTGATTTTTGTCCTATCCAAAAATCAGGGCTTTGAGCAAATTACAGTCCCTTTAATGTAGACTGCTACAGCTCCTACTTCTGACATTAAGGACATGTTCTTCTGGATGATGTGCCTTGCTATCCCAGATTGTTCAACATCAGGCAGAGAAGAAAGGAATTTACAACCTTTGGTTTCTTTTTAATATGACCCATTTTCCAGACTCTGAGTTGTCAAAATGTTCTCCACCTGCTGTCATGATGAACCTGTAAAAAGGGCACTGACATGGCTGTTGTTACACATCCTAAAACGTTTATAGAGGGTCTATCATGATTTCAGCTTTGCACTGGATGTTTAGGAAAAATACCTCCCTCCTCCATGTCATGATTTCACTGTGTCTTCTCAATCCTTAAGGCTTTAGTTTGTAACATAGATTGCAAAGCCTCAGGCCAGTTTTACATAATATTGAATTCACACAGTGCCTCATTCAGAGAAGGGTTTCAGTAGAGGCAGATTGAAATGAAAAGACCAGTCTCAAGGAGAACTAGAGTGGTTATTCAAAGAGTACACTCCTGGACCAGGCTGGTGACTGTGGGATCAAGGGGACAACTTGACTGCCTATCTTGTTGGCACACACAGGAATGTTTCCAACTATGCTGCCACTAGACATAGAAAAGAATGCTGGGGTTCCTCTGTTTCACTACATGTCCTTGAGGAACCTCCTTCTTAAGCTGGGCTTCTTTTTTTGTTTTCCATTCCCCCACTTTGTGGGAGGAAAGAGAAGCAGGGGAGGAAAAAGAAGAGGAGGAGGTTCTACAAACAGAGGAGATAAAATCAAACTGTCTGGAGCTCACTATGAGGACAACACAGAATAAATAATAGAAAATGTTCTAAAAACTCACAAATGATGAACACATGGAGAATAACTGCAGAGAACAGTGTGAAAACAGATAAACATACACCCACTCACATGCACATATACACAGATACACATACACGCGTAGTGGCCAGAGACAGTCCATCTTAGGATACTTGATCCCAGCAGTGAACAATTTTAGTTTTGACCCCTGGTTACCTCCAGCTGCCTTCCACTGGGCTGAACAGAGTCTGGTTCCCAACACCCAGACTTAACCTCATTCATATTCCAGACTTGCCACATAAACAACCCAGACAAATTTTATATTAACGCAGGATTCTCTGAAGCCTTTCCAGCTTGCTTGACCTCAGCACTTACCCAAGGAAGAGTGAGGAGAGGCAAAAGATGAAGCAGTCAGAGCAAGATGCCTGATCAATTGTCTTGCATTGAGAATGCATAGCCAAAACAAAATGTCCCAGAAATAAGAATGGCTCTCCTGTACTGAACAATATGGTAACCTTTGTGACCCTTGAAGCCTACAAATTAAGATTCTTACACATGCAGTTTTCCTTTTTCAGTTGAAAACTTTACCCCTTCTTTTTCTGTCTTAACATTCTTGACTCACATATACAAAAGCTCACAAGTTTGCAAAGCTTATCAATATCTGTTCTTATAAGAGATTCTCCACACAAATATGAAGTATGGATAATAGATGTTCTTTCTACATTGATTCAAATATTGGACAGCTTGGTCTTGGAGATAGTAATGTCTCTGTCAATAGAAGAGTTGGGTCAGATGACACAATCCTTATTGCCCTTCTACTTTTTCTACTTCTTCCTTCTCTTCCTCCTCTTTTTAAAATATCTTTATTTGTATTTGTTGTATGTGTATCTACTGCATGTATATATTGGAAACAACTCAGAATATCAAAAGAAAAACAAATTGTTGAGCCATTTCTCTAGATGACCCACTTCCTCCAAATCATCTTCATCCTCATCCTTATCCTCCTTTTTATTTTTTTTCCCGTTGCTGTTTTCAAATAGGATCTCAAACAGCCCAGACTGGCCTCAAGTTTGCTATATATTAAAGACTAGTCTTGTGTCCCTGATCCTTTCCTGGGTGCTAAGATTAGAAATGTGTACCTCTATGCCTTACTAATTCCTCTATGTGGGCACAGATTGTTTCTGAACTACTACATAATAAATATAAACTTTTGATTATCAGCTTCCACATTCTAGATTTTATATTACTGAAAGTCAAATTAGCTACTCTTCCCTTCCCTTCCCTTTCCTTCCCTTCCCTTCCCTTCCCTTCCCTTCCCTTCCCTTCCCTTCCTTTCACTTCCCTTCCTCTCCTTTCCCTTCCCTTCCCTTCTCATATGCTACTTCCATATGCAGTGTTCATTGCTATGTGTTCTGTGTCTGTTTTCTCAGGGTTGGGAGCTTTACTCTTGGAGACAGAGAGAGAGAGAGAGAGAGAGAGAGAGAGAGAGAGAGAGAGATTCATAAGATGCTAGGAAGCATGCATGGCTTAGGAAGCTCAAGACAGTTACAAGATTCACAATTGCCTTAGGCAATGTAAGCAATAAACAGCTGTTGGAGCCTCTCTGGGGTAACAATTTATTGGTTAGGCAGGGAGATCCAGGGTTGCAACTCTCTCATGAGTCATCTCTCATGCCAACGTGGGTGTTTCTGTTATGCTATATTTTGGTTCAGTTTTTGTTAGTGGCTCTTTAGAAGAGAAAAGATAGAGGTAGTGGAGATAAGATGAATAAATGTAAAAATGACCCCATCTGCCCTTGTTATCTATGGTCATAGATGACAGGGATTATAAGCCAATGGATGTGAGTGGTCTCTATGAGCTTAAAAAAGCCAAGCAACAGATCTTCCTAATGCACAATTACTGACAAGACTATTTCAGTTCCATAAAACCCATTTAAGATCTCTGACCTCTAAAACAATAAGGTACAAATATGTGTGATAAATTTTAAAAAAGTATATGTTACACAGCCACAGAAAACTAGGTCAAAGATGAAGTCCAATCATGATTGAGATGTATATAATCAAAAAATAGAAGCAGAAAGCATGTAAATAGCTTCTGATAATACTCTTAAGAATTCAAAATCTATGGGCAATGGAGAACCACAGAAGGGTCACTGAAAGACAGAAGTGATCAGATTTCCATCACAAAGAGTCCACCAGCTAGTGGCCCCAAGAGCTCTGGTGACCCATGGAATATCTGCACCAGAACTGTGGCAGCTTAGGGCTATATTCACTGCCTCATTCGTTGATAACATCTTTCCCAAAGCAGCCTGTACAGAGTGAAAGCAGTGGCAACTGTGCTTGAATTCTGCTCTCCCATTTACAGGTTGAGGACCTCTAATCCCCAAATCCAAAAAGTGTCCAATTCTATATGTTCTTGAGAGCTGACCTGTCCATAAATAGACAACTCTGCACCATAAAACTTTCATGCACAAATTCTTTGAAAATCCTTTATAAGTGTACCTTTGGGCTATATGCATAATAAATAAATAAATTTCTTGTTTAGGTTTGGATCCTATTCCCAAGATATCTCATTATGTATATGCCAATGTTATCACATGTTATAGACTCTATACTTGAAAGAATACTGTCCCTAGACATCCAGACAAGAAATATCCAAACTGTGCTTACTTTAGAGCCAAAACTAAGCCATTATCTTGTTGTGCTTTGGTTTTCTAATTGGTAAGTGATGTAATAGCTTTAAAGTCTGAGAGGTAGAGACAAGACAGTTGGAACAAGGCCAGCCTAATCTGGTGGGGGTGGAGGTTAACCTGAGTTGTATAACAAGATTTTGTTGCATATCACCATGGTGCCCTTTGCCAAGATCCCACTTTCTTTTGAGTGTAATTCTTTCTAAACTACTGCTATATTTGTGTGTGTGTGTCTGTGTGTGTGTGTGTAAGCATGTGTGTATGTGTGTTTGTACGTGGTGTGTGTGTGTGTGTGTGTGTGTGTGTGTGTACTTGAGCCATCCTTCAATGTTCCCTTCTAGGGTAAAGCATTTTTCCACATTTTCAAGTTCTCTCACCTTGAAGCTATCCAGAAAGTCACACTCTTGGCTCTCAAAGCCTTCTAAAGTTTTGCCATCTCTCCTGAGGGGGCAGTGTGGTTCAGAGGGCTGACTGCCATCTAGAGGACATAAGAAGCAACACATAGAAGGTAGAGAAAACCCTGAGGTTTATAATAATAATAAATAATAATAAACTTGTACTCTGGCACTGTGGATGAATGTTGCATCAAAATGGCTCTTGAAAACCTTAGATAGTCATGATTATATATCTACAGTTTTGAATTCAACAGGACTTGGATGGAATTATATAAAAATAAATATTTTGTGTTATGGGTTGGTGGGCCCTAGAATCCCAGTTTTTAATCTTCAGAACCAGGAGGGAGATGTTCTTAGTGTCTTCCCTCCGTCCAACATGGGCCAGCCCTCAGCCTCAGCTGATACATTCAGCTCATGAACACCTAAGCACAATCTCTTCGTCATTTGCTTGGCTAGTGTTCCTCTTCTGACCAGTCTTCCCTTGAAGTTCCAAGGGAGGTTCTACTGAAAGACTGAGATGCTCTAAAGTTAAGAGTTGTGACTTTCATTTCATATCCCAGCTCAGAGCAGCACATGATATGAAGTTCATAGGCAGCAAGATAGTGTGGTCCTCAAAAATATCAGATTCGAATCTTGGTTCACCATTGGCCAGCTTTGTTCTTGAGCTGTGACTTGGCTCCTCTAGGTGTACAATCTTCATTTATAAAATGCAGAAAATGACAATACACACTTCACATGTGTATCAGAAGAACAAAATAATATAGTCTGTAGAAAAAAGACAGGGAAAAAATGTCTGTTATCGGGTAAGTACTAAGTAAATGTAAGTGATTGTGCTTGATTTTAATTATGTTAAGTTTGGGTTAACCTTAACAGGCAATGCAGCACCAAGGTAGTCACAGTGCAAAGATACTAAGAATGTTAGTAGGATGATAATGACAGAGGAGCAAGCAGTCAGATACTGCACATTTTATGTAGTAGGTATAAGCTAGGTGGCTTGCATATGATATGTTCATTTCTGAATGCGAAGTTGTACAGCATACCTCTGTCTTCTCTGTCATGTGCTTAATACCTTCCTCTAGTATACCTCCACATACACTTTGCTTCTTTTCCCTGTCGCCTTTTGCTTTTCTGTAAAACTCTCTTCATTCATCCAGCTCTGATAGCTAGGGAATTACCTTAGCTCTCAATAACATGAAAGGGGTTAATGTCCAACAATTAGCTAAGGTAAAGAAGAAAGAAGTGTTACAATTCCTGAGGTGATGCCCATTATTTATGCCTGCCTGGAACTCTAATTTAAGAAGATAGCCGAGCTCCAATCTGAGGACACATGGGTGTTTGTGCACACAAGGGCTGAGCTAGATTAGTGATGCCTGCACTGAAATTAGAATAAGAAGGCTGCAGTATGTGTGTGTTTTAGCTTCATGAGCTCATTCTGAACTATGAAGGCAAAGAAGATTTTGCCACTTAGTGGCAAAGGTGTTAATCACATACATTAACTGCCTTTAACTTCCATGATAGCACTATGACGTTTATCTCTAGTGGGGCGAAACTGAGGGCCTGAAAAGCCAGTGAAGAACTCAAGTACATTTGAGGTCCTTTTTATTTGATGGAAAACCTTGAAAATGCCTTTTCTAGAACTAGAAGATAATTCAAGGCATCCCTATCAGCTGACAGAAGGAAGTTTTGATGCAAAGAGTGCTTTTAGTATTCCATCAATCACAAGGTATGCAATACTATCAAAACCCTTTGGCCCAACTTTGTTTAGAAATTGACAATCGATGGAGATGCAGAGAGAGCTCATTCAGAAAAGTATATTCCATGTTGGAAATGAACACAACATCCAGAACCCGTGTGAAAAACATAGGTACAGTAATTTGTAATCTCAATGCTAGGGAGTCAGAAAGACAGGCAGATCCTTAGTACTCTCTGACCAGCCAGCCTATCTTAGTCAGTACATTTTAGACCAGCGAAAGACTTTGCCAAAACAAACAAGTGGGGTAAAGAAGGTGGACAGTTCCTAATAAACAACATCCAAAATTATCCTCTGCCCTAAATGTGCACACACACACACACACACATGCACAATGACACACACACACAGAGACTACCACAATCATGCCTGTGTACTTTTATACATGTGTACACACCCACTTACATATTAACATATACACATACCAAACTAAAAGGCAATAGGAAAAAATAATGAAAACATAGTAATGTTTTAAATGTAGACACATGAATTTTACCTTAAGAAACATACAGAACAGTTTATCTAAGTGATGGTTAATCTTGTCAACTTGGATTAAGGTATTTCTCAGAAACACTTCCTGTTTCCAGAGATGATTAGATTGTATCATAAAGGCTCAGATGTCATCAGTAACATAATCTAATGATGGGTTAAAAATCTAAATGAACTATTGGAAGGGAGTTAAACTGTGAAAGGCAGGGCCTGGTAGGAAGAACTTGATCTCTAGATTCATGATTGAAATGTCAGCTTTAGCCTTGGCCCTTCCCTGTACTGCTCTTATGTCTTTCATGAAATGAGCTGCTTTCTTCCACCACATGCTGTGGAACAAGTGACCCATGCCACCAGACAAAGTTGAGCTCAGACCATGTAAATCTCAGAACTGAGAACTGTAGGACCTGCCTACATCTACTTCTTGGTACACATAACTATGATACACTACTGATGGCCGCGGCAATTAGTCATGGAGTTCTCTGTGCTAATGAGGTATCTAGATAGGCCCCTAGTATTTAGCCAAAAAGCTTCCCTTCCTGGGCATTCCCTCCTGCAAAAGTTATTTACTCACTGTTTCACTGACCAAGGTGTATGCACTCATATCCACCATCAAATAAAGCAGTTTGAACACCTGAGACTGAAATCTCTAGAACCATGAGTCAAAAGATATTTTTCTTTAAAATACATCTCTGTAGTATCCCTCAGAGTGATGTCAAGTGTGATAACAACCAAAATTCATGACCAGTCTTAACCACAATTCTGAATGAAGTTCAGAGCTAGACCTCCACCAAGCAAATGGGCCTTTTCCAATAGCACATGTAAAAGCACTGACATGTGAGGCAAGTGCAGGAAAGAGGCGAGTTAGGAGAAAGGAACCAATTTAACAGACAGGAAGTATGAGCCATAGTCTCCTTCTGGTGAGAACATAATTTCTTCCATTTCTGGGTTTTGGTAGCACCATTTAAACCAAAAGGAGATTATAAACAGCTGTGGCTGTGTACTGGTAACTTAGGGACAAAAAAAAAAAATTGGAGGTCAATAAGATCATTCATGGGTAAAGGTGTTTGCTTAAAAGTCTGATGATCTGAAATAATCTTTAAGATGCATATGGTGGGAAAAAGAGCCAAGTGCTTCAAGTTTTCCTCTGACCTACACACATATGGGGTGACATAAGCACATCATATGCTCATACAAAATAAATTAGAAAATGTATTTTTCAAGAGATTTAGACATTTCAAAAGCAGTGAGGGTGACGTGGGAGTCGATCAGATGATTCATGGGTAAAGGCGCTGTGTTTAAGCCTGATGCCCTGAAATCATCTCTATGACCCACATGGTGGAAGACAGAACCAAGTTCTTCATATTTTGCTCTAACTTACACACGGGCGCCATGACATAAGCACACCATTTGTTCACACACAAATAAATTAGTGATGTAGTTTTTAAATGGTTCAGACACTGCAAGAGCAGAGAGGCTTGTTATATAGATAGGAAGGATAGCAGACTACAAAACATGAGAAGGTTCAGGAAAGAACTGTAACCCACATGTCTCAATTTCGGAGTGTCACACCCAGGATATAAGTGAAGGGAAGAGCTTCACTTATAAATTCTGCTTCATTACACTCATAGACAAAGAATTTTTGCAAAATTATAATAGACACTGACTTTCCAGAGGTAGCCACCATATTAATCAAGGAAGAGCTATGGTTGGTTTTGGTCAGAGTTCTTCTATTTCAGAAAAACCACAGTTCGTTGTTCCTGTACTTGAGTGGCCAATTCCATGAACTCAATTCTGTTTCCATCAAACCGTCATCTGTCTGCTCTGCTGTCTGCCAGTCTCGTCACACCACCCTTCCACAGATCAACACACATCCTCCTTTACTATAAATTACCTTTCTTTTTATTTTTCATTTATTTTGCAGTTTGGTACATTATATAGGTCTTTCAGATGAGATGTCTAGGTAGATGATACAATTTATGGATCCCATTTCAGGATAATAAAGGAAACATCACAGAATATTAGTCTGGAAAGGATCAGAGCCATTGGCTCAGATGATCCTTGGACCCCTTCCAGCCCAGGCAAAATCAGGGAGTTTATGCAAAGAGATTTGCATCCAAATCAGATGCCTAATATTACAGGTTGAGAATCAGAATAAATGTCCATGCTTCCTACAAAGAGTTCCTGTCTACTGAATATTTCTCGATCATTCCAGAAGGATTCTTGTATGCATTCCGGCTAAGGTTTCTAGTGATGAAATTGCCTGGAACTGAATTTGGGCACACTTTGAAATCACTCAAGAAAGCAGCAACATCAGTGGGTTGAGGTTGAGCATTTTAAAATTTATGGTGTAATTGATTTCTTTATAAGCCATTCAGGCCTTATTATTTATTAATCCACCTGTCAAGGCTAATTTAAAGCACTTCTCAATGAGGCAGCTTGACAATACCTTTGTTTACCAGATTGACAAGCCAAGTGAAGAAAGATATGACAGCAGTTGCTCACCCTTAGCAGAAACTTTTAGACAGGAACTTTCCAACAGCCCTACTCCTCACTGGGAATGGTAGCAGACCTGCCATCACATTCCACAGAAGCACAGGCATCTCCAGTACTGCATTTGAATGGGAACTCAGACCTGATATAGCTTCAATCTCCCTAGGACTTTCCCTCCCTCCCTATGCCTCTGCCCTGGTCTTAAAAGTCCTCTGCTCCCCCACCTATGGCTACAGTCTCCTGACTGCCCTGCTCCATGTTTCTACTTCCGTGTCTCCCCTAGTCAAGTGATAAGCTAAAAATGGAGCTCTGACGGTGTTGTAACCTTAAATAAAGTGCTGAATGATTACCACAGAGTCAAGTTCGAAGTCCTCCATGTCCTTGTAATGTCCACCACTTCATCTCCCATCATGCTTCCCATTCTCCTTTTCTGCCACCTTCTACTTCATGCACAATCATTGTCATTCAGTATGCTGTTGTCATTCAGAGTGCTATCTCTATTGCTACACCATTGCACCCTTGCTTTTTTCTAAATCATGTATGCTACCAAAACTCCAGGGCTTAGACAGTTGCCACCATATTTCTGTTCTAACAACCTTCTCCCAAACCTCTGGCAGGTTTCTATCCTCAATTTCATTTCTGTGAGGACATGTCTATTGAGTCAGTAATCCATACCTGATTATCTAGGATGGAGTTGAACCAGGCAGGGAGCCAAGGCTAAATGTATACCAGAGCACTAGAGAGACCCCACAACTATACTACCTCAGTGCATAGACTATAATGTGAGCACCTTCTAACTGTCTTCACACATTGCTCAGTGCAGAGTATAGAGAAGGCTAGGGAGGTCAGGGAAACCATTGTATATTGGATACAGAATGCTGAATCTCTACTTTACTATTTTATATTATTTTAGCAGGAACCCTGTAGAAGATTTCTGTATCTCTTTATCCTTTGTGGACAAACTGGAACTCAAGGATGTGAAAAAGCTTGCCAATATTGACTCAACTCATTTGTGATGAGTTCAGAATTCAAACACAGGACTGAATCCAAAGCCTCAGCTCAATCTCTCTATTCAAATGCCCTCTCTAGCTCAGAGTTCAGGATTGTTGAGTAAATCCATGATCAGTACCAAATCAAATATTCATATTATGTTTCCTCAAGTACATTCCACAGCATCAGGGCAGAATTACCATGAAGCTACTCACAGGGAATAGCTGAATCTGTATTAGAAGGTAGATCTTAAAAAGACAGAACATATAAGACCCAAATAATCCTCAATCCATTTTGAACTGGGTACTCCTAGATCTGTGGACACTCAGAAAATATGCATTGAGTCATGCATGAGATCCCCTCACTGACTTCTTCAGTAATGCTGCAATTGATATTGAGTGGCGTAGTCCATTAATCATCAATAAAGAGAATGCTGGTCTGACCCAAATCCATATTCCTCATCTTAAGTGAAACAAATATGATCTTTGACAGACCTTTCAGGAAAGAATACTCTAAAAGGCAACTAGACCTCCAAGTGCCATAAATAGAAACAGCAACTTTGCTATAGGCCCACGTTAGAAATCCAGGACCAGCTGTCAGGGGGGATGTTGTAGGGATAGGAGAAACCAGGGCCAGAACTTTGTGGAATCTATGTAAGATACAAAGAGAAAAGAGGCTTGTCATTGCTATTCTATTTCCATTTATAAAAAGTAACTGTAAGAAAATATAAATAAGCCTGGTTTAAAATAGGGAACACATTTTAGATCATGTGGGCTTGAAATGCGCTGCTCAGTTTCACACCTCTCTCATCCCAGACTTGAGGTGGGAACAAAACATGTAAGTGGAACAGTTACCTAATGAGCACTCCCAATGCAAGCCCAACTTCCCACCATCTTTTTGGATTTGAGCATAGAAATTAACAACAATAGAGATGAATAAAGTGTCTGTAGAAGGGGTAAGAAAAGCAAGAGTCAGAAACATGTCTGTGGCATCTCAGAAAGGGATATGCACAACCCCTGGGTAACTAAGGCTGGTCAGTTGTGACACTTCCATAGTTCACACTGGCGGTGTTGGGGTTTAGGATTTCAACATGCAGAATGAGAACCCTCCAACCCATACCTATGTGAGTTAGGAAAATGAGACTCTAGACCTAGTTCTAATTTATGGGTAAACAAAACAATGCCTAAAATAAGAACTGTTTTTTTACCTAAGCTTCCCCTGTGCATACTCACTCACCTCTTAGCATTTTCTTGCAAGCTCCAAAATCTCAAGTATGCTCTTAATTCAAGTAGGGTCATCTGGGAAGGGGACTAGATCTATCAACTCCCTCAACTCTACTCCCTTAGCCCAATTTCTCTCTTACTAGGATAACTCTCTCTTAGTCCTTGAGTCTTAGCCTCTACTCAGTGAAATTCTCCTAAGCTCAGCGTAAATGAGGTCCCCTTCCCAGGTTCCCATTCAAAGAGTACCTTATATATTTCTCCCTGTACTACCTCCCATCACACCTATAGTCCTGTAAGACTCACTGATTGACAGCGAGTGCTGTCTATGAAAGGACAAGTCAGTTGCTATTGCCAAAACCACTAATTCAGTCAGAAGTAAAATCCAGCTATAGAAATGAGCATCCACAAAGATGCAGTATTTGACTAGAAGAATGGCTCCAGTCTACTTCATGGGTCTCCAGGAGACATGCTCATTGTAGTGAATGCTGGAGAAAGTTCTGTCCTGGTGTCTGCTTTATCATCACGCACCCAGAGTAATGTTCCAGAAAGTCTCATATTAGTAATGGTCAGTTGCACCCTGTGCACGCCATCCATCAAGTCTGACTCTTTGGCTAATCCTAGTTGTGTAGACCTGTGCATCCCCTGGAGAGCCAAAGCATGCTGATTTCTAGCTACTGGTGAGCCTTCTTAATGGTTGCTACAACAGTGAAATCACCACCACACCAACACAGTATATGCTTGATTCACATGTGCTAAAGGAAAAGATCAAAGAAAAAAGGGGGTAGGAGGAAAGGAGGAGGAAGAAAAAGAGAAAGGTTCCCATTATCAGGTATTTGGTCTCGTTTAGGGACTGTGAGTTTAATTCATTTCTTGCTCACAATTAAAAACAGTGGTCATTGTAGCTATCACATAGATGTATAAAATCTTCACTCACTAGTCCCTTTCAGTTATTACTGCATTTCTCACCAAATGACCTTGATACTCCCAAATACTTATTTATTTCAGTTCTTTTATTTCTTCTATTTAAGACTTATTGAAATTCTTACACTCGTACTTCATTCCATCCCAAGAAAACGTCTATCTTTTTATTGCTTATTTTATTAATTTTCCTTTTACCCATCTATTCAGAACAGGCCCTGAGGACAGCTTATATCAATGTCATTTTGAGTTCAACTCTATCCAAACCAACAATGAAGTCTGTCATCTACTCCAATCTTTGATTGAATCTCCATGTTTGACTCCCCTGATGAAACAATTCCTCTCCAAGAATCATGAATGTTTTATTGTGGTCCTTCCAGGCCTAACATTAGTCATAGATGTAGTTTCCTCTGTTGAATTTTTCACTCATCTCAAGCTCCATGTGCATCTTGAGTAAGCACTCTGCCAAACTGTGGGGTTCCTTAGCTCTACCTTTGAGTCTCATTTATCTCAGGGTTTAGGGGCCCTTTGGTGACTCTCTGCTGTACATCCCCAGGACTTGCTTCACCATCCACTATCCTGTCAGCATCTCCACATGGATGCCTACAGGATCTGAAATGCAGCATCTCCTTGACAAAACCTTTAGTTCCAAGAGCCCTCATCCACAAGTCTCCATCTCATCCACCTCTCAAGACATTGAAGTCACCTTATACTTTCCTCTTGTCTACATTCCTTATCCATTTAAGGGGAAATCATAGCTGTGCAACCAATACAGAATGAATTTCACCTCTTGCTATTACTCCTGTTTCTCTAAGTCATAGGCAAGCTTTATATAGAAAGGCACCACAACCTTGTGGCTTGCATGACACTCTTGAATTCATACTATTTGTAGAAAATGAAGCCTGCTTCCCTTTCTGAAGTTCACAGGAACTGAACAACCTGAACAGGCTTCTCAACCTAACTCTTTTATTCGCATCCACAGACACCTTGACTCATCTGTTATTCTAGTTCTGGATTCTCCCACCCCCACATTTTTCATGTACTTTCTGCTTTGAAACCTTTTTTTCCCACAAAGACTGTTTTTGTTATTATTGTTATTGTGACAAAATAACCTGTCGAGAATCAATTTAAGGGAAGAAGATTTTATTCTGGCTTGCAGCGTGAGTATCATTCCATCATGGCAGAGAATATATAACAGAGAGCCAGTAATAGGATGCCCTCTTGAGTAGGAAGCCAGCTGTCACATTGTACCCACAGCCTGGAAACAAAGTGAATAGGAAAGGGACAAAACCACATTGACGCACATCTTCCAACAAGACTCCACCTCCTAAATGACACACAACTTTCCTAAATAGCACCACCAGCCACTTAGGACAAGATTCAAACACATGAACAGGGGACATTTTACATCCATATCACAACATACCCTAGAGAAGCTGAAGAGTTAGCCCAATGTTATGCAGCTAGAAGGTTTCAGAGCCACTGGAAAATTTTTTGTTTTATCTTCCCTCCTGCCCCGGCACTGCCTTCTGCTAGACAGAGCAGGTTAAGGGCATCATCTTTGCTTCTCTGCAATTCTTTACAGCATTAAAATTCCATTTTCTTTTAAGTGTATCTTTGCAAAGGCCATTAAAAGGTCATCTAGCATCTAATCTCCTTTCTTAACTTGGGAGCTAAGTGAGTTCTCTGCTGTTCTCTGAACCATAAAACAAAGATGATAATACCTGCTAGAATCTTTAAAGAGATGTTTGACTCCCTGTCTGGCACACAGTAGGGACTCAATAAATGTTACCTTGCTTTTTCTCCAGAGTCTATTCACTCACTCCACACAATGACAATGTCTACACCACTATGTTCTGTGCATTGTTTATGGGGAACAAGGATGAACCAGAATAAGATTCTGCTCTTGAGAGCCCCAGATTTTCATAGGGTACAGATAGCATTTGCTCAAATATGCTCAGTAATGCTGTGAGACAGAACATGCTTGGACATGACATTGGGGTCTGAAATACACAAGTTCAATTTTCTTTTAATTTTTAAATACATTCATGTATTTCAGGTCATGGATTAGCATGCCATGGAGTGAATACTGAGGTCAGAGGACAATCTGCAGGAGTTGCTTATGCACTGCACTTCATGAGTCCCAGAGACTGTCCTCAGGTCATCAGGCTTGATACTTGATACCATGTGCTTTTACTGGCAGAGCTCTCTCTCTGGCCCAAAATCATTTTTTTTTGTTCCTCTATGGCAAGCTGTGTGATGTCACAGGAGTCATCCACCCTCTCTGAAACTCATTTTCTTACTCTGTCATATAGAGTTAACATCTAGATTTTTCTTTGTACTTTATGCAAGAATTAATCAAGTTGATATGCACAGAGTACACAGAAAGTTCTCAATAAATAGAAGCTGTTAAGATTGTGCTTGCTGATGTTTAATGAGCACTTGCTGTTTTTTAGGTGCTTTATCTAATAATAACTCATCCATCATAGTAACCCTTATTATACAATGAAGAAATAAAAACATAAAGAGGTAAATTGCCTTGGCCAATTCTCACAGCAGTAAGAGTTAGCTAGAGGAGGCCCTACCTCACCCTGAGAATCTATAAGTAGATCTGTTCCCTTGACTGTCTACCCAACTCATCCTAGAAGGTTTGATCTCTCCTTTCTAATACCTGGTAGAAAAGACTATAATATTTGAAAATTGTCCAGCAAGCCAGACAGAATATTAAAAGACTAGAACACATAAAACCTAAAAAACAGTCTCTGCCATTGAAGTCAAAGTCAAGCAAGAACTTAGAGGGCTAATACATACATACAAACACACAAACACACATACACACACACACACACACAGTTTCTAGGCAAAATGGAGCTGTTATTCGCCTGGTAGTTTAGTGTATTGGTACTTTCCTCTGGGACTGGCCACACTGGCCATGACTATAAGGCTCAAATCCACTACAATGAGTGCATTTCCTTTCTCAAGGTGATGGGAATGTAAGAGGAGTAAAGTAGTTAGAGTTTGTAGACAGTCATTCCAGAACTCTGTGCAAGAGGAAACTCAGATAACCCTTAGAGGTTGGGCCTCACCAACAGGTGAATCAGTAAGGCACTAGATAGGGGGCTAGGAACCCCAGGGCAAGGCTCTGACCTTGAATGCTTTTGTCATTCTGTGGTCAGTGGGCATAGACAGGTCTAGTGCCAACTCCAACCCTTCAGCTTGCAGCCTGTGTCACCTTATTTTCTGGGAAATCAGTAGAGAATGGCAAGTGAGAGATGAATGGACACCATGCTGAGACTCTTCAAGTTGGGGGAGGAGACCACCAAGAAGCAAGACAAGAAGTTTGGCCTCCACTCTTCTTACAATGTTAGCTCTGAAATGGAGTCTGTAACCTGCTTTGTGTCCCATACAGACATCTTTCATGGCCCATACAGAGATCTTTCATTGTCATCTTCCTCCTTCCACCCTTCCATAAGCATGTAGAAAGAGGGAGGCAAAAGGACACTCATAGAAATGAGAAGCTCTTGTCATACAAATCTTTCACATGTTTGGTAAGAGTCACCCCAAGGTACTTTATACTGTTTGTGGCTATTGTGAAGGGTGTCATTTCCCTAATTTCTTTCTCAGCCTGCTTATCCTTTGAGTATAGGAAGGCTACTGATTTGCTTGAGTTGATTTTATAACCTGCACTTTGCTGAAGTTGTTTATCAGCTGTAGGAGTTCTCTGGTGGAGTTTTTTGGGTCACTTAGGTAGACTATCATATCGTCTGCAAATAATGATAGTTTGACTTCTTCCTTTCCAATTTGTATCCCTTTGACATCCTTATGTTGTCTAACTGCCCGAGCTAGTACCTCGAGTACAATATTGAAAAGATAAGGAGAAAGGGGGCAGCCCTGTCTACTCCCTGATTGCTTCAAGTTTCTCCCCATTTAGTTTGATGCTGGCTACTGGTTTGCTGTAAATTGCTTTTACTATGTTTAGGTATGGGCCTTGAATTCCCGTTCTTTCCAAAACTTTAACAACCACAAAAGAAATTCTGGGGAAATCAGTATCCCTGACGTCAAGCAATACTACAGAGCAATAATGTTAAAAACTGCATAGTATTGCTACAGTGACAGGCAGGCGCAGCAATGGAACAGGATTGAAGATCCAGAAATAAACCCACACACCTATGTCCACTTGATCCTTGACAAAGGAGCTGAAAATATCCAATGGAAAAAAAGATAGCCTTTTCAACAAATGGTGCTGGTTCAACTGAAGGTCAGCATGCAGAAGAATGTGAATTGATCCATCCTTGTCTCCTTGTACTAAGCTCAAATCCAAATGGATCAAGGACCTACACATAAAGCCAGACACTCTGAAGCTAATAGAAAAGAAACTGGGGAAGACCCTTGAGGAGACAGGTACAGGGGGAAAGTTTCTAAACAGATCACCAATAGTGTATGCTCTAAGATCAATAATTGACAAATGGGACCTCATAAAATTACAAAGTTTCTGTAAGGCAAAGGACACCATCAAAAGGACAAATCAGCAACCAAGAAATTGGGAAAAGATCTTCACCAACCCTACATCAGATAGAGGACTAATATCCAATATATACAAAGAACTCAAGAAGTTAGACCCCAGAAAACCAAATTACCCTATTAAAAATGGGGTACAGAGTTAAACAAAGAATTTTTACCTGAAGAACTTCGGATGGCGAAGAAGCATCTTAAAAAAATGCTCAACTTCATTAGTCATTAGGGAAATGCAAATCAAAACAACCCTGAGATTTTACCTTACACCAGTCAGAATGGCTAAGATTAAAAATTAAGGAGACAGCAGGTGTTGGCGAGGATGTAGAGAAAGAGAAACACTCCTCCACTGCTGGTGGGGTTGCAAATTGGTACAACCACTCTGGAAATCAGTCTGGTGGTTCCTCAGAAAACTGGGCACCTCACTTCCAGAAGATCCTGCTATACCACTCCTGGGCATATACCCAGAGGATTCCCCACCATGTAATAAGGATACATGCTCTACTATGTTCATAGCAGCCCTATTTATAATAGCCAGAAGCTGGAAAGAACCCAGGTATCCCTCGACAGAAGAATGGTTGCAAAAAATGTGGTATATATACACAATGGAGCACTATTCAGCCATTAGAAAAAATGAATTCATGAAATTCTTAGGCAAATGGATGGAGCTGGAGAACATCATACTAAGTGAGGTAACCCAGTCTCAAAAGATGAATCATGGTATGCACTCACTAATAAGTGGATATTAACCTAGAAAACTGGAATACCCAAGACATAATCCACACATGAAATGAGGTACAAGAAGAATGGAAGAGTGGCCCCTTGTTCTGGAAAGACTCAGTGTAGGAGTATAGGGCAAAACCAGAACAGGGAAGTGGGAAGGGGTGGGTGGGAGAACAGGGGGAGGGAAGGGGGCTTATGGGACTTTCGGGCAGTTGGGGGGCCAGAAAAGGGGAAATCATTTAAAATGTAAATAAAAAATATATTGACTTAAAAAAAAGAAAAAGAAAAGAAATGGGAAGCTCAGAACATAAGGATTCAAAGTCCCAGAAAGCATGAATAACAAGGAATTTCAATCTCATCAGTACCCTAAAATTCTCTGAAGATGCCTTCAGTAACATACCTTGTTTGACTTTTAAACTTTAAAGTTTGATTTGCCAATGGGATGTGTATTTTTTTAAAAATATATCTTTTATCTCCTCTCCAACCTCATTTCTCTTGAAAATATATTTTAGGTGACTTTTCCACACAATGTACAAGACTATGATCAGTTTTATGTGATGAAAAATGAATTCAATTATTATAACCACAGTGAATCAAAAAATTTCTGAAAGCTGAGTTAGAGCTCCCTGCCTCCACCTCCATGGCCTACCCATCTTTAAAAATAAGTTCATGTGTGTCCTCTGTTGAGTCTTTGACTGCTGCCACAGACACGTAGAACCACATCCTTTCTCTACATCTTTACATAAGCATCATCACTTCCCCTTTCCTTAGGCACTAAGAGCAACCCATCTCTCATTTCTGCCTTATCCATATGTGAACTCTGAAAAGAGAGACATTATTGCATTTTCAGGGCTTCACACAGGCTTAGGATACAGTAAATACTCAACAATGTTAACTACGTAGTGCTGAACCCCGTTATTCCTACTAGTCTGAAAGCTACAAATCCCCAAATAATACCAGTTAGAAAGGACCCTGGAAGATCATCTGGCCTAATTCTGAAGTCCAAACATTCCATCCCTCCACTGGGCAGGTATCTGACCATTAATACTGCATACTGGGCTCAGAACCCAGAGACAGGTCAAACCTAGTTCTTCCTTTCACTAATGGGGAGGCTAAGGAAGGCTTGACAAGCAAGAAAAATGGCCTGAGCATTCCAGAAATAGGTTCAATATGTTTTGAGTAACAGAAAGAATAAACAACAGATCTGTATGTCATTTATCTGGTAGCAGTGATACATTCCTGTGATCTCAACTTTCAAAGAAGTGGAGCAGATAGACTATCAGTTCATTGGAGTCCAGCCTGAGATAAACAACATGTTTGAATTCATGCAAACCCTGCCTCCCTAAACACAAAAGAAAAAGAGATGGAGCAGAGAAGCAAAAGATCAGAGAGTTTACATGACCTTCCCAAGATCACAAAGCTAATATGTGGAAGATGTCTATTTTGTTAGTCATTCCAAATCACTGTGACAAAATTCCCAATATAGACAACAAAAAAGGAAAGAAAGACTTACTAGTGCCATGGCATCCTAAATTTCATTCCAAGATTGACTGGCTGACTCAATGAGATTAGGCATAAGTGAGATGAAAGCATCATGGGAGACGAACATAGTAGATAGAATTACTTACATTTTTTTTTTAAAAAAGCAGTAAAAAAAGAAAGAAAGAAAGAAAGAAAGAAAGAAAGAAAGAAAGAAAGAAAGAGAGAAAAAATACCTTCCAGTGACCTCTTTTTTTTTCTTTTTCTTTTTAAATTTTATTTACATTTCAAATGATTTTTACATTTTTTATTTACATTTCAAATGATTCCCCTTTTCTGGTTCCCCACTCCCCGAAAGTCACATAAGCCCCCTTCCCTCCCTCTAGCACATTCAGTGTGAACCCATTAATGAATCAATCCATCAATGAAGTTAGTGCCCTTTCCCCAACCAAGGCTTGGTAGCAACAGCTGAGGGTCAAGATATGAGTGGGCCTTTATAAAAGTAAAAAGCCAGGACTCTTAAATTCAGGAAACCTGTCTTCACAATCCTGTATTATGCTGAGCAGGAATCTTGGTTATGTTAGTTATAGAAAGAGGGACTCTTGGTACAAACCAGAGTGGAAAGGTACAGAAAATAAAAAGTAGCATATTGTCCAATCCCATCACAGGCTGGAATGGCTGTGGCCCTATATGGAACAAGGCATCCCTGGTTAGTCTATGAGCTGTTCTCTTGAGCACCATAATGACATATGGACATAAGAGATATTATTCTAAGTCAAAAGGGTACACACTCCCCCTGCACACACAAAAGGTATCATTAGGGACCATCAATATGGCATGCTTGGCTAGATACTGAGCCTTCAGTACAGAAAATGGGACAGGCCTTAGAGATCAAGTTCAAACTGCACAGACATATGAATGTGTAACAGACTCATTGATAAGGAAATAGGAAGCACTCTCCCTGAGCACGCTGCTAAACTGAAAATGTCCTATTGGGACTAAGGTGCTTTGTGAACCCAACCAGTAACTTCATTCAGCTTTGAGCTAGTGAAGTAGCAGGAGCTCTCAAGGATTGATGAAGTCCAGACATGTGGCAAGAGTATACACATTTTACTGAGAGACTCATAAAGGGTCAGAATGTGACGGCAATTTGCTAGACTTTCCCCTTTTCAGACAGCTTTGTAAAGGGCTCAAGAGCACCTCCCTTGTCTGGAGAAGAGCCTGTCCACATATTGAAATCCTCTGAGGTTCACAAATCCCAAGCAAAAGACTGCTAAATTGTGACATATTTCATTTCTCTGATGTGTATTTTTTTCCTTCAACCATTTTCTTCCTCCCCCCTCACCTTCTAAAATCTACCTAACCACAAAATAATAAGGACTTTTTTATCCTAAAGAATTAAAATGGTAGCAAGCTCTTAGCCAGGTTCTTGAATATATCCTTGACCTGTATAGACTTCAGGACTCCCCAATAATAAAATAAGATTATCTTGTATCATCTGTACAGAAAAGTCTCACTAGAACACACACTAATTGCGATTCAGTCACACTAAACTGTGAATTATGGCTGACCTCTGCCAAGAGAAGTGAAATCTAACAAAGAATAACCTTTTGAGTTAATGAAAAATGGAATAAAGACACTGGTGTTATGGTATCACAGCCTCTTTGAAGTCATTAGAAAAAGACTATTTTCAAAGAAGCTATTGTTGATTGAAAATATATGGATATTTTCCTCAGTATATCATAATGTGACAACCACCTCATTTGCTGACACCTTGAAACTACATAGTTCCTAGATAAACCCGTGAGTGGCTGAAACCCTAGTGGTTTCCATCATGTTTCCCATATGCTGCTTTGCATCTGGCCCTTCTGCCCTTTGAAAAAGGAATTAATTGGAATCTCCTGCCACCTCCACTTTGCCAGTTTGCATTGATCTTTGTGCTTTCTTATTCTTGATGCATCTGCAGGATCTGAGAACCCTAGCTGCAAATAAGTCAGATAGAGTGACATCAAGAGGATGAGAGAGGTAGGCTCCAGCTGGCTCCAGGATTGAGCAGACTTCATGCTGGATCTTCTCTTGTTTCTATTCCTTCCTTTCTTCCTAATGCCATAACTATACCCTGTCCTTCTTTCTATCTACAGGCTCCTGTTTCTGACTATACAATTGAGTCAACTCTGAGATACTAATTTGCAGCTTTCTGGTCCAGTTGCAAAGGCCACTGAATTCATCCTGCCTCTGCCCTTGCCACCTGTCCAACATAGATGAGTAGACATCTAGTAAATGGTTCATAGCATGCAGTGGGAGGAGGAACCTTTAATGACTCTTTTACACCTTCAAAGGGCAGCACCATGATATCCAGAGTCCAATCGCAAGCTCCCTGCGCCTCAGTTACCTGGAATCGGAATCAGTCCCAGTGGATGGAAATGAGCAAGTGGTTTTTGTCTCCTTGCCCATTTCTTGTTCCTCCTTCCTGCTCCTACATATTTTAAACAGACAATTCATTCAATGCTCAGGAAACAAGGAGAATAATGTGACTGGTTGCTTTACGCTCATCTCACAGGCTTTTTATCTCTTCACTTCATCTCTATGCCCGCCCCATTTCAACCCCTAATGCAAATCGTGGGCTCTAAATGTTTGGAAGTTAAGGCAGCCATGAAATAACAGCTCCTTGCATCTCTTCTGCTGCAGCACCCTCTAAAGAGAAGAAATTACCTGCACTCATAGTGGAAACAAATAAAACCTACAAGAACAGATAACTTGGTAAAGAGATGAGGTTAGTACTGGGCTTTGCCTATCCCTCTATGAAATTTCAGTCTTTTATGTGTAGATTCACTTTTTAAGAGAGATTTTATTTTATTTTTAATCACAATTATGTCTGTGCATCTGAAGCTGGATTTACAGGCAGTTGTGAGATGTTCTATGAAGAAATTCATGTCCGTTTCAAGAGCAGTTTTCTGTTGGTTGCTGAGACATCTCTCCAGACCCTCAGATTTCTTCCTTCTAAAAACTTCAGCCTCCATCTTGGATAGACAGTTTCTGGTCACAAGTCACATTAGGGCATTGAGGCGCTAGAGAGTCAGCACCATTAACTCCGAGGATTTAGAATACCACCTGCCACCTACCTAAGAAGACCCGGGCAGCTGTGCTATTTAGGTTCTCTCTGATAGATGCCAACTATTGCTATTGCTTCACAGGGCACTTGGGGGCTATCAGAGCAGAGTGGCCAAGGCTGCAGCAGCTGAGGCCCCGCTTAGCTCTTGGCACCTGCACTCCCAAGTTCATCTCCCTACTTTTGTATCTGCAGCTGTTGAGGAATTTTTTTTTCCTCTATCAGAATTCCAGGAACTGGCATATTAATCTGCAGCCTTGAATCTGTGTGAACTATGACTCTCAGCTGCAGAATTCACCAGTCAAGCATCCATCTGGTGACCCCTGGGAAACATCCTTTTGATTCAGGTCTCCTACTCCTCAAATCTGCTTCCTTCCTCATAATGTGCAAGGAAGCCAAAAAGTAGCACTCATGAAGAAAGGTCAGACACTGCACTGTTTGTTCACAAGGGTGATATTTCACGAAAGATCAGATGCTTCCTAAATGATAAGCAAAAGCAACAACTCTCCTCCAGTCCCAAGAGGGAAAAGTATCCACTCCATATGCAGCACAGGCCCCTGTGAAGATCAGAGGGAGGTGGCAGGCAGGTGGGAATCAATCAGAATGCAGATTTAAAGAAGAATCAGAACAGCTACTGTGCCTAAATGTGTGCCATACATCATGCTTACCGAATGGGTTAATAATGGCACAAATAGTCCTTGTTTACTGAGAATTTGCTACATGCCAGGAATTTTACTAAGTTCATATACATGTAAATCTCCAGTGCAACTGTCTAATAAAACTGGACTGCATCTATAAATTGTAAGACTATGAGCCACCTCCTAATGTTCCTATGAGCACATAAACACACGCATACATACACACACACACACACACACACACACATTTGCAGACTTGCAGTGTAGCATTTATGGAAAGAGAACACCTATCACTGAAAACCTCTCTTCAGTCTTCTACCTTGACACCAGAACCCAATCACCCAAATCAACATTTTAGCCGTGGGCCTGGATATTCTTCATGCTTGTTACTGAATGTCTAGGCATGAACTTAGCTACTGTTTTAATGGTGTCATATGTGTCCAAACACAGTAGGAAAATATTGAAGAGCTTTAAGTAAACTATGAGATTCATTTTATATATTTAAGATTTCTTTTTTTATTAGATATTTTCTTTATTTACATTTCAGATGTTATCCCCTTTCCTCATTTCCTAACACTGTGGTACAGAGGATAGCTTAGATTGGACCAAGTGACTTAGGTGAACTAGGAAAGAAGCTAATGAAACCACCTAAGTAAAATAGTAGAGTTCCTCTGACTAGTGATAGTGCTTGGAGAGATATGGAGTTGCAAGATATCGAGAAAGTACAATTGCCAGAAGAACTTGGAGAAGTGTTGGGGTATGAAATATAGTAATGTAAAAAATAAATTCAAGGCTTCTGGTTGCATAACTGGATGATGTTTCTCTTCAGTAGAGATAAAGATGGCTGGGTGAGCACTGAAGAGCACTAACATTGCAAAAAGAGTAAAAAGTCACTGGATCTGCTATAGCCTATTGTCCTAGGTTTTACAAGAAGTCACCAAGATCTTTCTCTCCAGGGAACTACCCTGATGAATGATGTAGCATGAGTGTAAGAAGGTCCAGAATCCTAATCATAATAGCTTCTGCATCATTTCTGGACTGGAGAAGCAATCCTCACAAGTATCCTGAGAACTTGTCATTTACAGAAGCATCACTAGGCTGCAGATGAAATCCGAAATCAGCACCATGAACACAGCCATAAAAGTGACATTGACAGGAGCACGTTGAGGGAAAGGGTAGGTATTCCAGGATAAAAAGCTATTACTGGGGATGTAGCTCTATTTGTAAACTTGTCATGTATGAAGCCTGGTTCCATCCACATAACCACATAAACTGACTGTGGTGTGTTTGTCTATAATCCCAGCACTTGGGAAGCAGATATAGAAAAGTCAGAAGTTCAAGGTCATCCTTTGATACATATCAACTAGCTCAGTGAGCTCAGTCTGGGATGCATGAAACTCTATTTCAAAAACAGGTGGGGGGAGAAAGGGGCAATGAGGAAGGGAGGAGGAAGAAAAGGGAAGAAAAGGGAAGGGAAGGGAAGGGAAGGGAATGGGAAGGGAAGGGAAAAATCAAGCAGGAGACCATTTCTATTCACAAGCAAATGGGAATTCCAGAGACCATGCAGCTTAGAAATAGAATCCTTTGGTATATTCCTTAGTAACTTACCCCAAATATCTACATTTCTTATTCACACCTGAATAACCCAGTCCTAGAGAAACAAGTCCTTTAGTCCCTTGACCTGTGGGTTTTTCTTTTCCCTGTAAGAATACAATTTCACCTGTAAGGACTTAATATTAAAATAAGGAAATGTATATCATGTGTTTTGAATTACACATAGTGGGACATAAATCATTGTTGATCTACATCCCTAACATCCATCTTGGAGACTAGGTCTCAATGTGGTTCCATAAATTAATCAACATTGACAGAGCATTATTAGCTCTGCGTGTTAAGTGCCAAAAATGATCAAATAAGTGACTGGCAAGTTCCACACTCTGAGCAAGCTTACAACCTGAGAGAAGTGTCCAATTCCAATAAGGGCAGCAAAGGAAAAATAATATTAACTGAGTGAATCTATCACCCTGCATCTGAGACAAGATACAGCTTTCTCGAAAATATTCAGCAACAAAATAAAATACCTAGGTAGTCCCCTTTTGATATTAGATGACTCCACCCTTCCCCCCATGAGGTGTGTCTTGGTTGGAGAATGTGATACAGGAAGGTAGACCATTAATTAGTAAGATCTTTGCATTTATCTTGTATTGCCATGTAAGAATTGTACAAGAAACAACTCAGTATTTTGAATAATTTTGGAGTCAGGAAAGGTTTGCAAAAAGAAATGAATAAAGTGTGAGTACTAAGAGAGACTTTTGCAGGAGCAAACTAAAAGGAAAGTGATAATTACAGTGCCAACAAGGTCTTGGGGCAAATAGCACTGGCCCTTCTAACCAGGAGACTTTCTAGAAATCGATTACCTAATAATTCACTTTTAATTTTTTTGTTAGTTCCGTCTTGCAAGATAGTTCCTGTAATGGACATCTTATGAATTTGTGGCTACCATGCATTTTGACTTATTATTTGGGAAGATGGAAACAAGAGGTTTGTCCTGTGACTGAAAGTATAAGACAGTATGAGAAAGGCTAGGTATAGCAAAGGCCTTGGTGGAAAAAGATCCTTCATGTGGAAAAGAATTGCCATGGGAAAGAGCCACTGTGAAAAGTGTATGGTATGTGAATAGTTTGTGATGCAAAAGTCTTGGTGTAGGAAAGGCTTCCTATGGGAAGGACTACTAGGTGGGAAACACTCCGTGTTGGAGAGGCTCAGCAAAGGGAATGATGACAGCAAATCAGCGGACTGGAGCAAAGCTTTAATGAAGGAAATGGAACCAGAGGTGACCTGGGCAGGAGGAAGCTTTGTGAAGTCCTCCCATGTATCCAAAGGAACTTTAAATTCCTTTAAGGCATACAGTGGAAATCTTAAAGGGCAAGGAAACCTGTGCTTAGAATTTGCTAGATAATGACACACAGGTATAGGAAGAACAATAATGTGTATGTCTCAATCAGATTTCTGTGCACCTACAAAAGTTATGTGAATGTTGCTACTCAAATTTTAACAATGACAAGCTTCACAGAGAAGTCCTAGTCTATATCATCTACTAGAAATGGAACCAGAGGTGACCTGGGCAGGACGAAGCTTTGTGAAGTCCTCCGATGTATCCAAAGGAACTTTAAATTCCTTTAAGGCATACAGTGGAAATCTTAAAGGGCAAGGAAACCTGTGCTTAGAATTTGCTAGATAAAGACACACAGGTATAGGAAGAACAATAATGTGTACGTCGCAATCAGATTTCTGCACACCTACAAAAGATATGTGAATGTTGCTACTCAAATTTTAACAATGACAAGCTTCACAGAGAAGTCCTAGTCTGTATCATCTACTGTCCTTGAGTTTTCTTAAAGGTAGGAGGAACATTTGAATTGGTTTATAGATTAACCTGAGGGACTCAGTGAGCTATGTAGGCCCATGGACTCTAGAGTCAGATGACTTAGAAGCTAATCCTGCCCAGCCACTCATAGTTTGTAACCTTGAACACATCATTTCACCTTGACTACATGGTTCCTCTATAAAGTAGGGGCAGGAATCACACCTGTCAAACACGTTAATGAGATTGGAAGGATTAGCACATGTGAAGTGTACTTAGAGCAGAGGGTGGTTTCTACTTAAGGCCTAATTTGCATTCCCTGGAAGAAGCATTAACAGTCACAGGAGGTGGGACCAGAGATCAGTCCTGACATAGTGACCAGAATCTAAATGATGCCTTACCTGCCTTCAAGAGCAAAACTGCAGCCATGGTGAGTTCTGAGCCTTATCCTTCAGTCTAAGGCCTTATCAGGAAGCAAGGTTATGGCCCATGTAAGTTGTCAAGATGGGGCTTCCTGGAGAAGATGAAACTCTAATCCAGTCTAATCTAATCCTGATTTAAAAAAAAAATAGACATAGAGAGTAGAGTACCTGAGAACACAGAAACCAGATGTAAAAAGGCCCCACTGGACACTGGAGACAGAGATTCAAGTTATGCCTCTGCAAGCCAATGATACCACAATTGCAATGATCGCTGTCTTCTAAGAGAAGGTTTCCCCCTTGGACCCTCAAGGAGGTATCAGATGTTGGCCTCTAAAACTGTAATAGACACATACCTTTGTTTAAACTATTTATGTCCTGGGGAGTGCCTTTCCCACACTGCCTTACACTTCCACTGGACAAACCTCCTGCTTCCATCTTCGCAAACAATAAGTCAATCAAGCCCTTGGTGCTTTTCACTCTACACCTGGGGAACACTGACCACATCAGCTCACAGCCAAAAGGCCTGAGCATTGTAGATCTAAGCCACAGTTCCTTGGGCTCTGAAGCAGATACACTTAGACAGTTTTCACCTGGGAGGTACTTACCACCATCTAGAAAATACTGCAGTATTCATGAAAAAGGCACCTGGGCATCAGTAGCATTGGCCTGTGATTGGGATATTAACCTGCATATAGAGGTATAGAGATCTGTATTTGTCAGGGCAGAATATGAACACATAAAACCACAGGAATATGAAATGGCATTCTATGGTCCTTGTATGAAGTCAGGGAAGTAAAGGCAATGGAATAGTGGAGGCACTTTGTCCCAGGACACTGTTCTGCTCATTAGATGAGATTGCAGACACTGCATGTGTAGGCTTGATTTTAGTGGACAGACAGTGGAACATGGAACTCTCATAAACAGCCCATCAATGGCATTGTTACTGCTTTTGCCACTGTATAGCTTCATGCTCTTGTTCTGTCTTGGTTATGCCCAGAGAAGTTTCAGAGTCAACAAGTGAAATGTATCCACCTTGCAGATTCACATTCTTGTCTGGAGAGAGTATGCCATTTGTCATACTCTCTTTGAAACAGCCCTTCTTGCCATCCCTCCCTGAGACAAGAGGATCGAGTTCAGCAACAGAGGTAGGGATCCTATTTCCAAAGACAACACCACAGGTGACCCCAAGAATCACCCATCATGCCAACAATCAGATCAGACAAAGACAAAGACATGTGTTTTAGAGTAATTGTGTTGCATTCTGTACGATGTATTCATAGCCTTGGATGTCAGCTAGAGGGACTGGACTCTCCACAAGTATGCACATCATCTCATATCTTCACCTATATTTCTAATGTAGTGTTGTTCAGCTATGTCGTACTTGCAGATCTTAAACATCTGTACAAGTGGTCTCACAGGTCAAGTAAAATGGCTTATATTTGTAGTTCTCTCTCTCCAAGAATTTTGAGAGATACAGCGAGATAAGAGGTAGAAAAGTGCTTTGATCCTAGATTTTATTATTATAGTTATTTCTATTGCCCTAAAAGAATGTCCCTTCTGGGTCTTTGAATTACCTCCTAGACCATATTTTTTTCCTATTGACTTTGGACTCCCAAGAGAGAATTACATTCCAACAAATTTTAGCTGCTCGAAATTTGTGAAATGATAGTATGACAGGGCTTGAAGGCACCCTAGGGAGACACCTGCTTTCTTTCATAGGAATATTCTTTCATAGGAATAGGGAACTCTACTCACAGGAGGGCTGTACCTGGCCTGAGGACATTCAGTAGTTTATCTTAAATCTTTCACCATGCTTCCCCACCCCCTCACGTGGTGATTTCCCTGAGCTTTGAAGTAGCAGTGATTCTGGAGTCACAAAAAGTTCTGTCTCCCATCAACCCCCTCAGGCATCAATTCTTCTCCACAGTCCCTTCTGCCTGGCAGAGCTCAGCCCAGTGTCTGTCTGCAGCTGCACTCCCAGGCTCGATCAGCAGGCTTCTAGTTTGCCAGGAAAGAAGTAAACAGACTTAAGGACAAGGGTGTCCCCACACACTATCTCGGCTGCCTCCAGTGTTCAAAAGACAGCTAACATCTCACAAGACGCTCTTGACAGAAATACACTATTTTGTGCAAAGTTCCTGACAGGTTTGGCAGTGAAGTCTCTGGAGAAACAAAAGATTTATTGGGAAGAAAAGAGGAGGCAGCTGGGATTGTACAGAGAATGGAAGCCAAAGGAAGAAAACAGTTGTGCTGGGAAGGTGTGCAAGGCAGAACCAACACAGGCGCCTTCGATCCATCTTGTTCAAGACGAGGCGATGCTTTTCAAACAGTGATTGAATTCTCCTATGTTCTGGCTCCTCACTAGCCATGCTGCCTGCTAAAGACAGCAGTGTGGTGACGGCTCTATTACCACAGAGGCTGCCTGTTAGCGAGCAGCGCTAAGATCAGAAATGTCGTTATTAGTCACACTCTGCTTCCTGGATCCCTGGGATTCTCCTGTGCCCAAAGCAGAAAGGAGCTTCTCCCAATTCAGAGACTATGTGCCACTGAATACCCTCCCCAGCATATAACCTCAGGCTTAGAATACAACAGGAATCAGTTAATATTCTTTCAAAAGAACTGTACTTAAGAAAATCTAGAGATATTAGATCTGAGAAGTTTATGTGCTCTTGAAGGGATTGAAAGTTGAAATGTAGACATAAGAATATTCCTGTATCCCTGCACCAGATCAGGAAGAGACAGGTGCTGGTTGATACATGGGAAATAATAGTAACTAAAGCAAAACAATAATAGCAGTAGACACCTTGTTGTCTATTACCAGTAGATGGTAAAGGCTGCCTAATTTTAGTTCCAACTGTTCCCATGCTTATTTAAGAATTCAACCAGCATTCATTGAGCAGATGCTGACTAACTTTTGTGTGTTAGATCATTGCTCAAAGAGACATAGGATGGTATGGTCATTTCCTGAAAGGGATAAAAGTTTGGGGACTGATGCAGGAATTAAGACATATCACACAAGGCAATTAACTGCTAACATCGAAGTTTGCAGAATGTGTTGATGTGGAAAAAAAGATCTTCTACTCTAAAAAGGCATGTCAGTGGCAACTTGGAGGTCCTCCTCCTTGAAAGGCCAGGAGAGGGCTGCAGAGCACATGGGGATCTATAAGAAACATTGGCAAATGAAGCTGCCTGAGGCCTCTGGGGTAAAGGGTGCTCTTCAAAGATGAGAAGTTAGAAGGTAGCAGGGAGAAATGAGGTTGTAGCTTTGACCTACCTATAACTTTGACTTTGAACTATGTATGGCTATGTGATATTTTTGAGCAGGAAAGTAAGAGTATTGTGGGAATATTAGGAAAGAAGCCTGGGATGGATCTGTGGGCAGAGGCTACAAAGCAGAAACTGTATACTCAAACTGATTGTGATGGCTGCTGGCAAGAAGGAGGGACTGAGGAAGAAAGTAAGAATCCTAAGAGGTTGTCTGGGAAGGAGCAGCAATTATGTAGGGGAAAAAATACAGCCGAAAGAAGAGGCCTCAAGACCAAGACAACCTGTTGTCACTGAGAAGCTATGCACGCTATTCAGCAAACCAGAGAAGATTGAAAATATGACCATATGAAGAGCAGAGCCACTCCTTTCCCTTCCTCAGTCAGAGCATCCCTAGCTGCTGTTTCCCCCTTCTTGGTTGGGTGTCCAGTGTGGATGCCATTGTTAATGACTGCACTTGTAATCTGTCTGTGGATGGCGACTGGAAGTGAATGATCCAGTACATGGCAGAGAACAGTGTCTTTCAACAGAGAGATTTCTATGCTACAGAAGAAATGTGTCTCTCACTGACAAGATCAGGAAAGACTTCCTAGCAGAGGTAGCAAATGAAGAATGCATGGAAGATATTCCCACAGAAACCTGAATGATGTATGCCTTCCAACACAATGAATGCATTGAAGATAAAGATGTCTTAGGGACGTAGGGACACAGGAGGCTGAGAGAGAGAATGCAAGGATATTGGTGAATATTGGGAATAATCTTGGTGCTATAGAACCAAAGGCACCAGCAGGGCCATAACCCCAAAGTTCACAATTACAGTTGACAGTGACGGAGGCCTGCATAAAGTCATGGTGGAAGCTTGGATTTCCTGACTTTCTGAGCTTCTGTCCTTCTCACCAGGTCCTCTCTTCCAGGACTCATGATCAGCCTCTTCTGGGACTAGCTTAAGATAAGCTCTCTGAGCTAATAATTTTATGTGGGGTCTTGTGTAAAACCAGGTTGGATTAATTATTGATGCAAACTTAGGCAAATGAAAGCTTGCTCTGGCTTGGCAACATTCCCTTCAGCAAAATTAGCTTTCCAAGCTCTGACTGCCTCTCGGGGAGAGGCATGCTGCCTGGCATTGGTCCTGACCCACCCGCAGGGTCCTGCACACAGAGGGGCTTTGAACCTCTGATTTCAGATCTGGGCCCAGTATCTCAGCCATTTTCTAATACCATCTGGGCTGGGGAGTTCAGAGAAGCAAGGTCTCTGAATAAGCCAAGAGCTCACTGCTCTGAGTACTCCCACAGATTTCCTGCAAGCCAGACCATGCACAGAAAACAATATCCAAGATAACAGCCTCGAAGATTCAATCCCATCCCATTTAATTAAATGGCTTTGACACTCCTAAATTGCCGCAATAGTTTCGAGCCCATGCCAAACACACAGCCTCAGACATACAGCATAAGGGAAAGTTTGTAAGGTGTGGTAAAGGCTAAATGACCCCCACCAGGATAGACCAAAGGACAGTAACTCACAGGAATAGCTGAAACCACCTCCAGTCTGACCACCTCCTGGGATTGGTCAACTTCTTCCAACATCATTCCTTGATAAGCATTTCTGTGTGGGCATTGGACAGACAGGATGAGACATGCATGGTCTTGCTTCTGAGTAACTGCAGGAGCAAAAGGGCCAACCAATGACATTTAAGGGTACTGGTTGCACAGCCAAAGTCAGTCTGGTAGCACTGAGAAGGCATGAATGGCAAAATGAATGTGAGAAGTTAAAAATGCTCACAACCACTGGGGCAGGAAGGTGCTAAGCAGGATCATGTTTGTCAAATATTTTTCAAGGCAAACATGTCAGCAGAAGAGGGAGGAAGAGAGGCATCAAGACTAGCAAAGAACCCAGATAGCAAAAACCTAGAAAACACACTCAAGACATAGTCCATCAAGGTTGCATGTCTGGAACAGAGAAATTACACACAAAGTCAACCATCATTCAAAGCTGGGGGAGTAGGAGGTTGCTACAGAAATGGCTCATAAATAGTCTCTACATTCATTTACCAAGGCCTTAGAGTTTATAGCATTTCCCAGCTTTCTGGGCTACTTATAGTATCTAGAATGCTTATCTCTTCCTTAATAAACTATTTCTACCACTATCCATGTGGCTTGGGTTGAATTCTTTGTTCCGAGACACAAGAACTATCAATATACCCAAATATAAGCCTTTAACACTGATACTATAAAGCTACCAGAATAAAGAGGAGTAAATCATTTCTTGTCCAGGCCTCCTGTTCTCCTCAGAAAAAGGTGTCCCTTTTGGGGCACCATGTTGGTAGAAGTAGACGCCAAATATCCACACCCAGGTAAGAGAAACAGGATGTGAATGGGTCATTTGGGTGAAGAAGGTATTGTCACCGTAGTCAAGAATCATTAAATATGAAGACATTGTCTTCACCTAAGTAGTCTGCACACAACTAAGTAGTCTTATGTACACAACTCAATAGGCTGGTCAGAAGATCCAGTATCAAAGGACAGGCAGCCAGAAGACACTAGAGTGGCCTTGTGTAAATGAAGTAGGTAAAAGGCCTTGTTGAAATGAAGGCCCGGGGCTACACAGCAGATAAGGACCCAATCTGTATCTCTCCAGCTCCTCATTCCTCAGATGGGCCAAGGATCTGTTTTTTTCTCCAAAACTGACACGTGATTGAACTTCACAATTTACAAGAAATGGGATTAGGAGTTGACAAATAGCATTTGCTAAGTGCCTAGTTTTTATTTCCTATTACTAGGATAAAATACAATCACTAGGCTGAGGTGGCAAGAACTTGAAGCATCTAGTCACATTACACCCATAGTCAAAAGCAGAGAGCACTGAGTGAATTAATGTATTCATACTAATGCTCAGCTTGTTTTCTCCACTCCTATGCAATCCAGGATCCATCATACCAAAGAAATGATGGTAGTAGCCACAGTGGGCAGGTCTTTCAGTATATAAGAGAATTCCCCAAAGATATGCCTACAGGCCAATATAATGTAGACTACCTCTCATTGAGACTCCATTCCTCAAAGATTCTGGGTCATGACAAGCTGATAGTTCTACATAACCATCACACTAATAATTGATTCATTTGTTCTGTGACTGTCTTAGCCAAATTCCATCTTTGGACCCTGTGGTCACAATAGTAAACAAAACAGTCTTAGCCTCAGCCCCTTTAACTTCATGGTCAATGAGAAGTGGAGATAATGAAATAGTAATTCATGTGACTGTGTTACCACTATGGTAAGTGTACTCTGAAATAGCTGAACAGCAAAATGCAAGAAATGCAAAATGGCCCTGAGCCATCTTCCTGCTCTGTTGCCACTTCTTCTCACTCTCTGTTCTGGAAGTTATGCCCAACTCTGGATAAGTTTGTGTCCTCTGTCACCCAAACCACAGCTTAGGTGTCATCCCCTCAGAATGACCCCATCTCTCTAACACAGGCTCAACCAGTGTTTTGTAACCCCTTTGGGGGTTTAAATGACCCTTTCATAGGGGTCGCATATCAGATATCCTGCATATGAATATTTACACTAGGACTCATAAGAGTAGCAAAATTACAGTTTTGAATCAGCAACAAAAATAATGTAATGATTGAGGGTCTCCCTAGCATGAGAACCTGTATGGAATGGTTGCAGTTTAGAAAGGTTAAGGGCCACTGCTCTAACATAGCTCCCTCTGCTTTACACAGGGTGATCACCCATATCTAGTGAAACCTTTTAGGGTACTCCTCCATTTGGTTATTGCCTGTTTTTGCATGGTGCCTTGTGAGTGCTCTTTGAGATAAGTAATTTTCATATCCCCAGGCTCCTATAGCAAAGTTCTTATCTACCACTAGTCACCAACCACTAAAAGAAAACCAGGGATAAGGGGCCTGGGACTCTTTCCAGAGCTTTCCTGTCTATATTGTCCTTGTGGGAGAAAATAGGTTCTGAATTTGAAAGCTACACGGCTCCCTTCAAAGCATAGAAATTGTTGTGAGTGCCATCTGGGGTGAATGACAGAGCCTGCCCCTTTAGTTGTAATGTATTGAGCAGACAGTGCCCTGGCATTGTTGCTTGGGTTGTCAGGAAGAATAGCTGAGAGCCTGATGATGGCACACTGAGTTTTAAGGCTACTCAAAAATGACTCTGATCATCATCATAAAGGTTAATTCCACTGCAGGTTCAGAGCCTCGTCCTTTCTCGATTGTAGGATTTCCATGCTAGCTCAATATTTTATGTGGACCCTGAGATAAATACATGAACTGTATGTAGTCAGGTAATACAAACCCAGGCTAAGAGAAGAGATTGGGACTGGCCTTGAGGTGCTACCACTCCTTTTCCTGTGCTGGAATAAGAAGAGTCACTGTACCTCTGAATCTTCATCTATGAAGCTAGATCAAAACAACAGTATTGTGGGTTTGCAGCAAAGATGAGAAGATACCATACCACACAGTATATCCCACTTGGCTATGCTCTGCACACATTGTAGATGTCCCATAATGTCAATCACTGATTTCTTGTTGACTCTTTGAATTTTCTCAAAGAAAGAAGAGATACTAAAGTTGTCTCAGGACTGCTAAAAAAAAAAAAAAAAAAAAAAAGTTTTGTCTTCAAAAAAAAAAAAAAAGCAAAAATAATTGTTAATGTGCTGAATGACTTTGGTCTGCAAGCCCACCCTTGCTGAGCTTTGGTTTCTCAGCCAGTAAGGCTGGGGTAAGCCAAGTTTTTTTTTCTAACTTAATTATTCCCTTTGAGAAAGTGCCTCATGGTGTGTATGCTAAATTAAAACATTAATTAAAATTAAAGATGAGCTCAGCAACAATTTAAATGGGAGAAGAAATAAATAGTGAAATAATTTGTGTGTGTGTGTGTGTGTGTATGTGTGTTTCTCATACCCAAGCCTCTAGCTCAAATCTTCAGGACACGAGAGTAACTCCAAGACTGACAACCAGGATCTTGTTCCTGAAGCCACTCAGGAAATGAAACCAGCCATGATCTTCCAAATATGCCCTTGGAGTATCCCCAGGCAGATGTTTTGAAAGGTTAGCAGAACTTGCCTTTTTCCCCCCATTTATTCATTCAAACGAAAGCAGCTGGGGAGATGTAACAGGGTTCTGTGAAATTCCTCCAGCATTAATTCAAAGTTTTCTGTGACACTCACAGTCAGTGCTTCTAATATGCTCTGGGGATTCAGAAGTGACAATGTACTCCTTGTCCACTAGAAGAGCTCTCAGTTCCTGGTTCAAACAAAGTGGTTCCAAGAAGAGAGCCCCTTCTGTCCTTTTTCTCTACTGCCCACCACCACTTGTTTATCTTACCACTCCAGCTCTTTAGGTAAAAATGGCAAAGAGCCCTTTCACTCTTTGGCGTTCAGTGTGTACAGAAAATGCCTCCACATCCACAAGGATTCCTAACTAACTTAGCCCATCTTGAAGGTCAATCTGAAGTCTGCCACAGGGCTTGGAGCTACAAGAGGAAAAAGCTTAGGTGTGTCCATTCATGGGCTCAGTAACTTCTCTATTCTCAAAAATGATACACAATTTCCTCTACATTTCCACTACATTTATCATAAATAATACACATTTTCTCTGAGAAAAGTTTACCTTTCATTTCATGACATCGAAGACCAATGTCAAGTGGTCTGGTCATTCCTTGTAACAGAGTAAATCATGCCTAGAAAGGAAATAATACCAGGTTTATCAAGAAAAGGGCCTGCTCTCAAGCCTTAATTTCTTCCTTTTTGTAGTAGTAAACACAAATAACCTCATGTCTCTGAGACTCAGTTTCATCTTCTATAAAATGGGCCAAACAATAGAGTTTTTCTCACATGGTTCCATACAGGTTGCATCAGGAAAGTGTTCCTGAGCATATATGTCACATGTGATAAATGCTCCATAAACAGTGACTATTCCCAGCACTCCATAGCATCATCTATTTCACGGTCAGTAGGGACAACAGAAACATTAGTTCCTTGTCCACATTGTTCTATCAAGAGAGTGCCAGCCTCCTGGAGAATTCCACTACATTTAAGTCTTTCAATATGATACTCAGCCTGTCTCAGCTTCCAATGATAGAGTGCCTTACTGAAGCTCACATGAGATTTCAACTCACTGGTACATTTATTAAGCATGTACCATGTGCCAGGTGTTATGATAGACACCAAAAGGTAAGTGAAAATCTGCTCACTATCTAAAGCACAAGGAGACAGCTCAGAGTGACAGGTTCTCGGATGTGTAATCATGCTCTTTTCTGTCCCCTGTTTCTGGAAACCTTCGCAGGTTACCCAATCATCCCATAGTTTATTTTCTTCATGTTTACTTTCACCTGGCAGTTCCTTTACATTCCCATGTTCTCAGAAGTGCTGGTCTCAAGTGGATAATATTCCCAGGATCTGTTTCTTTCCTCTGTGGTAAACACAGCATCAGACAGTAATTGGATGCAGCAGGGATCTTTAGATCCCTGCCTTCACCTTGTAAGAGAAGGAAGTCCACCAGGAGCCCACCAGCTCAGTTCCATCTCACCTTTGGGATTCATGTGTGCTCTTTCATTATACAACATTATGGTCCCTATCCATGCAATTGGGCTGCCTCCTAGGAACACTACAATCGCAGCAAAGCATGAAACGTATTGCTGATACATGATGGGACTCTACCAAATCACTTCTTTTCTTACCTACTTCTTCATAAATGTCGTTAGCTGTCAGAAATCCTTGCAGAACCATGACAGGTCTGGCAGGGCTGGACAGTCACATGCAATTAAAATTCCATTACCTCTGCTGAGCAGAGTACAGTACATTTACTAATATAATTACATCGCAATTGTCGAAGTCTGTGAACAATGCGAAGTTTATGAGGTAGTGCCCTCCACAGTGATCACCCCTTCCCTCTTGCAGTGTCACCCACTGAGGACGTCTATCTCTCAGAGCAGCTGCATGACTTTCTGGTGAAACATATAAATTGGTCTGAACATTTGTCTCCCTTGGGATTTGAATTGAAATTTGGTTACCCCTACTGCAACAGAATTGAGAGGTGGGTGTTAAGAGGTGACAGAGGCTGTGGGGACACTACCTTTACAGATGGAGTGATATCCTTACAGAGGAGCTGGAGAGAACCAGGTAGTCCCAACTTTGCCTTCTGACCTGCCCCACCCTACGTGAAGATACAGAGTCAGTTCGCATCAGTTAGCTGCTGAAGGTACATCAACATTTTACCAAGGCTTTTAAGTTTTTCTCTTCTTGAAGGAAAGGACTTAACAACGGAGAGACAATGGAGAGCTTTAAATGGACATTTATTTATCAAAGCAAAACAAAGCAGGCACTCCAAAGAGATTGGAATGGTCTGATCAAGGCCTTTGGGATTCTATGTTATGTATTTTAAAGAAGTTTTTTGAATGTTTGTCACTACTATGTGAATATTTATGAGGTAGGTGGCACGCATGCAGGGTAAGGTAACCCTTTTACCCTTCCTGAATTATCACAGATCAGATCTCCTTCTTAGAGGATTTCATCCTCTAATTGAGGATGAAAAAGGAATCATCCTATAATTCTCCAAAACTGAATGGGTCAAAACCACGGTACAAGCGGTAGTATGACATTATGGAGTAGTTTGAGAATGCAGCTTGATTTTCATTGTATAAGACCATGGTGTACTAGTTTCTGTTATGAAACTTAACTTTATCTTCAAGATTATTTAACAAAAAAGGTCATTCTGACCACTTGGAAGTACCATTACCAAAGACAACTGTAGTTTTGTTATTACCTCATATCTAACTCTGATCAGCCAAACAAAGAACCTGCTGACCCCATGATCTCAGACTTCCCAGCTTCTAGAACTGTGGGGTATGAACGACTGTTTATAAATTGCCCAGTCTAAGGTGTTTTGTTGACGTAGCATAGAATACAAGAGCCACAGTCCAAGGGAGGTTTTATTATTCCATCCAGCTATTTCAGTCATCCTGGCAGTAGGTAGAGAAAAGAAGAGAATGCATTAAAATAATACACATTTTTCTTCCATAATCTACTATCATAAAATCCACCTTTTCTTGTTGTCATGGTATGAATATGCTTGACCCAGGGAGTGGCACTATTTGGAAGTGTGGCCTTGTTGAAATAGATGTGTCACTGTGGGTATGGGCTTTAAGACCCTCATTCCAGTTGCCTGGAAAGCTAGCAGCCTTCAAAGGAAGATGTAGAACCCTGCACCACGCCTGCCTAGATGCTGCCGTGCTCTCACCTTGATGATGACGATGGACTGAACCTTTGAACCTGTAAGCCTGCACCAATTAAATGTTCTTGATAAGACTTGCCTTGGTCATGGTGTCTCTCTCCCAGTCGAAGTGCTAGCTCAATAAAAGGAGCATGCATTCCAGTTTTCAAGGTGGAAATTGAAGCTCCACACAGTAGTCTCACTGGCTTGAGAACACTCAACTAGGAAGTTATAATGCTGGATTCTGTACCCTATTTATCTACACACACACACACACACACACACACACACACACCACTCCAGGGGATGTGGAAAGAGTAGAGATCCTTTAGCTCCGACACTTCCTACACATTGAGAAGCTCTTGCAAGTCACTTAACTATCCTTCTTCCACAACATCCTCAGACTCCCCAAGTCACAAAGACAAGCTCCTGCTTGACTACCTTGGTCATTTCCCGGATTCTACACTAGACCACAGATTTATTTCAGGGGTGATTTTGTTAGTATCTATCCTTGTAAACAGCACAGCTGGACTCATGCAGGTGTGTAATGAGAACTTATCTAGCAACTGACTGAATAAACAGCCAAACAACAGCTCTCATTGGCTCTGTGAAAATGGGAGTATACAATCTGAGCTTCTATTTCACTGCTGCAAAATAATAACTACTACATCTACATTGCAGGCTTATTGTGTTATGTGAAAATAAGCATATGAAGTACTTTATTCAGTGGGTGGTATACATTAGACGTTTCAGAAGCAGGTACTGTTACTATTAAAAGGTAAAGTCCCAAACATTGCTACCACCTACACCCTCGAATGAATGAGTCATCCTGATGGGGCATAACAGCACCCCTAACACTTTCACAGGGATGGAAAAATCCCTTAGAGCTGTTTTCTGAATGATGAGAGCAGAGCTGACAGTTTGCTTTCTCACCAAGCATCTCTATGTTAGCCCTGGCTCCTGATGCCCCAGCAGTGACAGTCATGGCAGAAAAACGTGAGTATACAAGGGCCTTTAATTGTCAAAGAATATCAAATGATACACTGAAACTCCAACAGTCTGATAAGATCAACTTTACATCTGTGGAGCCCGAGGAACAGACCCTCAACTTGCCAAGCATCCTTACATAAACTACCTTGCCTTACTGGGTTTATTTTACCATCTGTACAATGCAAGAGATGATACCCAATTCCACATGAGACAGAGTAAAGAATAATAATTATTATCACCAGTAATGAGGGATGCAGTGTCACATATTGTGCTTACTATGTGGCCTTGGCACATTTTTCAAACAATTCTACTAAATCCTTATTATTATCTGTTTATTGAGATGAACAAATTATAGACTCACAAAAGTTTTAAAAAAAAAAAAACATTCTGAGGTAATACAGTAGCAGAAGGAGGACTGAAACCCAGAGTCTTAACCTCCAGGCTACCCTGCACTCTGATCAGAGCAGAATGAGGTCAGAATTTTCTCTAGAGAATAGGTGCCTCTTGGTGTTGAGGCTGGTTCCAGAGGCCCCATTGATTTGGCTAAGTCATGTCCTGGGGATACTAAATCCTGTCTGTAAAAGTGGGTACTGAGCTGGATAATACCCAAATTTTTATTCCATTAAAACATCTTGGACTATTGTGTTGGTAGTTCTGGGACACTGGTGGACAGAGATGACTGACACAGCTCCCTCCAGGTCTCCCCAGGGGTAGTAAATTGTAGAATTCTGAATAGGAAATTCAGACTATATGGGTTAGAACCTCAATATTAGCTCTTTTCTGGGAGATGAGTAGTACTCATCCCTCATTTCACTATCTGTGCATGTGAAAAAATATACAAAAAGCAGAATCTTCACATTGTCCTTGACAGATTCCTGTGACATATCCTCATCCTACCCTCAAAACTTGTACCCTCAAAGGCTCCCTTTGATTCTGTTGTTCGGCCCATGTGTTCCTGCCTCAGGGCCTTTGCTGCTGTTCTCGTGTCTTTCTTTCTTTCTTTCTTTCTTTCTTTCTTTCTTTCTTTCTTTCTTTCTTTCTTTCTTTCTTTCTTTTTTTCTTCCTTCCTTTCTTTCTTCCTTTCTTCCTTCCTTCCTTTCTTTCTTCCTTACTTTCTTTCTTTCTCTTTCTTTCTTCCTTCCTTTCTTTCTTCCTTTCTTTCTTCCTTTCTTTCTTTCTTTCTTTCTTTCTTTCTTTCTTATTTTTCTATAGAATCCTGTTTGTTTTTTATTGGATATTTTCTTTATTTACATTTCAAATGTTTTTTCCCTTTCCAGGTCTCCCCTTTGGGAACCCCCTATCCCATCCCCCCTCCACCTGCCTCTATGAGTGTGCTCCCTCACCTACCCACCCATCCCACCTTCCTGCCTTGGCATTCCCCTACACTGGGGCATTGAACACGCTCAGGCCCAAGGGCTGCTCCTCCCACTGATATCCAACAAGGCCATCCTCTGCCACATATGCATTTGCGGCCAGAGCCATGGATCCCTCCATGTGTTCTATTTGGTTGGTGGTCCAGTCCCTGGAGCTCGGTGGGTGGGATGGAGTAGGGGTGAGGTTTGGGGGGTGGAGGGGGAGTGGCTGGCTGGTTGACACTGTTGCTCACTCCATGGGGCTGCAAATCCCTCAGCTCCTTCAGTCTTCCATTGGGGACCCCACACGCTCCGTCCAATGGTTGGCTTCGAGCATGCACCTCTGTATTTGTCAGGCTCTGTCAGAGTCTCTCAGGAGGCAGCTATATCAGGCTCCCGTCAGCAAGCACATAACTTCCTGACCACTACCTTACCTCCTCTAATCCTACACTCAAGCATCATTTTGAATCAGCAGACAGTCTGAAAGCCTGTCTGCCTATCCACCCATAACTTGCTAAGCGTACCCAACCCCAACTTGTATATTTCTCTGCTTCCCTTATGGCTGATAGAGTATATACCATCTCTCTTCCTTCTCCATGTTGGCTTCCTTTATTACACTGTTTTGTTCTCACGGCCTAGATCAGTGATCTTGGTCTCACGCTACCAATGTTCTCCCAGCAATACCTGATGTGTCATCATTCCCAACACCTAGAACTTCAAAGCTACTCAGTCTCTCCAGGGTTCAATGAGGTCCTCTTCACTTGTCTTTCTTTTTTTTTCATTCCTGCCTCCACCCAAACCAGTCTCCCAGATGTGTGCAAGGAACCAGGGAGTCTTTTAATTAAAACAGTCTTCTATGATGAATCTGTTATTACAGAGCTTTACCTGTGTAAAACATTAATAATACAAATTTCATTTGTTTATGTCAGTGCCAAGCATTAATTTTTAATAGCGAAATGTATGAGTTATGAAAGGCATTAATGCAAACCAAATCACCAGGCGAGGATGAAAAGGAAATCTATTTTTTTAGGGTAAGCAATGGTGATGAAATATTATTGTGGCTTCCAAGCAAAGAGGAAGGGAAAAATTATTTCTTTATCTGTCAGCAACAATTAACAAAAAAAAGGCTCAGATGAAGGGAGAATTTTATCTTCGAGTTCACATCAGCTCAGAGTTGGCTCTTTCATCCCTCTTGCTCTGTGGTGGCAATTTAAAGGCAAGAAGTTTAAGCAAAATTGCCCTAATTGCCTGCCCCAGTCACATTAATACCTACAGGATAAAATATTCAAAATATTTTTTTATATTGTACAGGGTGATACAATTTACAGAGACCTTTTGTCCCTCTCCACAGATGGGCCCTGTAACTGCCTAGGAGAGGGGAGATTATCTGAACCTCACAGCAGGGCTAAGTGGCAAGACTGGTTTTGTGGGAAGCACAAAGTCAGTGAATAGAAAACAGAGTTACAGGGTCAAGAACAGGGAGGGGAAGGAAGGATGGAAGGAGGGGAGGGAGGAGAGAGTGGAAGGAGAAAGGCCTAAGGCCCAGAGGAAGGTTAGGGAGGGAAGTGGTGATCACAAGCCTAGCATTCCAGGGATTAACTACAGTCCCTGACACCTCCCATTCTCCACATGCATCCCGGCCCTGTCCTCTGGCATCTTTCCTAGGATCAACCATCCAGAGTTCTTCCAGGAAGATTTTGTTTTCTCCTGTGTAAAGCCTGGATTTACTGATCGCTCACTACACTATTTGAGATGGGGCCTACTCATTACCATGGAACCAATACAAAGCAGGGCTAGCTCTCATTTCTCTGGAGGAACGCACCTGCAAAGCATCCCCAGCCAGTGAGTCAGACCAGCACTAGGTCATTGACCTCCCCTTGGAGATGCCATCTGACTCCTAGGTAAAACAGTGGCAGGACTTGCACACAATAGATGAACAATAGGAACAGTCAGCATGTTCCAGATTGAAAAGAACGTGAAATGAGTCTTGCCAGGACACTGGAAGCTACAGTGTTGCCCCATTCACCCTTCAGTAGGCATCAAACTCTCACTTGTAGCTGAGGAGATTGAGGCTCAGATGTTGCCACTAGCTTGCCTTTCTAAGGCCCTTTAATTATTATCACTTTACCAAAAGCTGCTGTCTATGGAAAGCTGACTCTTGCACAATATTCAAGGTAACATGTGTCACATTTAATGCCCTCAATTCTGTGAGAAAGTTGTTCTTATTCCCATTTTATACATTAGAGAATCAGGCATTCAGATATGGAGACTGTGGTCCCACAGTGTTTCTAGCACTACGCGGAAACTATGCCAGGTATAACATGTCACTGTCATCTTGGTTGTGCAGCTGGCATGTATTGACAGTGCCTCACAGGCCAGGAGCAAGCCTCTCGACCTAATGTCAGAACTGCTGTAGAAAAGTGAATCATGGTGCTATATATTGACACTAATATCATGTCTCATCTTTCCAGAGAGTTGAATTAGAAAGTAAGTAAAATAAAACAGCAGTGAAAAAGAGTTGCTGAAGGGAGCCTAGACAAACACATGGAACATGAAAACAGAGCAACGGAGACTGGAGGGGAAGTGACAAAGTATGTGAGGAGGTAGAAGTGTAATGAAGAAAAGTCTTCTAAACCACACTCTGTTCCAAACGGGCATGATACCTAAGACCTTGTATTCTAGTTTTGAAAAATAGAGTAATAGAATTAAGTAACACACACAAAGTCATCCTGCAGGTGTAGGATTTGAACTTGGACAATCTGACTCCATATCACAGAATACAAACCTATCATGCCCCCTAATATTTGTCCTCACTGAGTTTTCTCTTGAGAAAAATTGAAGATAGAAGGAAGCATAGGAAATACACACATCAAGGATTGTTAAAGGAACCCATGAACTAGGGAGATGATTCAGTTGACCAAATGCTTGTTGTGCAAGTGTGAGGACTGCCTGAAGATCAGATTCTCAGAACCCATATGTTTGGTAGGTGGACATAGCACACTACCTGTAAAACTCCAGGTGGAGAAATGCGGCTCACCACAGCAAACTGCCTAGTTAGACTAGCCAAATCCCTGAGCTCTGGGCTCAATTGAGAGACCTTACTTCAACGAGTGAAGTGAAGAGTAGTCAAAGAAGATCCTCAATAACTTTAAGCATACACACAACCAGCCCCCACTCAGACATGAGCACACACACACACATTCACACACTTATGCACGTACATTCACAAACACATATATAAACACATACTTTTTTTGAGACATATAAGGACACATGCTCGACTGTGTTCATAGCTGCCTTATTTATAATAGCTAGAAGCTGGAAAGAACCCAGATGTCCCTCAACAGAGGAATGGATACAGAAACTGTGGTATATATATACACAATGGTGTACTATTCAGCTATTAAAAACAATGAATTCATGAAATTCTTAGGCAAATGGATGGAACTAGAAAGTGTCATCCTGAGCGAGGTAACCCAGTCACAAAAGAACGCACATGATATGCACTCACTAATAAGCGAATGTTAGTCCAAAAGCTCAAAATAAACAAGTTACAATTCACCCAGCACAGGAAGCTCAAGAAGAAGGAGAACTTAAGTGAGGGTGCTATGGTTCCTCTGAAAAAGGGAACATAATACTCATAGGAGCAATGAGGGAGGCAATGTGTGGAGCAGAGTCTGAAGTAAAGGCCACCCAAAGACTGCCCTACCTGGGGATTCATCCTATAAACAGTCACCAAACCCTGACACTATGACAAGAAGTGTGTACTAAAAGGAATATAAACACATACTAAATGTTAGTTTCCTTCCCTTTTTATGGCTTTATTCTGTCACAATCCACACATTGAAAACCACTGTACTAGATGGTCATGAGTATATGATAGATCTCTGTATTGGGGTCCTAAAACAGAGAGAAACTGTGGTAAACAGCTGATTGATAGGCGCTGGCTTCTGAGGGATTTGGGCCATGGAATTGCCTGAGGAGGTCAGCTTCCAAATTTAGGCCCAGCATCAAAAATGCATAAATTATAGAGAACAAGACATATTTAGGATTGAACCCTCATCAGTGGGACGAATTGAAGATACTCAAGTGCCCTCTGAGCTTGCAACCCAGAAAATGGATCAGCACTTAACTAAAGTAAAGGAGGCCTGCCTTCAAGGATCAATAACATAAGGAACCATGTTTCTTACTCTTCCCTTTTCCTACTAAGTTCCTTCAGATATCCTCCTCCCCCTCCTTCAGCTTCCCTCTTCCCCAGTCCCTGTCCTCTCCTCCTTCCACTGAGAAAATGTTGGCTCAGAGAGGCTCAAGTGTATTCATAGAGTAACCTTCTTCTCTCTATCCTTTTCCCCATTTTCCTCCAACTCCCATCTCAGGAAAAAAAGTGCAGGGAGGACAGATGAGGCTTCTGAGACACTGGACAACCTCTTTTCCAGGCTGCACATCAGCCACTCAAGTCTCTATATTCTGTGAAACAAGGGGAATTTTAACACTAATAGAAGTTGGAAGGTTTAGTACTAAACAAACATCATTGTTGATACTTAAATGACAGCTCCCTCAATACCAAAAGTAGCTGACAGTGCCGGCATCTCCAGGCTGTGAAGAAGAAAGCCTTCCATTCAGGGACACAGGAGCAGCAGGCACAGCTGGCAGCAGTAATAAGGGGAAATTAAAGATTTCATGTTTACATCGCCACCCATTAAGATTCCTTGTTATTAGTAAATAATGAGAAGGTTGACTCAGCTGATCTTTCTTCTCTACTTCTAAGGTTCCATGATTTATTTACTCATTCAATGTACTTGTGAGATAAGGGGGAATGTCAACTACTAAGGGACAGTTCAGTTAACATCCTGGATTATACAGAAAGGCGTTCAAGCACAGTGAGCAGTGGGAGGAAGGTAAAGAGACATACAGGGTAAGTAAACAGAATCTCCTGCCATGTGGAGGACTTGGACAGAAAACAAGGAGAATACTTCAGAAAATAGGCAGCTACAGTAGAAATCTGTGAGTGGGAGTCAGGACCCAGAACTTGTCCTAGCACCTCTGCAGGTCACTGGGAATCTCTCAGATGATTGGCTAGAAGCTTTTCTGCACTGCTCCTTCCATGAACTACTTTCCCAAGCAGGTCTTAAGATAACTGAAGTTCCTTCCCGTGCCCAAGGTACAAAGATGAAGTGCTCTCAAATAGCTAAAAGAAAAAGGAAGACCATTTTTATCATATAGTAGACACTCAAAGAAGGCAGCCACCTGCCCAACAAAGTCTGTCCTCAAATCTATTACACTTCAGAAATGGCTCAGTGGTTAGGATCACTCACTGATCTTACAGAAAACCTGGGATCTCACAACCACCTGTCAATTTGTTTCAGGGGATCCAGTGATCGTTTCTGCCCTCGATAGGTACCTGTGTGCTCATAGTGTATATAACCCATTGGTATATATAACACACGCAGCCACATAAACATATAAACAAATGATTTTAAATCTTTTTATATATTATATATTCATATGTACTTGAAAAGTGTAGAGAAAGTACAAAGTACTTTCTAACGTACAAGCATTCTGTGGCAAACTTCATAGTTAACAAGTTTATATTGCAGAAGCGCAAGTCAGTGTTCAGAAGGATCATCAACTACAGAACATGAAATCCTAACCACTGAGCTCTATGTCCACATGTAGATTACAAGCAGTAGTTTCCTATCAACTCCAAGTCGACTGCAGTGAAAGTTTTTGTGTACAGAACCCCCAATGTGGCATCTCTACTGCCTCAGAAGAGGAAGCAGGCTTTGTCCTAGACTATTTATTTGATGTTTTCTGCTTCATTTCACATGTGGTCTCAGCACAGAATCATCAATGACAGAAGAAATAAGCAATACTGTCCTTGATACAGCTGAGAAAAAAAATCTGGAAGCTAGTGAATGTTGTCTTTGCCTAGTCTCAGATGGCTAAATAGCAGTTTATCAAGGACACACGTGACGCTCCAAATCCATAGTCTTCAACTGGAGCCCCTGCCTCTGCTCTAGTGATATAGGACACTGTCACACTCACCTCCAAGAATACCTTGAGGCCAGTCATGCCTCTCTCAGAACACAAACCCAGCATTTTTCCTTAACTATAATCTACTCACATTGCACGCGCGCACACACACACACACACACAATTTCTGCTTCTTCTCCAGTCTCTAAGCTGTCTAACTTTAAGCCTCATCTAGCTCTTGTAGGACGAGTGTTTGAATCAATAGGGCAAAGAGAAGTGATGTATTAGGTGCCTAGGACACAGCTACCACAACAAATTGCCTGAAATTTGGTGAGCTGAAATAATAGAAATTTGTTCTTTCTCATGTCTGAAAGGCCATGTCTAACATATAAAGGCTGGAAGGGCCACTCTCCCTCTGAAAGTTCTAGAAGAGATTCTTTCCTTTATATTCCTGTATTTTTGTGGATTTTAGCAAATACTGTATCCTGACTTTGGTTTCCTCAATGGAATCTCTGTCCTTGTCTTCCCAGAGGCCTTCTCCAGTGTAGGCCTATGTGTTCTTTTCCTTCAAGGATATCTATCACTGGATATAAGAATCCACCCCAATCCAATAGACCCTCATCTTAACTAATCATACCTGGAAAGACCTTGTTTCTCAATAAGATCACATTCTTGAGATACTAAGTAGAAAGGTGTTTGGGAGATACTATTCAAGACAGTGATAATTTCATAAAAAACTATTTTTAAAAATTGAACTACAAAAATTCAACTCTTGCTAATATTCCTGTACTATCTACTCTGTTCTGTATATCACATGAAGTGGCCTCACAAGACAATTCCTATCAATGTTAGAAGAATCATAGGGTCAGCAAATACAGGAGAAGTGGGCCATGAGTGTGTGGTCATATAGACAGGTAAGGAGAGAGTCACAGAGAGCATGGTGAGCTTAGCCGGAGCATATGAAAGACCAGTCATAATACATGATTAGACCTCTTCTTACTTTCCTGCACTTCATTGATGAAACAGGTATGATGTACCAAGGCTATCTAGGCCTGGAATGCGCATCTTAAAATGATTTCACAACTAGCCCAAGGCTGAGTTCAAAAGTACCATTCCCCACTAAAGAGCACCCAGCAATGCTCCCTTGCCTTGGTTTTCTTTTCTTCTCCTATAGCTAGGAGGCTGCCCAAATGCTCATTAAAGCTACATGAACTCATGTAGCTTTCTAACATATTTATACACTCATTTTGTTCCAAAAGGGATCTGAAGCCCCTATGAAATAGCACAGACACATTCCTGAGCCTACTGCTTGCGTAGGTTTCAGGGACCACTAGCTTTCCTTCCTAAAGAAAGCCTCAGCCATTTAGATTCATGTAGAGAGAATGCAGAGGTTAAAGAAATGAATGAAATGTACTTATTTTTAGTAAAAGCTATTCTTAATAAGTAGATTATCACCTCTTCTTCCAATATAAGAATTAAGTTAGGGCCTGAAGAGATGGTTTGATGGTTAAGAGAAGTGGATATTCTTTCTGAGGACCCAGTTCAATTCCCAGCACAGACATTGCTGGTCACAACTACCTACAAATCTAGTTCCAGGGAATCTGACACCCTCACACTTGTGTACACAAAGTAAATTTAAATGTATTAATTTTTTAAAATAACTAATTTAGAAAACTGGTAGTGATATTAAGTCATTTTAATATTAGTGAAAAGAGTAAATGACACTATATATAGTTAGGCTGTATATGGTATATCAACCTAACAAGATGGAGAAAAAATTCCCTCCCTCCCCTCTTAATCCATGGCCTACATTCCCCTTGGTAAGGGAATGACCACCATTTGAGTACATTTTGGGGAAAGAGGTGAGCTAATGGTGAATCATTATGAGAGAGAAAAGAGAGATTTCTCTTGTGTCTTTAGAAAGCATAGTTGTCTCCACCCATTCCCCAACCACCCCCCTCCCATTTCTCTGTTCTGATAATCCCCTACAATGCTGCATCATTTTTTTTAGACATTGTGAATATGTCTGCTCTCTAAAAAAAAGAAAGAAAGAAAGAAAGAAAGAAAGAAAGAAAGAAAGAAAGAAAGAAAGAAAGAAAGAAAGAAAGAAAGAGAACAAAAAGGAAAGCATAGTCGTGGGAGAGGAACTGAAGAGAGCTAGGAGAAGAGAGAGTTTGAAAATAATCACATCTCTTGCTTTGGGGGGGCATGGGACTTCCCACAGGATGCACACTTCAGTCCTGTAAGGAATTCATCTGCAGGTGCTGATGAGAAGATTGTTAGGCACTGAAGGAGGTGACTGAACTGCATGTTCAGACTTTTGTTTTGTTTGTTTTGTTTTGTTTTGTGGGGGGAGGAAAGGGTTTATTGAGCTCACACTTCCATGTTGCAGTTCATCACTAAAGGAAAACAGGACTGGAACTCAAGCAGGTCAGGAAATAGGAGCTGATGCAGAGGCCATGGAGGTATCTTTCTTACTGGCTTGCTTCCTCTAGCTTACTCAGCCTGCTCTCTTATAGAACCTAAGAGCACCAGCCCAAAGGTGGTACCACCCACATGGGGCCCTCCCCACTTAATCACTAATTGAGAAAATGCCCCACAGCTGGATCTCATGGAGGCACTTTCCCAACTGAAGCTCCTTTCTCTGTGATAACTCCAGCCTGTGTCAAGTTGACACACAAAACTAGACAGTACAATTGACCCCTTGTCAACTTGACACACAAACACATCACTATTAAGCCTCAACCCCTACTTTCTATTCATCCCCAAGATCTAAATTACTTTAAAAGTCCCACAGTCTTTACATATTAAAAGTTCAATCACCTTAAAATGTCCAATATCTTTAAAATTCAAAGTCTTAAAAATTCAAAGTCTCTCAACTGTGGGCTCCACTAAAATACTTTCTTCCTTCAAGAAGAAATCATATCAGGGCACAGTCACAACCAAAAGCAAAACTCAAACTCCAATGGTTCAATGTCTGGGATCCAACTCACGATCTTCTGGGTTCCTCCAAGGTCTTGGGTCACTTCTTCAGCTCTGCCCTTTGTAGCACACAGCTTGTCTTCTATCCAGCTGCCTGTACTCCACTGCTGCTGCTGTTCTTGGTGGTCATCGCATGGTACTGGCATCTCCAAAACGCTGCTATCTTCCACTGTAATTAGTCTTCACCAATAGACTTTCATAGGCTCTCATGAGGGTGACAAGCCTCTGCTCCTATGCATGACCCCTTCAAGTCCTGGGCCATCAATTGCAACTGAGGCCGCACCTTCACCAATGGCCTTCTGTGGCCTCTCACTGTGCCAAGAGCTTCAGCTGCTCTTCATGACTCCTTCATGCCTTCAAAACCAGTACCATCTGGGTGACTCTTACACAGTACCAAGTCCAGCCACAGCACAAAATACAACTGTGGCTATCTCTGGAACACACTCCCTGTGCTCTCAGAAAATATTTCCAAGAAGATTTCATCTCAGTGATGCTGGTCTCCTCTTAATCATCGCTAATTTCTTAGCTCCAGCTAACCAGCATCATGTGTGTGTGACTGTGTTTGTGTGTGTGTGTGTGTGTGTGTGTTTGTGTAAAATGCTTGTTTATATTTACCTGTTAGGTATGGTTATTGAATTTTGAAGAATGTTACTTTTATTTAGCGATTGTATTTGCTTTAATCATTTCACCAAGTCTTATTATTGTTTTCTTCTGAGTTTTATTTCACTACCTAGAAAACAATTGTCAGCTCTGCAATTAGATGAACACATATCTTTTTTTTTTTTTTTTTTTTTTACAAAAACCAACAACTATTTCAATTCTCAGAATTATTTTCGGAAAAAAAAACATTGTTTTTAAATCTTAACATGCTTTTTCTTTTAGATTTTTCCTTTCATGTACCTTTAATTTAGTAACATATAGGAGATTGTGATAAGTGTGTGTGTGTGTGTGTGTGTGTGTGTGTATGTGTGTGTGTGCTTAGAACATTTATACATCCCAGCATTAATTCTTGAGTGACCACTCTTCTACACACATGTGACATGTTACTCCTATCATAGGTCAAGAACACCCCATTCCCAAGAAATGTTCCTGTTAATTGTATACTTAGCTAGATACAGAAACTCTATACCATGGATTTTTCTCTCTAACTTATGTAGAAATTGCTACATGGACTTCTTTTAGTTTTGCTTTCCTTACTTTTTATGCACTGAAAATGTTTTCAAAGATAATTTGCTTTATGAAAATTTAGAAAAAAATTACCTAGCATTTATATATGATCGACTTACCAATTTTAAGGCAATTGTCTGAGAACTCTTTTCACATTTTTATGGATACACTGTGTCACGTTCACCTAAATATATTTCTAAAATATTTCCATACCACTCCACATTATAAATTAAACACATCCTTAACCATAACCTCTTGTACTCCTTATAAATGTTGCTCCCTTACTTTAACCAACTTTGTTTTTCCAGGTATTTTATAACTACTTCATATTATTTAGTCTTTATGAGACTAGATTAATATGAACATTTCAGTTACATTGATTTTCTTGCAAACTATAGAGCTTCATTCTTCCTTCTGGCTTAAAAATGTTTCATTATAAATGTATGCCATATTTTCTTTCTTTGCTCCTCTCTTGTTGGTGACCTAGGTTTGTTTTATTGATTTAGCTATTTAAAATTGTCCTTCAACTATTGAATCCCTGTAATATATTGACTTTGATTCCCTTGTGTCCTTTTTATACAATTCATTCTGTTTATCTGGGTATTCAAACTTATGAACAGTAAGATTTCACAGTTCTTTACCTTAATTCCCAATGTACCTATGCTTAGAATCCTTTTACGTTATCCGGTGTCAAATTTCTGAAGTAAGGGGTATTTCTAATTCTTCGGATGGCCAAAAATTTTTGTATTAATTTCCTTAGAAAATTATAATAGTGCATTTATTTGCAATCCCCCTACTTTTTGCTCTGTTAATTATTAATTTCTTATCTTAATTATTGTGTGTTTTCTCCTTTGAGTCAGTTGTATAGATTTTTTTCTTTCTACTCAAGTTGAATGCCTATTTTATATTTTTTCTCTATCTTAGCTGATAAGAAAATTATTAAATGCTATGAAAATTTCTTTAGTTATATCTTTGCCAATATTCCATCTGTATTGGTAAGCTGTATTCGTACAGTTACACTGTTCTTTCTACACAGTCTATAATTATAGTTTGTTTTGATTCAGTCATGACTAGAGAGTAATTGAAATTCCTTGTTCCATGCAGCGCCCCCTCCCCCTTCCCCTTAGCCCAACTTGTTTCCTTTGGTTTATTTATTCTCTTTTCAAGAAAATTGTGTATCCGTGTATCGGTGTGTGTGTGTGTGTGTGTGCCTATGCATACAGATTCAGAGGCTGGAGGAACAGGTCATGTGCTTCCCTTTATCATTTCCTTGCAACAGTAATTCTCACCGAATCTGTAACTCACTTTTTTTTCCCCAGCTAAGATGGAGATCAACAAGTTGCAGTGATCTTTGTTTCCTCCCTCAGAATTGATAGCTGAGATTACAGACGTGCATGGCCATGCCTAGCTTTCATATGAATTCTGGAAATCTGAATTTAGATTCTCATGTTTGCACAGCAAGCATTCTTTGCCACTAATTCCTCTCCATAACCTCAGACTACGTTTTCTATTATTATCTTTTATTATTTTGCATCCCAACAGTAGTTTTCCTTTCATCTTCTCCTCCTAGTCTCTACCTACCTCGTCCCCTCTCTGCCTGCCCAACACCCCTGTTCCATTCCTCTGTTTCCCTTAAAAAAAGGGGGGGCAGTCTTCATGGTTATCAACCAGCCATGGCATATCATGATACAATAAGACTAGACTAGGCATCCCCTCTTCTATTAAAGCTAGGCAAGGCAACCCAGGAGAGGGAAAGGGTCTCAAAGGCAGGCAGAGTCAGAGACAGTGACTGTTAACACTGTTAGGAGTTCCACATGCAGATCAGGCTATACAATTGAAACATATGTCTGGAGGGCCTAGGTAAGTCCCAAGGAGGCTCCTTGGTTGGTTCAGTCTCTGGAAGCCCCTATGAGCTTGGGTAGTTGATTCTGTGGATTTTCTTGTGGTGTTCTTGTCCCCTCTAGCTCCTACAATCTTTCTTCACCGTCTCTCACGGGATTCCCTAAGCTCTACCTAATATTCTGGTTGTTGGGTCTCTGCATCTGTTCCCATCAGTTATTGGGTGAAGCCTTTCTGATGAAAACTATGTGAGGTGCCAATTTATGAATATATCAGAATATCATTAGGAATCATTTCATAGACTTAATTTTTTTCTTTTTCTGTTTGGTTCTATAGTGGCAGCTTTAATTATAATAAAGAGAAAATAGAGACAACTTTAATGTCTGTCAACTGAAGAATGGATAAAGAAAATGTGATAAACTTACGCAGTGTAGAATTACTTAGCTATTACAAACAACGACATCATAAAATTTGCTGGCAAACGGATGAAATTAGAAAAGATTATCCTGACTAAGGACCCAGACCCAGAAACATTAATATGGTATCCAATCACTTATATGTAGCTATTAGCCAGAAAGTAAAGGATAACCATGCTACAATCCATAGAATCAAAGAAGCTAAGTTACAAAGAGGGCGCAAGGAGGAGGTGAAGACAGCATATGAATCTCATTGAAAAGGCAAAACAGAGTAGACATTGAGGGGAGATGGATAGAGAAGACTGAAAAAGGGTAGGGAGGTGAGGATGGGAACAGGAGGCATCAAGTGTGGGGAGGATGATCCTGAGAGAGGCAACTGGAATACGGGAATCGGAGTGGTATCTCTGGGACAAGCTGTGGCCATGTAAACTCCCAGCAATGGATGAGGATGACCCTAGTAAGACTCATAGCAATGGAAGATACAGAGCCTGAAATGGCCACCTCCTGTAACTAGGCAAGACTTCCTGTGAAGGAATAAAACATCAACCCAAACCCAAAATCTCTAACCTATAATTCTTCATGCCTACAAGACGTGCTAGGCCAAAGGTAGCACAGCAATTGTAGAAGTAACCAAACAATGACTGGTCCAGCTTGAGACCAATGGCATGAGAGAAAGCCCATCCCTGACACTGCCCAGAGGCCAGGATTCAGAGACCAAATAGCCCAGAGACCCAAACATGTATTTGTAATGTATACCTAGGATAAAACATAAGTTACTAATGTTTTTCCTAGATTCTACCTCCATAATAGATCTCTTGGTCATTTTTTCAATCTTTTGAGATTATAATATAATGGAATCATTTTCTCTTTCCTTTTCCTTCATTAAACTCCTCCTATCTACCTCCCATGCTCTCTCTTTAATATTTACAGCCCTTTTAAAACTTTATAACAATAATTGATACATACTTAATTAAAACTTACCTCTTTCTCTCTCCTACTTGTCTCCTCTCTACCTCTTCCAAGGCTTTTTTTTCCCCTAGGGATCAGACCCCTATTACACAGCTACAAAGGCTGTCCAGAAACTATATACAAACAAAAAGCAAAAGCAGTCTCAGCAGGTTGTATTTTTTATTTATACATACATACAATTCTTGTTGTTGTTGTTAAGCCAAAGTTTTTTTTTTTGTTTTGTTTTGTTTTTATTTTCTACATTCTTTGTTTACATTCCAAATGATTTCACCTTTCCTGGTTCCCCCCTCCCCATAAGTCCCATAAGCCATCTTCCCTCTACCCATTCCCCAATCAACCCCCTCCCACTTCTCTGTCCTGGTAATCCCCTACATTGCTGTATCAAGCCTTTCCAGGACCAGGGCCTTCTCCTTCCTTCTTCTATGTAACAATAATAATCAAAGCAAAAGAGGATTTTTTTTCTTCAAGATTTTTTTCTCATATATTTTTATATCTTCCCCTCCCCACCCCTGATCCCTCCCATTCCTATCTCCACTTCCCACTCTTGTTCAGTCGTCTCTCCCCATCTACCCACAATGTCTATTCTGTTTCTCCTTTCATCAAAAAAGTCAGACTCTCTAAATCTCTAAAAGTACAAAATAAAACTCATGTACTGCCTGTCTTGGTGGTCTACTGCTATGAATAGACACCATTTAATTGGGGCTATCTTGCAGTTTCAGAGGTTTTGTCCTGATGGTGAAAAACAGAACATTATAGAAGTAAACATATTGCTGGAGGAAAAACTGAGAGTTCTATATTCAGTTGCACAGGCATGGAATGGGTTATTTGAAACCTCAGTATGAAGCCCCAATGGCACACTTTCTCCAACATGGCCACACTTCCTAATCCTTGCAAAGAATGCCACTCCCTTCTTAACAATATTCAAATTTATGAGTTCTTAGGGGTCACTTAAACAATCATATTGCCCCAGAGAGAGACCAGAGCTTCTAATTGGTTGTTTTTGTTCTTGTCTTGTCTTCTTTTGAGTTGTCTTGTCTTGTCTTGTTTTGTTTTCTTTTGTTTTGTTTTGCTTTGTTTTTGAGTCATTAGTCACCCTGGCCAGCTGCAAACTTACAATGTAGCTTGAATTTCTGCATCTTCATGCCTCTATGTCCCTACACTGGTGACTGGTTCTCTAATTCTTGGAGCAGGTAAAGCATGTGGGACACTTGCCACCAAGCAATGACACTGTCAATCAGCACATGTTCTTTCTTTGGTCAACAACTTCTCATTTGCAATACTTGAATTTTACAATGGAAAATGCCTTTGTGGTGTGCATACGCATACTTTCTGTCTTTGTTGATAATCACTGTTTCTGAATAGGGCATCCTAGATGGATAGAGATGAGAGACAGCATAAGTAAAGCAGGCTGGATGGAGCAGTACTTTGGAGATCTTCCTGCAGAAAAAAAAAAATGGGTGTTTCATCTACCAGTAGTTACATTCCCAAGGTCTCTGTGTCATATTTTTCTTCAAATTGTCCCAGCTTTTCCAAAGGTCAAGGGAAAATTAATTACTTTATGTGTTTTACAGTTAGTGGGTAAGCCTCTCTGATTCTTTATTCACCACATTTCCAATTTGGGTTCTGGGTGTATTTGAAGGTGATTAGATAATCATGCTTCCATAAGTGTTTAATGGGTTGAAAGTCAGTACCAGAGTCTGAGAGCCACATGCCCTTTTTATCAGTATTTTTCATTCATTGTTAGAATTTTCACATCTGCAATGAGTTCCAGGCTTCCTGACACCACACTTTTCACCCATCATTCCTTGACTGGACTGCTAGAAATTCTTTCTGACTTTCTATCTTTTCTGTCCCACCCATCCACTTTCTACCTAAGTCACCAAAAGTTATTTCCTAAAAGCTGAACCTCTTAACTCCAGTCATTTATACTCACATAACACCTGCATGGTTCCAACACTGTATTAGCTCCAAAGACTATGGACATATACTAGATGTGGCACCTGCCATCAAAAATCACAGCATTGTGTGGAAAATAGAGAAAATTGTACTTACAAACCAGTTAAGAAGAAGGTTATTGAACGGGCAGTCTGGTGTGCTATCAGCTGAGATAGGACTATTCCCAATCTAGACAAAGTTTTCAAGGAGAAATGATGATGAAAAAAAAAAAAAGTCATCTGAGGAAGGAGAATATTCTAGAACCTATAGGGCATAAACAAAGGTGCAATAAGAAAGACTGCCTTTCAAAGTAATCAAAGAGAGCTAACCATAGCAGATATGGACAGAGCAGTAAGTGATGAGTCTGACCAATCAGCAAAGCCTGGGCAATGGAAGGCCTTAATCTTTGCTAAGGAGTTATTAGTATTTTCCCCCTAAGGTAAAAAAAAATGACCTTATGTACTTTACAGTTTAGTGGGTAAGCCTATAAAAAGCTTTATTTACCTTTAGCTGCTTAAGACACTATACACCTACTGCTTCTGTTTCTATTGGTCAAAAGTCCGTGTGCAGCCAGCAATATTCTCTGAACAGGTTTTACATGGAAGTCAAAGTCTAGCTAACTCTGCAACCCTTTCCTGAAGCTTGAAGCCCTCTTCCAAAGAAAATGAGTCTCAGCAGAAACCAGCTCCTTGCTATTGTAAGACTGAGATCTGCAATCTTCTTGCAGCAGCAGTTGCTGCTGCTACTTCTGCTGTCTGGACAATCAGACCCTAGCTGCCACTCTAAAGACCTTTCACACACTCCCAGCGAAAGGCTTTTTGTGGTGCTCTGTCTCCTTGGATGTTTGCTCTGTGGCCTATTTAATACAATAATCAAAGAGACTTGACTGAGCAGACCACAGACTGGCTCAAGGGTGGGACAGAAGAGCTATTTCTGTCTGACTTAAGTGGGGTCAGCGGGGCAGTCATAAAAAGCTAGAGGAAGAGGGAAGTCCAGGATGAGAAGCACCCATTAGGAAATGACAGAATGAAGGGTCCAAGCACAGAAAACAGATCCCAGTTTATCTGGGGTCACAGCAAGAAGGGTCAGTACAGTACTTTCCTCTTGGGTCAACTTCAAGGTTGTTCTCGTTACATAGTCCCTTTGAAGCCAGCTTGGGCTACATATACCCTGCCTCAAAAACAAACAAACAAACAAACAAACAAACAAACAAACAAAAAATAATATCATGGACATGGCAACAGTATACAACCAGCCATGAAGCCCTTCCAAGTACCCCACCTTGAGCCATTGTACATTGTACAGGCCCCAGTATCCTACTTAGTCTAAAAATCAATTCTCAGATTGCTGAAACTAGAAAAGTTCACAAACATAATTTAGGTCAAAACAGCTCCTCCACTGTTCTCTAGGACAGTTGTATATGAGGCTCAGAAAAGGACCTGAGCCAGTTTCTTAGAGCAAATCTGGGATTGGTTGGGTTTCTTGTGGGCAAATTAAAGGGTCTTAATTGTTCTGTGTTTTCTATGAAGCCTTTATTCACTTCTTAAGCCACAGCAGATTTAGATCGAAGAGGTCACCTCAGAAACTTTGGAAAATTACAGCAGACCCCTCCCCTCCTGAAAGAGAAAGTTCATAAAGGCGGTCCCCTCTGGAGGGGAAGGGCTAACTACATTCCTCAGACCACAGGGAAGAGGGACCCACCACCAGGCACCTGCAGGTAGGGGAGGCACAGAGCTCATAGACACATTCTGCCACCTACCTCATTCCCTAAAGACCAGTCAGTTTAATAGTCACATTGTTCTGCCAATCACATTGTACCTAATGGCTGCTGCCTTGAGAACTATATAAAGGCTCACTGGACAGGCTGCATGGGGTGGTTCTCTCTCTTTCTATGTACAGGGCAAGCCCAACATGTTGGAACAATAACTTCCTCTTGCTTTTTGCATCAATTACCAACTCCTTGTTGTTCACTCAGAGGGGTTCCCGGTAAGCTAAGGCTCACTAGAGTCTTATAAGATGAATGAATACCCATGTGTCAATTCCGGAGCCTTGCTGCCCACCTGCCTCTCTCATAGCACAGAGGCAGTGAGAATGAGGGGAGACTAGTGTAGATTTACAGCAAGGATATTAGTCCTCAGTCTACCGGAATCCTTCACGTAATATGGGCAGCTTTGGCTTCCTACCTTACAAGAGGAAGCAATGGAAGCACCAGGTCAGAGGTGCCTCCCAAGCCTCAGCTGTGTGAAAATAACAAAGCCCCGAAAGCATTGCCAGGCAGACCAAGGTGGCCTCCCACCCCCATCAAGGATGAAGCTCTAGGCTAAGCAGGCCTCGGGTGAAATTAAACTCTTCCGTTTTCAACTGAATTTGCCAGGTTTTCAGCCAAAATAATAATAATAATAAGTATCACAACTACAAGCTGTTCCAAGCCAAGCTGCCCTTAAACAGATAATCGGATTTGCATAATTGGGTGCTGCTAAGGTTTAAATAATTCATCAACATGGCAGGCTCTTTTTCATAGCCAAATAGAACTGCCAGACTCCTCCGGGAGAGGATCAATGGCAATCCACAGCCCAAGAATGTGAGCAGCATCCTCAGGGTGACCAGAGCTGCTGGGAGAGGCCCGGAGAGGGCACCTCCTGCTGCCTGCGCCTTTGCTCCAGCAGGGATTTGCACAACACAGTTTGCTTTTCTGCCTCCATGGCTCAGAGGTGTGCAGCAAATCTTGTTCACAGTGGAGTCAAACAGAACAGTACGAAAGAGCCTCAGAAGAAAGATCCATATGGGCTTGGGAAGAGAACTCTGCCAGTAAAGTGCTTGATTGCAAATATGATGATTTGCGTTCGATTCCCAGTATCCACAAGAAAATGGCAGGCTTGGTAGCAGGCACTTATCCTTGTACAGGGGAGTGGAGACAGCTGGATCACCAGGTCTCACTGGACAGCCAGCCTATCTCATGTGACAAGTGTCTTATAAAACAAGGTGGGTGGCACCTAGATATAAGAGATGGCACCTGCATGTGCAAGGACACACACACACACACACACACACACACACACAGGGGAGGGGGAGATAAAAGTGGGAAAAACCTTCCAGATCCAAGGGGAAAGGGGGAGGTGTCATGGAATAAAACTACATAGTAAACTGATGGGAGGTAGAAATCAGAGAAGATTACAGGCAAAAATCAAGAGAGCTGTGAATAATGGAACAGCCTGCAAGTTTCTACAGGTCTGTTGTGACTGGAACAAGCAAGAACACTTGGGGAAGAGGTAGCTCCTATCTGGATATATGGACACTGTTGGTATTATGTCTAAGCTTCACCCCACAATAGCCAGGTATTCCCCGCCCCATAGATCTGGCCCACTATAAAAGGAGCTACTTGCCCCTCCTCCCTCTCTCTCTCTCTCTCTCTCTTCGCTCTTTTCCATCCCACTCTCACCTCTCTGCCCCTTGGGCTCTCCTCCCCTCCCTGCTCTCTCCACGTGATCATGGCCGGCCTCCACTACACTCTCTCTCTCTCTCTCTCTCTCTCTCTCTCTCTCTCTCTCTCTCTCTCTCTCTGCCTTTCTCTACTTCCACTATACCGCTAACTTCCAACCTCTACCCTAAATAAACTCTATTCTATACCATGCCTGTATGTGTGTGGTCCCTCAGGGGAAAGAGGTGCCTGGACAAGGGCCTGCCTGCCTGGGCACCCCCTTTCCCCACACCGCCGTGCCACACTCCATTAACCCCCATTCTCTCTTTTTAAGCCCCTTCAGACACATCATCACTAGCCATGCTTCAGGAACTGTCAGTCTGTTCCACACAAGGAATTGCCAGGAACACACTTGGACTGCAAACACACCTCTGGGTGAACTACATTAACTGCAGCACTCATCACATTGTTGAGAATGCTTATCACATGTGAGAGCTGAGAAAACAGAATGTGAGCCCCTACTAGGTTATTTGGAATCTGGGTGTCCAGCACACAGGAATTGCGTGGAAGTGCCAGGGACTCCACAGTTGGAGTACTATTATGAATCTCATGTGATACAGAGGAGGAAGAAGACAGCAAGGATAAATCTGGAATAGACAAGGCAGTCTATCTCAGGGAGCTGCTGCTTCTTTGATTTTCACAATGACCTTGATGTTGTCTATACCCTGACAAGACCATGAAGAGGTCTGTAACCTCATCACAATTACAGAATGACCCTGTCTAATGTTGGCACTCTGGAAAGTTGTTTATCTGGCAGGAAAATACCACGGGCCAACTGGGAATGCACAATGGGTCCTAAAACAAAGGCCTCAGGACAAATGCCAGGGACTTCCTATGTATCAGAGGGTCCTGTCTTCTTTCTGAGAGCCACACAAGAATGTTGGTATTCCCTTCTTGACTCAGAATGTCTAATAGAGAGATTTCCATTTTCCCTTGAATTTGTTTCTTCTCTGGTATTTCCATACCAATGGAGATAGAACCATGTCTACATGGGTCACAAAGAAACTGTATAAACATCATCTTATTCTCCTCACTCCCTTTAGCACACCTAATCCAATAGTTAGTCCTGTGGATTTTTGCTTCAAGATTAAACTCAAACTCTAGAAGTATTGATGTCCCCATTGGACTTTGATTGTCCACTTCAATATCCAAAGAAATGATGCAGAAATAAGAAAATGGAAGTGATGGAAAAGAGGGGACAAGTACCTACTTTCTGACACCATCCCATGCAAGTGTTCTGGATGAGTTTAGCATCTTATGGGAGCAGGATCATGGTTGGCAGGCCATAGGAGGTATGTTGATAAAAGTCTGTAGAAATGAGGACCCAAATACTGCTTTGAGATTATTATATTTGTTACTTTTACATCATTGTGACCACGTTTTCTGACAGAAACAATTTAAAAGAGGAACTATTTATCAATACTCATGGTTACAGAGGGGTTTCTTGACATCATGGTCAGAAGGCATAGCAGAGCTGGTCCATTTGTGGCTAAAGGAGCATGATATGGATGTTCACTCCTTAGCAGACCAGGAAACAGAGAGTAGCTGGAAGTAGGGACCAGGCTATAACTTTCAGAGGTGCAAACTAGTGACCTACTTCTGACAGCCAACCCCCACTTTACAGCAGTCAAGGTACTATAATCAGATAGGGCAAGAAGGAGCTAAAAATGTGAGCCAGTATAGGACAACTCAGATTCAAACTATTACAGAGACCGTGGCTAGCAGGTATGGCAAAGAATCAAGGAGAAAACTTTCCATTCTCCAGTCCACCAAAGCCTGGTATGTGCTGTGACTGTCCTCTTGGTGCTGGGTTGCCAGAGATGTGTGAGTGAAACCCCAAAGACTTAGAATTACAAACATAACCTGGAACCAGGCGCAGTAGATTTGTAGTGAAATCCACATCAATTGACAAGGGAAGGGTTTTCTGAGTCTCTAAAAGCCAGAGATGTTCAATCTGGAGGCTTCAAATCCACAAGATGCATGCATAAATGTTAATGCAATTCTGTTGAGAGCTGAATGTGGATAAAAGACTTAAAACTTAGAATCTTACAATGTCCACGTCTAGTTAGTTAATAGGGTCCTATGTCTGTGCTTCTTATACTTTGTGGGGTAAGAGATTTGATGTCTTTGATGTCTTTTTTTTTTTTTTTTTTTTTTTTTGGTTGTTAATTCTCAGTTAATTGTGGAAAATTGTATGGACAAGTACATGTACAAGACTAAGATTGGTTTATGTAACTTGCTACAAAATACCCACTTTTAACCACACCAGAAATGATCTGTACAGATGTGGTTTGAAGAAGAATGGCCCCTACAGGCTCCCATATTTAAAAGCGTAGCCACGAGGAAGTACTCGTTTTTTGAAAGACTGGAAGGATTCAAAGGTATGGCCTTGTGTGGAAGGACCACAGCAGGCACAGGTTCTCTCCCTCTCCCTTTCCCTCTCCTTCTCCTTCTTCTTCCTCTCCACAGATTCTTTCCCTCTCCTTCTCCTTCTCCTTCTCCTTCTCCTTCTCCTTCTCCTTCTCCTTCTCCTTCTGCTTATCCTTCTCCTTCTCCTTCTCCTTCTCCTTCTCCTTCTCCTTCTCCTTCTCCTTCTCCTTCTCCTTCTCCTTCTCCTCCTCCTCCTTCTCCTCCTCCTCCTCCTCCTCCTCCTCCTCCTCCTCCTCCTCCTCCTCCTCCTCCTCCTCCTCCTCCTCCTCCTCCTTCTCCTCCTTCTCCTTCTCCTTCTCCTTCTCCTTCTCCTTCTCCTTCTCCTTCTCCTTCTCCTTCTCCTTCTCCTTCTCCTTCTCCTTCTCCTTCTCCTTCTCCTTCTCCTTCTCCTTCTCCTTCTCCTTCTCCTTCTCCTTCTCCTTCTCCTTCTCCTTCTCCTTCTTCTTCTTCTTCTTCTTCTTCTTCTTCTTCTTCTTCTTCTTCTTCTTCTTCTTCTTCTTCTTCTTCTTCTTTTCCCTCTCCTCCCTCTCTCTACCATCGCCTCTGCTTACAGATCAGAATGTACCTCTCAACTATGTCTCCAAAAATATACCCCCATGCCTGCCTCCATGCTTCCTACCATGAAGATAATAAGTGGACTAAGCCCCTGAAACTGTACCCAAGCCCCCAGGTAAATGCTTTCTCTTAAAAGAGTTGCTGTTCACAGCAATACAGCATTGCCTGAAACAATAGTTCAAGAGGTCAGTCCTCTAAGCACAGGGTCAGATGTCTGGTGATGTCATATTACTATGAAAGGTGTTTATTTTAATGTTTGTAGTTGTCCTCACAAGTATGTACACATGTATGCGGGCATATGTTCATGAGCCTATACATATGTGTGTGCAGATGTATATACGGTGTGCTTCTATGTGTACAGGGTGGAAGGCACATGTAAATGGGGAAGGATCTGTACATGTGTATGTAGATGTGGGTATACATGACAGAGGGTGCATTTACATGTATGTGTTTGTGTATGTGGATGAGCCTATGTGCATGTCTATGGAGAGGTTAACATTGGGTGCTTCCCTCAACCACTCTCCATAATTTTTATGAGACAAGGTCTCTTATTGAGCATAGAGCTTGCTGATTCAAACAGACTAGATATCCAGAAAGCCCCAGATACCTTTGTCTCTTTCTCTTTGGTTGCGCGATTATAAATGTGTTGTTCCATGCCAAGCTTTTATGTGAGTGCTAAAGATCAAACTCTTGTCTTCATGCTGGCACAGTTAAACTTCTAACACCTGAAGTATCTTTCTAACTTTTATTAAAGGGCTTACATACCAACATAAGCACATTTTCAGGACATCTCACCTCTCCTCCTAAAAAGTAGAACCAGTGAGTGGGTGCGACAGGGAAGGTGATTTCTTCTCAATAATCTGTGAGTCAGCACTGAACCAAACTTTACCTAACACTATCCTTGACTTCCAATGATGAAAATAATCATTTAATAATTTTCTAGATTTATCTCTCCCTTCAAGGGTTCAAAATTTTGTTTGGACAAAATTAAATTCTCATTTCAATATAAGCCCAGACAGACTTATTCCAAGGGCAATCAGAACATGATAGTAAAGTTGTATTTGCTTTCCAAGGTATGTGTATTTAGCTTCTATGGCTATTATAACAAATAAAGACTGTCTGAGAACAATGCACATTGATTTTTTGTTTTTGTTCTGGAGGTCTGAAGTCCAAAAATGAGTCAGAGGGCTAAAGCCAAGGTTGGACTTCTTTGAAGAATCTGCCCTTTGCCTTCTTCAAGCTTCTAGAAATCACCATATTCTTTGACTGCCGTTCACATCACTCCATATGAAGTAAAACATCACTTCCCCTAGGCTCTGACTCTCTTGCCTCTCTCTTTTTGATTTTCCCTTTTAAGCCAGGGAGATAGCATCCCCACTCTAAATCCTTAACATGATCACATGCTCAAAGTTTTTCTGTTCTAGTAGGTCAAATTCCTATGATCATGGGATTATGAAACAGACATATGGCGTGGCCATTATTCAGCCTATAGCCTAATTTCTTTAGGATTATATAAAACCCACAAGATATATGATGCCAGCAAGGTGGGAGTGGCTGTCGAACTTCATAGCCTTGTGTTTTAACTGCATCTGAGACTTGTCTTTGTTATGTGACCTGAAATACATTCTTTCCTCTGAGTCTTAATGGTTCCTTCTGTCAAATGTTGAAATTATTCTACCCTGACAAAGTTACTGTGAGGGTAACTACAAAGGAATTTCAAAGGGCCAAGTAAACATTAAGTGCTTAGCAGCTGTTACTTTGCCTTTTGGGAATTGAACCTGACCTTTGTTATACTACTGAACAATTATCAATTATATCAATTCCTTCTCCACATTGTTCATGTCACTGATGTGGCACACATCTCTCTCTTACTACTTCTCAATCTCTATGAAACTATTCCCTGTAACAGTCCAGTTGATGTCCCTAGTAGCAAAGCATTTTTATAGACCATGTAAGCAAAGCAGAGATGGGGCAGCACATAAAGGACAGTCACACGAGTCCCCACAGCCAGACCTGCCCCTTCCCAATAGCTTTGAGGCCAGACATGAAAGGCCTTTATAGAGACATGGGAATTGTCATTAAAGTCTTTCTTATCTTGATAATAGTCCTGCCAGAACCAGGAGTAAGGGATGTGCTGTTTATTATAATACGAAGGCTGCAGGGTACATATAATCATGAAAATCATTCTTTGACTAAAATTGCTACTACATTAGTGTCCATTTTAATACTGTGTTCTATCTATAATTTTTCTATTGGTGGTCTCATTGAAAAATCATAAATGTTAGTTGTTATTTTAGGAGTAGCAAAATTTTAATTCATCCTTTGGAAAAGTCAATACATGGCTAGGAGATGGATCAGCTGGTTATGTGATTGTCTTATAAGCATAGGACCTAAATTAAATCCTTAGAAACTGTGTGGAGAGCTAGGTTTGGTGCCATATCCTATAACCCCAGTACTGGAGAGACAGTCAGGCAGATCCCTGAGGCTTACCACTCACCCAGTATTGCTTAATCAGTGAGTTTCAAAGCCAAACATCCTGTCCCTACAATCAAGGTGGACAGCACCTGAAGAATGAAGAGGTTGTCCTCTAGCCCCTACCCATACCATACAAACACACACACACACACACACACACAGAGAGAGAGAGAGAGAGAGAGAGAGAGAGAGAGAGAGAGAGAATGTGATGATTCTGCCTCTACTTATACATGTTATGTTTATGGACAGTGCACTCACCATCCTTTGTCTTTCTTTAAGGTCTTGAGTGTAATAAATAATCAAATTCCTCGTACCCTCTATTCTGTATCAATTATGAAAGAAGTGGCTGTATCGTCTGAGGAGAATAACCCATGGGTTTCACACAAGGGATTGCCTAGGAAATTCAACATGAGATGAAAGCAGCCTACAGTCAGTTAATGATGGACCACCTGTCCCAGCTACTGGACATATGTCGTGTGGTCCCGGAAAGAACAAGGAAATGCTGCACTGGCTGATAATGGGATATGGGACTCACATACTACCTTGCTCCCAGGACTCCTACCATCGCACCCACTGGCTAAACCACTGCACCTGGAGACAGTCACACCAGCAACAAGTTAACACTGAATGGAAGCTTGCTTTAGATTAAGATGCCTTGGAGTGTCAAACAGCCCTTTCACAGGAGTAGCATGTCAGATATCCTGCATATCAGATATTTACATTTCATAACAAAATTACTGTTATGAAGTAGCAAAAAAAATAATTTCATGGTTGGGAGGGTCACCACAACATGAGCAACTATATTCAAATGTCACACATTAGGAAATGCCACTTCTATAGACACGAACAATTTCATGCATCCACTGTGATTGTCCCACGGCTTGCCTTTAAGGAACCAGACTCTTCTGGTGTTTCCTCAGAAAAGTGGACTTCGTACTACTTGAGGACCCAGATATATCACTCCTGGGCATATACCCAAAAGATGCTCTAACATATAACAAGGACACATGCTCTACTATGTCCATAGCAGCTTTAAATATAATAGCCAGAAACTGGAAAGAACCCAGATGTCCTTCAACAGAGCAATGAATACAGAAAATTTGGTACATTTACACAATGTAATACTACTTAGTTATTAAAAAGAATGAAGTTATGAAATTCTTAGGCAAATGAATGGAACTAGAAAATATTATCCTGCATGAGGTAACCCAATAACAAAAGAACACATATGCTATGTACTCACTCATAAGTGGATATTGGCCAAATGCTCATGATACCCAAGAAACAATTCACAGAACACATGAAGCTCAAGAAGAAGGAAGACCAAAGTGTGAGTGCTATGGTTCTTCTTAGAAAGAGGAACAAATACAGAGACTAAGTGTGGAGCAGAGACTGAAGGAAAGACCATCCAAAGACAGCCCCGCCTGCAGATCCATCCCATATACAGTCACCAAATCCAGACACTATTGTGGATGCCAAGAAGTATATGCTGACAGGAACCTGATATAACTGTCTCCTGAGAGGTTCTGCCATAGCCTGACAAATACAGAGGTGGATCTTCACATCCAAACATTGGACTGAGCATGGGGTCCCCAATGGAGGAGTTACAGAAAGGATTGAAGGAGCTAAAAGGGTTTGCAGCCCCATAGGGAGAACAACACTATCAACCAACCAGAGCTCCCAGGAACTAAACCATCAGCCAAGGAGTACACATGGAAGGACCCATGGCTCCAGCTGCATATGTAGCAGAGGATGGCCTTGGTGGGAATCAATGGGAGGAGAGGTCCTTTGTCCTGCGAAGGCTTGATGCCCCAGTGTAGGGGAATTCTAGGGCTGGAAGGTGGGAGTGGGTGGGTAAGGTTACACCCTCATAGAAGCAGAGGAGGTGGGATGGGATAGGGTGTTTCAGGGGGGAGGGACAGGGAAAGGGATAATACTTTTGAAATGTAAAGAAAGAAAATATCAAATGCCAAAAAATAAAAAAATAAAAATAAAAAATAACCAGACTCTCCTACTCTCCTTGCAGCTTCATTTCTCTGCTTCCTTCCCAGTTCACTGTTGCAAACTTGTGTAACAAGAAGACAAAACAATCTCCTCCCTGTGTTCTAGAACCTAGCTATCCACAGTCCCAACCTGGCCCTACAGCAGGAATTCACAGAGCCAGCTAAAGCTTCAATGCACAGTATGAAATACTGAATCTTGAAAACCCTCCTCAGGGATCAGATCACCCAGATGGCTGACTCTAAAATGCTTCCTGGAGGACTTCCTCCACCAGTTTTATATAGTTATAATTGACAAGTGAACATATACTATTTTGTAGATAGTTGATGTGTCCACTCTCACGCTATGCTCAGGCACTGAAATGATTACTACAATCTCATAACACATCTATCACCAATCATAGTTTTCTTTGGGCAGGTATATGTGCCATGAGAACCTTTAAGATCTACTCTTGTAGCAATTTTCAAGTGTACAATACAGTATTAGCTATAATCAACAGTGACCAGGCTGTGAAACCATATCCAGAAGTTATTTTTTTTTGTCTGTGTAAAACATTGCACCTTTCTTCTCACTTCTCTCCATTTCTCCTCCACACAAACCACTCCCAGGCAGCTACAAGCTCTTGCCTCTGCTTTTAGAAATGTAGTGTTTTGTTGTTGTTGTTTTTCAGAGTTCCCATGTGAGGCATGTCACACAGTATTTGTTGTTCTGATTTTGGTTTATTTTCATATAGCAAAATGCTTCACAGGCTCACCCATATTGTGACAGATATTTTTTTCTTTTACTATAAAGACCAACTAATCCATTATATATATGTTTATATATTTTGTGTATGTATGAATATACATACAGAAGTGATGTATATTCATACATCACTTCTGAACTCTTAGGTCTATTCTACAACTTGGCAAGGAGTAGGAATTTGAACTAAGCTTTCAAAAGTCTCAACATGGATAGGAAATAATTTGTGCCACAGTAAACTCTCCATAACAAGCCATCAGAAAACTCACGATTATAAAACAATGAGCATCTTTGATCTTGACTCATGATTCTGTATCTTGATTGGGCAGCTCTGTCTACCAGAGCTGACATTTCCACATATCTTGGCATGGGCTAGGAGTAGAATGATCTAGAAGGGCCATGGCAGGGAACACTGGTGTCTCGGCCTCACCACCATGCTTCCAATCCTACAGCAGATTCATCTGGTAGGACATCCAGAAAAATCACAAAGAATCAGGAAAGAGAGATAGCTACATTATACAAGTATTATATCAAGATACTGAATATGTCATATTCATCAATGTCCTTCTAACCATTGCAGGATCAAATGATCACTGAGACCAGAGATGGAGGTCCTTTGCCAAGTTACAGAACATGAGCAAAGGAAACAAGCAGATAAATGAGCTGTGAGGGCAGAGGAAGAAGGTGTGCTTTCTGTCCCATAAGGACAAGAGGGTGCACCGTAGCCACATGAGTGACCACTTCCTGAGCATCTACCATTTGTCTAGCAGGGCATCAAGCACCATTATTTTATTTCAGTTTCCCATCAGGGAGGGAGATGTTCCCATCTTGCAGATGAGAAATCAAGACTCCGATAAAACAAATCACAAACTTAAAGAACAAAAGAGGAAGGGACTTGAATTGTTGCCTGCTAGACACAAAGATCTTTTGTTCTTTCAGCAGCTGAGTCCCACTAATGTTAATACAAATTAAGAATCAATGAGATGAATGAACGCTGGACCTTCATAGTCCAGGCAGAATGTCCACTTATGTGCTCACCCTATGTAGGGTCCAACCATCTTTCCATGAGACTCACTGTTTCCAAGTGCTTGCTTTTCTAACCAGCCCAAAGCCTATATACATACTCTCCCAACTTAGGCATCTCTACTTAAGCTTAATTAGGTTTGTGCTGAGTTCATGAGTTACTGTAAATGTAATGGCTCTAAAAAGAAAATGGAGATTTTTTCCTACCAGGTGTTTATCTCTTTCTCAAGTCATCCTCCTTGCGCTTTCAGATTCATTTCCAAGTTCCATCTGGTTAATGGGTGCAGGTGAGTTTGAGGGAAGCACTGTACCTCTCTGCATAGTGTCTGCATTTCAGCCCCCACCCAACAACATACCCAGATGTTTGTACTCCCCTGGCAAGACAATAAGAAGGAAATGAGACTCTGTAGAAGCCAGATTTAGCTCCCAATCCTAGACATCCTATCTTCTCTACACAATTTCGTAAAGTAGGAAGAATGTGGCATTTCTTGAGTACCCACTGTGTGGCAAACCCTAAAACCTGCATGCACTCTTAATTCATAAATTCATAGATAGCTGGATATGAGGCTTGTGATGGTTAGCTTTAACTGCCAATTTGATACAATCTAGAATTGCTAGTAAGTGAAGTTTCAATGAGGAATTGGTTCATTTGGGTTGCTCTGTGGGCATGTCTGTAAGAGATTGTCTTAAATTAATTGCTGTGGAAAGATCCAGACCACTATGGGCTGTACCATTCCCTAGGGAGGAGGTTCTGAACATTATGACTGGAGAAACTGAGCTGACCACAAGGAAGCACACATACATTCATTTCTTTCTGCACGTGACTTTGGGGTGTCGTCTGACTAGGTGTACCAAGCTCCTGCCACTTACACTTCCTCACAGCCATGCACTATATCCTGGAACTGTGATAGGCCTGTTCTCCCCAAAGTTGTTGGTTGTCAAGATATCTCAATAACACAAAAGATGAAATTAGAACAGGGCTGTTTATACATCAAGGTTACTTGCCAAGAACCTTTGTCGGCCTCAGTATTTCCATCTGAAGCTGGGGATAAATAGAATTTGTTTCCAAGGCCACTATGAAGATCAACTGAATTAAAATTTGTAAAGTACTTAGCATAGTTCCTGGATCCTGACAGCACTCAGCAAACATTTGTCACTATGACTATGATTATTATTTTTAATATCCTCATAACAATTCTGTGACACAGGCATTTGCCTTATTGAAAGATAAGAAAATGAATTTGCAGAGGTAAAGCAATTTGCCCCAGATCAACCAACTAGAAAAATGGTGACTAACAATAAGGATTAACATTTTCGTGACAGAGATGGAAGGAAGGACACCAGGAAGAGAGGAGAGGAATGGCAGATTCAAGAAAAGTACAATATATGTGAAAATGTTGTAACAAAAGACACTGTTTTGAGTGATAAATACAAATAGTAATAATACCCATTATTATTATTAATAATAATAATCAGAGACACAACTATAAGCAAATTCCCCCAGCTAGCACAATCCTTCTCCCATCCTACATGTGTCTCAGTGTTCCTCTCTGTGGAATAGGCTAGCAGAAAAGGCCTGGGCTTGCTTGTTTCTGTTTGTGGCAAGGCCTCCCTGTGTAGCCCAAGCTAGACAGAAACTCCCTCCGTTTAGCCTTAAGGACAGTTTCAATAGAACAAACGCAATCTTCTCTAAGGCATGCGGAAGCACCTAGGAAGCAGCCTGTGGAAGGCTTAGATGGTCACAGCCTTTCTTCTCTGTTCCCAGTTAGGCCACCAAGGGCCAAGTTCTAGGACACGGAGTTCCAGCTTGTCAGAGTAAAGTAAAATAAGAGCAATACATTTCTTGCTATTTCTGTCAGGACTCAGAGAGGGCTTCCCTGCTAAGGGACTTCCAGAGTGGGGTTTATAGGATGGCACAACATCTCAGAGGGATGGGAAAGGAAGAAAGAATCCCAGAGCAAATTCAGAAGCCCTGCAGGCTTATCCCTGGATGCATCAGGGACCTAGTTTATACAGAGAATAAAATTAGTAAGAACAGAGGTTTAACACCTAAGCATCAAGAAAAGGTGTTTAGCTATCACTGTGCACACAGCATGGATCCTCTTGGGGCTTCTAGCAGATAGGTGGCATTATGAGGCTGGGACTTAGCGAATTTAGTTGAAGGAGACCAAACTGAAGAGGAGAATTAACATTAAGGGGTTTCTGACAGGGCATGTGACAGACTCGAAAATCACAATGTGGGCCTGCTTAACTTTTTCCCCTGAATCTGCTGTCCTACAGCCCCAAGACTAAATGCTGCATGCTCTTTGTTTTTATTAATATCAATGCTTTAAACACACATTCACGTGTTACATAACTATGTTCCGATCAATAGCACCACATATGTGACAGTAGTGCCATCAGGGGACACAGCCTAATGATAACACAGCATTCTTAGTATCTGATGGCATTTACATGACAAAGATCATAGCAAACACTTTTCTCAGAGCTCATCCCCATCATTAAGTGGGATACGACTGGATAGCTAGCCACCTTCATCCAGTTATTTATGTGCCTGGCCTTGCTCTGATGCTGCTCAGCGGGGATGAGGAGTTCAATAAAGCCAGTCTAGCCTGCAAATACAAAGGCATTTGTGGAATGACCTTTTACAAAAAAGTGTTCACAAGACTTGTGATAGTGTGAATATTATCATGCCCATTTTACACACACAGAGACAAAAACTGAGACTGGGAAAAAAGGAAGGAGACTCAGCCAGTCTCACAGTAGAAGCAGGGAAGTGAGAAGAGACACTTAAAAATCCTAATATAAAACCAGGGAGGCAGTCCCAGGATGCCTCACCCCGAATCCTTTGCTGTATTCGCTCTAGCAATCTTTTGTCTTCTCCTACCCAGACCACTGCTGCAGCCAGTCAAAGGCCCCGGCGCCACATCACCAGCCAGAGCCCTTGCTCTGGCCCCCCAAACCAGCATCAAATGACTAATTTAAAACCTAATGCCTCCACCGTGTCCACCGGCCGCCCCTTCTTCGGCTTATCGCATCCTATTCAAATCCAAAATAAATTATTTCAGCTCTGCAGCTCGTTGGATAAAGAAAAAAAATGAAATTAAAAAATAAAAAGGAAGTAGAAAATGCTTTGAAGGGACAATTTGCCTCCCTCTCTCCCCACAGTCCCAGGCTTTTTCCCCCTAAGTATTCACTGATAACCTCCAGAGGAAGCTGAGACCTGGAGGCCACAAGGACAGAGAGACACAGTTGCTTCAGACTGCAGACCCCTCCCACGGGGAATGGGACATGGCAAAAAAGATACATGAGGCTCTTGTTCTCGCTCTCTCTCTCTCTCTCCCTCTCCCTCTCCCTCTCTGTCTCTGTCTCTCTCTCTGTATGTATGTATACATATATGTATGTATATATGAACATGATGGAAGAGGTACAAAAGTATGACAGTACATATATCTATGTGCATATGCAGGCCAGAGAACAACCTTGAATGTTGTCATTCAGGTAACCCTCTATCTAGCTTTTCAAAATGGGATTTCTCCTGCCTCAGTTTTGCTAAGCTGACTATCCACTTAGACCAAGGGATCTGCCTGTTTCTCTCTCCCCAGGACTGGGATTGCAAGTATGCATAACTATAACTAGCTTTTTTATGTGTGTTCTGGGAATCAAACTCAGGCCTCTCTGCCTATATGGTAAGCACTATACCAGTTGAGCTGTCTCCCAGTCCCCTGTTTCTTTAGGTGAAAGACTCATGTCTTTAGCCAGTAGAATGCTGGGGACCAGAATGGTGACTACTCTTTAAGTTTCTAAGAGCCACCTGTTGTATACATGCCAGGCACTAAGCTAGGCACTTAATATTTAGAGATGAATAGAATGTGATCTGCCATCCTCATCAAACTGTCAAGTCCAGTTCATTCGATTTAATCCTCATTAGAGCCTCCCAGTAATAGCAAGGCAAGTAAAACACCATATAAAGAAGAACCTCATTTTAAACATGCCAAAGTAGCATGAAGAAGCCATGGATACATAGATACTTAGCTAGCTCAACATTACAAAGTGTCAACATCATACCTTCCAAATAAGACAATGGCTAAGAGCTTGTCCCGACTGACATGGATGTGGTGGCCATAAAATCAGGGGGTCCTTTAACTTTTCTTGTTTTCTCACTTTTCTAAATGTGACTTTTCTCACCTCTAAAATAGGCAAATTAGTCTGTCTTTTGGGATCACTAGGAAGGGCATTAATGTAAATGACAGAATTTAATGTGATATTTAAAACACAGTGAGTTCTCCATACATGCTTGTGTGCAGCTTATGTCACTGTTGCTGTGAGAGGAGATATCAGAGCTGAGAAAGGAGGAAAGGAAGAGGAAGAAGGACAAAAGGGAAGAGGAAAGTGGAATGGCTACCTAGGCACAACCTGACTTCACATGGCCTCTCCCATACACTTGATCCCTCTCAGTGAACTGCAGAGACCCAGATTGTAGTCTTAGCTCTTGCACAGACATATGCTAGAGGTTTAGACAGACCTTCCCTTCTATCTAGTCTCCATTTCGTTGCCACAAGTAAGGGAGAACTGCCAGAGAAAGGTGTCTTCTTGGGTAACTGCCTGAGATTTGTAATCAAAATAAGAGAATGGACACGCATGCCCTAGATGGAATAAAACTAGTGATAAGCATGGATGTGCCTGATGCTTTGAAAACTGAATATTTCAAGAGACACTAAAGAGGTAAACTTGTCCTGAGCCTTCCATCTTAGGGGCCACTCTTCCCTCGCTTGACTTAAGAGGGATCAGTGTCAATGGAAATTGCTAGAGAGACGGAGCAAAGTGGCAAACTTTGCTTTATAGTGACATCAGGTACTTGATAGCCACTGAACATTCTTGGAGAGGATTTGCTTCCTCTGCATGCTTGGACCCCTTTCCAGCAGCATTATTGGGGACAACTAGCAAATGACGCCTCTGGCTTAGTGTTTGCTTTGGGCTACTGCTGTCCCAGTTGGATGGGCCAAATTCCAAGGCCTCTAGAACAACTAAAGTGAGGTGTCCAAGTCATACCCAAGGACTTTAGCTGTTGCATCTATTCTGGGGAGATATACAAAAGGGAGATAAGGCTGCACAAGTACAGTTCCAGGTCTAATAGCTGCATGATGAAGAAAAAATATCTAGTGCATTGGCTTCCCCAGCTTCAGCTCCCCATGACTGGAACTCTTCCAGCATGTGGTACATGCATGTCAGTTGATCTTCTGAGCAGTGACTTTCACCATGTTCTACTTTCTGACTCCGCAAGAAGTTCCCAAGTACCCTCCAAGGAATCCTTTTGACGATGAGCCTTCTCCTTACCCTTTTATGGAGTCTGGGTGCTCACTCTAACACCAGCCCCATGTCCAGAGGAAAGCCAGGTTCTCTTCATCTTAAAGACAAGCCTATCTTCATGATAGAGGTCTCCTAACCAGCTATCTCTCAGATGCTCTGGCTCTGACCACCAGAGTGGGATTTTGGGCTTTAGATTCTGGGCTATTTCACATTAATTAGTACCTTAATTCCTTGGATTTCAAGCCTTACCTCCAGGCAAGCAGCACACAGCAAGGACTTACTGCAAGAATGGAAACCACCAACTGACTGGTGTCTTTCATATTCCCTCTTGTTTATCATGTTCCAGGAAACACACTAAAGAGTTTGATGTATCAGATAATTTCATCACAGCTCATGACTTCTGGACCTCCTCTATTTTCCATAAAACTGAGGCCCCAGTAGGTACCAATAACTTGGTTGTCACCTGGCTCCTAATGAGCTTCAGAAGAACACATCAGCCCTCGCCCATTAAAGCTATACTTTGCTTTCTCTCATAGCAATGTGTTTTCATAACTGGACATCTGGGACGACAGAAAATTTAACCTTGCCTTAGCTTCCACCACCATAGGGTTAGGGTGGTGAATGGGAAGCCCTTGACCATTTCATGTTTCATTTCTTTGTAGCCAGCAGGAGGCAAAGGCATTTCTTCTGACCTCAGTGCCTGGGATCTGACCTCTAGCTGCCAATTTTTGGTAAGGCTCCATTATTTTAAAAGGATGTAAGGGAAAAGAGCTTCATGAAATGTTTAGGAGAGATGAAACTGATCGAAGATATCACATTGGTATTAAATTATGGATTGAACCAAGCTTACAATCAGTTCTCTCCCCACTCCTGCCTCCTTGCCCACCTCTGGGCCAGCCTCTGACAGCCTGTCAAGAAAGGTTATTCTGCACCTTAGGCGACTTGCTAATGGGCTGATTATGCTGCTGGCGGCCAGGAGGCAGTGAGGAAGCACCTTGCTTCGACCTCCAAACCTAATAGCGGATTGTCTACCTTAGGTCATGGATAACTGGGCTTTCCAGCACTGATAGAAGAGGGGCAAGGTGGGTGCCTTGTCACCTCTGCTAGCGCCACATAAGGTCTGTATAGAGAAAGAGCATAAGCTGAGGTTTCAAGAGACTAGAACTTCAATTTTAGCTTTAACACCCCAGGAGCCAAGTGATCTTACGAAAGAAGCTTATTTTCTCTCCATAAGCCTTGTTCTCTGAAGCATACAAACAATGATGCCACCCACTGTATGAAGTCCTTGCTTGGGTCTTATTTATTTGATTTTGTTTCGTTTTTTGTTTTCCGTAAGACAGGCTTACCAGAAATTGGCAACCTCCTGCCTCAGCCTCCATAGTGCTATGCCACCATACCCAACTTTATAGGTGGTTCTTTACAAGACAAAAGTGGAGGAAGAAGAACACTCTTGGTTCAAATCTCACTTCAGACATCTAGAGACAAGACAATCAGCAAATTATTCTTTTAATTAAAGGCATAAATCAACAAATAAAAGCCATGGCTCTGTCAAAACTACATGTAGGAAAGAGATGAGCAGATAAATAAGGACCTTAGCTTTCTTTTTAAATGGCCAAGACTCAGATTTGACTGACTCAAATTTAAGGAAAGTCCTAAGTGGCAGAGATGAAAAAACAACTGAGGTAAGAAACAGCACACAGGACATGGACCAGCACCCCAGAGACATTGTCACTGAGTCAAGCAGTACACAAACGGATTTTATTCAATCTCTCGGCTGCCTGTGGATTTAGTTTCATCATCTCCACTTTACAAATGAAACAAGTCATAATTACAAAAATGGAGTGTTCTATTGAAATTATATCAAAAGGTCACACTGCTTAGATTAAACCCAAGAATTCCTGGTTCCAAACCCTAAGCCTTTACCACACTGTTAAAAGGATCATAGTCAATTAGATAAACAAATGTTTTAGGACCTGCAGATGGAATCCAGATTCTGAGTCCCAGTCTTATGTACCTCTTATTGACCCAGAAAGGGACAGCCATAGCATTACTGAGGACTAAGGGTCTAGACTGGAAAAGGGAAAGGAGCTTCTGACATTTGGGAAGAGAAGAAAAGTTGGTGTGAGCATTGAGTGTCACAGAAAGGTCAAGGTCAATGATGGAGACACTTCATCTCACTGAGCCTCAGTTCTGTTTCTTAGAATAGAGACTCACACCTCTAGTCCTCCAGAATGATCTAGTACAGGGTGCTGTGTGCAGAGCCTGGTACATGGAAGGCACTCCTAAGATGCCAGCTGTGTATACTCCTAGAGCCCACTACAGTCGATACAAAAGTGAGCACTTTGCTCAAATACAGTGTTATTACCAGTTGGCATTGAGGAAGCCTTCAGGAAAGGAAAAAAGTAGAAGGGTGATCAGAAAGAGGAAAGAGGATCTGCAAGAGTGACAGAAAAGAAATAAGCTCCTCCTGAGGCTTCTAAAGAGGCAACTAGTTGAGAATCCTAGCAGTAAGGGATATGAAACCTGAAATGGCCATGTCCTGTAGTCACATAGGATTCCCAGTGGAGAGATAAAAACATCAACCCACCAACAAAACCTTTGACCCAAAATGTGTCCTGACTACATGAAGTGCAGGGACAAAGATGGAGCAGAGACAGAGGGAATGAACAACCAGAGACCAACCCAATTTGAGACCCATCCCATGGGCAAGAACCAGTCCCTGACAATTAGTGATACTCTGTTATGCTTGCAGGCAGGAACATAGCATAACTGTCTTCTGACAAGCTCCACCCAGCAGCCGACTAAAACAGATGCAGAGATCTACAGTCAAACATTAGATGGAGCTTAGGGAGTATTGTGGCAGAGTTGGGGGAAGAACTGAGGAATGGATAGGAATGGATACATTCTGGTTCCTATCCAGAATGCATATGAACTCCACAGGAAAAGCAAAAGATCAAATAATCTGGATGCTTGGGGGCTTCCAGAGACTGAATAACCAACCAATGAGCAGATATGAGCTGGACTTAGGTCCCCCGAGCATATGTAATAGATGTATAGCTTTGTCTTCATGAAGGTCCTCCAACAGCTGGAGCGGGAGCTGTCACTGACTCTGTTGCTTGCCTGTGGGTTTTGTTCCCATAACTGGGTTGCTAGTTCTGGCTTCAGTGGCAGAAGATTGCCTTGTTCTGCAGTGAATTGATGTGTCAGGGTACGCTGGTACCCAGGAGGAAATCTTCTCCTTCTCAGAGGAAAAGAGAAGGAAAAGGGGGCTGTGGGTGGTTGTCAGGAGAGAGGAAGCTGTGATCAGGATGAAAAGTAAATAAATTAATTAATGGAGGAAAAAAGAAATAACTCCCTCCCCCATTTTGACTTATATGTAATATTTGTCTGTGTCTGTTAATGTGCATCTTTCTGACTATCTCTATTTCCTTTTTGTTTCTCTCTTCCTGCCCATCTCTCGAATAATCTGCTTCTTTAGTTATCTGTCTCAGTCTCTCATACACAAGCAATTGCACAAGCAAGTACACGTGCATGCATGCAAACAAACACACACACACACACACATAACCACAGCTCTGACCAACACACAATCTACACTCATTCCAAAGCCATACGCATGCAGACAAAACCCCTTAGATACCCTATTCAGATAGTCACACTTCAGGACTCATATTTGATCATACATCCATGACCCAGAAACCATGTTTCATATCACGCAATTATCTGTATAACTAATCTCTGCATTATTATTTCAAGAGTACCAGCTCATTCTTTTCTACCATCTACGATGAAGACTTGCAAGAACTGAGGCACTGATCTGATGATGGCCTAATAATAGGAAGTTAACACTGACACAATATATAATCTAAACATGCTAATAGGAAATATATATTCCCAGTACCTGATATTTCCTTCCAGTGATGTTAATTCAATTAGTTTCAGTCCTGGCCACTCTATTACTTTTTTTTTTTCCTATAGAACATGTGAAAATGTGTTGTGGATAGCCCCGGGCTTGTATTTTTATACTAATTCCATTTCTCAGAGGGGCTGCAAATGAGTTGCCTTGTGAACCTTCTCCCCACCTTACCTTTTCAAATAAAGGCTTGAGCCAATGATTGGGCAGGAGAAAATGGGAGGAGCTGAGAGTTTTGGGGAGGAGAAAAGGATCACCTGGAAGGGGGATGAGCTAGGGAAGAGGGAGGAGAAGGCAGAGGAGCTACTAGGGATAGGCTGCAAAGAGAGAAGCTCGTGACCTGGAGAATATGGAATTAATGTTAGATGGGATAATATAGATGGGAATAGAGTAGTGTAGTGGGAAATCTCCTCAATCTAGGCTCATAGTTTGTATTGTTACTGATTGAGTTGAGATTTCTTTTACCAGGTATTTGGGTTGGAAACAAAGTAGCAACAAAAACGAGATCTGATTTGTGAAGTGAGAAAAAGAAACAGTATGCCCAGATGAAATCATGTTAACTCCATTCCTCTCTGCCTCAAACCCTTGAATGGTTGCCTTCCATTCAAGGAAATATACCTCAGCCTCACTGATCCTCAACTGGATAACTGAGGATGAGTTTCTTTATTCTCCAAAACATAAGTGTTAGAGAACAGACGTATTATAGATTGACTATGAGCATTTCCTTATACACTCATGGATTTAAGACTTAATCCCAATCTGGCTGTGTGATTTGGAAAAACAGAAGAAACTTTAATTGGTGAGCCCTAACTGAAAGAAATAGGTCACCGGGTTTATGTCTTTGTGTCTTTCCCTGGTTCTTTCTTGTCTGTTCTCTAGTTCCTGGATGTGATGATGGAAATGGCTTTCTTCTGCCATACTCTTCCTTCATGATGATTCTGCCTAAAATCAATAAAACCATACAATGGAACCTGTGAACTCATTACCCAAAATAAATACTTTCTTCTTTAAATTGTGTATAGTAAATTGTTTTATCACAGCAATGAAAAACTAACATTAGAGCCTTCATATTAAATGATTATCTGTCTTTGAGTTTCTATATAGAAATTCATGGACCTAAACAATTTAAGGACAACCACATCATATATGCACATCTCCAGTCGTATGTAAAATCTACTCCATGTACTCTACCTTACATACTAATCTTGTGTAGTAATACATTGTCCACCCATCCTCCATGCTTCAACCCACACTCATACATACATAGCTCTCTACTTGATTCCCTAACCTCTAATCCCATATCTTTCATCACAAGAACCTCTCCAAGTTTCCTCCTCCCCATGTGGACTCATGTAAATCACTTCTCCTCTCACCCTGCCAAAACCAGGTCATGTCACAAAGCAATTTTCCCAGCCTGCCAGATTTTTTACTCAACTCACAGATAACTAACAGTACCATCTTTCCGGCTAATCAGAAAAGAAATCTGGTGGGTTCAATTGCTGCCGATATGCATTTAAATGGCTGCATCTAAGAGGGAAATCTAAATGAGAGCTGAAGGAGGCTGGGACACTAGGGGAAATCACACTGTAATATTTATGTGAGGCAAAGCAAATCAACAGGAAGTTGTACTCTCTCTGGACACCCAGAGAAGGCTACTATGACATAAGTGCTCAGAAACTTATAGGAATCTTTGTACTTGTAATATAATGGCATTAGTGTCATGGTTCCTTATGGGTAAACTTCATCTGCCACACATAATCAGTGGAATGGGACTTGCCAGTGTATGTGTGATGTATAAATATAGGTACAGGAAGAGAATATGTTAACAATCACCTTTTGAATCAGACAATACTGTAAAGCTATGAACTACAGAGGAAGGCTGCATTTGAAGACCAAACAGACCTAACTCAAAAACGACCTTGAACAGATTACTTAAATCAGGCAAGATCCATCAATCTCCTTGTCCACAAACTAGAGATAATGATAAAGACCTCCTGCAGTTGAATAGGGATGCAGTGAATCATTTTAAAAACACTTATCAAATAATGTCTGCTTGCCTAATAAATGTCATCAATAGGTTTGTGTTTGAATCTACCTTCCAATACTTAGTGACCTTGAATTAATTACCTAGTCATCCTGTTACCCACTTCTTCATTGTAAATACACAGCAATAACAGTCCTTCCTCTGTGGCTGCCAAGAGCACTCAGAACAGGGCCTGAGCTGGTTGGTATGTGCCCAGTTCTCTTCCCAAGGATACTGACCCTCACCATCACTCTAAATTAATATTGCTAATGTGGCCAGGTGACCCAAAGACTTAATGGTAACAAGGAGTGGAGTGGTCTTGCCGGCTGTTTGTTTGGGTTGTGTATTGAGTATACAACATTGAGACTCTTCTCCATCAATCACCTCCTCAGATAGATTGATGATACATAGATAATGATAGATTGACAATAGACAGACAGACAATCAGTAATTTGCCTCACCAGGAAAAAGCCAGAAGAAAGAGCTAACCTGTTCAAATGATACTTCTTCAGAGATCTGGGGCCAATAGCAGCTGTAAGAACAAGAAAGTGTGAGGGACAAAAAAATCAAGCCGGAGGTGACACTAAAATAAGAACTCCCAAGACAGCTACAGAAACATTGAGAAGTCTGGACTTCAACAGAGTATAAAATGAGAATCTGAGCCAAATGTATCTAGATCTCAAGGGGCCAAGAAATCCTAATTCACATCTGTAATATGAATATAGAGAGAGACAGTGTGGGAGAGGAAATATGCCAAGTTATTATGAAGTGGTTATACAATTATGTATAATCTTTTTTTTCTTCCTCAATCTTCTCTAAATTTGCTAAATTGGCAACACTGAATATGTTTTATAATCATACAAGTGCATTACAAGTAAAAATCATCAAGCAAAATCCTAAAAAGGACTGCAGTTCTTGTCACGATTGATGTGCCGTACACAGTAGAGGCTCTACCCTCTCTAGGCACCACAGTCTGGTAACTGTCACAGATGGACAGAAGTGGATCACAGGCTGCAGCTCTGTCCTAGATTCATCTCTGTTAATGTGAGAAAATGCCCTTAGAAGAAGCCACTTAAGGGAGAAAGGGTTTATTTTAGCTCACAATTCCAGGTGACTGTCTACTGCCACAGGGAAATCAAGGCAGGAATCCAAAGCAGCAAGTCACATGGCATCCACAAGTCAGGACACCGAGAAACTGGTGAACTCGGGCCTCTTACTCAGCTCTCTTCATTCATTCTTATGCAGCCCCGAGCCCAGGCCAGGAAAGAGTACGCCCACACTGATGGTGAAGGTTCCCCACTTCATTTAATCTAGTTAAGAAAATAACCCTCATGGACATGCCCACCCTAATGTGGAGGATCCATTCTTGAGATTTTCTTTCCAAATGAATCTGGTCTTTGTCTAGCTGACAAGACTAACCTTCTCATATTTTCTGTCACATAGCATCTGTGTGTCACAGACACCAGCAAGCTCTTCTTTGCTTCCTGCCAGTACTCCCTTGAGTTGCTGATATTTACACTTAGACATGTAACTTTTAGTCATTCCCCACTGTGTCATATTGTGCACAACTCAATTTCAGCATCCTACCCTATTAGACATATGTACCACCTGGTTCTCCTTTTACTCATCCCTTTATATATATATAATTAAAATAGAACCCAGGCCAACAAGGTACCTACTATCACTGTCTCTGTTTAGGAGTGAAGAAACATAGGCACAATTGAATATCTACCCCAAATCTCAGTAAACCAAGGGTCAGAGGCAGGCTTTGTCTCTGAACTCCTCAGGGTTGTGTGCTTGGGCCTCCCTGGTAGTTTCTCTGGAGAGAGCACTAGACCAGATTGTCTGATAACCAGATAATCTGGAAGGAGCAACACCTCCCTGCAGATAGCCCACTGGATGCTCTGTTGAAGTGGCATCAATGTCTAGTGAAACTATACTGGCTCCCTTGCTGTGGGAGCTTGGAAAAGTTAGTTATTTCCTCCAGTCTTTGGCTTCCTCATCTGTAAAGAAGCTGAAATAATACCTCCTTCAGGAGGATTAAATAATTTACCAGATGTGAGGAAGTTAGCAGAGTACCTGAGAGATAATACGTATATAATTAATATTAATTACTATGTTTCTGTAAAATATAAGGGGAAAGAAAGAGAGGGGTAATCAGCCCTCCATGCCCATGGAGCCACATGCATACTTTTAAGCAAGGATGGATAAAAAATATTTGGAAAGAAATTCTTTCTATATTGAACTTACATAAGCTGTTTTGTCCCTTGATATTTTTCCATAAACAACTATTTTTACAGCATTTACATTGTGCTAGGCTTTATGATTCATCTATTAGTAAATCAAATCATACAAGAAAATTTACTACATTTTATACAATGAATTTGAGAATTAATTTGGGTACTCATAAGAATCTGAGAACTAGCACTAGGTAGATACCAAGAGATGATTACTTGGTGCATTCTACAATGGTCATGGAGTTTCAAAGTTGTGTGGGCCCCCAAGTACCGAAGAATCAGTACGCAAACTTTAAGAAAAGAACCCTATCTTCAAAGGTAATGAGCCAAACCATGAGGCCCTGAAGTAATGATGGTCATGTGTTCACTCCCCAGGGACATCTACCATGCACCAGGGAAGAAGACACATTTTCTACTGCTGATCTGTACAAACCATCTTAATTTGTGCCCTCTGGGGTAGAAGGTAACTGAAGCCTTTGCAGATTTGAGCCCTGTTTAGCACTGGAATAGCACAAACTTTGGCTTCAAAGAGAAAAGGCATTTGAAAAGCTAATGGAAAGGCTTATGAGCCTTCTTGTACATCAAACACACCTTACAAAGCAACATTTTGATGAGTTAAGTGCAAATGAATCAGAAGCACAGGGATTAAATTTCCCTTGAAATACGTATAGGTTTAAAGATAAAGGACAAATTGCCTGGCAATAGGTGTTTGGGGTTTAACAGTATAAAGTAACTCATGTTAGTTCCTGTCTATCATTCCTTCTTTTATCATTAATATAATAACAAAAAAAAATGGTTCCAACACTGCTCACTAGGTCCTGCTGAAGGCTGCTGAATGGTTACAAAAATAATTAAAATGGGCATAGTGGCATACAATGCCAGCACTCAGGATGTTGAGGCAGGAGGATGAAATGTTTGAGAGTATATTGGTATATATACTATAGCCTTAGATATGGTAAGTCATGTGAGGGATGAGGGTTCAGCAGCAGAGAATGGCTGTTTGCTAACCCCTGGACTCAATTCTAAACTGAATCTGCCAGCCTGTGATAGCTGATTACCAGAAACTGGATCTGTCCCTTCCCACTTTAGCTCCTTTTCCTGTTGTTGGATAAAAATGCTCTGACAAAAGCAATGCAGAAGAGTTTGTTTTAGGGCAGCCATCTCTGGGACTATGAGATGGCTCAGCAGGTAAAAGTTCTTACTGCACATAACTTGCTGGCCTGGGTTCACTCTCTAGAACTCACAGCAAGGTGGAAGGAGAGAAACAACTCTACAAAGTTGTCCTCTGACTGCCACAGGAACACCAGGCCATGCAACCCTATAGACAAACATTATGAATCTTTTCCATACACAGTTAATAATAAACTAAAAAAGAGAAATCAAAAACCTGGTCCATTAAAAAAAAGTCTCCTATATATATTTCTTGTTGCCTCTTTCTCCATCTGCCAGTTGGGCCTCAGTGCCCAAAATAATTCTGAAGATCACATGTCAAAGATAACAGTATCTTTAATCTGTGATCCTGATGTACACATGAAACAAACTAAATCAAAGGCCATAGTGCATTAAAAATTTGGATCACCTACTAGGACAGAAAGTACCAGTTTCTACCCTAATTCTTTTGCAAGGGCTCTTATAGAACTCCATTGCCACCCACTGGATCTCAGTTTCTTCACGGGTGAAATCTAAGAGCAGGCAAGATGATTGCTGAAGTCTGCTCTGCTTTTAAAGATTAAATTATTCTAAATAACTGGTGGCCACTTGAATTCTATTGTAGTCAACAAAGGTTTGTGAAATGTTTATTGTTTGTCTGGCATTGGGGTTGCAGAGATAAATAAATCCAGGCATTTAGAGTATAGACTTGAAGATAAATAACTATAATATACATGGTAGAAAATAAATGGATCAATCAATCAATCACAGAGGGCAACTATTCTGCCAGGAGCAGGGTAATGGTAAAAGCCAGTAGGAGGCAATTGCATTTGAATGAGGCTTAGAGGATGACAAAAGGTTACCTTTCAGGCTAGCAAGGTGGAGGCCTATTCCAGGCAGATTCGGGGACTTCATAGCTGAATGGGCCTGTATATCAATGATGAATGAGTTAAGGCACATAGGAGATTCTGATGCATTGTAATTTTCCAGGCTCTCAGTCTTAGAATAAAAAGGAAAAATAAAGAGGGAAAAAAATATAAAAACTTCTAGGAGGTAAGAATTAAGTTCCTCCTAAGGATAGGTCTAGGCTGTCCACCTGAGTGTCCTTACCTCTTAAGTCCACAGCCCAAATGGTCAGCCGTAGATAAAACCATTCTTATTCCTCTGCTGATATGACAAACTCAAAATTATCTCACTCAGTTTATTTGAACCATACATGAAAATTTGAAATGGCCTCAATTAACCTCAGATGTTAAAGAACTCAATCTTTAATTCTAGTCTGGTCATGTTCCAACACTGCATTCATCCTCCAGAGTCATCCACCAGCAAGTGAGTGCGGTAAGTAATACACAGAACAAGGGCAAAGGTAACCCGCTATCGGCGGCTATGTGATTGTAAGTCAAGGTGGGTATCCTCCTGCAGCAATGGGTAAGATGAAATCTATTTAGTTGCTGTAGCTGGTTTAACAAAAGATCACCAACTTAAAGACTTAAGCTACACAAGTTTTATAGTTCTGTAGGTTAAAATTTTTTACTTGGGTGTCTTTGGGTTACATCAGGATGTTGTCAGGCTTCCTTTTGGGGTTCTTAAAGTCAGGAACCAGACCCTTATTCCTGGAGGCAACCTATACACATTGGCATCTTCTTTATATCTCTAGCTGATAACACTGGGAGGAGAAGCAATATATGACATAAGACTGCTAGAATGAGAAAGTGGATCTTTTCTAAATTCACACTAGAAAGAGTCTTGGTCAAATGTAAAAAGGGTAAGCTGCAAAATTTAGCTTATGAACAGACTGGATGAGTGAGAAAGACCTTGAGAATGGGAGTCTTTACACAAGTCCTTGTAAGAAAGATGAGGAATGCAAGATAAGGTTTGTTGATTTGTTGTCTACCATCAGTCTGTAACAGCTGCCAAACATCTGAGTTTGTGTTTTGTTGGGGGGCAGGGTTGGAGGAGGATGGGGGTGGCAGAAGGGGTGGTGGTGGATGGCTTAGCCCCAAAAGAGCCTTGTTCATATTTTTTTTTAATTCGGTATATTCTTTATTTACATTTCAAATGATTTCCCATTTTCTAACTCCCCACTCCCCGAAAGTCCCATAAGCCCTCTTCCCTCCCCCTCCTCCCCCATCTACTCCTTCCCACTTCCCTGTTCTGGTATTCCCCTATACTGCTGCACAGAGGCATTCCAGAACCAGGGGCCACTCCTCCGTTCTTCTTGGACATCATTTAATATGTGGATTATGTCTTGGGTATTCAAAGTTTCTAGGCTAATATCCACTTATCTGTGAGTGCATACCATGATTGATCTTTTGAGACTGGGTTACCTCACTTAGTATGATGTTCTCCAGTTCCATCCATTTATCTAAGAATTTCATGAATTCATTCTTTCTAATGGCTGAATAGTACTCCACTGTGTAAATATACCACATTTTTGCATCCATTCCTCCGTCTTTTCTGCCTCAAAGTGATCACTGTCTTTAAGCTTCCATCAATGTATCTTTGCATTTCTAGCCTTCTTCCTTTCTCCAAGGTGGCATCAGGAAATCACAGGTAATTATCATTAAAGCTGTTATTACCTGTGCCTAACCATTGCTTCTTCAGATTGCTATCATTTTATTCAAATCTAGAGTATAAGGCCTTGGTTTATGGACCTATCACCTTATTGCAAAGGAGTCTGGAAAAAGCAAAGAAGCCCAGTGTCTACCACAGTATATAATCTGTTCATGAAGAAGAACAACAGGAATGGATGTCTCAACTCATGAGTCTCTCTCAGATATAAATGCTTTCTTTCTTAAGTGGCAAAACAGCCAGTGTCCTTAAGTGAGTTAAACAACATAGGAGAAATGCATTGTCTCTCGTAACAAGATATCCACCAGAATATGATTATCAAATTGATTCAGAGAATCAACTCTGTCATCATGAACTTGAGTTCCTCTTCCCCTTCTGTGTTATTATTCTTTTTCTGTAATCTTAACCAATTTTGACTTGGCCCTTTGTGACTACTAGCTAGACTACTCAAGCAAAGCATTGTATTATTTAAGATTAAGTCATATAGTGTTAGTAATTATCTCCAACTCATAATTTCTTCTGTATAATTTCTTGCTTTGCAACAAGTCTTTATATTTCTTTTTATACAGGAGGAAGTTCTATAGACTTTTAATCTAGGCTGGACTTGCAGCTTGCTCTTATCAATAGAACATAGACAAACTGCGTGCTCTAATGCCTCAAGATACCATGTGTGTATCCACTTGTTAATCCTCCGTTATTACCATGAGAACTTTTCTAACTGTTCTGATGAAGGAGGAAAAACAGCCATCTGTTCACAACGACAGCCAGCCAATCAGTAGACAAGTAAGATTACCCAGAAAACTCAAGTCAGTAGAACTGCTCAGCTGAGCTCCAGCTAAATCAACTCAGGACTCCAGAGCTCAATAAATGCTTATTGTATTAAGCCACTGAGGTTTTTTATCCACATTATGACAGCAATAAGTAATTGATACACATAGCCCTGCTGCAAGAGAGTCTGGCAAAATAGTAACTTATATTAATTTTGCTCTCACTAAGAAAAATAATAGAGGGCTAGGATGATAGTTTAGTTGTTAAAAAATACTTACTACACAAACAGGAGGACCTGAGTCTGAAGCCATGTACTAAATGTTAAGCACTGTGGCAAATGATTGCAACCACACAACTGGGTAAGTAGAGGCAGGCCATCTAGCCCACAAAAATCAAGGAGCCCTAGGTTAACAATAAACATTGCTCAAAAATCAAGATAAGAACCATTGGAAGAGTCATTCCAAAAGTTGTCTTCTAATCGCCATATAAGTAAGCACACACACACACACAAACACACAAACATACACATATACACACATGCGTGTGCAGCAGAAGTAGACAAGCAATAATGTATAACAAAGCAGCCAAGAACAAGCATAAATACCCACAAGGTCAAGAGAAGGGGAAGATAATGTTAAACACTTCTATGCAATTCTTCAAAAGGGACTGACCAGTAGGTGAAGGGTTAAGCAGACAACAATATGAAAGTAGACAAGTCCTTGTGCAGCCAAGATTTATCAGGTCTTTCTGCTTGAGTTGTGATGATAAATACGCCAGGGACTGTATTATCAGCAAGACAATTGCAGGATCATGAGAAGACTTGCTGTAATACAGAATTCATGAGCTTCTGGAAATACTCTGTATTAAGACACTTCTCCCAGGTCACTTCAGCAGAGTTTGACCAGTCATACTCTAATATATAGTCCAATTTTGAGTTAACTCCCAATGCCTGATAAATCTTACAAAAAGATCATACAATTAACTTCCTAATCCAAATCCAACCTCATAGTAAAGTATGAAATTATTCTGTCCTAGGTCTTCCACAATCCCTCAAGTTTGTCCTGTGTTTTGTCCTGATGCAGTCTAGGTAAGTGTTCAACCACTGAACTCTTATCTCGAGTTCCATCATTTACTCTGTATTTTGAGACAGGGTCTAGCAAGGCTGCCCAGTTTAGCTTTTAACTCACTCTGTAACCCAAGAAGGCCTTAAACTTGTCATCCTCCTACCTTACCAGAAATAACTGGGATTATAGGTGGACAGTAAAAGGTCTGGTTTTGGAGTTTATATTTTCAAATAAATTCTTTGAACCCTGACCTCCAGCTCAAGACATGGACATCTCAACAGTCAGCAGACAAAACAAACAAATAAACAAAAACTAACCCAACATGAAGAGGAAGTCCTTTATCAAGGTCATAAACAAGACAAAATGGTACAAAATTACTCCTTACATTTTTCCTGTGACTTTATCCAGTCTCTGTTCAAATGTCACCTCCTTAAAGACTTCTGAACCATTCTCTCTTTCCTCTGGTTTATTTTTGTTGATAACTCTTACTACTGCCTAGTACGTTTTTTTATGTTTCTCTATTTATTTTGTTAGTCTCGATAAGAATGTCCTCTAATAATAAGAAGTCTCAGTAATAATATCAGTGTCTCAGACACAAGATATACATCTATAAAGTGTGGATTGAATGAATTGATAAATGAATGAAAATAACAATGATCAGATTGAGCTGATTATCTAAGTATGAAAGCACAGAATCCTCTAGGATCATCACAATACTGACCTTCATCATCTACAGAATTAATGTTAATGGAACTTGTTCCATCTGTATCCTATATCATTTATATCCAAAAGAAGCTTACATCCCTCCACACTTGTCACAAGAAATATTTCATACTCATAAAGAATTCTTGGGCATGGCTAAGCTTTCAATTTTTTCCCCCTGTTTTCCGTATTGGTTATTTTATTTGTTTAAATTTTAAATGTTGTCCCCCTTCCCAGTTTTCCCTCCACAAACCCCCTATCCCATCCTCCTCCTGCCTCTGTGAGGGTGCTTCCCCACCCACCTACCCTCTCTTGCTTTACCACCCTAGCATCCCCCAATGCTGGGGCAGGAAACATCCTCAGGACCAAGGTTCTCCCTTCCCATTGATGCTAGATAAGGCAATCCTCTGCTACCTATGCAACTGGAGCCATGGGTCCCTCCATGTGTACTCTTTGGTTGGTGGTTTAATCCCTGGGAGCTCTGGAGGATCTGGTTGGTTGATACTGTTGTTCTTCCTATGGGTTCGCAAATCTCTTTCTTCAGCTCCTTTAGTTTAGCCCTTCCCGTAACTCCTCCATTGGGGTCCCCATGCTCAGTCCGTTGGTTGGATATGAGCATCTACATCTGTATTGGTCTGGCTCTGGCAAAGCCTCTCAGGGGACAGCTATACCAGGATCCTATCAGCTAGCACTTCTTGGCATCAGCAATAGTGTCTGGGTTTGGTATCTGCTAATGGCATAGATCCCTAGGTGGTGTGGTCTCTGGATGGCCTGTACTTCCGTCTCTGCTCCACACTTTGTCCATGCATTTCCTTTAGATAGGAACCGTTCTGGGTTAAAATTCGTAAGATGGGTGGGTGGCCCCATCACTCAAACAAGGGCGATGGGGGGATTGTATGCCTATCCACTGGATATGGTCTAGACTGGTTCTGTCTTCCCTTTGTTGGATATTGCAGCTAATGTCATCACTGTTGAATCCTGGGAACCTCTGGCTTCCCTGGCATTTGGGACATTCTAGTGGCCACCCCCAATTCCCCATCCCTCACTGCTACATACCTCTTTTCAATTTCCTGACCCTCTGTATATCTCCCTAGTCTCACCCCACACCTGATCCTGCCCTGATTTTCCCTCCCCCTCCTCTCTCCCTCCCAGGTGCCTCCCACCCTCTTCTCCTCCCTCCACTGTGATTATTTTGTTCTCTCTTCTAAGTAGTAGTGAAGCATACACATTTTGGTCTTTCTTCCTCTTGAGCTTCATATGGTCTGTGAATTGTATCATGGGTGTTTTGAGCTTTTTGCCTAATATCCCCTTATCAGTAAGCACATACTGTGTGTGCTCTTTTGTGACTGGGTTACCTCACTCAGGATGATATTTTTCCATCCATTTGCCTAAAAATTTCATGAAGTCATTATTTTTAATAGCTGAGTAGTGGTGGCTGCCAATAGCCACACCCACAGTGACACACCTATTTCAACAGGATCGAATCTTCTAATAGTACCACTCCCTGAGTCGAGTATATACAAACCATCACAAACAGTAAGAAGTTTCAGACAGAGAAAATATAGAGGATAAAGCCCTGAGGATGAAAAACCACCCAGATGTCCCTAAAGAAGGAATAGGTACAGAAAAGATGGTACATGTACACAATGCTATTAAAATATTAATAGCTGAGCCTGACTGGATGCTGTTATACTCTTGCCTTGATGATAATGGACTGAACCTCTGAACTTAAAAGCCAGTCCCAATTCAATGTTGTCCTTGTAAGAGTTGCCTTAGTAATGGTGTCTCTTCACAGCAGTAAAACCCTAACCAAGATACTCTTCTCCCACAGCTCTACTCTGAAGCTTTTATTGTCTACTACCTCTGTCTCTCCACACACAAAATGCTACCTTCCTCTGCACTCCATGCTCTCCTGTTCTTGCTCTACCATGGCCCACATTTCATTGACTCATATTTTTGTCTTACTAGTTCAACTGCTCCACTGGCCCATGTCTCCTTGGTCAGCAGGGAATAAATCACTGTTGCTTTTTGTTTAATGTTTCATGGGTGCATTATACTTAGTAAGCACTCAGTGGATATCTGTTCAATGACCAGTTGAATGAATGGATGAAGATATTCCTTTCCTTTCTATCATTACAAATAGCACATATAATACCTCTCACACTATCACCACCAGCTGTTCTCTGTTCTTTTATTCACTTTCCTGGTCATTTCATAAATCAAATGGTCCCTATTCCCTTCATGTGATTTTAAAGCAGTGTACTGATGCGTATAAGCTACCTGATACTTCTAGAATAATGTGACAATTCCCTTTAAAGGAAAGAAAGTCGATCTTACCTGCTTTCCCTATTTTTGTCTGTGGGTTTAAGAAACATTCATTGTGAAATAAAGGAAGAAAGGAAGAAAGATAGAAGAAAGAAAGAAAGAAAGAAAGAAAGAAGGAAGGAAGGAAGGAAGGAAGGAAGGAAGGAAGGAAGGAAGGAAGGAAGGAAGGAAGAAAAGAAAGAGTTATGTCCTATGCAAATGTTGTTCAATGTCAATACAATTTATAAATGGAAATTGAAATCAAAACAGAAAAGTTATAAAAATCCCCATAATTCAAGAAACCTCAAAAATATGTTTATAAACTGCCACATTTAATGACCTTAGAAACACTGCAGTAAACTGTTAGAAATATAAACCACCAAGCGGAGGCGGCAGCAGAGGCGGCGGTGGCAGCGCACCCCTTTAATGCCAGCACCTGGGAGGCAGAGGCAGGTAGATTTCTGAGTTTGAGGCCAGCCTGGTCTACAGAGTGAGTTCCAGGACAGCCAGGGCTACACAAAGAAACCCTGCATTGAAAAACAAACAAACAAACAAACAAACAAAACTCCAAAATATAAACCACCTAAGGCCATGTAACTCAACTTATTTATGGACAGATGAAGAAATTGATGAGAAAGAGAGAGGGGGAGGGGGGAAGAGGGAGAAGGAGAGGGAGAGAGGAGAGAGAAATGTGAGTGACTTTGTTTCTGGTCATGCACCAATGTAAACAGAACCTGGAACTCTAGGTTCCTCGACCTTCATAAGTCTACTTTTTATTCTAAGTTATCCTGATAGCTATTGCTTTAAAGAAATTACGAGATATTAAAGAATGTAACAGAAGATCTTATTCAGGACCACTATGGTATCAGGTAAAGGATCCATTGCAAGGAAATTTTCAGTAAGGGCAGAGTCAAGCTGAAGTACTGATACAGGGTAGGCAAAAAAACAAAACAACAAACAAGCAAACAAACAAAAGAACCTTGTACCCAAGATGCAGGACAGAGGTAACTAAATGAAACATTACTAAGAGAAATGTTAGCTAGAAAAGGAAAAACTGGAGAAAGTTACTGCAATCCAAACTCATTTGAACAAGAGCAAAAGGAAAAGAATTTAATCAACTATGAGGGATGAAAGTAAAGGGTGGGGCATACTCACTAATCTGACTTAGTAGGACTCTTGCTAAAGCTGTATTTTATTATTTTAAAAATGCACCCAGAAATTTCAAGAACCTTCTTGAACTTGTCTCAAACAAAGAATCTTTCTACTACTTACCTTATCATATCGTTTGCGTTCAACTCTCATATTTTCCTTCAAGTTGTACTACAGAGGAACAATGATAAAAACCACGTGGTAATGGTGCAGAAACAAACACATTGATGAATGTAATTGAATCAAGGACTCAGAAATAAACCCACACACGTATGGACACTTGAGTTTTAATAACAGAGCCAAAACAATACAATGGAGAAAAAGAAAGCATCTTCAACAAATGGTGCTGGTCTAACTTGATGTCTACATGCAGAAAATATACCCATATTATCACCCTGCACAAAACTCAAGTCCAAGGGGATCAAGGACCTCAACATAAAACCTGACCCACTAAATCACATAGAGGAGAAAGTGTGAAATAGCCTTGAATGCATTAGTTCTGGAGACAATTTCCTGATAAGAACACAAATGGCTCAGGCTCTAAGATGCACAATTGATAAATAGGACCTCATGGAACTGAAAAGCTTCTTTAAGGCAAAAGACAATGTCAATAGGACAAATCGGCAACCTACAGGCAATCTTCACCAACCCTACATCCAACAAAGGGCTAATATGCAAAATACATAAAGAACTCAAGAAGTTAGACTCCAAAAACCAAATAAGCCATTTAAAAAAAAAAGTGTACAGAGCTAAATAGAATTCTCAACAGAGGAATCTCAAATACTCTAAAAAAAAAAAAAATGTTCAACATCCTTAGTCTTCAAGAAAATGTAAATCAAAATGAGCCCAAGATTTCACTGTACAACTATAAGAATGGCTAAGATCAAAAACTGAAGCAACAGCACATCTTGGTGAGGATGTAGAGAATGAGGAACGCTCTTCCATAGGTGGTTGGATTGCAAACTGATACAACCACTCTATAAATCAATTTGGCAGTTCCTTAAGAAATTATAAATAGTTTTACCTGAAGACCCAGCAATACCACTCCTGGGCATAGACCCAAAAGATGTTCTACTATATCATAAGGACATATACTCTACTATGTTCATATCAGCTAGAAAATGGAAGCATTCCAGATGTCTCTCAGCCAAACAATAGACACAGAAAATGTGGTTCATTTACATAGTGGAATACTATTCATCTATTGAAAGCTAGGACATTGTGAATTGAGCAGGTAAATGGTTGGAACTAGAAAATATCATCCTGAGTGAGATAACCCAGACCCAAAAGCACGTGCATGGTATGTACTTACTGATAAGTGGATGAGCCAAAAAAGTCAGAATACCCATGGTACAACCCACAGACCATAAAAAAGTTGAATAAGAAGGAAGGCTGAGTGAAAATGCTTCAACCAGACTTGGAAAGCAGAACAAAATAATGACTGGAGGCAGAGGGGGTGAAGGACTTGGGGGGGGGGGGTAAAGTGGGACAGGATCAGGTATGGGGAGGGATAGAAGAACCCAGAGGGCCAGGAGAATGAATGGGAATATGCAGCTGCTGGGGTTGGGGGTAGGGGGTAGGAGGAACCTCTAGAAAGAGACCTGGGATGTGAGAGCTCCCAGGACTCAGTGGGGGTGACCTTAGCTGAAATGCCCAACAGTTGGAGATACAACCTGAAGAGAACACCTCCAGTAGTTAGACAAGGCTCCCAGTGACGGGATGGGGACACAAACCTACCTTAAAATTTTTTGACCCAGAATTGTTCCTGTCTAAAAGAAATGCAGGGACAAAAATGGAGCAGAGACTGAAGGAAAGGCCATACAGTGACCAACTCAACTTGGGATGCATCCCATCGGCAGGCACCAACCCTGACACTATTACTGATGCTATGTTGTACTTTCAGAAAGGAACCTAGCATGGCTATCCTCTGATAGGCACTACCAGCAGCTGACTGAAACAAATGCAGCTTCTTACAGCCAACCTTTGGACTGAGGTCAGGGACCAGTATGGAAATGAGAGGAAGAATTGAAGGAGCTAAAGGGAAGGGTAATCTCATAGGAAGACCAACATTGTCAATTAACCTGGATCCTTGAGAGCTCCTAGAGACTAAGCCAACAACCAAAGAATATATACAAAGGCTGGTTTGAGGCTCACCCCCACCCCCAACCCTTCCCACCCCTACCCTCCTCTACATCCCCTCCCCACTCTCCACCCCACCCCACACATAAGTAGCAGAGGACTGCTTTGTCTGGCCTCAGGGAGACAATATACCTAATCCTGTAGACTCAATGCCCTAGGGAAGGGTGAGGCCTGGGATCTGGGAGATCACCCTCTCAGAAGGGAAGGGGAAAGTGGACTGTGGACAGGGTGAAGAACTGTGGGAAGGGGTAACGGGAGAGGGGCAACATTTGGGATGTAAATAAATAAAATAATTAATTTTTAAAAATGCCTCCAGAAACTTCAAGAACCTTCTTAAACTTTTCTAAAGCAAAACATCATTCTACTACCTACCTAATAGTATTGTTGGCATGCAACTGGAAATTTTCTAATTCAATTCTTTTGGTGGGGCTTGAATAATTTAAAGGAAGTTAGTATAAAATGTCCTACCCTCCAAAATACAGCTCCTCTCAGGAATATAATTCATAGCCTGAGTAAATTATCTGATATCCACAACCTCTCTGGAATCCATAGCATCTTCTTACTGTTGAGGAAGAAATACCAAATAATCATACTGGTATAAAAGGGATTCCTTTGTCTCTCTCTGGAAACAGCACAAACTCTCCTTCTAAGACTTCTTCTCAGATCCCCTCAACATATTCCCTTTTCTATAATATATACCTCACTCCCCAACAACCTTGCTTCAAAACTGCTGAGTACTTATTTTGCACTAAAACCTCCTAAGTCAGGAAGGCTGAGTTTCCGCAACAGGAGGTGATTCATCCAAGGCCAGAGATTCATTAAACTCTAGGACCCAGATACAGTTAGAATAAAGTGACTTCCTTTTTAGTGACTTCAGGTTCTTAGAAGCTTTTTGCTTAGAACAAGGAAACTGGTCGATGGATCTGAATGGAGTTCTACACTTTAAAATAATAAACAAGAAACTATTTATAAGGCAAGAAAAATTGAAGGGCAGAAAGTAATGAATCACCATTGCAAGTTGGCACAAAAAGAAAAATTACTTCATAAAAATGCAGTTGGATAAATAATAGGTTATTTCATCATGTAAATATATCCCCCAAATAACTTTATTCAAACGAAAACATCTATTGTGACCTAAACTATTTATCATGCTAACATATATCTAGAATCCTAACAAATTTATGAAAATGTTATATTTTGTAATCTCCTTGATCCAATGCAAATAAATAGTTGTGCTTCAACTGTCTTGTTATCAAATGATTAATCACAGCTGCCAAGAGCAGCCAAAAATCGAATTCTGAGCTTTTTTTCACTCAGTGGGTGGCATTTGGGGAGTCTTGGATTTGTCTCTAAGTATGGGACCCTCTACAATCAATTGTATTGCCTGGTTTCCCTTGAACTAGGCCAGTTAAAGGAAGAATTTCTATTATCACATTTAAGTGAATCCCATGTTTTCCAGCTGAGAAGAGTGAAGAGTTTCTAAGTACTGAAGAAACACAAGAAGAGAAGGAAACTAGTATTCAGTGTTTTATTGCAGACTTTATTAAGAGACTATCATTGTATATGGGCATGTATGGATGTGCACATGTATGTGAGGTGTGTGTGTGTGTGTATACAAGTATCCACACAGACACTTGTACACACACACCTCAAAGGACCTCAGCTGTTGTTCAGAGGGTCCATATTTTTGGGACAGAATTTCCCATTGTCCTAGAACCCAGCAATTCAGGGAGGCTGGCTGGCCAATGAGCCTCAGAGATTCACTCCACTCTACCTTTTCAACATGGGATTTTATGTGGCATATATTCTGAGGGAAAATAAAGTCATGTTCATCTTCAAGAACTTAAAAATTCCGCCACCTCCCCAGCTCTAGCAATGAACTATCATTATGACCATAGATGAGGGCACTGAGATGGGAACTTCTCCAAATCACCTGGAGACAGGCTTGTCACCATGGCGCACTTCAATCTACACTTAGTTTTTTCTTGATTTGGGCACTGGTATTCTCATGCCCTGAATATCCTATTAAGCCAAGACAAACCAGGACAATGGGAAACCCATCAGATCCAGCAATTCAAATGAGAGTTGAGAAAACTTCAAAGCCCTGTATTTACATGGGTCCACTTCTTCCAAGAAAACAGAAAGGTCATGCTTTGACAGTGGTAGGTAGAGGGCAAGGTTTAGATCCAGTTCAGTTTTTACTCTTGGAGCTGTTCCCATGGAAGAATTTACCAATTCTCAGGTCTTCTGTTTCTTTCTATGTGAATCAGAGGCATAGAAAGTTGGTACAGGATGAAATGACTCTTGCAGCTTCTTGGAGCTCTAGTATCCAGCATCATTCTGTCCGCATCTGAGTCACTGGCCCCATGCACACATCCTGGAACTGAGCAGTGAAGGCAGTAAAGGCACTTCTCCTTTTCTGTAAAATTCTGCTTCATTACCTTTATAATTAGACGATTTTTATGTTACTTTTAAAAAATCCTGCTCCATTTTCCCATCTTTTTAAGAGTTTATTTGGGGAGAGAATATGATTCCTGCAGAAATTAAAGGAGAAAAAAAGAAATGGAAAGAAAGAAAGTTTCTGGCTGAAAGTGTGAATTTTATAACTGCCAGCTCTTTCAAAGGCAGGAAGGCTGCTGCAAAGGGACTGTTGCTAAGGAGACTATTGTATTTAAATTATCAGCTCACAATAGAGCCAGCAAAGATATTGATTGGATGTGAGAGGATAAAATTATTTTCTTCAAACTGAGGAGAATCTGAGGGTCTGGATCCAGGCTCACCCTTCCCATGCTAGAGGCAGACTTCAGATGTGATTGTGCTGTTTTCCTTTGTCTAATTGAAGATAGGAAGAACTGAAGAAAAGATGCAGTCTTTGTGTTGTCCATAATAGTTTCTCCCTCAAGTTCACTGAAAGTGGGAGAAACACAAGAGAAAGGAAATTTGTTGTGCTCACAAAGAAAACTAATGGTTCAAAGGAAAGTTTTCCTAGCTGTCTGAAAGCTGGCAAATATGAGAAACTCAGAACAGCAAAAGAGTTACAGGGCACTTTTGTGTAAGAAAGCATTCTTTTCAGTAATCCATTTGTTAGTGCATTTAATCCTCACAGGTGATTTATTATTATCACTATTATTATTATTATTATTTAGTAGTAGTAGTAGTAGCAGCAGCAGCAGCAGTACTGTGAGAGATATCACCGTCATCATCATCATCATCATCATCATCATCATCATCATCTTCATTTTTCAGGCAAGGAAACTAAGTTGTAAACAAGTCATTCGAAGGTAATCCATACTCCTACTTGTATGTTGTGTCACATATCTAAGGTTTTGAGTCCAAGAGCTCCAAAGCCCCTTTGGACAAACTTTAGGAAAAGTACCTCCCATTAAAGGTATAACTTTAACTATTTCCAGGTCCTATCACCAAGCACAAAGGAAAAAAAAAAAAACAGAAATTGAATCTTCAAACTCTCTTCATTCCAAAAGTCAGTCAGCAATCTGAAAAGGCAGTGAGGTAACATCCTAAAGTGCCACTCCATTTCATCTCTATTCAGCAGCTTCTATTGGGAGGTGACACAAAAGCAGTCAGCTATCCCAGAACCTAGTCTTGTCCCTCTGATCAGGTGGTTATTCCTGGCTCTGAGACTTACGATGTTGGTGAGTTTTCTTTGTCTCCCCTCTCTCTCCAGAGGGGGTAGATTTCTGCATTTCTCTCATTATCATCTCACTGTCTAACAGAGGAGGGTTCATGCACACACCCAAGGCTGCTGAGACCTGCTTTCTTCCTGAGCCACTGTTTGGATGACATCTAAATTGAAGGGTAACTCAGAGAAACAAAACATTAGCAATGTGTAGGTGCACATTTTTTCCTACAGAATTAAGTACAAATGTGCACTTAGAGACTCTGAAGTACCCTTATTGTTAGAGAGATAGACAGACATGCATTATCCAAGCCTGAGGAGAATAATCAAGATTTGATTAAGACATAACTGATGAAATTAAGGACTGGTGGTAACAACGAAAATAATAAAAACAAGCACATTGCATCCAGATGTAAGTCCAGTGTTTTCATGTTATGGGCCTCTACTGATCCCCTTTGGAGCAATAGGGTGGATTCAAATGAACAGGAATTCTAGGACTGAACAGGGCTAGGATCCAAGGCTGCTGGATGCTACAGGTCTAATGTTTTTGGCTTCTCCCTGCATGTTCACAGTTAGGTTGCTCTTTTCCCCAAGCCCAACACATCAACCTAGGTATTCTGGATGATATAAAACTCATCTGCAAATGTACACCATAGGTTCTTGGTTCAAATTGTCCCCAGTAGTGTTTGCTATAGGTTGACCAGTTAGTGTGTCATAAGATGGTAATAAATCTTAACACGCTTGATGTCCCAAGCAGGAGTCAAAGACAGAGGGGAAATTCTTGTGTCCACCAATCAAGAGGTGTTATTTAATGTTTCTAAATGTAGCTTCTTGGCCTTTTGGCTAATATCAAGTGTAATGTTTCTAAACAAGTCTACTAATAGTTGCTTCTCTGCATGAATCAGGATACCTGTAATCCTGACCATAAATTTAATGTGTATGTTTTTATACAGTTTTTCTCAAATCAATTTTTATTTTTTACTGATAATAAATAAAAAGAAAACATCATAAATAAAATAGCATATCAATTCCTTTTCAAGACATACATAAAAATCAAGGAGAGCAACACTCTATCTCAAGAAGCAGAGAATTCAAGACATTTTGAGAAATTACTCAGATACCAACCAAGCCACTTATGTTAGAAGATGGAAGAAATAATTTATGTCTGTTGAACCACAACTGGTTAAATAAATCGTTATCTATACTCTGTTTCTTATATTATCTGCCGTCCTATCTACCATGTATCCAGCATTTATCTTCAAAGGACATTGATTTTTCTATATGTGTGTATGGACAGTCGATGTGCATGTTTGTACTTATGTGGTGCAGATACACATATGCATATATGTATGGAGGTGATAGGTCAACCACAGGCACCATTAAATATAAGACATCCACATTAGAGTGTTTTTTCTTTGTATACATTTCTGTTAGCAATCTACTGAATGTGCCCACACATGCACTTGTGTGTAAGCACATGCACATACATCATGCCAGTTGGTTTTCTCCTCCCACCATATGGTTTCTGGTGATCAAATCCAGAACATCAGGTATAGAAGAAAGACCTATATCACTGGCTCCATCCTTTATGCTGAGACTGGATTTCTCATTGGGACCTGGAACTTTCCAAGTATGCTAGATAAAACCTAGATAACAAAATAGCACCAAACCATTAAAAAGGGTGAAATAAATCCAAAGGTACAGACATGAGTCATTGACTTAGTTATAAGAAGTGAAAAAGTAAAAGTATATGATAGTACATTGTAAAGAAATAGATCAGGAAATCATACCATGTAAACAGTAACTTAGAAGGAGAACAGAAGGCAGCAAGGGTTGCTTTTTGAAGACTTTGCATACAAGGGTCTGGCTAGAAAGGTGAGAAGCTTCAATTTTGTTTCATCATTAAAAACTATTTTTTTAAAAAATTAATTTTGGGAGATGACTTTGTATGTTTTCTATTGCTGTGAAGAGATACCATTATTATGGGAACTCCCATAAAAGAACACATTTAATACAAAAGAAAGCATCTGCTTATAGCTTCAGATCTTGAACCCACTGTTATCATGATGGAAAGCATGGAAGCTCACAGTCAGAGATGATGCTGGAGAAATTGCTGTGATCTATATCTGGATCCACAGGGAGAAGGAAGAGAGGGGTGCGGCTGGACCTGTCCTGGGCCCTTAAAACCTCAAAGCCCACCATCAGCAACACACTTATTCCAACACAGCCACACCTATTCCAACAAGGCCACACCCTCAGATCTTTCCAAAGTAGTGCCACTCCCTGATGACCAAGCATTCACATATATGAGTCTATGGTGGCCAGTCTCATTCAAACCACCAGGGGTGGGTTAGAAGATGACTCAAATGCTAAAGTGCTTTATATAAAAGCATGGAGGCCTTAGTTCAATCCTCAGCATACATTAAAAAACCTAGAAGTGGTGGCATGTGCCCATAATTCCAGAATTGGGAAATGAAGAAAGGCAGCTACTGGGAGTTCAGTGGCCAATCAGTTGGGCCTACATAGTGAGTTCCAGGACCCAGTGAGAGACCAAACCTCAAAAATCAGTGTGGAAAAGTACTAAAGAAAAACACTTCACATTCACCTCTGGTAGGTACTTGTATACATCCATACCCATATCCACCCCACCACACAAATAATAAATGGATGATATGTGAAGACAGATGATATATAGATTATAGAACGGCAGAGAGAGAGAGAGAAAGAGAGAGATGAATATATGACAGATAGATAGATACATACATACATACATGCATACATACATAGGGAGCCATGAGTGCTTACCAATGCTTCCTATACAGTAGTATATGTATAGAAGTAAATACTATAGAAGTGTATATTATGGAGGTAAATGCATACATATACACACCTGACATGTGCCTGGGTATCCTTCTTCCTTGCAGACCCCTTTGAAAGTTAACCTTTGGTCTGATCTTGTACTTTGTTGTGTGAAATCCAAAAAGGTACTTTCATTTGATCTCCTAACAATACTTCGAAAGGAAATGAAAGCAATGATGCTGTATGCACCCACGGGCTAGAGAGTCTAAGGTTTTCTTGTTTTATACTTACCTGTTCCCACACACCTTCTGGCTACCTGTGGATTATGACCAGCCTCTTATTTATCCCTGGAGACTCAGCTACCATGTCCTCCAAAAAAGTATTCTCAGGTTCCTCCCCTATGCCCAGTTCCACTGCCTCTGTACACTAAGCCCCCTTACCTAGCACATAGACAAGAATAACTGAATCTGTGTCTACTGACTTCTCAAATTTGCTTCCTCACTTCAAATGCAAGCCCCAGAGTCATTTACTTCGTATTCTCCTCTCTACCCCATTCCCAGTGCCATGCCTGGCACATGGAAAATGCTCAGTAAATGTTTGTCAAATAAATGATTCAGAGAATGATCATTCCAGAGCCTGGTAGCTTCATAAGATTTGAGTTATTGCATTTTTTCCCTATCTAGACAGAAAAGCTCCAGACGACCCCTGGGCTGTGTTCAGATATTGTAAATAATTGATCATAAAGATGAAACACACAGGCTGGACAGAGACCAGGGAACCTGTCAATATCATGGGAATAAATCTCTGTTCACAGCAGCCTCATGTCTGGGCTGGCTTTCCAAGGCCATTAAACTATCACTGTGGTGCAGGCATTAGTTGGAATAAAGTGTTTGTGTTTGTTTGTTATCATTTCTTAGTAAAACTAATTAAGGAACTAATTGATTGTTTTGTTGTTCTACTAATTAACTCCATATGGTGCCCATTTCCATGGAGATAGACTATGAGTTATGGGAAGGACTCAGATTTAACATGTCTTTTCTGGGTTTAGGGACAATCCTTTAGAATTAAGTATCCTTTCCAATCTTATTTCCCTTCATTGCTACAGCCATGTTCTTGGCTTCCTTATATCCCCAAGGATGGGGTCATGAGGCCAGTGAAGGCCAGCCAGGAAGGTGCTAGTGAAAATATCAAGCCTTTTTAAACCACCAAAATGTAGAGAGAGTAATCAAGAAAATCCTAGGCTAAGATGATAATAAAAAAATTTCAGATGCTACAACTTTTAGCACCTAGTATATAGTTTACACTAGGAATAATATGGTCATATCTTATACCTAATATATGAGAACCAATACCCTTCTTAGTAATTCTCCTCTGTGGAAAAAGAAACTGGTTTCTCAGGATCATTTACATAAGGTTATCCACTATGTTTTATTCATTCATTCATTATTTCACAAATATTGACTAAGCAGACACAATGTGCCCAGCACTGCCTTTAACTTCTAAAAATAGCTGAGCTGAAGTAAATTTTTCTCTTCATGAAAACTATTTTCCAGAAGGGAAAGAGAAATAATGAGCTAAAAAAATATTAAAGGTTATTTTAGATAATGACAAGGACAAGACACATATATCTGGTTTTTGAAAGAGCAAGAAAAATGTGATACAAGAATGGCAGCAGTTGGGTAGGAGAGATCTCTGAGTAGATGATGTCTGAGCTAGATATTGTATAAAAAAGAATGAGCAGTGGGAATGCCCCAAGTAAGAACCTTCTAGACCATAAAAACAGCAAGCAGAAAGCTGAGGCAGGAAGGAGCTTTCTGATCAAGTAGCCAATGAGAGCTGAGGAGGAAGACAGGACCGCTGGGACCAGATAAAAGACTAGTGCCCGGCTATGGAAACCACAGAAGTCAAGGTAGTGTTGGAATCCTATCTTTGTGAAGATTTCTGTCCACCTGATTTTAAAACACAGGCTGGTGTCACCATTCTTTGCTCTCCCCAGTTACTGGGCAGTCCTTCCTACACATGCAGGATATTCCCAAAGAATTCTTGGTCCTGAGATGGTTCTTGGGAGTGACTTGGTGGGCGGTTCCCGATCTGTGGGTTATAGATGTCTAAGAGTCAAGGAAATCAGTCTTGAGATGGTCTGTCTGCAGAATGGGGATACCATTTATCCAAGGTCAGAATGCCAAGGTCAGGGGAAAATTTTCTTAAAGACCTAGACCATGGTATGGGTTAGTGTTGGTAAATGTTCATTCTGCTTCTATTCTCTTGATGCACAAGGTATTCTCTGTATAGCTGATATAGATTGAAATACGTTGTTTACTTTGACAATAGAAGTTACCATATGTGATTCAAATGGCCTGATATGCCTTGTATAGAGTTCACTGGCCCTGCATTCTCATAATATATCATAAGAATATTCTAAGATCTTTTGTCCCTCTCCCTGGTTCACACAGTGTAGAACTATGTTCAACTGGCCACAACCTAAATCAGAGTTCTGCAGTGAAGCCCAAGCTAGGGCAAGCCTCTAAGCCTAAGATAAAATGTTTCACTAATGAACTACCAAAATTAGAGATACTTACTCCTATACGATATTATGGCAATGACTAATCATCATTCCTATTATAGGAAAGCTCTTTAGATAGTGGAATGCTGAAATAACTGCGTTCAGGAACCACATCTTCCATGACAACTGAGAGTCTAACATGATTCACTGTCCTAGATCCATAATAATATTCACTTAATTCAGAAACACTGGACTTCCACACTGCTTGGTCACTGTGATTGGCAGATGCATAATTAAAATTTTTAAAGAGGCAAAGTGAATTAATCATATCCTGTGTGTACCTAGGCATCTGGAGGTGGGTGGACTAATAATGCGGGGCTATGGCATGGGGGAAGGATGTAGGCTCAGAATTCAAACACAAATACAACTTCTTCCACTCTGTTAGGAAAAAAAATGTTCATCCTCTCTAAGCACCAATGTTTCAATCCTTATAAAGAGGAAGATGATGCTGACTTCTTGGTAAAGTTAACAGGATTGCATAGGAAAATGAATGTACCACTATGGTGTCCATTCGAAGGTGCCATTCAGATAAGGCTGTGTTTAGCTGTAAAGCCTTTTTTCTACTTCAATTTTTTATTGGGAAGAACACTTAAAATGAGGTCAATGCTATTATCTTTAATAGCATAATTCCAAGTGTAAGATACAATACTATTATTGATAGCACTCTTTGTAGACTGCTGATCTCTAGAATGAGTTCTCACAACTTCTTCCTCTTGTATAGCCAAACATGTATACCTGCTTCAGTGGTTTAGATCTCTCAAGTCCCATATATTAATGGTTTGATCCCCAGCACATAGAGCTACTAGAGGTGGAAGAAAGCAAGAAATAGTGCCTAGTAGGAAAGTCTTTCATATCCGTGGGTGGGCGGGGGCTTGCCTAAAGGGGTTATTGGAAGGTCAGTTTCTTCTCAAAATTTTACTTCCAGAATAAAGTGAAAAAGCTCTACCTAAACTCTAAACCGTGATGCACTGCCTTATCATAGGCCCAAGAGCAATTGAGTTAATTAACTGTTTAAAATGTCTAAAACCATAAGCCAAAATAAACGCCATCTCTGTATAAGCTGACTACCTCAGGCATTTGCTGCAGTAACAGAAAACTAAGATATTTCTTGATTAACAACATGTTATTTCTTTTGGAAAACACCATACTATTTTATGTCTGAATCATTTCATATAAGTGAAATGAAGCAGCATTTGTCCTTCTATGACTGGATCACTTCATTTGAAACCAGATCCATTAGGTTCACCCACATTGTCACATATGGAACGAGTGACCCTTCTTTGCTTGGGTTAGTAATATTCCATTGTGATCCAGTGCCTAGGTAATGAATCTGGGCTGCATATATACCTATTTTTCTATAAGACTTCAGTGAAAATGAAAGTATCTTCTCATTTAGTGATGTCATAACCATCATGTTCTAGCACAATTCATTCTTCATGGCAGTGGCTCATATAAAGAAGCCCATTGCACCATATAAACACCACGCATAATTATATACACAATGCTCCAAAAAGATAATAAATGATTTTTGTTACTGACTTATATATTTTTATAACAAAACAAAGCAGAGCCCAAAAGAAGAAATGATGTATTCAATTATAATTCAGTCTTAGTGTTCTCTTGCTGTGAAGAGACACCATGACCAGAGCAACCTTAATAAAGGAAACATTTCATTGTACTGCTTTATAGTTTCAGAGGTTTAGTCTATCATCATCATGGCAGGAAGTATAATGATTGACATGGTGCTGGAGAAAAAACCAGGAGTTTTACATCTGGACCTGCAGTCAACAGGAAGAGAGAGCAACATTGGGGCTGACTTGAGCATTTGCATCTTCAAAGCCAGACACTACCACCACCACCATCCCCTATGAAACACTCACACTATAAGGCTATGCCTACTATAACAAAGCCACACATCCAAAAATGCTACTCTTTATGATCTACAAGGCCATTTTCCTTTAAACTACCACACCTACTTTTTTGTAAGGTCACTGGAAGGCCAGCTGTACAGCAGCTACTTAACATTCATGAGGTATTGAGTTTAATTCTTAGAACTACAAACAAAATGTTTATTATAAAGTATTACAACATTTATACCAGTGACAACCTTGTTGTGACTCATGTTCACTACAGCTATTCTTGTTTTGTTTTTCCTTTCTCTGTTTTTCAGTGCTAGAGCTCAAAGCAAGGGCAAGCCCATGGCTCTATCCATGCTTAACCATTGAGCCATATCCCCAGCCTTGCTGAGTCTTTTTAATGCACCATTTCTTCTTCTTCTTTAGTGCTTTGTTTTGTTTTAATGCCAGGACTCTTACAATCAAGGCTGAGTTTAGACTCATCATGAAACCAAGAATGATCTTGACATTCTGACCCTTCTCCATTTACCTCCCAAGTCATGGCATTTACCACCATACCTAGTTTGCTCTCTTGAACTTGATTTAATCTGATGTTTTGTTTATTGCATCCCTCAATCCAGTCAGCTATAAAGCACACACACACACACACACACACACACACAGGCATACAGTCTATATCGCCTCAGTATGTAATGGCCATACCCTCTACATGAATGATGCTTTCTTAGTGACAGAAATTCCTAATAATGCATTTCTTATAAAGCATCCCTGGGGCTGATGAGATAGCTTAGTGGAGCCATAAGAGTATTGGCTTCTCTTGAAGAGGACGATGTTTCAATCCATAGCACCCATATGGTGGCTCAAATTCACCTATAGGTCCAGTCCCAGGAGATCCAACACTCTCTTCTAACCTTCACAGGCTCAGTACACATATGGGGCATAAAAACGCATCTAGACAAAATAATCATTAAACATAAAATAAGATTTTAAATGAAAAAATAATTTAAAACATAAAAATGAAATTTTAAATTATTCCTGAGACCAAGTGATATGAATTTGTATATACTACATGCTCTTTTTTTTATTTGATATATTTTTTTATTTACATTTCAAATGATTTCCCCTTTTCTAGCCCCCCACATGTATGTTCTTTATTCTTCCGTCAATAGACATTTAGTTTGTTTCCAAACTTTGGCTATTGTGATAAGTACAGCTGCCAAAAGATACACTGGGGAGAAGATAGTCTCTTCAACAAATAGTAATAGAAAGATTAAATATCTGCATGCAAAACAGTGGAAATTGACACTTATGTTTACCATACACATACATACACAGCAAAAAAAAAAAAAATATACGAGATTGAAAATGGATTAAAGATTTAATACTGAAACCTGAGAACTAAAACTCCTAGATTAAAACCTAGGAGATAACTTTTATGATTATGGTTCTTGGCAATGATTTCTTAGATAGGACACCAAAAGTACAGGCAACAAAATATTATTATATCAAGACAAAAAGAATCTTCACTCCAAAAGGAGTGATTAAGAGAGTAAAGAAAAAAATCCTCCTAGGAGATAGGGAGAAATGAGTATAAACCATAAATCTGATCGAGCTTAATTTCCAAATTTTATGACACATCCCTACAACTCAGTGGCAAAGGAAAAATAAATACTAATAACCACATTTTAAAATGAACCAAATGGGGCTGGAAAATAGGTTAACTAGTAAAGTGCTTTCCATGCAAGTATGAGGATCTTAGTTCTATATTGAAGGCATTCAAGCATCGCAGTGTGTACCTATAATCCCAGCGCTAGAGAGTGCATACAGGTTATCCTTCAGGGCTCAAAGGGCTCACTAACCAGCCATCTTAGTCTATTTGACAAGCTTTGGGATGATGCGAAACACTGTCTCAAAAACCACAAAGTAGATGGCTCCTGAGGAAGTATGCCTGAAGGTGGCCTTTGTTTCCACATTTGTGTCCACAAACATGCATGCATACTCCAAGAGACAGAGATACCCACACTTACAAAGGACAAAATATTTGAAAAGCCAATTCTTCAAAGAAAATAAATAACCAACAGATATATTAAAACTTGTCAGTGTCATCAATCTTTAGAGAAATGCAAAAACAAAACCATAATGAGAAACAACTTCCTGCCTGTTTAGGTGCTAATTATCCCAAAGAACAAGAAATAACACACACTGATAAGGACATGGAAAAAGGAATCATATATGGCTGGTAGTTTCAAATATGAAAATAGATGCACCTAATAACAATTAAATTCAGAATTACCATACAATTCAGCAATCCCAGTTCTGCATCTATAGCCATAGGAACTAAAAGAAAGATGGCAAAATAGTACACCCATGGTCTTCAGTCCATTTTGCAGATCCAGAAGTATGATTTTAATCCTGGCTTTGCCTCTTACCCTGCAAAGCCCGATCATCCCCCCTACTAGGCTTTCATTCCTTCCTCTATAAAGTAAGGAAATGATAAAATCAGAAAATCCCAGAAGATGACAACAAAACCTGATAAGGGGCAAACTTGATAGTTCTGTTGCCATTTTTGATTCCAGCAATTGTGGATACTCAGAATGGTGGGTGGTCCCCTGCCCATTGTTCAAGTGCTCAGGCTAACCTCTTACTCTTATCAAGTGTGGCTTTTTATCCAAAGTTTTCCAAATTTCTTCTCTGTCTTTCTTCCGCCTATCTTGTCTCTAACCTTTCCAATTGTTTATTTCCTTTGATGTTGTCTGAAGCTCCAGAATAATTGTTGCAAGAGAAGCAATCAGCTCATCCTTCAACAAGCCATTGAGACAGACAGGCAACCAGAGTATTAGGCTGTCAATTTCCAGGCCTTTCCAAATGTTAGAACAATTTCAGTGAATTACAAGCAATAGAAAATCACTTTGGGTGCTCATTAGGCAAGAGGCAGGAATGATGATGAATGCTTGGAAGCAGAGACAGAAGTAGGCTTTCTGGAAGCCAAAAGCCATACCTTTCCATATGTTCCAGAGGTGGTTCGCTTAACCCTCACTCTTCAGGAGAAAACCCAAGGAGCTCTCAGTTTGGTGAATGGAGCAAGTGACTGTGCTACATAGCACCTACTGTCTATCATGGGTCCTAGAGATGAGCAATTACTACATGCAGCACAAGAAAGGGATACAAATATGTGAACAGATGGGAAATGATGGGGATCCTGGAGTGATATCTCAGTGGTCAAGAGTGAATGCTTCTCTTGCAGAAGATTTGTACTGCTTTCTCATAACTATGACAGAGAAGAGAAAGGAAGACTGAGGGGATATCTTGGAAGGTAGTGTGTCTTCAGTCCAAACTTGAAGACCTGAGTTTGGATCCCCAGCAGCCACAAAAAAATCTAAGCATAATCATACTCATCTACTACCCTAGAGCTGGAGGCTAGTTGGTGATCTCCAAGCTTAGTGAGAGAGCTTGTCTCAAAAGGTGAGATGGAGAGTAATTGTGGAAGACATATAACATCAATGCCTTATCTTCCATAAGCATGTATACATATATACATATACAGCATGTGGGTGGAAACATACCACAAATGAAGAAATATTTTATTTGCTTCATGGTATTAGAGGTTACAGTCCATGATCAGGTGAATTTATTCTTTCTGAGCCTGTGGTGAGGCAGAATATCATGGTGGAAGAGCATGGTGGTACCCATCTCATAAGCATCCAGGAAGCAGAGAGCCAGGAACAGTCAGGATAGACAACATATCCTCTTTCACATGTACAAATCAGCTTCCTCCAAACAACTGCCTCTTCCTCCTTCAACATCCCAATAATGCCTTTGTGTTATACACTCATCAATGGGTCTCTGATGATGTCACAGGCCTTGTGACATTACTTCCTCCAAAGACTATTACTTCCTCCAAAGACTTACCTATAGACTTTACATTGGAGATCCAACCCTTCATCATGTAAGTCTTTGAAAGTTATTCATATCTAAGCTACCACACAATGCTATTGTGTTCAAGTCATGGAAATAAGAACTTTGCATACAAATACATTTTATGATAATTCATAATGAACTTTAGGTTAATAGTATCTGTATTTTATAGATGAGGAAGCTGCAGTATTAAGAATTCAACAAAGTAACTCAAGAAGTAGAACCAACAAGTGTCTGTGGATGAATACGTGCATGTATAAAAGACTCATCTGAAACAGACCTAGGCAGTTCTCATAGCTTTTTGGTGAAATGGAGGTGACTGATAAATGTAATAGTCATAGCAACAGTGAAGACTCTCTAAAGAGACTCCTGTCATTCTATGTGGCTGACTATTGAAACAATTACACCTATGAAATTAGAATTTCTCCAGGAATCTCATGCTGGGAAAAGAAAATATTAGAAACCAGCACAATTTCACAAAGCAGGTACATGTTTTCCAGAGAGAGATTTCACACAGTTCTGAGTTACCAGACCACCTTGTAGGATAGGCTAGAGTGAAGACAACTATTTCTCAAACAGAGGTAGAAACATTGGCCAGCACTGCTTAGTTAAGCATACCTCTTACTTTCTATTTAAACTTAAATCTCATGTCAGGACCCTAAAGATGGACCTGGAGTTGGGAGGGCCCTCTGGGCATTTTTGATCATCTTCTCTGTGTAGTCACATTGAATACATGTTTTTTCTGCTTTTCACTATTACTTGTCAGTTTAATTGGTGAACTGAGCATGGATAGTGACCCTCACTTGCCAGGGCCTAAGCACTGACCCTAACATCTCTAATAATGTAAATAGAAGGTACATCAATCAAGAAGATTGGAGTTCAGTCCCACTTTCTATCATTTACCCTCCCTGTGACATAAGGGATTCGCTTGGGCTTTCTGAGCCTTGTAATTCTCAGAGAAAATATTATGGTGCCAGATGTCTGGGTGTGAGTGGGGCACTGTGAAATCATGGAAGATAGAAGCCAATATCAGAAAACTAGATCAGTCTTCAATCTATCATTCACAGAATTTGCTGGGTGCCTACTGTGGGCCTCTGTGCCAGGCAAAGTATTGTGGAGAAAAAGAAAAATGAAACCAAATCTTCACTGTTACAGCATGATAAGTAAGGTTTGTGAGTATCATTCTCCATGCTGGCTGTTAGGATTCTGAGAGTTCTGAATCCTTTCTGTGATAGCTCTCTCCTGGTCCCTAGAATGAATTAAAAAAGGATAAGTCATACATTTTGGAGAATAATATAAAGTTTTCTGAATACTGGCCAATAAAGAAGAGTCAGAAGCACCCAGAAGAGATGCAAACACTTACGTAGAGGACAGAAGAATAGAGAAAGAAAGGCAAGGCTGCGCAAAGGTGTTTGTGGACCAAAGAGGATAAAGTGGTGTTTAGCTTAGATTGAGTGACCAAATAGCTGCGTAGAGCTGAAATATCAGGATTTAAATAATACTAATGAACTCAGAAATATCTGATGGGCCTTGTTGGCCCAAGGTCAGATTGTCATCCATGAGTTATATAGATTGATGAGGTATTTATCTGTGCTCTGAAACTGCTTCTGACTGGTTCATCCCATGAAAACTATCTATATCCTCAGGGTGTTATGTATTCCTAAACCCAGAGACTCCAGAGAAAAAGAAGAAAATAGATCTAGAATACTTTTAGATAACCATGGACTGAAGGAAAAACCTCAAATCCCGACCAATGGAGTACTAAGAGGCATCAGAAAACTGCCTCCTTTTACTATCTGTGGAGGGTGTTAAAGATAATGTTGTAGAGATGCTACCTCTGAGATAGAGCTTGTGCATGATTTTGGGTGGCAGAGAGTAGGTGTGGTCATTTCTACCAGTGCAAAAGAGATATGGTCAAGAAATCTTCTATGGATAAGGTGACCTTCAAGTGAAGTCCCGACCTTAATATGTTGTCTGTGATGAACAGAGAGGTCAAGAAGCTTGCTAGTACTTACCCCTGTAATCTCAGAACATTATGCTAGGGTCTCTCTTCCACAAATCAAGGACAGACTTAGCCTTTGTGAAAGGATAAAATCACAGAGGTAAATTCAGGGGTCCTGGCTTGAAAGACAGGGTGGTATTATGAATTGAGACAGGGCTTGGAATCTAGACAGTACTTGACACACAAAGACTATAAAGTGATTGTATTTTAATCCCAAAGTTAGCTGGCAAAGCTCAAGATGGAAGAAAAAGAAACAAAAGAAGTATGTATGAGAAAGATTTAAAAGTAAAAGATGGCAGTAAGTGCTATAGCAACCAGCCCAAAATTAAAGTAGTTTTGTTACAATTGTCCACACAATTAGGACTATAATTGAGGCCACCCTCTTAAGCTCATAGAAGATCATCATCAAAGATGCCTGACTTGGGATTTTATCCAAAGCACTGAGGCTGTTAAGTCAAAAAAGTGCAATCTTCAATACTGACAGAAGTATTTATTGCTTGTAAGCTTCACTAAACTTTAGAATCCTCAACTGGAAAGTATTTGTAGAAGAAAAGATAAAACAGAAGAAAAGACATTTATAGGACGTGACAAAAAATAGATGCTTAATTATAGTAGATTTTAACAAGTATGATGATGATGATGATGGAGGGGGTAGTGATGATAATAATTGTAATTTTAATTTTTTCAAAGCCTACTTTTCATGATGATTCTTAAACACTTTAACATCCCTCCTAGTCCACCACCTACTAGAGGTAGTGGAAAAGAAAGGATACAGGGGAGTAATCCTGCTTAGAAAGTTTCATTGGAGCAACTCCCATCTGTGTTGTCTGGAAATTGGCAGTTCAGTTTACAGGATAGCAGCAACAGCTCGATCCACACACAAATACTTCATGGATATGTCAGCAGTCCAGTTCAGTAGAGTCAGGATAGCAAAGAGGAAACAACAGCGGTGGTGCTTCCTAGCAGACACAGCTGCTAGGCTCTAGTTTAGCCTGGGCTCAAGTCAACAAGAGGAACCAGGAGGAATGCTAGGAGAACTTATTGGCTATGCCTCTTTCAGTGACACAAAGATCAGCAAAGACAGGAGAACCATTAAGTGTTACACACAGCTTAGCTCTGTAAGCAAGCCTAGCCCCTAGCTCAGCCCCTGCTGAGTCCTATTTATACCCTTCACACATCACAGGTCTATCAACCATCTTGCCTCACCACATGTATCCAACCAGCCTGAGATTTAGGAAACAGCAAGAAACTGCAGCACATGACCAGTTTTTTGGTGTGTTTCTCTCTATGGAGTCCTGACAAATGGAACTCAACTATGCAGTGTAAAAGAGAACAACACACGAGTGTTGTTAGCAAAGAATCCTTCATCATGTGTCCTTTCACGTGCTTGCTTTAGCAGAACATCCTCTCTCCCATTTCTGCTTCAACCAAGCGGAGCTTCACAAGTCTGCCTTAGTTTTTCACCCATGTCCACTTCAGGAAAACACTCTTTCACATGTTTGCCCCAGCAACACACCGTCCAGCACAACTGACTTTCCAAAGAACCCTTAAGTTTCCACTTCAGTTGACGATCATTAAAATGATGATGTCACCAAAAATGGTTACAGGATGGGTTTGTGATGATAAAGATGGAAGTAATAGTGATGGTTATGTAAAATCTTGGTGATGATAATGGTGTGGTGATAATGATGGTGATGAAGGTGGTAAAGCAAAACTTTGGTGGTCATGGGTGGATGATGGTGATGATGATGATGGTGATGATTCTGGTGGCATTAGTAGTGATGGTGTTGACAGAAAACAAGATGATAACATTTTTCTTTTATGAAGGCAAGCTTCAGTGACACTTTCTCACCAAAGATCAGTAGATTTTAGAAACTCTTAAACACTTAAGATTGGAGCTAAGTGTTCAGGTGAACAATAAAAGAAAGTTTCTAATAATAGGCTTCATAGACGAGAGTTAGTTTGACAGCCAGCCAAGGGTAGACAATAAAAATAGTTGTCATTTGTAGGGCTTTCATCAGGAACAGGAAGATACTTTCATGTTCATCATCTACAACATTTTGTAATAGACATTGCTCCCACCAGAGAGAGGAAGACACTGAGCAATGGGTCCACTGGGAAAACATGAAGACACACATACAGTGAAAAACAGAAAGGGACAAGAAGTAACAGGAGAGTTCCTGTAGGAGTGCCAAGCAGTTAGTAAGTTCTGAGTAAACTCTATCTATCACCATTGTGAATAGAAAGGACTCTCTAAGAACTGAGGTTTTACTAAAGTAGAAGTTACGCTGCCTCAGGGGAGAGTGTACCCTCTTATGGATGGCATTCAAGCAGGAGTCCAGGCCTTTACAGAAGCTGCCTGAGAACAGATTGTGGCACTGGATTGGATCAAGATGTTGGAGCTTCTGATGGTTAGTTTCCTCTATCAATTTGAACCAACATGGAATCACAGGGAAGGGAGTCTTAGTGAAGAATCAGGTGGGCCCGTTTGTAAGGGAATTTCTTAATTAGGTTAATTGATGTGGAGAGACACACCCTGAATGTGGGCAGCTTAGATCCTGGGCTGGATCCTGAAACTAAAAGGAGAGAGCAAGCTGAGCTTTAGCAGACTTCTCTTGTTAGTACCTTGCTCTCTGATCTTGAATGTGTGTGTAGTGTGAATAGCTGCTACACATTCCTGCCACCTTAATTTTGCTGCAAAGAAGGATTGTAATCTAGAGTTGTTGGTCTAACAAACCTTTTGGATTTGTCAGCAAATAGCATCAGTACAACAGGAAGAAAAATTAAACAGTTGCATTAGGTTTGGGAACAGTTTTGTCCAGGTTTCCTTGATTCAGGAGGTATGAATATACACGGTTTCCTCTCAAAGCATTCTGAATAGATGGAAGAGCAACATACACACGCCAACTAACCTCATCTCTGTTTCTGGTCCAGAGAAGAATTTCTTGAGGCTCCAGTCCAACTCTGTAAACAAATGCCCCAAGACAGAGTTCCCTTTTTTTCCCCCCGAATCCCTTTTATACTTATCTAGTTTCCTTTGTTCTCCCATTTTAATGACTTAATTCTCTCCTCTGCTCTTCTCAGCGCTAACTTGGAACAGTTAATTGGCCATCACCCAGCTGTAGAGGTGCAAAGGTAGTTAGTGCTGTTTGTTGTGTGTGTGATGGGGGATGAGGGAAGATAAGGGAGACTTCTTCAAACACAAGTAGCTACTGTAGCCTGTTCAACTCCATTTGAAGGTGATAAATTGGGTCTGCGGTTTTTGCTCATTTTTTCGCCTGCTACTTCTTCTGACAAGTGACCACTGCTGAGATTGCTGAAGGAGACAGAATAGCTTTCTCAAGCAGACATTGCTTTCTGCCACCTCACCTCCCTCCTTTCCTTTTCTTCCTTTTCTTCCTTGCTTCCCAGGCCACCACCACCTACTGTAAGTCCAGTCACAGGGCAGTACCTAGAGAACACATGGCAACTTCTCTGATGATCCATGTGCCCAGGCTACTGAATTCTGATAGAAATGTCTGTAACTAAGAAAAGGTCATCAACAGAAATATGGCCAAGGAGGTTAGGGATCCAGCCCACACACTCAGGCTCTGGAAATATCCCTGACTTCTTCACTTACTGTTGGCGCAACTCACTCATGTTCCAAGCACTTTTTGAGTATCCATTGTGTCCAGGACACTGTACTAGAAGAAACGTCAATAAACAGAATTGACCATGGTCCCTACCCTGATGAGAAGGAGGAAATCTCAGACAGAACATAGCTTATAGAATAAGGCAGCAGAGTAAACATCTCTAGGGGATGCTGATGGCTGTGGGAAGCAAAGCCAGTCAAGGAGGAAAAGGGTGACTGACAGCATGGAGTGGGAGTGGAGAGATGACAATTTTCAGTAAGATGAAAAGGCAGACCTCGCTTGAAATTATGGTGCAGGGGCAGAGCGCAGAACACATGCCCTCTCTCAGTCCCTCCTCCACTGAGCCATTAGCTCAGTACCCAGGCCTTCATCCATCCATAAGTCTCTCTTTCACTCATGCATCTATCCCCCATTCATTCTTCTGATTGAATGTTCGCCTCATTTACTGAATAGTCATTCACTCATCTGCCATTTGCTTGCTCCGTCCTTTCATATATGTGCTCTGCTGCTCATCAGCATCTGCCATTGGTGTCTCTCATACTCTTTATTTCCTTCCACAAATATTTATTTCCTTCCACAAATGCTTCCAGCTGTCTATATTTGACATCTGTGATTGTTCTTAAGCTTGTCAAAGTACTTCCTTCTGTGCTCACCTCCAGGAATCATGGCTGATCTGAGGTCTAACTGAGGACTCCATCTCAGGGATCCAAAGCTCCATTTCTCTTTCACAACATTGATGCTGGTTCATTTTAACTGCCATCTCAATACAATTTAGAACGCCTGGCAAGAGAGCTGTAAGGAGGAATTACCTAGCTCAGCTTGTCCTGTGAGCATGTCTGTCGAGGATTGTCACAATGTAAGATGATCCAGCCCACTTTTGGTGGTACCATTCTTCACACACTGGCCACTCAACAGTTTAAGAAAGGAGAACAGAACAAAAAGCGAGGATTCATCCATATTCATCCCTCCTTTTCTTTCTCCTCCCTTCATCTTGCTCTGATGTTTTAAGTTCCTGCCTCAATTTCTTCACAATAATACAGTAGTGGACTGTAACTTTGATTTATATACAAAACAAACATTTTTTTTTATCCCAGCAACAGAAATAATTGTAGAATGTGTTGTTCCAGGAGTCAAATTCTTAGCCTGGCACCCACACAAGACCACAAGCTATTGAAATTTGGAGTTGATATCTTATCCTCTTTGTAGTCTTATTGTTGCCACATGATAGCTCCTCAGTAATCATTCATAAAGTCAATCTTCAGATCAGTCAGATGCGAGACATAGAAAGGGAAAGGCAAGAGGCAGTTCATGGTCACTAGAAGCTATACACACCTGATTAAGCTTCACATTGACCCCGGAGGCAGCCCCTTTAAACCCTACTTTATAGATGAAGACATTGAGTGACAGAAAGGTTAAGCTCTTTGCCAAAGATCATATGGACAAGCGATAACCCAGCTGGAATTCTCCCAAGCCTGCACAACTCCCAGACAGTTCTTGCTATAGTCCCAAGCTGCCTTTCTGGACACACACACACACACACACACACACACACACAGCCTAAACCTAGAGCTTGGAATATAGTCAAGGCCCTGAGTCCACACACTAGCTACCTGATGATGCCCTGGATAATAATATTATTTTCTAGTTTTTCATTTAAATGGGGCCAGACCTCCCCAAGACCAGGGAGCCCTGGCCTCCAACCTTTTAACTGGTAATTACTCTGCAGCCACAGTGTGAGATCGTCCATTAACCTGAAGGCAAAGGGCACCCTGCTAATCAGCCAGCTCTATTCTATCAAGCAGCTGGGTTGATTGTGGACCTTAATCACAGAGGGATGGCCAGAATCAAACTGTCTAACCCCAATGGGGAAAAAAGTTTTATTATAGAGGGCCTGACATCTGGCAGCCTCTACAAAGGGATCTTGTTACAGGCAATGTCTCAGCCAAGACCTATTTAATAACCATGCAAGACTAAGAGGGAGCCTGGACCACAGGATGGAGCCTGAGACTGATTATGGGCTAAAAAAGGATAGGAATCTCTGAGCACTATTGCCAAGCATTACACTGGGTACTTCATGCTTATCTAGTTTAATCTTTAAAAAGTGCTACCAGAGTGCCCCTGAACCTGTGCTTATGAGAGGGAAGCTGAAGTCAAGGGAGAGGAGAAACTTTCCAAGGTCAGACTGTGTGAATCTTTCCAGCACCTTCTTCTGAATGCCAGGTATCTTAACTTTCAGCATCTGATTTCCCTGCATTCGGAATAACAAAACAGTTGATGTGTAGGTGGAGATGAATGTGCAGTGCCCATCTTAGACACATTTGCATTTGAAGAGAACTGTGATTAACCTGAAGAAGAGGCTGGATAATCCTAGAATTTTAGGCACTTTGCTGGATAGCCCAGAGCCTCTCTCTCTGCCCCAAGGGTCTTTTTCCACCTAGGAGACCTGTGGGTCTCTTTGGATCACTACTCTCATTGATCCACACTCCTTAATCTCTCAGGCTGTGAATGCACAGCACAGATAGATAGCTTAAGACACTGTTTATACTTTTTCAAGGAAAGAAAATAAATACAAAGCACTGTTACAGGTGGAATTAGGGATTCTTCTTGGGTTCTTATTCTCATTAATAAAATAATTTAAGTATAGACTCAAACAGAAACTCAAGGGCAATTTTATTCAAGTTTAAAAGCAATGTATCAGGGAAGACTAGCTGCTAGGTAAAGGAGAGAGAAGGGAAGTAGGAAAGAACGCCATGTTATTTAAGCCAGTGTGGAGGTCACACACATAGCAGACCAACAGATGCATAGCAGGGTGCGAACTTCACAAAAACACTAAGGGATCCTCACATCTTAGAGCACTAGGTGGAACAGTGATCGGGTATAGCAGTGATGGGGGAGAGACTTTCAGGCATGCATGGAAGCAGAAAATAGACTAGACAGGTAACAACATCCCATATCCAATGTGAATGGGAAATCCACCAAAGAAGTTGTGAATGCAAAGACCCATTGATTGGTTAGACTTTCAGTGTTGTGAAGAGTTAGGACTATTGCCAAGGCCAGAGTCAAATTATCTTTGCCATATTTAATGCCCTTAATAGCCATTTATTGTCCTATTCCAAAATATGTGACTTAACATCTTTGTGGTCATTAGATAATTCTTTTGGAATATACAAAGAGACCCCTCCTTTCTACCATCCAGAAAGCTAAGAATTCCATCCAGGAGACTTGATCATTTGTATTTTCAGAATAAACCAGCCTTTTGATCCTTTGAAGTAAGAGCTGCTTCTTCCATGGACATCAAGAACAGATAAGCAGGGAATGCCACTATACCATCCACCAAGGCAGTGCTCCAGGATTCTAAAAGGAGGTGAAAATACAAATACAAATGGCTAGAGTAAACTGAAGTTCTTGAGGAGTGGGAAGCTATACCTTCATGAAACATTCAAGAAGGCTGAGTGATTAGAATTATATTGATTAGAGAGAGTTGGAGTGTTGAAGTCTAGAGTCAAATTATTTTGGGCAATTTCAGATTTCTAAACAGTCCTGTGTTATTCATACTTACACTTGACCTAAAGGACCTTGGGATTCTTAAATCAGTACTTATGGAATATGCAAGCTAACTCCTAGCTTCCACCAACCCAAAGGCTAAGAATGTCATGAGATAATATCTAGGACTTAGAGTAGAAATGTCTATTTTGCTATAACCTGTTTCCCTGAATTCTCTAGAACACATTTTTAAAGTGCCCTAATTTACGACTTCCTGTTATGAATACTCTACAAAACTGTTTATCACATTGGAGAACAGTAAGGAGGATATCCTGCTTCTGTGCCCCCAATTCCATGGTCAATCATATTTGGATCAAGCACTACCTATCTCATATTCTCTTTGAGGTGAAGGCTTTGTGGTTTGCATCAATGGTGTCTTCTGTCAAACACTTGACCCCCCAACACACTATCATGACTGTGGAGGGGACTCCTCTCCTTCTGCTACCATCTCCCATTATCTGACTTACAGAGCTAACCTCAGGTTGTTTAGTTTTTCCACTCTAGTGCCACCATCATTGTTCAGCTATGGTGATAACAATCATAAGTCTAAACTAAAATAACAGCCTCACAAGGCATCCACATCCCTTACTATCATTGCTTTATTAGCTTCTCACTCCATTATCTTTACAATCATCTTGGAATCAGGCCCTAAGATGATTCCTTTATAGTGAGAAAAGGTGTTTTCCATAGCTCCTCACAAAGTACACAGAGACAGACAGCCACTAGGAAAACGTCTAGGTGGGTGCTTTCCAAAATTCGCTTTTTTGCCTAGAGCATCACTGTCTACTGGAAAAAAAAAATTCCTCAACGGAGGAATGGATACAAAAAATGTGGTATATTTACAAAATGGAGTACTATTCAACCATTAGAAACAGTGAATTCATGAAATTCTTAGACAAATGGATCGAGCATACTAAGTGAGGCAACCCAGTCTCAAAAGATGAATCATGGTATGCACTCACTGATAAGTGGATATTAGCTTAGAAACATTGAACACACAAGACATAATCCACATATTAAATGATGTCCAAGAAGGAGGGAGGAGTGGCTCCTGGTACTGAAAAGACTCAGTGCAGCAGTATAGGGGAGCACCAGAACAGGGAAGTGGGAAGGGGTGGATGAGGGAATAGGGGGACGGAAGAGGGCTTATGGGACTTTCGGGGAGTGGGAAACCAGAAAAGGGGAAATCATTTGAAATATAAATAAAAAATATATCGAATACAAGAAAGTGGAAAGAAACTGACATATCAGGAAATTAATAAGATATGAGGTTATTTTGATCCATTTTCTGATATGTCATCAATACACTTTTAGCGTTTAAAATTTGCTTTAATTTTAAAATTCTAAATAAATATCTAACGTGTATGCAAAAAAAAATGCACCTTGACTTCATTACCATTAAAAGCTAGAGAGAACAGCACAGCTGTCTAGTTGTGGCTAGACTTTGTCTTCCTCCCTCTAAAGAAAAAAAAATCAACTCTTAAATTGACAATGAATTATTTCTTCTCTATATTCTTTTTCAGCTCCAGTATGATTCTAAGACTTAGCAAGCGATGTTAAAAGAAAAGAGATCCCGAAACAGCCAGGTTGTCATACTTGCCACAGAGAACAAATTGAAAGTTTTGATGATAAATTATTCATCTTGTGTCAGAAAGCTGAGAGAAAGAATGGTCAGAATCTGCCAATCCACTTTGGGGGCACACAATACTCTAAAGACCTGTGATAAAATTTAACTTCAAACAAACTGGATGAGTTTGAAATCATATGTTCATCTCAGCTGATTTTCTCCAGTCAGCCCTGTTTGCTCCAGCCCCAGCCTGAAGATTTATTCATTATTATATCTAATTATATTATAGCTGTCTTTAGGCACACCAGAAGAGGGCGTCAGATCTCATTACAGATGGTTATGAGCCACCTTGTGATTACTGGGATTTGAACTTAGAATCTCTGGAAGAGTAGTCAGTGCTCGTAACTGCTGAGCCATCTCTCCAGCCCCTGAGCTTCCATTTTGACACCTGTGCAAAGGGCTAGAGTCATATTCCAAGACTGCTACAAGAACAGCCATGACCTAAGCCACAGCAAATGCTAAGGGGTGACATCCATTGCTAGGTAACAGGTTCAGAGTTGGGATTGCTCTTCCTCTCCTATGAAGTGCCTAAGGCCAAGAACCTGGGACTGCAATTGCATGACTAGATCACAGCTCTATCAATGTCATTGTCACTTAGAAAAATATTCCTTGGAGACTCCCAATAGCAGTAACCTTGGCAAATTTTGAACATATTATCTCGCTTTGACTCCTCTGACCTTTTAAATCATAATTAACCTATTAATTGTCAGGCTTCATAGTACACAGTTGTAACCCCAGTACCTGGGAAGTGAAGGATCATCAATTCCAGGCTATCCAAAACAAAAACAAAAACAAACAAACAAACAAAAACACTGGTAATGATGAATTAGGGGCCACCCTGGAATACATACCAAACCCCTAACACCAAAAACCAAAGACGCTGGAAAGATGCTTCAGGTGGTAAAGTGTTTGCTTCATAAGCACAAGGAATTGAATTTGTATCCTTGGAACTCACCAGGTTGAAGAAAAACAAAAGCCAGCACTGTCAGTCCCACCAGTAGTTGGATGAAACGTGAAGATAGATTAATTCCAAGATCTCCATGGCCAGGTAGCCAAGCCTGCTGGCAAAGCTGCCGACCAGTGAGAAACCTTGTCTTAACTAAACAAAGGCACCCAAACGTTGTCATTTGGTCTCTGCACCCATCTAAATTGCTTCTGCAAACACAATGCCTCCTGCCCGTAATAATCTAGTTCACCAATGACTCACTGCACCTCCATGACAGATCTGGAGTGAAGAATCAGAGATGCACAAAATATAGTCCATGATAAGCAGTAAAAGAACTGCTTACTAAAACGTGGGTTTTAATCTTTCCCCTTGGGCCTTTGAGAAGTTGCTCTATCAAAGATACCTTGCAAGAAGCCAGAAGCATGTTCAAACATGGTCACTAAGAATTAAAGGTTCTAATTGACAAAGGCAGTGTAAGGGTAAGCTAAACCAACATGGGACTGTGCGAGGTTTTCTCCTAAGTGTAAGACAAAGACGGAAGGCAGTTGCAAAAGCAGAGAAAGTAGCTGTAGGAGTCTGTCAGGGAAGGAAGGGAAAAGGAAGGGGATAGGAAACTGAGCAGAGGTCTTTCCCCCAACACTTCCTTCTCTAGCCTTCTCTTTCATTGATGAAATACATGGGCAAAGAAGAGCTTGCTATAGTTCATAATAATAGGTTGCCAGGAAACAAAGCAGGGGCAAGGTGTAAAGAGAGGATCTAAAGGAACAAGTGATCCAGAGAAGGATATAACCTTCACCTTGTCCATTTCTTAAATTTCCTCTTGCTAGCCCCATGTCATGTTTAGGAATGAATCACAAAGTCTCCAAGGCCCTATTGAAATTCTGTCCCTTCCCTCTGCTCTCCCAGTAGCACTACAGGATTACTGCATCTCACAGTCATCTGTCTTCAAAAGATTAAAGCATCCCCTGGAAAAGGCCACTGTTTCCCGAAGGACAAAAGTCCATTTGTGCTCATTCCCACAAGAAAATGAGTCTTCCGAAGGAGGTCACACATATATTTCTTCCATGGATTGAGGGGAGGGGGCTATTTTGTAGGATGGAGATTTGGGGGGAAGGGGCTGGCACATACAATTGAAGGACTTTGCCCATTAGCTTCAGCTGATAGTTCTGTTTGAGTGACGGCAATGAGGATACAGAAGACGACTATAAAACTTGTTTCCTGAACTCTTGACTTAGCCTTAGCACTGTGCTGTCAAGTACTAGATGCAGGTTATCTGACTTGATTTTCTCTCTCTCTCTCTCTCTCTCTCTCTCTCTCTCTCTCCCTCCCTCCCTCCCTCGCTCTCTCTTCCCCCCTCTCTCTTCTCTCTTCTCTCTCTCCCCCTCTCTTCTCTCTCTTTTCTCTCTCTCTCTCTTTCTCTCTCTCTCTGACACACACACACACACACACACACACACACACGCACACGCACACGCACACGCACACCCCTGTTCTCTGTAGTTCTCAACAGAGAGGTTTATAATTACCCAGAGGCAGAACCCAGAGGCAGAATTGGGTCTGGACTCAACTCTGAGATTATCAGATAAAGGCTTAACCCCTAGAAGATCTGGAGTTATTGTTTACTTTCATAATTGCTAATTGGAAGGTATGGTGGTTTGAATAAAGTTGGTCCACATGGACTCATTTATTTGAGTGCTTAGAGAATAGAATTAAAAAGCATGGCCTTATTGCAAGAAGTGTATCACTGGGAAGTCATCTTTTGGGTTCCAAGTGCTCAAGCCCATTCTGTGTCTTGCTCACTCTTCCTCCAGCCTTTGGATCTGGATGATGAAGTCTCTGCTGTTTCTCCAGCACTGTTTCTGACTGTGGTTTGCTGTTTTCTGACATGATGACAATGGAATAAACCTATGAAAATGTAAGCAAGTTCCAAATAAATCTTTTTTTTTTAATAAGAATTACCATAAACTGGGCAGTGGTGGCACATGCCTTTAATCCCAGCATTTGGGAGGCAGAGGCAGGTGGATTTCTGAGTTCAAGGCTAGCCTGGTCTACAGAGTGAGTTCCAGGACAGCCAGGGCTACACAGAAAAACTCTGTCTGGGGGCGGGGGGGGGGGGGGGGGAGAGAATTGCCATAGTCACAGTGTCTCCTCAAAGCAATAAAATTCCTCACTGACAGAAGGGTTATAATGGAATCTAATGGGTTGACTTCAAAGACACCTATAAACATCTCACAACAGGCAGAACAACTCCACTAAACAAAGAAGTATCAGGCTCCAAATGCCTGTGGGTCAAAGGTAGAAGACACATTGGTCTAGCTGTAGTCTCCAACGACCTTTGTACCCATGTTCTTCTACTGTAGCATGCAAGAGCCAGATCCACAGAGGAGTGCGCTTCTGAGTGCTTAATGGCAGAGCAACCTTAGATGACACTGTTGTTCTTTACCCAGCGTGCTGGGAAGGCCCAGAGCAAGGAAAAGCTGTGGGATCTTGAGTTGAAAGATGACCATCCCAGCTGTTGATGGTGACAAAGGCATGAAGCAAGGAAGGAAGTCTGTGATGGCAACATGTGAGGACAGTGACAGGGCACAAGTATATGGAACTTGGACCTACTTAAAGGCAACTCACCAGGATTTGGTCCTGAAGAAATCTGACTCCCAAGCTTGGTATGAAAAATAATTTGCATAACAGGGGCTATTCCTTTTGATACATAACCCATTTTTGCCTGTCTGTCTCCCATAGCTTTAATGCCAAATATCTCTAGATGCCCTATATCAGACAGCCCCAACAATATTATGTGGCACACCAGCCAAAGGCAGGAATGAAGAACTGGATTTCTATTAGGCTATAACCTTTGAGCCAACATAAACCTTTCTCTTTACAATTTAGTTATTTTCTTGGGTTTCTATTGCTATGATAAAATACTATAACCAAAAGCAACTTAGGAGTAAAGGGTTTATTTTACCTTACAGATTGTAGCCCATCATCCAGGGAAGTTATATCAGGAACTCGATGCAGAGAGCATGGAAGAATGCTGCCTATTGTCTTGTTTCCAATGGCCAGCTCAGTGTGTTTTCATATATACCAGTACAGCTTGCCTAGGGATGGTATTACTCACAATGGGCTTCCCACATCAATCACTAGTTGAGAGATTGCCTTCATTTGCCACCTTCAAAGGCCTTGTCCCTTCCACATTGTCTTAGGGTTTTACTGCTGTAAATAGACAACATGATCAAGGCAATTCTTATAAGGACAACATTTAATTGGGGCTAGCTTACAGGTTCAGAGGTTCAGTCCATTATTATCAAGAAGAAATCATGGCAGTATCCAGGCAGGCATGGTACAGGCAGAGCTGAGAGCTCTACATCTTCACCTGAAATCTGCATGCAGAATACTGACTTCCAGGCAACTAGGATGTGGGTCTTATAGCCCACACTCACAGTGACACACCTACTCCAACAGGACCATATATTCTAATAGTGTTACTCCCGGAGCTGAGCATATACAAATCATCATAAAAATCAATCACAAATTAAGAAAATACCCCCACAGACTCACTGACAGACCAATCATGGGGGGGTGGTGAGGAGAATCATTTCCTCAGTTAAGATTCCCTCCTCCCATATAGGTCTAGATTCCAGACAAGTTGATCAATGCAAACCTGCACAGTTATCTTAAGTTACAGAGATAGAAAATGTATTAATACAATATTTTTCTTTTTCTTTAACTTCTATTTTCCAATACTTATCTCTATGTTTAACTTGTGACTATGTGTTTCTAATCAATGAGACAATATGGACAAAATTGCCCATTGTTAAGGCTGCCAGACATGCTTGTTGGGGTGGCTCCAATCCAAATGGTATCTGTATGTGTAAGAAGACAGGAGCAGTCTGCATGGCCTATTAGGACTGATCCATTGCTATTGGTTTGACCATCACCAAGATTTAGTGGTAGTGGTGGTGGTGGTGGTGGTGGTGGTGGTGGTGGTGGTGGTGTGGGAGGGGAATCCATAGCATTTCAGGTTGAACAAGAGGAGGCTAAGTAAGCAGGCCTCATCACTATCTCCAGCTCTTCAATAGAATTGTTCTATGCCTGTGGTGAAGAGGCAGGGCGGTGCCCACAGGGTTGGATGGCATGAGTAGACACAATGAAGAACGTATCTCAGCTCAGTAAAATAACTGTCTAACAATAAGCACCCCATCACTGGCAAAATCCAAGCTTAAGCACGATAGCCTTCACCTAGGGAAATAACAGATGAAGGTCAACATCTTCCTGGTAGGAGATTAGACTTGATGCCCCTGAAGAACACATCCTGCCCTGAGAGTAGAGAATGCGAACAAGGTATGCTGGCCTCTTTATGTTGGCCCTTATAAAGTCCAAATGGATCTCTCTAATGACTCTTAGCATACCTGCAGCACAGGCAGAAAAACATTAACCCAACAGTCCTGACCACATCACTTATTAAAAAACACTCCCTACAGGGCTGGGAAAATCTTCCAGACATTTTTTGTTGAAATGTATCAACGATTTGCTTGCAGCAGCTGACAGAACTTCAATAAATGCTCACTCAATGTGAGCCTGCTTTCTTTCTCATTCTTATAATGAGCACTTTCTCACCTCCCACCCATGTAAACACCCCATGTTCTTTCCTTCCTTGTAGCTAGGATATGGAGAAAAAAGATCAGATATGTTGAAAAATATGATCCAGGGCTAGTCATACATCTAGTAACAAGTCATGAACTACCAAAAGGATACTAAAACAGGCACTTTTAAACCCCCGTCTCTCTCGTAGGCTCTTAGAACCTAGTACCTGTGAAATATTTCTGTGGAGATGTCCCAAATGCATCTAAGATTCAACAGGTTCTCCATGTTAGCATCATTTTCTACCCACTTGTTCTCCTGCATTGGAGTTCTAAGCTTGAGAAACCATCATTCAAAGCAGACATTATTCACTCAGTCCTTCAAAGTATCTTTGACTCTTTCCTCTTCTTGAATATTCAGCATTCCACCTCTGTTTTAGTTTAGACTATCCAGAAGAGAACCCAGAGGTGAAGATAGAAATATAAGTATTGTGTCCGGGAAAGAGTGGAAATCCAGGGTGAAACAGGAGGGAAGAGACGGAAATATCACTCAAGAGTGCGCTTATCTTCTCAAGCCACATGGAATATGTGCAGTAGAGTTAAATTCCTCTTGGAAACCTGCTCAGACAAAGTGATAAAAAACACTGCTGATACTGGAATTAAGGTATGAAGTGGGGCTAAAGGGGGGATGGACCAGATGTCAATGAAGTTGGCAACATCAAGTCCTGTAGAGTCAAAAGTTAAACAGCCCTCTAAGATTCTAGATGTTTACAATGATAGTTTCCTCCATTTCTGTCCAAGCTACTACTTGACTTTTGGAATTTTCTCTATCTCTGTGCCTTCAGTCTGCCATTCTGAGACTTATCTCTAAACCACAATCTGTAAGAAGTAGTTGTATCAGGGTCACAGGGGAGGCACCAGATCTGCGGCTTAGTTCTCTCAAGGTAAATGACTTCAGACAAAACACTTTTTATTATATGCTTTCTTTTCAAGGTAAAAACAGGCATGGAAATGGTCTCCACTGAAATAAGACAGTCATTGGAGGTAGCTTGAGGGAGGGAATAAGGTGGGTGAGGGGACAAGAAGGGGAATGGGTACAGGGAACAGGGGTCAAGAGAGGAGGCCGGATAGGGTGGGGAGTGAGAAGAGAACTCTGTGGGGAGCATCTCTGTAACTAGCTGGAGATGTGGGACTAGGAAAGTTTATGGGGTTGTCCCTAGTTGAGACTCCTATTAGTGTAGGACATATAGAGTAAAGTGGCCACATCCTGTAGACAAATGAAACTTCTAATGAAGAGACAGGGACATCAACCCACCCACAAAACCTTTAACTGAAAATTTGTTCTGCCTAAAAATTGTGCAGGAATAAAGATGGAGCCAATGACTGTCCCAACTTGAGACTTATGCCATGTGAGAAAGCCAATCCCTGACACTAGTGATATCTTGTAGCAAAGGAGGGGACAGAATTGAGCTAGCTGAAGGGGTTAAGGACAACAATTAAAGACCTACAGAGTCAACTAATCTGTGCTCACTGGGACCCACAGAGACTGAACCACCAACCAAAGAGCACTCAGGAGCGGGAACTAGGCCTCCTATACATTTGCAGCAGGTGTGGGGCTTAGTCTTCATGATGGTCCCCTAATGGTTAGGACCAGGGGTTGTCTCTGATTCTGTTGTCTACCACTGAATCCCCTTCTCTTAACTGAAATGCCTGGTTAGGGCTCAGTAGGAGAGGATGTACTTAGTCCTGCTCTGCCTGGATGTTGCAGGATCTTTCTTTCTCTGAAGAGAAGGGAAGTAATGAAGGAAGGAATCTGTAAGGGTGGGTCTGTGAAGAGAAGGAGGAGGGGAATGCAATCAGGATATAGAGGGAATTAATTAATTAATTAATTAATTAATTAATTAAAATAAAATAAATGGTCATATTTAATAAGATTTTTATAAGTATTAAATGAATGTATACATTTAAATTGCTTAGAATAGCACTTGGTACATTGTTATATATTATGATCTCTATAGCAAAAATTTCATCCCCTTCTGAGAACTAAATTCTGCATAAGTTGCTTTGATAACTATTGAACAAATCTTCACCAAGGAACAGATCCTGTTGGAACAAGAAGTGAGTTGGGTGATGGCAAGAGAAAAAAGAGGCTGCCTCTAGAGTTTGTTCATTGTTTGTGTTGAACTCAAGTAGCCAATGACATAGATGCTGAGAGTGAAGTCCTCACCAGCCAAGGAGAACATTCCAGCAAGATGTAGGCTAAAGGAAAGAGTTCTGTCCATTATCCAGGATGGCAATTACAGTCAGTAGAAAAAACCCTCAGAATAAAACTGACACACAATTAACATTGTCTCCATTACTAAATCATAGTGTGTCCTTAGAAACATCACCTTTCTTCTAAGATATGAAACTGTTATGAATGTCAATCATATTGACACATCATGTGGCACATTATAAGTAGGCTTTTAATAAGTTAGATTTCTTCTTTCTCCCCCACACATTACTAGTTCTCTTAGTGCTAAGTTTTGGTCTGTCCATCAATGGTGTCTTAGATATTTGAAATACCCAATTTCAAATTCTTTCCACCCACTTTCTCAGTATACTCATTGGAATGATATTTGCCTGTCTTTGGATACAGCTTGACATGTCACATCTCTGACACCACCTCTCACTGAGTAAGCACATATGACCTTATGAGAACTTCCTTATGAACAACTAAGCTTTAGTTTGTTTCATGGTGATTCAAGTGTTTCTTCAGATGAAGGGATTGGACTAAAGATCTGCTCTTGGTGAGCCAGATGAAATTTAATGTGAGAACACTTTTCTATCGGCATAAGTTTGAGGTGTACACTTGGATATTCACTCCAAATGAAGGAAAAAAGACTGCTAAAATATGACTATACCAAGATTTGTGGGCAATGGCAAACATCTTGCATGGCAGAGCAGGACCATCAGAGATTAGAGACAAGGGAATGAAGGGAAGAACTTGAAAGAGTATAGAATGGATACATACAGATATGTGTTTCACATTATTTCACATGCAAAGTCATTTAAGTGTCACCTTTTAACACCTAGATAGGATGATCCAAGTTGTAGCTGTTGGCCAACCTTCTTAATCTCCTTACCTGACAGGGTGCTAAGCAAGAGTTGAATACATATAACAGCATGCTACAAGGATAGAATTCATTCATGGGCCCAGTAGCATGAGCTCTCCTCATTAAGGACTACCTAGTTACTATCAGTATTGGAGAGCAAAATTAACAGCAGCAGAACCTAAAAATGATTCCTTATGGTGGCACCATGAAGGCAAGAGCCACTACATTGTGGCAAATTAATGACTGATTCTTTTTCTTATGGTTTTTGTTTGTTTCGTTATCATGAATTCATTTGGGCTTTTGTTGATGTTTTTTGTTTTGTTTTGTTTTGTGGAAAATTCTCATTCTATAGTTATTGTAGATATCATTATGTAGCCCAAGCTGCTCTTCAACATGTAGTAATCCTACTGCCTTAGCTTCCTGAAGCTGAGATTATAGGCATGATCTACTCCTTCTCACTCACACTGGTTTATATTCTTCAAGTCATATCAACAGTTATCTACACAGAAATAATACTAGTCATGCTTTAGGCTTAGTTCCTCTGTCTGCATCACCTACTCAGCACCAGCAACCATGGATTTTAAAAATCTTTTCAACCCCAGGCTACACTTACACTACTGCTCTCTTGAGTCTCCAGCATGAAAAGGGTAGATTGTTAGACCTTTCTGCCTTCATGATCCTGTGAAGCAATGCCTTGTAAATCCTAAAATGCTCTCTTATACAAAGTTATCTTGGACTAAGAGATTCATGCTCATTTCACTTTGTGTGCATAACCTCAGGACCTTCAGCACTTAAATACTTAAGTAAAAGCTCTGTGGAAGTGCCAACTCTAAGAAAATAATCTGAAATACTTGGACCCAGTAATAAGGATGAAATATTGGGTTACTAATAGTTAAAATATGTAAGTCCAAGTAGGACTTGCCTGTCATCTTCTGTCCATCCCATGACACACATATGGAGTATGTGCTTCCCATGCTCACATTATGGATCCTTTACTATGCCAAAAGAAAACATATTCTGTATGTAGTGGCTGATAGAAGGATAAAATGCTGATGGGAATTATGAACATTGCTGACCCTGCTGTTTAACTGTAGCAGAAGAAAAGCCTCTCTAGACTTGTAGAGGCACACGGAAGTATCATGTTTTGGTTTTTCCATGACTCACAGCTACCATGAATCATGGTAAGAAGAAATGTCAGTACTTTCACAAAAGAAAAGCTCCTATTTAGCATCTTATTTTTTTCAAGGATGTTTGCATTTCCATACCAGTCAAGTAGGTCATTGTGTTCAAGCATTTGCCAAGGATAAAAGAAGCTACAATAGTGGCTGACAGAAGGTGGACAATATGGAGGTATGAGAACCATTCTCTGCACCAGAAATTATAACATGATCTATAACTCATCATCTGGAGTTCTTTATACAGATGGTAACCCATTAGAGTCTCACAGACTCTGTGATGGACTAGAGTTAAAGTTGAATATGACAATGCATTCAAGGGATGGACAATGTGAATAATATTTTGTGTTATAAATTACTTCTTCTTTGTGTGCCCTTTTGCCATAGATATTGCTATGGCAATAAGCTATAGCTAGGTGTAGTCTGGCTGACTCTCATTCCAACTACAGTGTCTATCTTATAAAGTATCAAAAGCCAATTGGCTGTTCTGGTACATACATGTATTTGCTAGAGAAATGGGTAAATAAATTTATAAGAAATTGCTTCAAAGGGTTATGCTCTCACAATATACCCTTTGGACTCTAGAGACTCAGGAAACCAATATACTAATGGCACCTGAGGTTAGGAACCTGATAAGGAAGATGTGTTAAGTGTCAGTCCAAAACTAATGTCCCCATATGAGCAGAGAGAAAAAAATTACCCTCCCCTCTTCTTTAGATACATGGATCCTCAGTTAGGAGTTAAGTGAAACCCACCATCACTAGGAATAAACATCTGCTTTGTTAATCCATCTACTTATAGGTAATCACTTCTGCAAACATATTTACATATACACATAGTAATACTGGTTAGCCAGATAATAGGGATCCCATAACCCAGTCAAACTAATGTAGAATATTAACCATCAAACTGCACCAACCTGGAAGTGTGATGAAATTAACAAGTTCTCTAATGACAGGAGAACAAGAATTTAAATATCTCCTTGTGATGGCTATTCTCAGTTGTCCATTTGATATAGAGACTTATCTTAGATAGGTCTCTGGGAATGCTTGTAGGGGACGATCTTGATTACATTAGTTGAGATGTCTATTGTGGGTGGTACCATTCCCTGTAATAAGCTCTTGGGTTGTACGGAAGAAAATAAATTAGGTACAAACATTCATCATGCTCTCTTCTTGACTCTGACTTCAATGCAACCAGCAGATTTTAGACAGTGTTCCTTGGGCTTCACTGTCATGTTGAACTGGAACCTTGATCTCTGAGCCAAAATAAGGATTCTCTTTCATAAGATTTTTGTTTGTTTGTTTGTTTTTGTTTTGTTTTGTTTTTGCAGTATTTTATCACATCAACAGAAAAAGTTGATGTGGGAAGAACTCCCTTTTGAACTTTGGGTAGACAGTTTTGAGACATAGTCTACCTGGATCTTCAGAGATTACAAAGAGAATGGAGCCCCAGATGCCTTAAGTGCTAAGTTGATGGTGTCTACCATGGATGGGTGGTTTTTACCTTTCTTATTTTACTCATCCGTCTGACTACATTTCTCTCTCTCTGTGAGTCACTTTGCAAGATAATCTAACTCTCTGTAAGCCGTCTTGGAAAAATAGCCTGATTTTTCCAACACTATTTCCTCTTTTGTAAAATAGGAGTAATAGCTCCCCTCTCCCAAGGATTCGATAGGCATTAGCTTGGAATGCCTGAAACTGATGAGCCCGATGCCAGTCCACTCCAGGGCTCCAGAGAGGTAGTAAAAGCCTTGAGACAAAGAACAATACCGAATCTTAAAACTTCCCTAACTAATTATTAAAGTGCTCATTTTCTTTATTCCTTTCCTTCTATCCGCTAGATATCCTTCATGTAAACCTGCATTTGTGGCATGAGAACTCTTTGACATTGCTCTGACGATGAAGTGGGGAGGGGGGGGGGGTCCTGGGGATTCATTTATTCATCTTTTTTTCTTTTTTTCTTTCTTTTTTTTCTGAGACAGGGTTTCTCTGTGTTGGCCTGGCTGTCCTGGAGCTCACTTTGTAGACCAGGCTGGCCTCAAACTGAGAAATCAGCCTGCCTCTGCCTCCCAAGTGCTGGGATTAAAGGCGTGCACCACCACCGCCCGACTTCATCTCTTTTCCAAAGGAAGATTCTGAAAGATTCATTTGTAGATGCAGTCCAAGAAAAAGTTGCAGTGGAGGTCCCCAAAGGTTGGGCCCAGCAGCAATCTCTGCTATTAGAATCACCTGGTCAGGCCTCTAAATTATTTGAGAAAAACACTTTGTTCTCCATTGATTGTGGCATCTTTTATACAGAACCTTGCATGACACATTGGCAAGACTCTCATGAATAATGCATCATGACCTAGAAAACTCCAGGTAAATTAAAGATGAGGATGCAGAACCTGGGTGCTTAGGGTGAATTTATCTATGACCATAGCAGGCAATTTTGCTAAATATGATCCACCTTGTGATTCTCTATGCTCCTCCTCACAGCTATGTCTCACCCTAAGTTCTGTGATGTAGAGTCCTTCACACTGGGTTGCTGCTTCTGCCGGTGATAAACTTGTGACCTAGTTCCTCATCATCCTTCAAACATGACCTCTATTCTGTCCTATTTTCTCTTTTTGTTTTATTTTATATGAATGGATATTTTGCCTATGTATATGTCAGTGTACCATGTGAATTCTGTGACCCTGGAGGCCAGAAGAGGTCATTATATTCTGAGATGGAAGTTACAGACAGTTACTACAAGCTTCCTTTAGATGATGGAAGTTGAAGCCCATTCCTTTGGAAGGAAAGCCAGTTTTCTTAACTATTGAGCCAACATTCCAGCCCTTCCAAAGTTCGTTTTTTTTTTTTTTTATAAATTTTTTTTAGAGTATTTTATTGGTTATTTTATTTATTTACATTTCAAATGTTATCCCCTTCCCAGTTTCCACTACAAAACCCTTCTCCCCACTTCCCACTTCTTTTAGGAGGGTGCTTCCTCACCTGCCCATGACCACCTCAGTGCCCTAGCATTCCCCTGAGCAGGGCCATCAAGCCTTCACAGGACCAAGAGGCTCCCCTCCCATTGGTGCCAGAAAAGTTAGTCCTCTGCTACCTATCCAGCTGGAGCCATGGGTTCCCGCAGGTGTACTCTTTATTTGGTGGTTTAGTTCCTGGGACATTGGGGGGGGGTCTTGTTGGTTGATATTGTTGTTCTTCCAATGGGGTTCCAAAGCTTTTTATAAATGAATGTTAAACCAACTACTACATGCAACAAACACAATGTAATATACTAATGAGCGGCATGACACCACCTTTCTAGAAACCAGTCCTGGGATTTTATTTTTCCCCTAAAGTTAGCTATGTTACATAAAGCTATTGTCAAATACCACTGCACTTAAAAGGAAGCAGCAAAATGACTGACACTCTCAGTCTTCAAGAGCTGTGGTCACAGGAGACCATTCAAGATGCAGATACAAGAGAGATCAGGCCCCTACCTGTTTTTGCTGCCTGATTGCCTTCCTGGATAATGCTGAGGCTAAAGCATTCCCCAGTCTTATTTTAGTTTCCTGCTCAAAGGATGGGAGAACTAGTTCTAGATTAGGGAAGCAACTCTTCCAGGATACTATAGCCAACCAATAATGAATCAGGAGGAAAACCAAAGCCCATGCCCTCCCCCCACTTGGCACAAGCCCCCCTTCCCCACATCTAAAGTGCCCACTACCTCTTCCCAGGTGAGCCACCCAGGAAAGAGGAGGGGGAAGATAAATTTGCAGGTATTTACAGCTGAGATGCTTCCAGAATGCCTTGCTCCATCTGGGTAATTTATGGATGTGTGAAGGACATGATGGGCTCATTGCTTACTCCATGTAATTCAAAAACTGCGGCTGCCCCAGAAAGATGGGTGAGAGGTATAAAAATATGTACATTTGATGGAGCATGTATATGTGTTTGTAAATACAGTCTGTTATTGCTCAGTGTTATTATATATCCATCATCTTTCTTTGGGTTATTGGAAACATAAAAATCTTACTAAGAACACAAAGAACGATAAGTCACCCAGGAAAGTATATCTTCCCATGGATGATTTTATGTCTGGAACAGTTTCTGCCTTCAGAAAATAAAGTCTTTGCACTGCCAGGGAAAGAAGAGAAGACGAGGTGTGGCTGAGAAAACACTTCCAAGCCCTTATGCAGAGGCAGCTCCAGGAAGTAAGCTAGCAGATCAAGGCAGCAAATCAGGGAACTGAGAGAATCAGCCCAGCACTCACAGGTCTCTGACCTTGGGCAATTATGATCTAGAAACCCACCTGGTTCCTCACCTGTAAAATATGGATTCGATTTTTAAGTGGAACAAAATAGAACTACACATACAAATATTGTTTTCTCCCTCCAAGTTACCCCATCCTAAGAGAGCTTCCAACTGGGTGCATGAAGAAGACATTGATGGATCAGATCACCCCTCCTACACTCCCTCCTCATAGCCCCCAAATCCAAACCACAAAGTGGAACCGTAAACCAAAGCCCAGGCAGCAGACATAGTCAATAGTGTGGACGTGATTTTTAAGTGAAATTAACGATTTTTCAAATATAGATTTCCTCTCCAGGCCTTTCCTCCCCGACTTCAGAGATTCATGATTCTGCATGCATATGGTAATGGAGCTGAAGCCTGGGCTTCTGTTATAAGTCAAGTGTTAAGGAGGCCTCTGGGCGGGAGTCGGGGGTGAAAGGGAGCATGGAGTGCAGAGAATAGATGCATGAGATCATAGTGAGAAAGGTCTGTGACAGCTACAATGGAAGACAGTGGACTAGAGGAACCTGATGTGCTCAAGGGTCCTCTAATTTTCTCCCTGCCCTGCCCCTAACTCATTCTGTGCTTCTCACATATGGGCAGTGTGGGTACCAATTGGTACAGCTGAGAATGAGGAGATGAGAACAGAGCCTCTCAAATGGCTCCCTTCAGACTTCACCTGGAATTGTGCACATATTAAAGCTATAATATACTAAAATGTTTATTTCATTAAGTTTGTTTCTATTGTTCAGAAACGCACTTGAATGTTTCCAGGTGTTATAATCAACTGCATAAATGAACTTAAACACTAGCTTCTCTATGTCCACCACAGTTGTTATACAGTTTGTTTCCCTTGGAGCCAGACTCAGCTTTCTGACTCTTCCCATCAATAGGAGAATAACAATAAAATGTAAACCGATGTTTCTGTATTTACTTGCATTTGCATCTTCATCTTTCCTTTGGACAAAAGTTAACATAACGTAACTTCTGGATGAAGAAGAGCATATATGGGAAGATGAAGGTTCCAGCCTCTAGCCTGCTAGATCATACAGCTACTGACCAACTCCCCAGCTAGCCTTGGGCATCAGTCCATGCCATCAGTCAAGCAGGACCTGGAGCAACAGACTTCCCTGAGATGCGAGAGTAGTTTCATATGGGCATTTCTTGTACAGCACCTACTGACTATTATACCAGATAGAAGGAGATTCTGTCCCCAAAAGCTCCAGAAAGAAGCAAAACACAGAGATAGCACTGTATCCCAGGGACACACATTGTTTAGAAGCAGCAGAAGCTTGAGGAATTTGTCACATAGTCTGGGATTACGGTGTGTTAGCTGTTGTTGTTCTGAAGTATTTTCTTGCTCTTTACTTTCCAAGGCATTTGTCAATTTCTACACTCCCTACCTACACAGAGATTCTTTACTCACACAACAGACAAATGACCCATCACTACCTTTCCTGTCTTTCTCTCCACAGGAAGATTCTCAGTCCCTCACCTACTCTAAGCTGCTTGAGGCAGAGACTCCACTCTGACACTTGAAGAACAACAAGACTTACAGGAAGGCAAACTAGGCATACCACAAAGTATTCCTGTGAAAAAGTGTATATACACATGTGTATATGCATCTACATGTTTGTGGGAATTATGTTACTATGGCAAATTATTTGTGGTTATCAACTTGCGAGGAGAAAAATAATGGACTGGTAGATTTGGAGGATTCCGCCCATATTCAGTGACATTGTTTTGTTTGGCTTTGTCTTTGTTTTGTGGGAGATAGGGCAGTTATTCATAGCAATAGAGTATGGTGAAATACAACTATATATCGCATTGTCAAAAAGTCAAGGGGAATGGGGTGGGAAGACAGGAATTTCACAATCCTCTTCATAAGCCTCCATAATAATCTGAACCTTCTATTACACCCCACCCCTCCAATCTTTGACCCCAGAGCATTACCTGGGGCTTTGAAGAACACAACATCCAAACTATAGCAATGTTGCATGCATAAGCAGATCTATGTATGTATGCACATTGTGTGTGTGTGTGTGTGTGTGTTTTCACAAAAAGTTTAGCCTTAGTGATAGTGTTAGAAGCTTGAGTTAGCCTAAGATTCTTACTTATCTCCTCGGTGCTGCTGGGGATCATGAACTGGGGCTTAGCTTGTGTAATGCAAGTACTCTACCACTGAGCTGCATCTCCATGTTCAATTATTCTTCCACAGAAGCCCTGAAAGATTGGTGACTTTGACAGTGTCCTAACAGAAGACTCCAATTCTGCTTCTCTATCTCATCAAATTTCTTAGACATTTTATGAATTTCCTTCTGATTGTTCGCCTTTCCAAGGATATATGGGAGTAGACTCACACACAGCCTAAGCATGCACACAGGAGAATAACCCATACCCCTCCCAACCCCAGGATTCACTCTTGGCCATTCTGATCTTCACAAACTTGTATGAATTCCAACTACTGTCATGTTATTTCCTAGATTTGCCACACCACTCCCAACTTATGGGCAGATAGTGATAATAAACACCACTCTGTTATTGCAACAACTTAGATATGTTCAGCTGCAATTTTTAGGACAAAAGCAAGAGATCTCATAGGATTGGGAGCTCAGAAACTGTTCGAGGGGATATTCCAAAGAGTTCATCAACAAAAGATGAAATATGCAAATATTCCCAAGTATTTATATTCTTCAGAAGACCAGCTAGGCTAAGACAAACCCTATGGGAGCAGGAAGCAGACATCTAGGATCCAACCTGTGTCCCAGAAGCCAGCTTTCATTGGCCCTCCTTAGTAATTACATCCTATCTTACCTCTGAGTCTTTAGCCCCTGAAGAAGCGGCTAACATTGACTGAGCATCTGCCTTGTAACCATGTAAGAGTCTGTTTTCATTCTTTCCTTCATTCCTCTTTCTTACCCTTTCCCTCTCCCTGTCTTTCTTGTCTGTAAACTGAGAATATAGTAATGATGATGATTATACTCACCTTCAGAATTGTGAAACCCAAATATTAAAATCCATGTTAAATAACTAACACAGGGTCTGCCACCAATAGTAAATGACTAGTAAACACCAACTGCCGTTATGCTCATTTTAGACAACATTCGTGGCCAGGGAAGATGCTGCAAGAAGGACCGAGAAGCACAGACTATTCTTAGAGATGACTCCTTAGGGAAAAGGATTAAAATAAAGTTGGCATGCATGGAGGGCAGGCAAGACAGTCACATGGCATACAAAAAGTTAAACAGGCATGACAAATTCTCTTGCAGAGAAAAAGGAAAAAAACTGGTATGCTGGCAAGCAAAGCCCAGTATATATGAAATACTGCATATTTAGAATCTGAGAACAACTAAGTCAGTTAGGCAAGCAACCCTGAGATTGATCACACCAGTCAGAATGGCTAAGATTAAAAACTCAGGAGACAGCAGGTGTTGACGAGGATGTAGAGAAAGAGGAACACTCCTCCACTGCTGGTGGGAATGCAAGTTGGTACAACCACTCTGGAAATCAGTCTGGCACTTCCTCAGAAAACTGGGCATGAAACTTCCAGAGGACCCTGCTATACTACTCCTGGGCATATACCCAGAGGATTCCTCGGCATGCAGTAAGTACACATGCTCTACTATGTTCATAGCAGCCTTATTTATAATTTCCAGAAGCTGGAAAGAACCCAGATGTTCCTCAGTGGAGGAATGGATACAAAAAGTGTGGTACATTTACACAATGGAATACTACTCAGCAATTAAAAACAAAGAACTCATGAAATTCTTAGGCAAATAGCTGGAATTGGAAAGTAACATACTAAGTGACATAACTCATTCACAAAGAACACACATAGAATGCAACCACTGATAAGTGGATATTAGCTCAGAAGTTCTGAATACCCAAGACACCACTCACATATCAAATCATTCCCTAGAAGAAGGAAGGAGAGGGCCCTGGTCCTGGAAAGGCTTGATGCAGCATTATAGGGGATTACCAGGACAGAGAAGTGTGAGGGGTTGATTGGGAAATGGGTGGAGGGAAGAGGGCTTATGGGACTTATGGGGAGGAGGGAACCGGGAAAGGGAAAATCATATGGAATGTAAACGAAGAATATAGGAAAAAAAACACTGTAGTTCAATTCACAGAACCCATGTGTGCATAAACAAACAAACAAACAAATAATAAATAAATAAATAAATAAATAAATAAATAAATAAATAAATAAATAAATAAATGAGAAAGACTGGCACAGAGGCCAGTGCTTGTAATCGTAGCTAGGGTAGATAAAGATGGAACGTTCCCTGGTGCTTTCCTAGCCTGCTAGTCTGGACTGAGAGGGCTATAAAATTCTAGGGAGGTACTATCTCCAAAAAAACATATAAGTAGAATCTGAGAAAGATACCTGAGACTTTCCTCTAACCTCTACATGCAGGAAGACATATGTATACACGCACATGTATACATATGTATATGCACACGTAAGCACAACTCTTTCATCTGAGCTCAAAACTAACATCATTCACAAACATGCACCTTTTCTCCTTCTCCTAGGCAATAGTTTTCTCTAAAACTGTAGTCTTTTGTAAGTCAATCATATTCCAGTGAAAGGCTACATATTAAAGAATATTTGGGCATCACAAATTGGCTTTTATGGGGACCAAAAAATAAAAAAGACAAAAAGTTTGGTGGGAAGGGAAATGAGGGAGGATCTGTGAAGAGGAGGAGGAGGAGGAGGTAGAGGGAATACGATCAAAATATTCAAAGAACCAATAAAAATAAAAAGAAATGTCTTAGTGTTGAAGATTCATTTTAGAGTACAGCTAATAATCTTTACTTATTATAAAGTCAGTCAATAAGAACAAGGCTGTTTTGATTAAACAAATTGGATGATATGCTCAAGTTGATACAAAACCAAAAGCATCATCCATAACCCCCTGATTGTACCCTTTTAACATTTATCAGAGCAAACTCGTTTTCATTAGTTCTGATTGTACATTATGCCAAGAACATGGTTTACACAGACAAATAGTTGTAAATACTAGCCAGTAGAGGAAAAAGAAGAAAGAAGAAAAGTTGATTTGCAACGTAGGAATATTCTTCAAAAATGATTCAGAAATATAAAAGAAACTCAAGGAGCAATGTATTCTGCAAAATTACCCCCTTCCATCTTAGATCCATGATAGAATGGCTCAGAACTTACTCATTTGTTTGTTAGCTACCTCCTGAGTCTAAAGCACCATACATATCTCCACACTCTGGGGCTACTGTTGGAAGCAAAACCAAACCATCTGTCTCTGACTGGGGTTTAAATATTTGGCACATGGGAGACTTTGCCCACCAATGGGGATGATTTGCCGTAGGACAGTGAGGTGTGCTAGGGATTATTAATAAAGACAGGAAAGTGAACATGGTATATGAGGAAGACAGTTCAACCACAAGGACACTGAAGTGGATTGTGTGGAAGATATGAGGGATCCAGGTCTTTATGTTGGGACAGAGGCAAGCCATCTAGTGCCATGTCCCTCAGAAGTTCCAGGAAGAATTAAAAGGGTAATGGGAGTATCAAAGAAGAAAGAGTAAGAAGAGACCTTTAGCAAAGGAGTTAGAAATGAAGAAAAGGAAGAGGTGGCCTTGAAAGCATCACCTTTGTGCTTGGCCAAGTAAAATCTGCTGTTTCTGAAGGTCACTGAGGATGGCAGCCTGAAGGAATAAACAGGAGAAAGACCAGAGTTCACACCAATGGCCCAGGAGCAATGGGTAGTGGAATGCACCATGTGATAGTGGAAATTCTGATCTCGGGCTGCATTCTGGAAATTTCTGAAAGTAGAACCAGATGGAGGATCCTGAAAATTGTATGAAAGAGTGAAGCCAAAGTTATCCTCCAAAGGTATTTGATCCAAGTCAAAGCCAGGGAGGAACTGCCACTTCAGCCTTGGACTCAAGCAGGTGAGTCTTCTCAGCTAGATGCCCTAAGAGACAGGGCCAAGGAGTGTGTTTCTTACTCAGTTTTAAATACAGTCACATTGATAATGAAGCCCAAGGATTATAATGAGAGCTGGCTAAGATTATCGTAGATTCTACCATGATAGAATCAGATTTGATGCAGTAATAAGAATAGAAGACCAACAAGAAGAGTGCAGTGACAAAGTGGAAGAAAAGGACAGAGACAGCAGTAAAAAAAAAAAAATTCTTAGAAATTTCGCATTGAAAACAAAAATTTTGGGGGGAACAAAACCAACCATTAAATGGCAGCATTTGAAGGGACGTGAGATTCTAGTGTTTATGTGATAGACCTTTTAGTTTATTTGTGCACCTATGTGAAGGGAGCAGGAGAGAGCAAATGTGTGACATCTGTGAGGGAATAAAGTCTAAGACCCTGTTCTGCCCTGCTGCTGGGCTGCTGGGGAGGAAAACACAGGGAGTGTTCCCCCAGTGCCTCTACTGTGAGGTGCTGGGCTTCAGGGGATTGCAAAGACACTGTTCTGGGGATGGGAAAACAGTCTGGGATGTGGCAAGGTGAACCTGGTATTCCCTGACTCCAGTGCATTTAATCGCTGCTAGAAAACTGCACAGAAAATTCAGGGACAAAATGTTGAGGGTCCTCGGGCCAAGATGAGGCTAGGGTTGTTGGGGGTCCATGGGCTGAGGATGGAGTGTAGTCTGGGGCCAGGACTGGTAGCTGTGGCTTAGCTCATCCACAGTTGTCTGGAAACACAGAGAGGACTAAGGTTGCAGCTCTGTAGGCAAAGGCCTTCTCTATGCTCCCCTGCATGCTTCTGGTTTCAATGGAAGAGGCAACCCTTGCTTCCAAACTGTTTTATTGGTTGTTGTGGAAAATGGATGCTTAGCAACGTCTTAGGATAGACCAGAGATTAAATACCCTTTGCAGGAAGGAATGTCTAGGAAGGGAAGCTTATTGGTTAAACTCTCAGGACTTTGGTACCTCATTAGCATGGAGAACTCTGTTTAGCCTACATGACCAATGTGGGGAGTATGGCACACTCCAGGCCAGAAATCTGGCATGGAGCAGGAAGGCACCTACCTTCTCAGATGTGTACTTGAGTTTCTGGGTCTCAGACCTGCTCTTCCTTACCAAGTTTCCTGGTATGGTCCACTGTACCAGAGTAACAGGGTCCTTGTATGAACTGTAGAAAAGAGACCTACCTGAAGGATAGAGGCAGAGCAGTTATCTTTATGAGCTAAAATCTAAGCACTAGGATGAGAAGAAAGGAAGAGAAAGAGAGGCTAGAGATTTAAGAAAGTAGATGATATTTAAAACAACCTTGATGAGGAGGCAGAATGATCCAGAGAAACAGATTCAGGTTTCCAGAGAGTTCAAAAGCCCAGGAGAGACTGTGAGCAACCAGGGGTTAAGAATGCATTCCATCAACCAAGGTGTACACATGGCTCCAGCCAAAAATGTGGCAGACAAATGCCTTGTTGGACATCAGTGGGAAGAGTGGTCCTTGGTCAGGTAAAGGCTTAATAGTTGCCCCAACAAAGAGAAATCTAGGGGGAGAGGTGGGAATGGGTCGGGTGGAGGCAGGGGGTGAGAGGAGAGTTTGGGAGTCTTTGGGGAGGGGGAAATCGGGAAAGGTTTTACCAATGGCAATATAAATGAAGATGATATTCAATAAAAAGAAAAAAAGAATGCATTAGTCCCTTAGATGCATAGTCAGATTCAGTTGTTTTCTAGGAAGAAGAGGCAAGGAATAAGCAGAGTTGGTTATAATATGCCATGTGGTTTTAGACCTGTGACAAGTGCTAGAATCTAAGGGTAGGCTTTGAAGACAAGAAACTTGCTTACAAACCCTTTATATACCTCTTACTAGCTGTGCAATCTTGGACCAATTACCTAAACTATCTGTGCTTCAGTTTCTTCACTAAATTCGTAAAGAGAAATGTTTGAATGGCACAAATGCTGATTATCTCCATTTGATCATTATATGTTGCATATATATATCCATAATACATTATATATGGATAAACATATCACAGCTAAATTTTTAAATAAGCAGGCAAGTGTATATATAATGTTTGGAGTAGTGCCTGGTTCAATCACAACTCTCTGTGTGATCATTTTGAGGGAGCCTATAAAGGTCTCCATGGACAATTACAATTCTCAATTTTGGCAGAAGAAGCAGAAGAGAAAGAGAAGGGGACAGGGCAAGAAGGAGGGTAGGAATAGGGAAATCTATCCATAAAGTGTAGCATTTAGGAATAGTAAAAATTATTATCAATCATTTTTTAAAACCTCATCTTATCCATTTTGCCTGAATATACCATCAGATTTGTAGGTTTTTTTAGTTGTTTATTCATAGAATTTGTGTGTTGGGGCCAAACATCATTTCCATATTTTTGATAGACCCATTATCTGCTGCCACAGCTGGGATAACTAAAAGTTGGTCCAAAAGCTCCTCTTGTCATTGTCACACTATGTTGTAGCTTCCGACCACATTTCATAAGCAACTTCCTGATACAACCTATGACTGTTACTCTTCATGCTCTGCTGATTTTGTAGATGTGAAATCAACTATGAGGCAGGCGGCTGAGAACTCCTGTGAGGAGTTTTCTTCCTCAGATTATTTGAAGTGGGAAGATGCACTTTCCCATTTTCTGATGGCAGCCTAGATAAAAAATGAAAGAAGAAATGTTTAATTTTTGCCTACTTGCCTTCATTCTCAACGGAAAAGTCTATCCATACTGTTGCTGCTACTGCTGCATTCCTTTGCAGATATTAACACTCAGCTTTAGGGTTTTTTCCCAGCATGGACAGAAGACCTGAGACTCTTCAAGAATCCTCTGGGCCTTCAGTCTCAGACTGGAACTGCTTAGCTATCCAGCCCTGGGAAGTGAGCAGCTGCCAGATTCTCTGCCTTTCTGATATGAGACAGCCATTGTTGGACTACCCAAACTATACCATGCAAGCCAATCTAATAAATCATCTTTTAGTACATATTTATGCTATCAGTTCTGTTTCTCTATAGAATCCTGGCTAATATAAAAAGCTGAGACTCTCTAGAAAGCACAAACCCTGACCAAGGAGTGCAATGCAGACCTGACATGTGCAGCTGATTTATATCACTACAATTTCACTTTTATCTTAATATCAATTTAAGAGAGCAGGGGATGTGGCTCAGTTGGTTGTGTCATTGGCTAGCATGAATGAGATCTGAAAATCCACCAAGCACCACATAAACATGACATATACCTGTAATAACAGCATTTGGAAAATAACGGCCTGATAATTAGAAGTTGTAAGCCACCACTTGCTACATTGTAAGTCTGAAGGCAGCCTGATCTACATTAGACCCTGTCTCAAAAAAATAAAAAATAAAAAAAAGAGAAAAAAGAATGCTGGCAACTCAACAATGACCAAAACACTGAAGGTTCAGGAATTATATACAAATAGCCAATAGGAGTCCTGCCCTGTTTCCTGGTACCCTACATGATACCAATACTAAAGTAGGTGCATTTACTTGACTGTGCTCTAAGGTAGTGAAGATCAAAGTTGGCCCCCAGCAGCTGGATGCTCACAGTGGTGCCAGTTATATGCCAAGATGATGGGTGCATTCTGGGTAGCATCTGAGCCCACAGCCCTCATAGACGTCTTATGGCCCTTTAATTGATGGTATTGGTTGTTCTCACAGATGGGGTTTTACGCTAGGTGGTAAAACAGTGCTCTATGATCAGTGACATATGGGGCTTTGTATGGACTCATCCCCCCGTAGGGCTGAGGGCCACCTGCCCATAGCCCATCCAGCTTTATATTTCCATACAACAGTTTCATATTCAGAAAGGGCAGATGGAACCTTTCTTGATTGGCCATGACTGATCAAAACCCATAAAATGGACAGAGAGACAGAGAAATATGAAAGAGACTCAAAGATTTTTTCAAAAGGACTAGGAGATCGCTTCTTCCACAACCTGTACCTCCTCTCAGTGCTCTCTGGCCCAGCATTAAACTCTTCCCTGCTGAGTCCAAGCTTGGCTTCACAGCCCTCATCAATACTGCATACCAGCTACATGTAAGTGGAACTAACAAAACAGGCTCCAAAAAATGCACTGAGGCATTCAGGCAGTAGCAATTAGAATGTTAAGGTGATAGGACTCCTCTTCATTGCTTTTTCTGCAGGCTAGAATCAGTGATCTAGAATATTAATGTTAAATGAGGTGAGAGGAAGGTAGCGTGGAATGTTCTCCTATGAAAAGAACACTGCTTAGGCAGATGACATCTCTGCAGGCAGTATTCAGGTGCACTCTGTCCTTGAGCACACGGCTTCACTGTTTCTGGTCCTAAGTTTCTTGATCCACAAGATGGGGACCATGATTTCTTCTTTGTAGAGTCCTTGTACTGTTCAGATGAGAGAGTGCCTAGCACAGTGTCCTGACTATAATGGAAATTCTCCCTCTTTGAATATGGGCTGCTGGGGTCTAATGCTTTATGCCTCACTTCCTCCTGTGCAAACCACCTCCTGTTGTCTGGATTGACAAAGATGATAAGATGACATTTTGGTGTCTATGGTTGAACAGACATGTTTATTGAACAGATGAATTCCTCTGCCTGCAGATCTCTGTAAACACTTGGTGAGATCTTGGACCCACGAAGGCTGCAGCAGCAGAGAATCTGCAATCCCAAGGCAGGAGGGTACTCGGGGAAATGCTCAGAATATGAAGACGCTCTCTGTCCATTTCTGGTAAGGGTAGTAAGTTTCTCAGAAAAGTATACAAATAGTCAATATCAAGTTCCTAAAGGGAGAAATAGTCCTGAGACTCCAGAGGCTCTTACGGCCCTTCTACCAGTTTGTAAGCCAGGAAAAACTCATTCAGTTCTTCATCTCTGGCTCCACATGTGTTGGCATGCAGGAGGTGCTCTCCACTTCTACCACATCCTCCCCTTGGAACTTTCTAATGCCCTTTCACACTAATATATAGTGTGAACATCCCACCCTAGGCCTGACATTTATGTTAATCAACTGCTTATTAGTGTTACAAAAGTACATGAGACAAGGAATTTAGAAAAGGAAATGGTTTCTTTTGGCTCCTGGCTTGGCAAGCTCCAGCCCAAGATCCCATGTCTCTCTTGATTCCTTGGGCAGCATGTGGCAGGCATTTCTCCTCTTGTCTAAAGACAGGGAGCGATGAATAAACAGAAAGATAGAAGTCCCACAATGATCTCAAAGCACAGATACTTGAAACAATACACCTTTGTATTTATGCTAAACATTTAAAAGCTCACTCATCCTTCACAACAGCCTTATCTGATTGGTACATAACCATTTTCATTCTCAAAATGGAGCTTAGTAAGTTTAAGAAATGTGCATAATCCTAAATGCACCCTCTCCATTAAACCTCTCCCCTCAGGGCTCAGGGAATTGAACAGACATGTTTATTGAACAGAAGAGGGGGAGAAAAGAGTGTAAGACCCATGGGAGCAGAGAACATCAAGGAAACAAGGCCTCCTAGACATGACAGGACTGGTGCACATTTGCACTAGGTCTCTATGGGTCTGTACCAGATAGGGTTCCGGCACTGACAGAAGAGGACACAAACCCGATTCCTAACACAGAAATTATCTTCAGTATTTAACTGCTCACAAAGAAAACATTAGCATTCTCCAACAGAGTCTCATTGACAAACCAGACTTAAGGGCAGACCCCATGTCCAACAATTGCTAGTCAACACAAAAGGAACTCAATGGTATTTTTGAAAGTTTGTTTTTATTATGCTTTATCTGGACTTTTAAAACCATACAGATCCTTTGCTTATGTATTAGAGTTTCTGATTTTTGTTTTATGAGTTTTCTGTGTGGTGAATGTGTTTGTCTTAGCATCTGTATGCGTTTCTTGTGCTTTTATTTGGCTTTTTAATTTTTTTATCCAATTCTGGTTTCTTATCTTTTGTCTTATTATTAATATCATTAATTTAGGTACATTTTGTAGTCTAAAGAGAAAAAAGAAAGACAGATAGACAGAAATAAAGGAAGAAAGAAAAAAAGAAAGAAGGAAGGAAGGAAGGAAGGAAGGAAGGAAGGAAGGAAGGAAGGAAGGAAAGAAGGAAGGAAGGAAGGAAAGAAGGAAGGAAAGAGGTGTGGATTTGCGTGGATGGGGAAGTGGGGAGGGGTAACCATACTGAGAATATATTATATGAAAAAATCTATTTTCATTTAAAACATGTCATATATACAGCTAACAAGTGGAAAGTTAGATTTAAATTCATGATCAGTTAAATAAAATCCAAAATCAGAAAGCTAAGAGAGCATGTCCAGCAACATAGAGGTTAGAAGAACAACAAGAGGCACAAGTGGGTGATTGAACTGCTCAGGATGAGGGTTACAAATCTAGGCAGGAGTCATTCTCCTTTGGGGTATCTCATCGGGCCCAAAGGAATGAGCCATATTAAAAGACCAGAGATGCTGAAGGAAAGAGAAGTCTGAAGGGAAGATGGATGATATCTTCAAACCATATAAGCCACTAAAAATGGAAACTGATGCCTTAATATGGCCCCAGGGAATAGATCTAAGTCACCAATATGGAAGGCCCAGATGAATGCAAGAAAGAACTAGATATGAATTCCATCCCTTAAAACACAATCCAGTGCTTGAGAAATCAAGGAGCACCACTAGACCCATGCCAGAAGACTCAGGAAAACTTCATACCAAGGATGCTATGGAGAGATTCCTACTCTGTGCAAGAAATCAAATGATTTACCTGGAAGAAATCTTTTCCCGCTCACAGGTGGAACTTCTAAGGAAACCAATACAGAGTAAAAGCCTTCCTGTTGAGTGAAATATCACCTGGATTATTTCTGACTGTGTGGCAGAAAACAAGAAAAAAATGACAATAAAGCCCTATTTTTTCAGGTCACAAAGACTGAACACTATTGAAAAAGATAAACTATATGTTAATAATAAAAAACAGGGTGGTCTTCCATAGATCATGCAAATTTCACAAGCTATCACGCACTAGAATTGACCAAACACACTCTCTTGATCCCCACTTAGACAATACCTATGTCTTCCAATATTATCTCCCTTGCTTCTCTGACTGCTCCAAAGCTCATTCTTCTGGCCAGGCCACGCTTTCTTCTCCCCGACCTTATCTGGTATTTCTGACTTTTCTTCTTGATGATTCCCAGTGGATGCTGTCCCTGCTCTCCTCTCATATGATAACTGAACCCAGAACTTTCCCCAAATCTTTATTTCACTGTGACTATCTCATGAGTTACCACAGAAATCCCTGTGGTTTTGGGCCACCCGGATGCCAGCAGTTCCTCCAGTGTAGGTCCTAACGTGTGTCTCTCCCAAGAACATAACACTTACGTACACTCCACCTGAAGAAGCCTCCTCCATGCCCCAAATTGATTTCTCTGACTTGACTTTTCCTAAACGTGCTTTACCTTTTACCAAAATCTGTCCTTCTTTATGATTGGCACCAAATTCTCCTACTGCATAGCTTTTTTATTCTCTCTGAGCTTTAGGGTTCCCCTTTGTAAAATAAGAAATTTTGAATAGATTATTTACAAAGTCATTTTATTTCAATTTTGACATATGTCACACTAAAATGCTGTTTTTAATCTTACCTGAGTTTTCTTTTTCTAGAAGAAAGATAATGGCAAAATAATAAAAATATTAATATTAATAATCAAATTTTATTGAGCAATTTTGTGTGGTAGAACTTTCTATAATTGATGCCTATAACTCACCTCCAAAAGTAAACCTAACCATTATCCTAAAAGATCATGAAACAGGCTAAGGGAGGTTAGGGGGCTTGCTAAAAGGCACATTTCTGTGAAGTGGTCACCTAGGATTCAAGATTTCTTGACCCAGTTCACATCCTTGGACTCCAGATAAAAGCCAATCTTGAGTGTTAACTTAGACTTTCAGTCTTTTCACCTCTGTGTCCTAAAAAAAAAACAAAAAAAAACCCACAAAAAACAAAAAAGCAAAAAAAAAAATCTTTGCCTTTTTATGACTGAGTTCCTGTAACTTTCAAATGGGAGATGGAATAGCTGCTACTACTCCCGTTGCTTAATTTGAGAATAGGCCTCTAGGACTGAGTTAAAGGCTCTAGTAGTCTAAAGACATTCCACCCAGATTTACTTACTCTTCACAATTCTTCATCTTCTTGACCCTTGTGGAAAGACAGCTGATCTCTCAGCTTCACCACTTCAGGAAAGGGTTATCAGGTCTGAATGCAGAGAAAAGATTGAAAAGGCAGACTCCAAGGGAACCAGGACAGAAGTATTAATTTGTAGAAAACCAGTGTTGAAAGCAAGTCTTCCTGTCTACAAGTATAAGAAAGGGTTTCTTAGAAAACAGTAAGCAAATGGACTAGTCCTTCTCTGAAAAGAGGCTCCCATCCTCCCCATTTGCCTATGTTTCTTTGTGGTGGAGGGTGGAAAGAATGACAAAGGTTCCAAGGTTCAAAGGTTCACCAGAGGTTCCAAGATCCAAAGAAAAGCCTTTGCCTCAAACCCATCTCAAAAAACAACTCTATAGAAATACCTCAGTTTCAGAGATCTGAGACCACTGTTCAGCAGTGTCCCTCAGCACCTCGGGGAATACCAGAGGAATGAGAATATAACTAAGAACAGCACAGAGGATCTTTTAATCAGGAAGTATAGGGCAGGCAGTGATCCATGGGGACCTCCAGGAGGAGTACAACTCACCCTACATTTAGAAGCATCAACAGATGCACCAATCCAGTCTGAGATGCCTACACTTTCACTCACTCTGGGAAGCCTAGACCTCAGAAACAACCCTAAGACATGGTGGGACTCAAATAAACTAAAGATTGTTTTCTGCTACTCAGCTAACTGGGAATTCAAAGTAAGGAGCTAAAAGTAAAGGAGTTATGTTGACACTCCTGTCCACTTGAGTCTGCAGCTTGAAATCAAGACAACTTCATATATAAAGCAGCCCATCTGACCCTGGCACAGAGTGACTCTGTTGTCTCACTTGTGCTGATATAATCTCCTCTCCAGACCACATGCCCCTTGTCAGTCTTCATGTCTGCTTCATAACAATATGGGGAGATGAAATACATTTGTTCTTCACTCTGCACCCACAACAATATTTTATTTAGTCCCTAGGGGGGAGATCACTTTCTCCTTCTATGTGCAGATGTTGATTGATACAGATAAAAACAAAATAGCTTACTAGATAAGGCTTTATCCTAGAAATCAACCTAGAGTACATCTGTTTCATTAGTCAATCAGCTTGTTTATTTAGCGACCTGCAGACTCCATGAGAACAGATGGAAAAGAAAACCAACGAGAGTCATGCTTTGCAAACCTTACAGAACTCGAACATCACCTAGGGATCTCGTTAAAATGGAGCCTCCAATTCAAGGTCTGTGAACGGGGCCTGGGTTCTACATTCCTAACAAGCTCCCAGCTGCTAGTAATCCTACTGATGCCTGGACCACACCAGGGCTCCAGTCAGACTCACTAGCTTCAAATCTTGACTCTGACTCTTGGTAACCATGTGACCTTGGGTGGGCTAATTAACAATTCTGAGCCTCCCTGACATCATTTGTGAGAGGATGCAATATATGATATCCTGCTGAAAGTTCATATAGGTTATAATTAACAATGATTCAAAGGAGTTATGGTTTATCATGGGCATTCAGCAAGAAGCAGTGTGAGTTACTGGGCCAGCATGGCTCGTTTCTGATAAATATGGTGATATATCTTTGTATTAGGTCCCTAGGGTGATAGTCTATGAAAAGAGGATGGTTTTGATGAAATACCCCTGTGGTGGTCATGTGGAGGTGAGAGGCTCTTCTTCTACACCAGCTTTGGAATATCTTACTCCCAAAATGTGCTCTGCCCGCTGCCTGAGATGGTGCCCTTCTCTATTCCCTTCCTCTGTGTTTCCAGTCTAAACTCATGAGCTATCTTTATTCACTGTATATTGCAATTAGAATGTAGGGTAATTCCCAAATATAAATGGGTCCACCCATCCACACCAGGAACTATAGAAATTATATATCATTTAAAAATGCTGGCAATTAGATTATATTTTATTATGAGGAAGAAAAAGGAAAGATGATAAAAAAAAAAAAAACCAACGCCTTAGTGGAAGAGACCTGAATGCATCAGCCTGAGAATCTAAAATGAAGCAGACCCTCAGAAATCCTGACTCACCAACCTGACAGAGCTGATGAGGACACAGATCCTACCTCAGTGGTTTCCCTGGTGACATAAAGATGGCTCTCACTTTTGAGAGGCAAGGCAAGATTCTGAAAACATGCTACAATTCATTGGGGACCATCCCATCTCAAATCCAGGTTTACCCTCATGAGCTGCATATACATATAAGTGGATAGAATCAAAATAAAAATTATCACAGTATAAAGGGTCACTGGTTGCAAAGACATAGAACAATTCCTTTTTACCAACTCATCCATAGAAAATAGTAACCTATGTTTTACAGTCAAGGAAAGTTCAAAGTTCACATTTCTTTAAGACTTGTCTTACATAACAGTCAGAAAATGACAGTCAGCTTCAGCTTTTCCATCTACTAGTGATTCCTATTCTACCCTACATCTAAGAGACCAGTCATGATGCACTCATGGCTACTAAAAGGTTCTGTCCTAGTTAGCTTCAGTGGTCAACTTAACATAACCCAGGGTCAACTTGGAAGGGGGAACCTCAGTTGAAGAATTGCCCAGATCAAATTGCCCTGTAAGTATTTCTGTGGGGCATTGTCTTCTTTGATAATTCTTGTGGGATAATCTAGCCCACTGTAGACAGCACAATCCCTAGGGAGTTGCCTGGGCTATATAAGATACCTGAGCATAGGCCTTGCAACATGAGTCAGTAAGCAGCATTCCTCCATGGTTTCTGCTTCAATTCCTGCCCCAAGTTCCTTTAATAATATACTGTGACCTAGAAGTATAAGCTGAGATAAACTCTTTCCTTCTCTAAGTTGCTTTTGCTTATGTTCTTTATCACAACAACAGAAAGAACAGGTTCCAAACAGAAACTTTGAAAATAAACAACTGATATGTTCATGTAGATAAATCCTGTCTTTCTCTCCATTCTGGTTACAACACTGACTAGGATGGAATCTTTCCTTTCTGCTTTGATCTCCTCTACTATTGGAACCACAAGAGTACTCACAGAAAGCCTTTGTTGAGCCAACACTCTATTAAAATAACTGGAACATCCTCAACTGAGTGGTAAAATAGAATACTATGAAAATGATGATTTCAATCATTTAAAAGCTCATAGCTTAGTGACATTATGCACATTTACCAATTCTACTGTGTCTAGAAACTTTCACCATTTCAGACTGAAATTCTGCACTCTCTATAATAACTACTTATCTCACATGAATCAGTCTTTCATGATCTCACCTCGCTCTCTATCTCTATAAATTTGACTAATCTTGTATGTCATAGAACAGAAATCAGTGGTTGTTCTTTTGTTTAAGCTTATTTCACTTAGCATAATGTCTTCTAGCCTCGTCCATGCTGTGTGACATAGGAATTTCATACCTTTTTATAATAGAATAATATTTTACTGACTGTGTATGCTTTTTCTTTATCCATTCACAGATGGATAAAAATGAGGATGGTTTCCAGAATTTGCCTGTTGGGAATTGTGCTGCTATATGCATAACTTTATAGTATCTATTTAAGTTTCTGCTTTCATTTTCTGGGGAATATCCACCAAAAGCAGACTTGCTGAGTCCTGCTGCATCTTACATTGATGATTACTGATTCCAATTGTCCACATCCTTGCCAATAATTATTTTCAAAGTCGATTTTATAATAACTGCTGCCCTTTCTATATTGAATGTTCTCCAATGTCCTGTGTATTAAAGTGTTGGTACCCAGAATCCTTCTAACAGAAAGTAGTGTAATTGTTAGTAGGTTGGACCTTTTGGGAGGGAGGTGGTTGGGTTATTGAAGTTATTATTGCCAAGAGAATTTTGAAACCCTGGCCTTTTCCTATTCCATCCTACTTCCATCATGTGCTCTTGCTTGGCATGATGCCATTCTGTGCGATTAAAGCAACAGGAACCAACCAATTTGAGTCTGGAGCCTCCTAAAATGTGAACTGAACTAAATCATGTATATTTACAAGTTGATTTTCTTGATGTAGCAGAAAGTCTAACCAACACAAATAACCATGACAATGAGTGTGAAAAGGCATCTTATTTTAATTTATTGCATGTTCCTTGTCTCAGTGGGTTTCCTTTCATTTTCTTTGTGTTGCCACGTGTATAGATTTGTAGAGAAAGTCTATTCAAACCCTCTGTATATTTTATATTTTTGTTTACTTCCTTATTTAGTGACTGTGTATGTGCATAACTCTCTGTCTCTGTCTCTGTCTCTCTCTGTCTTTCTCTGTCTCTGTCCTGTGTATGTGTCCACATGATTCTGATTCCATGTCTCTGTGATCATGCACATAAGACAGCATACGTGTAGAAGTTAGAGAACAACTTTCAAGATTGAGTTCATGCCTTCCACTTTGAAGCAGAGGCCCTTCTTGTTATTTCTGCTGCTATGCTGTATAATATAGGATACCTGATTCATGTGCATCCTGTCAATTCTCCTATCTCTTCTTCCCATCTGGTAGAAGGAGATGCTGGGATTACAGATGCATACCAGTTTCTAGCTTTTTGCATGCCTTCTGGGAATTGACTTCAGGTCATCAGACTTACAAATTAATCTTCTAAGTTCTCCTTTTATATATTTTTTAATTATATTGTTTGTTGTGTTGTTGAGCTGTAGGATATTCTTACAAATCCTAAATGATTTTTTCTTTTATTATTTATTTGATATATTTTTTATTTACATTTCAAATGATTGCCCCTTTTCTGCCTCCCCACTCCCATAAGCCCTCTTCCCTAGCCCTATTCCCCCATCCACCCCTTCTCACTTCCCTCTTCTAGTATTCCCCTATACAGCTACACTGAGTCTTTCCAGAACCAGGGGCCACTCCTCCGTTCCTCTTGGACATCATTTAATATGTGGAGTATGTCTTGGGTATTCCAAGTTTTCTAGATGAATATCCACTTAGGGAAACACAAAAATCACTTAAAGAAATTCAGGAGAATATGGGTCAAAAGATAGTAGCCAATAAGGAGGAAATGCAAAAATCACTTGAAGAAATACAGGAGAACTTTAATCAACAGGCAGAACTCATGAAAGAGGAAACACAAAAATCTCTCAAAGAATTACAGGAAAACACAAGCAAGCAAGTGAAGGAACTGAGCAAAAACAGCCAGGATTTAAAAACAGAAGTAGAAACAACTAAGAAATCGCAAAGGGCAACAACTTTGGAGATAGAAAACCTTAGGAAGAAGTGAAGGGGCCTTAGATGAAAATATCAACAACAGAATACAAGAGATAGAAGAAAGAATCTCAGATGCTGAAGATACCATAGAAACAATGGACTCAACAGTCAAAGAAAATGCAAAATGCAAAAAGCTTGTAACCCAAAACATCCAGGAAATCCAGGACACAATGAGAAAGCCAAACTTAAGGATTATAGCATTGATGAGAGTGAAGATTTACAACTTAAAGGACCAGCAAATATCTTCAACAAAATTATGGAAGAAAAACTTCCCTAATCTAAAGAGAGAGATGCCCATGAATATACAAGAAGCCTACAGAACTCCAAACAGACTGGACCAGAACAGAAATACCTCCTGTTACATAATAATCAAAACCCCAAATGTACAGAATGTTAACAACTTGTCAGATAGATAGTTGCAAACATTTTTCCATTTTGTTTCTTTTTTTTAAAATTTAATTGTCAGAATAATTGTGCATATCCATGGGGTAAAGTGCAAAGTTCCAAGTAAAGTAAGGATTTTTAGACTCTTTCCTCAGTTGTGTACTGTGGCATTGTGGTGAGATATTCAAAATTACTTTTGAAACATGAATGGTGGCTGTGTCTATCACAGAGCACTTGGGAGGCTGAGGCAGAAGAACTGCCATGAATTTAAGGTCGAGCTACACAGCAAGGACCAGGAAAGCCTAAACCACACAGCAATACCCTTTCTTAGAAAAAGAAATCCTCTCTTCTAGCTATTCTAAGATATGCAATATTATATTATATTATATTATATTATATTATATTATATTATATTATATTATATTATATTATATTATATTATATTATATTTATTATATTATATTTATTATTTGTTCAGCTTATGGCATTCTGATGCTAAGCATGTAATCTGCTGCTGAGCTCCACCTAGCCTCACAATTCAACCTGACCTTTCAGCTACTCATCAGGTCCTTTGATCCAGACATATTTTTAACTTTGAGGAAGTACAATTTTACTGTATTTTTCTTTTGTTACCTGTGCTTTTGGTCTTGTATCCACAGTATCATTGCCAAATTCAGTATCAGAAGCCATTTTGCTTCTTTCAAGGTTTTATAGTTTTAGTTCATTTATGTCTTTCATTCATTGTGAGTGGATTTTCATATATAATATTGAGTTAACAGTCAGTAAAAATCTAGTTTTCTTAGTACTGTTGGTTCAAAAGACTGTCCTTTCACTCTTGGTTGGTCTTGGTAATCTTTTGCACCAATCATAAATGAGTTTTTACTTCTGGATTCTCTATACCCTTCCATCAGTCTGCTTATCTGCCTTTATTTCATTTTAAAAAATTTAATTTATTGTCCATGTATGTATGTACAATTGTCACATAATATGTGCATGGAACATACAAGAGAAGTTCGGGAAGTTGGTTCTCTCCTTCTACCACAAGGGTACCAGTGATCAAAATCAGATCATGGGGCACACTGAGAAAGCCAACCTACCTACTGTTCTAGGTCATTTTAATAACCACATTTGACCATCAGAGAATATGAGTGCTTCATTTTAATTTTCATTTCTTAATGTTGTTTGGTTATAGTGGCCCACATAATCTACATGGATTTTAGTATGGGTCTGTATATTTCCATGAAAGATGTTCAGTTACTTTTCCTGCTGCTAAGATAAGATACTCTGACAAAGCAATTTGTAGAAGAAAGGATTCATTTGGCTCACAGTTAGAAGTCACGTTCCATTGTGGTAGGGTTGTCAGATGGCAGGAACTTGAGGTAACAGACTGCATCTGTAGTGAGGAAGAAGAAACCAATGGAAAATGCTGGCCACCTATGTATACAGTGCAGGACCCAAGGCCAGGGAACTCTAAAAGTCTTTCCACCTCAATTAGTCCAATCAAAATATTTCCTCAGAGACATAGCTAAATAACTTCTCATAGTGTGACTGGAGGCTTTTCTTCTAGGTGACTATAGACCCTGTCAGGTTAATAGTCACTGTCAACTAGAGCAGATGATAATGGGATTTTGGATAAAAATCATCTTGATCCTGTAGACATCTTTGGGTACTAATGGTATCTTAACAATTAAGGCTTCAAATCCATGAAAACTTGCTCTTGTCTTATTTAATTTCTTGGAGCAACATTTTTCTGATTTCTATGTACACATCTTTTAGCTCCTTTGCTCAATTTGCTGCTAAGTATTCTGTTGGTTTTGATGCAATTATAAATGAAATTGTTTTCTTAATTTCCTTCTCAGATTGTTCATTGTTAGTGTATGGAAATACTTGATTTTTGTGTTGATCTCTCCTGCAACTTTAATGAATTTTTAAGGACTTTATTAGTTTGAACAACTTTTTTGTGGAATCATTAGTGTTTTCTGCATTAAAAAATCACCTTATTTGACAACAGAGATAATGACTGTTCCATTCCAGTAAGGATGGATCTTATTGCTGTTTCTCACCTAATTGCTCTGCCCTGAAAATCCAGTATTACAGCAAATAGTGGGTAAGTGTTGCTGATCTTGGAGGGGAAGTTGCAGCCTTTCACCACTGTGTATGATGCTATAGGAAGCCAGTAGATGTTTTCAATGCAAATTTTCTGAGAAGCAAATGGACTTATTTCAGAAAACTGTTTTTGGTTTTTTTTTTTTTTTTGTATTTGTTTGTTTATTTTGTGGCAGCAAGATCAGTCAAGAAGCAGCCTGTATGTGACAGGGTTTGGCTTGGTGTTTCTTTTTGTTGGGTTGTTGAATTGTCACTGTGACCTGTGAGGGACAAGCTTGAATTCCTATGTCAGTACTAGTGCAAGATTCAGAGGCTGCCTTGAATTCTCTGGGATACCTATGTCAATAGGTGCACACACTGAATGCAGGCCCAGGACTAAGATAGAAGGTCCTTGAATTCTCAGATGCCCTCAGCTTGGTGAAGATGAAATACACTTGAAACAGGAGTGTTTCCTCATCCCTGAAACTCAGTAAAAGGATTCTACTTTTGTACCAAAGTCCAGGTCTTAAGTCATTAACCCCATTCCCATGTCTCTCTTCACCAACATCTTTATCTGAAAGACAAGAGTTATAATAAATACCTTCATGGGTTTCACAGGGCTAAATCTTTTACGAGAATGCAAAACTCAGTACTAAGCAAACCAGGCAGAGTAAAGAGAGAAAGCTCATTGCTTAACAGTACTCACTGTTCTTCTAGAGGATAAGAGTCAAGTTCACAGAACCCACATTGACAGTTAACAATCAACTGTATCTCCATTTTCATGGTATCTGACACCTTCTTCTGGACTTTGTCAGCACCTACACATACGATGCATATGCTCACATTCACACACACACACTACAAATAAAAATAAATGTTAAAAAGCAAACCTGGCAAATCAAGGTACCACATATCGAATTGTTCATCCAACAAATATGAATAGGGAAGCTTTTGTATGCCAGGCACTGTTTCATCCTAGAAATTTTAAATTATCTGTCTTTTATGGAATGAATATACTGGTAATGGAAGCATGGCACAGATTTTAAAAATTAAAATACTTAGTAAGTCAAGTAATGATAAATACAATGAAGTAAAAATAAAGCAACAGATTATTCATTCTGACTCAAACTAGAAGCCAAGCAAAGTGTTCATCAGAGTACAATGACTAGATTGTGGTATATTCATGCAAAGAAAAGAAACTTTCTACAGCTCCCAAACATCAACCTGCTGATAGATAGAATGTGAGTAACTTAGAGATTGTGATGAGAAAAAAGAAGCTACCTGTAAGAAGATGCAGGCCAGAAGATTCTATTAATAAGAAGTCTAAAGCCAGGCAAAACTAAGTGACTGCAGTTAGAGGAAGAAGATGATTTACTGAGGAACTAAAGGAAATGTTGTTGTGCCTAAGATATTGCATGTCTTAATTTTGTGTCAGTCATATGAGAAATTCAGGCAAACTATCATCAAAGGTACATTTAGACTGATGCAGTATGTGTACTGCACTAAGTGTATGGCATACTTTTATTGGCTGCAAAAACAAACAAACAAACAAACAAACAAAACTTATTTTTTAAATAGATAAGGTCTGGGGAAAAGGCTCACCCAGTAAAATGTTTGCCTTAAAAATAACTCCCAGAACACTAATTAAAAACATTCATTCATGGTGGTATGTTCTTATAATCCAAATATTGGGGATGCGGAGAGGGACAGAAAATGCCCAAGGCTCATTGGTTAGGCAACATAGCCTAATTGGTGAGCTACACACTAAATAAGGGATGCTGTTGCATAAAAATAAAAGAGGGGTCCAGAGAATAATAAACAAGGTCAACTTCTAGCCTCCATAAATGCACATATATACACATACTCATACACACACTCAAACATGTATACATATTATACACATACAGAGCAAATACAGATGAACAATTAGACACACTATTTTTCAATAAGCAAGCACTAGCTTCTGACTTTCTTTTTTTTCTTTTTTTAATCTTTTTTTTATTATCTTCTTCATTTACATTACCAATGGTAAAACCTTTCCCAAATTCCCCCCTCCCAAAAGTCCCCCTCCCCAACGATTCCCTACCTCTCCTCCCACCCCCTTCCTCCATGTATATGCCCCTCTACCTGACACACTCCCACCTCCCCTCCCCCCCATACTCCTCCCCCCATCTGTTTCCTTTTGTTGGGCCCTTTATTGAGCCTTTACCTGACCAAAAACCACTCCTCCCACTGATGCCCAACAAGGCATTTCTCTGCCACATTTTTGGCTGGAACAATGTGTACTCCTCGGTTGATGGTTCAGTCCCTGGGAGTCTTGGGGTATCTGCGTGTCCGAAGTCATTGTTCTTCCCATGGGACTATATACCCCTTCAGCTCCTCTGGACCACCCTCCAGACCCCAAGCTCAGTCCAATAGTTGGTTGCTAGTTTCTGCCTCTGTATTTGTAAAGCTCTGGCAGTGCCCCTCTGGATACAGCCATGGCATGCTCCTTTTGGTACATGCTTCTTGTCATAGTGTTGGGGTTTGTTGACTGTTTATAGGATGAATCCCCAGGTAGGGCACCCAGTGGGTGGCCTTTACTTCAGACTCTGCTCCACACATTGCCTCCCTTGTTGCTCCTGTGAGTATTTTGTTCCCTTTCTCAGAGGAACCATAGCACCCTCACGTGAAACTTCCTTCTTGAGCTTCCTGTGCTGGGTGAATTGTAAATTGTTTATTTTGAGCTTTTGGGCTAGCATCTGCTTATTAGTGAGTGCATACCATGTGCATTCTTTTGTGACTGGGTTATCTCGCTCAGGATGACACTTTCTAGTTCCATCCATTTGCCTAAGAATTTCATGAATTCATTGTTTTAATAGCTGAATTGTGTATATATACCACAGTTTCTGTATCCATTCCTCTGTTGAGGGACATCTGGGTTCTTTCCAGCTTCTGGCTATTATAAATAAGGCATCTATGAACATAGTGGAGCATGTGTCCTTATTACATGTAGGAGTACCTTCTGGGTATATGCCCAGGAGTGGTATACCTGGGGCCACAGGTAGTACTATGTCTAATTTTCTGAGGAATTACCAAACTGATTTCCAGAGTGGTTTTACCAGCTTGCAATCCCACCAACAATGGGGAAGTGTTCTTTCCCCACATCCTCTCCAACATCTGCTGTCCGCTGAGATTTTAATCTTAGCCATTCTGACTGGTGTAAGGTGGAATCTCAGTGTTGTTTTGATTTGCATTTCCCTGATAACTAAGGATGCTGAGCATTTCTTTAGGTGCTTTAGAGCCATTTGAGTTTTCTCACTTGAGAATTCTGTTTAGCTCTGTACCCCATTTTTTAAAAGGGTTATTTGATTCTCTGGAGACTAACTTCTTGAGTTCTTTGTACACGTTGGATATTAGCCCTCTATCAGATGTAGGGTTAGTAAAGATCTTTTCCCAATTTGTTGGTTGCCATTTTGTCCTATTGACTGTCTTTTACCTTACAGAAGCTTTGCAGTTTTATGAGGTCCCATTTGTCCATTCTTGTTCTTAGAGCATAAGCCACTGGTGTTCTGTTCAGAAACTTTTCCCCTGTGCCCATGTGTTCAAGATTTGACCCCACTTTCCCTTCTATAAGCTTCAGTGTGTCTGATTTTATGTAGATCTTTGATCCACTTGGACTTGAGCTTTGTACAAGGAGATAAGAATTCGTCGATTTGCATTTTTCTGCATGCAGACCTCCAGTTGATCCAGCACCATTTGTTAAAAATGCTCTTTTTCCACTGGATTTTTTTAGCTCCATTGACAAATATCAAGTGACTGTACCTGTGTGTGTTCTTTACTGGGTCTTCAATTCTACTCCATTGATCTTCCTGCCTGTCTGCATACCAAACAGTTTTTATCACTATCGTTCTGTAGTAGAGCTTGAGGTCAGGGATGGTGATTCCCCCAGAATATCTTTTGTTGTGGAGAATAGTTTTTGCTATCCTGGGTTTTTTTGCTATTCCATATGAATTTGTCAATTGCTCTTTCTAGGTCTATGAAGAATTGATTTGAAATTTTGATGGGGATTGTATTGAATCTCTAGGTTGCTTTCAGCAAGATGGCCATTTTTACTATATTGATCCTACCAATCCATGAACATGGGAGATCTTTACATCTTCTGAGACTTTCTGCAATTTCTTTCTTCAGAGGCTTAAAGTTCTTGTCATATAGACCCTTCACTTGCTTTGTCACAGCTAGGTATGAAAAATTAGTTGGGACTATTGTGAAGGGTGTCATTTCCCTAATTTCTTTCTCATCTTGTTTGTCCTTTGAGTAGAGGAAGGCTACTGATTTGCTTGAGTTAATTTTATATTAAGCCACTCAAGCCACTTTGCTGAAGTTGTTTATCAGTTTTAGGAGTCCTTTGGTGGAAGTCTTGGGGTCACTTAAGTATACTATCATATCATCTGCAAATAGTGATAGTTTGACTTCTTCCTTTCCAATTTGAATTCCTTTGACCTCTTTTTGCTGCTTGATTCCTCTGGCTAGGACTTCAAGTACTATATTGAATAGATTGGAAGAGAGTGGGCAGCCTTGTTTGGTCCCCGATTTTAGTGGGATTGCCTTAAGTTTCTCTCCATTTAGTTTGATGTTGGCTACCGGTTTGCAGTATATTGCTTTCACTATGTTTAGGTATGGGCCTTGGACTCCTGATCTCTCCAAGACATTTATCATGAAGGGATGCTGGATTTTGTCAAAAGCCTTTTCAGCATCTAATGAAATGACCATGTGTTTTTTTTTTCTTTTAGTTTGTTTATGTAGTGAATTACATTGACAGATTTCTGTATATTGAACTGTCCCTGCATCCCTGGGATGAAGCCTACCTGATCTCGGTAAAATATAGTTCTAATGCAGTCGTAGATTAGGTTGGCCAGGATTTTGTTCAGTATTTTTGCATCAATATTCATGAGGGAGATTGGTCTGAAGTTCTCCTTCCTTGTTTGGTTTTTGTTTGGTTTAGGTATAAGCTTGATTGTTGCTTCACAGAATGAGTTGGGTAGTGTTCCTTGAGTTTCTATTTCCTGGAAAAGTTTGAAGAATATTGGTATTAACTCTTCTTTAAAGATCTGATAGAATTCCCCACTAAACCCATCTTTTCCTGGGCTTTTTTTTTTTATTTTGAAGGGAGACTATTAATGACTGCTTCTATTTCCTCATGGGTTATGAGACTATTTAGATGGTTTATCTGATCCTGTTTTAACATTGGCACCTGGTATGTATCTAGAAAGTTATCCATTTTATCCAGGGTTTCAAACTTTGTTGAGTATAAACTCTTGTAGTAGGATCTGGTGATTTTTTGAATTTCCACAGTTTCTGTTGTTATGTCTCCCTTTTCATTTCTGATTTTATTAATTTGGATACTGTCTCTGTCCCCCCTGGTTAGTCTGGCTAAGGGTTTATCTATATTGTTGATTTTTTTCAAAGAAGCAGCTCCTTGTTTTATTGATTTTTTGTATAGCTGTTTTTGTTTCTGCTTGGTTGATTTCAGCTCTATGTTTGATTATTTCCTGCCATCTACTCCTCTTGGGTGTATTTGCTTCCTTTTGTTCTAGAGCCTTCAAGTGCACTGTCAAGCTATTAGTGTAAGCTCTCTCCATTCTCTTTTGGGAGGTACACAGAGCTATGAGTTTTCCTCTTAGCACTGCTTTCATTGTTAGCAGTGAATTCATTACCATAAATTTTGGTATGATGTGTCTTCATTTTAATTGAATTCTAAAAAGTCTTTAATTTCTTTCTTTATTTCTTGTTGGCCAAGCTATCATTGAGAAGAGCATTGTTCAAAGTCCATGTATATGTGTGTTTTCCATTGCTTTTGTTTGAGCTTAAGACCAGCCTTAGGCTGTGATGATCTGACAAGATACATGGAATAATTTCAATATTTCTACATCTGTTGAGGCCTGTTTGGTGACCAATTATATGGTCAATTTTGGAGAAGGTACCATGAGATGATGAGAAGAAGGTATATTCTTTTGCTTTAGGGTGGAATGTATAAATCTATTAGATCCAGTTGGTCGATAACTTCAATTAGTTTCACTGTATCTCTGTTTAGTTTCTGGTTCCATGACTTGTCAGTCTTGAAGTCTCCCACTATTATTGTGTGGGGTACAATGTGTGCTTTGAGCTTTAGTAAAGTTTCTTTTATGAATGTGGGTGCCCTTGCATTTGGAGCACAGATGTTCAGAATTGACAGTTCATCTTGGTAGACTTTTCCTTTGAACAGTATGAAGTGTCCCTCCTTATCTATTTTGACAACTTTTGGTTGAAAGTCAATTTTATCTGATATAAGAATGACCACTCCAGCTTGTTTCTTGGGACCATTTGCTTGAAAAATTGTTTTCCAACCTTTGACTCTTAAATAATGCCTGTCTTTGTCACTGAGGTGGGTTTCTTGTATGCAGCAAAATGTTGGGTCCTGTTCACATATCCAGTCCATTAGTCTATGTCTTTTTATAGGGGAATTGAGACCATTGATATTAAGAGATATTAAGGAAAATTGATTGTTGCTTACTCTTATCTTCTTAGTTAAAGGTGACATTCTGGTTGTATAGCTCTCTTCTATTGGGTTTGATGAAAGATTACCTTGTTGATTTTTCTACAGTGTAGTTTGCTGTCTTGTGTTGGTATTTTCCACCCATTATCATTTGCAGAGCTGGATTTGTGGAAAGACACTGTGTAAATTTTCTTTTGTCATGGAATGTCTTTTTTCACCATCTATGGTAATTGAACGTTTTGCTGGGTATAGTAGTCTGAGCTGACATTTATGTTCTCTTAGGGTCTGTATGATATCTGCCCAGGCTCTTCTGGCTTTCATTGTCTCTGGTGAGAAGTCTGGTGTAATTCTGATAGGTCTGCCTTTATATGTTACTTGACCTTTTTCTCTCACTGCTTTTAATATTCTTTCTTTGTTTAGTGCACTTGGTGTTTTGATTATTATTTGACAGGAGGAGTTTCTGCCCTGGTCCAATCTGTTTGGAGTTCTGTAGGCTTCCTGTATGTTCATGGGCATCTCTTTCTTTAGGTTAGGGAAGTTTTCTTCTATAATTTTGGTGAAAATATTTATTGGGCCTTTAAGATGTAAATCCTCACTTTCTTCTATTCCTATAATCCTTAGGTTTGGTCTTCTCATTGTGTCCTGGAGTTCTTGGATGTTTTGTGTTACAAGCATTTTGCATTTTACATTTTCTTTGACTGTAGAGTCAATGATTTCTTTGGAATCTTCAGCATCCAAGATTCTTTCTTCTATCTCTTTTATTCTGTTGTTGATGCTTGCATCTATGACTCCTGAATTCTTTCCAAGGTTTTCTATTTTCAGAGAAGTCTCATTTTGTGATTTTTTTGTTGATTCTATTTCCAGGTTTAGATCCTGTATAGTTTTGTTCAGTTCCTTCACTTGATTGTTTGTTTTTTTCCTTAAATTCTTTAAGGAATTTTTGTGTTGCCTCTTTAAGGGCTTCTACCTGTTAATCCATGTTCTCCTGTGTTTCTTTTAGGATTTTTGTGATTCCTCTTTATGGGTTTTTGCATGTTGACCCATGTTCTCCTGTAATTCCCTATGGGATTTTTGTATTGCCCCTTTAAGGGTTTCAACCTGTTGACCCATATTATCCCATATTTCTTTAAGAGATTTTTGTGTTTCCTCTTTAAGGGCTTCTACCTTTTGATCCATATTCTTTTGTCTTTCTTTAAGGGATTTTTGTGCTTCTACCTTTTGACCCATGTTCTCTTGTATTTCTTTAAGGGAGTTATTTATGTCCTTCTTGAAGTTCAGTGATATGAGATGTGATTACAAATCTGGTTCTTGCTTTTCTGATGGAGTATGTAGGATTTGCTGTTTTGGGAGAGCTGGGTTCTGATGGTGCCATGTTGCCTTGTTTTCTTGTGGTAATGATCTTGTGTTTGCCTTTAGCCATATCGTTATCTCTGGTATTAGCTGGTCTTGCTAACACTATCTTCTCTATCCTGCAGGCCTGTGTTTCTGTACTCCTGGGATTCTCTTTCAGTCCAATGCCCTGAAACCCACTGATTCTACAGGAAGTATCAGGCGATGGGGTCTCCCCTAATACCTTGCTCCTGTCAGTTCTCTAGAGAGTATCAGGAAGTGGTGTCCTCTCCGTGCCAGATGTGGAACAGGTCTCCCACACCCAACAGCAAGGTGTGGTGACAGGGGAGGAGAGAGGGGTAGAAGGTGGAAGGAGATAGGCAAACTAATACCCTGCTCCTATTGGTTCTCTAATACCCAGCTCCTCGCTTCTGACTTTCATATGCATATTGATGTGGGAATAAGTTTGAGTATGAGTTTTGAAAATAGAAAGGATTAGGGCCTTCTTCTTCCTTGATCCAGCATTGTAGGGGAGTACCAAGACAGAGAAAATGGAGGGTGAAAGATAGGAGAATGGATGGAGAGAAGAGGACTTATAGGGCATATTGGGGGGGGGGGGCTGGGAAAGGGGAAAGCTTTTAGAATGTAAACAAAGAATATAGAAAATAAATATTAAAAAATTAAAAAAAAAGAAAATAGAAAAGAAACTGTGAGATAGAAAAAAATTTAATGAGGTGGGATTGAGAGAGTAATAGAACACACATAATATAAAATTAGAAAGGGTAATACTCGGGGTAGGAGGCACAAGGGAGATGGGGGGTCAGGGGGGCGGGGTAGGAGAGAAAAATAGATCAGGAAGATCAACCAAAGCACGGTATGAGATTTTTTTTTTAATTTTTTTTATTCGATATAATTTATTTACATTTCAAATGATTTCCCCTTTTCTAGCCCCCCATTCCCCGAAAGTCTCGTAAGCCCCCTTCTCTTCCCCTGTCCTCCCACCCACCCCTTCCCACTTCCCCGTTCTGGTTTTGTCGAATACTGCTTCACTGAGTCTTTCCAGAACCAGGGGCCACTCCTCCTTTCTTCTTGTATCTCATTTGATGTGTGGATTATGGTTTTTTTTTTTTTTTTTTTTTTTTTTTTTTGGTTTTTTTGAGACAGGGTTTCTCTGTATTGTCGTGGCTATCCTGGAACTCACTCTGTAGACCAGGCTGGCCTCGAACTCAGAAATCTGCCTGCCTCTGCCTCCCAAGTGCTGGGATTAAAGGCCTTCACCACCACCTCCTGGCTATAGGAGATATCTTAATCCATGAAGTTCTTTACCTCGGGATCAATGTAAAACAGTTAGGCATGGGGCAAGGATTTCTAATCCCAACCCTGATGAAGAGAAGACATCTTGATTCCTAGGACTCAATAGTCAACTTGCCTAGCCTAATTGGCCATTTCTGGGATCATTGAAAGACACTGCCTCAAAAATATTAGGTGGAGGATGATACAGGAAAACACCTAACATCACTTTTTGGTTTACACACAGAAACAAACAGATGAACAGACAGAGAGGCAAATACATACATACACACAAAAGTAAAATTAATTGATTCAAATAACTAAATAAACAAATCCACAGAGTTGATGTGCAAATATGAACGAGGTAGAGTTAGTTTGGCATAATGGTTGATGTGGAATGAGAATTCAATATAAAATACATATATTCCACTACCATTCATTGATTTTCAGGAGCCCATAACCTGTGCTTTAGGGAAAAAGAGTCTCCCTCTTGCCTATTTGTATATTTCTGTTTCCCATAATCTCTACGCACATACACTCCAACAGCTCATTTGGGAGGCTGTACTTAAGTGCCCTAATGCTAGGACTAGACTCACCAATGTGCCTTGGAAATTCCCAGCAATTCCAGACTGCTCTGCACCGTACATCCTAATCTCTTGCCCCTGAGATTGCAATGACAAAGATATATCACATTTTCCTATGCAATGGGCTTGAATTATCCTGGGGATAATGGAAAGGTATTTTTCATCTTTAAGTGTTAATGAATATAAATGGGATTCACAGCCCATTTCTCTGTTCTCTTCCCTTTCTGAAGTGAGATAATAGAAAATTTCCAGTGGCAAGAGAGGGAAGAGGGATCCTTCTTTCAGCCCTCCCACTCATGACATCCCTAGGATATGAAGGTCTTCTGAAAGCTCAGTGGTTTTACTTTCTGCCCAACTACTCAAAACTCCTATATGTATCAATTAATTGATTCATCACATGTTGAAAGATTGTTAGATCCAAGGAGTTGCAAGAAAACAAACTTTCTTCAGAGAATCCAGACTCATGGGAATCAATTTTTAAACTACTATTCCAAGTTGAATGCTCCTCTCTCTTCTTGTGTGTATTCTCCTCACATTATTTGAAAACAATGCCCTTTCTCCTTCTCATACATTGTTTTACACTTCATTAATTCTAGGATCCAAAAAATTATTTCTCTCTAGCAGGTACACCTTAGTAAGTGTGCTACAGTATTAGTGGTGGTATACAAATGGTCATTGGGAATGAAGAAAATGCAATATATGTATACATGAGACAATTGTGCAATCTCAAAAAGAGTAATATTCTATGGTTTAGGAAAATATGATTGAACCTGAAGATACCACACTAAATAAAATGATAAATATTGCATAATACAGAAGAAAGATCTCACTGGTATGCAGTATCTAAAATGTCTCAATCGTAAAAACAGAATAGAATGGTGGTGTTCAAACCTAAGGGTGAGGAAGTTGTGGGGATGAAGACCAAAGAATGAAATGTTCTATTTCAGAAGTAAGTTGAAGAGATATTTTGAATAATGTGGTGGCTACTGTTAACTACACTTGGTTGCTTATCTGATGCTCAACTTAGAGAGGAAGTGGTTTATTTAGCTTACAGGTTTCACATAATTAATGGAAGTCAAAACAGAAACTGAAGGCAGGAACCTGGAGTCAGGAATTGAAGGCACAAACCGTGAAAGAACAGTGCTGAATGTATTGCTTCATAACTTGGGTCAGCTCCCTTCCTTTCCTTTCTTTATGACTCCTCTCTTTCTTTAGTTCTTTTTTCTTTCTTCTCTGTTTCTTTGTTACTTTTCTTCTAGTTCTTTTATTCTTTGTTTCTCCTCCCCTTCCCCCCCCCCCTCTCTCTCTCTCTCTCTCTCTCTCTCTCTCTCTCTCTCTCGCTCTCGCTCTTTCTCTGCCTTGGAGCTCACCATACAGTATAGACCAGTTTCAACCTCCAAGATTAACCTGCCTCTATCTCCTGATGCTTCTGTCCTTCTTAGAAGGGGAAACAAAATACTCACAGGAGGAAATATGGAAACAAAATGTAAAGCAGAGACTGAAGGAAAGGACAGGACATCCAGAGACTGCCCCACCTAGGGATCCATCCCATATACAGTCAGGAGGAGTTAGAGACAGGACTGAAGAAGCTGAAGGGGTTTACAACCCCAAAGAGGAAAAAAATATCAAACTACAAGGCCCTCAGAGTTCTCAGGTACTAAACCACCAACCAAAGAGTACGCATGGTGTGATCCATAACTCCAGCCACATATGTAGGATGTCCTTGTTGGGGATCAATGGGAGGAGAAGCCCTTGGTCCTGTGGCGGTTCTATGCTCCAGTAGAGGGAATGCCAGGACAGGGAGGTGGGAGTGGATAGGTGGGTGGGGGAGCATCCTCACAGAAGCAGGGAGAAGGGGGTGTGGTAGGGAGTTTCCAGAGGAGAAACCATGAAATGGAATAACCTTTGAAATGTTAATAAAGAAAAGATCCAATAAAAGAAAAAAATAATAAAGGTGTGTGCCATCACTGCCCAGAAATTACTTTTCATATATAGACTAGAACCTCCTCCATAAGGATGGTGTTACCATCAGTTAGCTGGGAGTTCCTACCTCAATTTGAAATATTTTTTTTAATGCCCTCACAGGCCAGTCTTATAGAGGCAGTTCCTCAACTGAGATTCCTTCTTCCCAGGCATGCCTAAGTTTGTGTCAAGTTGAAGAAAAATAAACAGTTCAACAAGCACCTGCTGGATATATAAAATACTGAGAGTAGATTTACATGTTCATACCCCATAATGTAAGACATCTGGAGTTGGGAGGTAATGCATGCTTATCTTAACTTGATTTTGCATTATACCATGTTGTACACAATAGTAGAGAGATGGCTGTATAAAGTCTTCAAGTTAATGATATATAACCAGGGATGATGCATGCCACTTCTTGGAGGAGCCAGAAAGCTGCTAACCATGTCATTACATGGTTCCTTGCTTCACACATTGTGCATGTCTTATGTCTCTAAATGTCTGCATTCCACTGTGATGATGGTGCATAGGAACTTGCTTCCTGCTCATATTAGACAAGCGTCAGAGCAAGAAGAGGACATTTGTTGTTTAAAAGCATGATTGTTACTACTACATGTTTGTCTTGACAAATACATTTAGTTCAGAGTTCTGAATGCTTATTATATTTACTAAGAGGTGGACACATATATTTGGCACAAGTAACAGAATACAGTAAGTCCTGGAACAAAAGAAAGCATGACTTTGATGCATTTGAGAACTGTGGGAGTCTAAGTTCTAAGTAACATAAAAAGGGGACAGCTGGGGAGGAAAACATATTAATTAACTCAGTCTGGTTGTCTGAAATCAGACATAAATTTCCCTACTGTTTTGAAGTAGGGAGGTTCAAGATTGGGTGTCAGTATGGTCAGTGAAGGCTCACTCCCTGGATTGAACATGACAACCTCTTTGTGCCCTCACATGTCCTCTTCCTCCTCCTCTTCCTCCTCCTCCACCTCCTCCTCCTCCTCCTCTTCCTCCTCCTCCACCTGCTCTTCCTCCAGCATAGTCCTGTAACCTGACCTCCACCCTTAGAATTCATACTTAAACCTAGTGTTCTCCCAAAAAGCCTTTCCTAGATATATTCACATTATGGGTTACAATGTGACTACATTGGGGGTCTCTAGGAAGACACAACTGAATCTATAACATAATTGAAAGATGAATCTGAGCAGACACACAGAGACAGGTCATTGGCTGGTCTGTAGGGGCATGGTCAGACCTCATGATATTATCCTGACTACAATGGGATTTGCTCATGAGTTTTAAGACTATTGAGCATGCAGGAAGGTTTACTTATAGTCCTATCTCCAAATGCCACCTACCACCTGTTTCATTAGTCTCTCAGGTAGCACATGCTTTGTGTACAAACAGCTTGTTTGTAGCTTCACCATGAACCTTGGGGTGCACATGCCTACTCCAGGGAAAACAGTCCTTGGAGAGTGGAAGAGTTTCAGAAGCTCCCAAGGGCCTCTCTTCTTGCCTCAGAGCACCATCTGAGTGGTACAATGGCTATACCATTGTCAGTACAGTAGACAGTGAAGAACCCCCTCCTACAAACAGTTTAAATTCTGACTGACCCTGTACCCTGATACAAGGAAGAGGTTGGAGGGAAAAAAGAGAAAACCTCAGAACACACTTCTGGTTTTATCTGTTTTATATACTGCATGATGTCTATAGTTAAACCTTGTTGTAAATCTTAGCTGTGTGTGCTTCAAGACAGTCATGAGCAAGTTACTTCTTTTATCATGGAGTCTCATTCTCTTTACTTATAAAGTGTCCATGCTAATAACTCCATTATAGAGCTGTTTAGAGAATTAACTCTTGGATGTATATGAAGTTCAGAGTGCCTGTCCTGTATCTGTTCTCATCATGAAATCCACTGTCATTATTCTCATCACTGCTATTATTAACATTGACTCAATTTACCAACTTACTTAAATCAAAATTAAATAATTTACTAACCATTTCATATGGATGTAGTTTTGTATTAGTTTGAAGGATACACATGACACATACACATGAACCTGACCCCAAGAAACAAGAAGACGTTATCTAATATGGTTTCATCAGTGACACATTGGTCAGTTTTTGAGGCATCAAGACAGGTCACTGTCCAGATGAACCTGCCAGACCCTGAGAAAACAATTCACAAAGCCTATGAATGGAACACAAAGTTTGACCCAAATATGCTACTTTCGATGCTTGAGTGCCCATCCTGTCATCTCTACCTCATTCCCCAAGTATTTTCTCTGCTGAAGCTAACTTTTATCTGCAGCTAACCTGCAGAAACTGTATGCAAAGCTCTTCCTCATTGACACTGTCTATGTCAATTTTCTAGCCATGTCTGAGGAGACCCTTACAGTCAGTTTGCATTTAGATGTTTTTCACATAAATAAAGCTATGGTCCTGGTGTGTCCCTTACTAGGCAGGAAATACCTAGAATCAATATCTAGAAAATGATTCCAGACACATTATTGGAACTCTTGAGAGAGGAAGACAGTGCTGTATGAAACAGGATCTGTGAGGACTTGCTGAGGAGAAGAGTTTATGAATGATTTTAAAGTCTTAGATAAGGTGACTAAAAGAAAAAGACTGGGATATGGAGATCACACATTCTTTTTTTTTTTTTTTTTTTTTGGTTTTCCTTCTTTTTTTTAATTTTTTTATTAGATATAATTTATTTACATTTCAAATGATTTCCCCTTTTCTAGCCACCCCACTCCCCAAAAGTCCCGTAAGCCCCCTTCTTTTCCCCTGTCCTGCCCCCCACCCCTTCCCACTTCCCCGTTCTGGTTTTGCCAAATAATGTTTCACTGAGTCTTTCCAGAACCAGGGGCCACTCCTCCTTTCTTCTTGTACCTCATTTGATGTGTGGATTATGTTTTGGGTATTCCAGTTTTCTAGGTTAATAACCACTTATTAGTGAGTGCATACCATGATTCACCTTTTGAGTCTGGGTTACCTCACTTAGTATGATGTTCTCTAGCTCCATCCATTTGCCTAAGAATTTCATGAATTCATTGTTTCTAATGGCTGAATAGTACTCCATTGTGTAGATATACCACATTTTTTGAATCCATTCTTCTGTTGAGGGATACCTGGGTTCTTTCCAGCATCTGGCAATTATTAATAGGGCTGCTATGAACATAGTAAAGCATGTATCCTTATTACATGGTGAGGAATCCTCTGGGTATATGCCCAGGAGTGGTATAGCAGGATCTTCTGGAAGTGAGGTGCCCAGTTTTCGGAGGAACCCCAGATTGCTTTCCAGAGTGGTTGTACCAATTTGCAACCCCACCAGCAGTGGAGGAGTGTTCCTCTTTCTCCACACCCTCTCCAACACCTGTTGTCTCCTGAATTTTTAATCTTAGCCATTCTGACTGGTGTAAGATGAAATCTCAGGGTTGTTTTGATTTGCATTTCCCTAATGACTAATGAAGTTGAGCATTTTTTAAGATGCTTCTCCGCCATCCGAAGTTCTTCAGGTGAGAATTCTTTAACTCTGTACCCCATTTTTTAATAGGGTTGTACGGTTTTCTGGAGTCTAACTTCTTGAGTTCTTTATATATATTGGATATTAGCCCTCTATCTGATGTAGGATTGGTGAAGATCTTTTCCCAATTTGTTGGTTGCCGAATTGTCCTCTTGAAGGTGTCCTTTGCCTTATAGAAACTTTGTAATGTTATGAGGTCCCATTTGTCAATTCTTGCTCTTAGAGCATACGCTATTAGTATTCTGTTCAGAAACTTTCTCCCTGTACCGATGTCCTCAAGGGTCTTCCCCAGTTTCTTTTCTATTAGCTTCGGAGTGTCTGGCTTTATGTGGAGGTCCTTGATCCATTTGGAGTTGATCTTAGTACAAGGAGACAAGGATGGATCAATTCACATTCTTCTGCATGCTGACCTCCAGTTGAACCAGCACCATTTGTTGAAAAGGCTATCTTTTTTCCATTGGATGTTTTCAGCCTCTTTGTCGAGGATCAAGTGGCCATAGGTGTGTGGGTTCATTTCTGGATCTTCAATCCTGTTCCATTGATCCTCCTGCCTGTCACTGTACCAATACCATGCAGTTTTTAACACTATTGCTCTGTAGTATTGCTTGAGGTCAGGGATACTGATTCCCCCTGATTTTCTTTTGTTGCTGAGAATAGTTTTAGCTATCCTGGGTTTTTTGTTGTTCCAGATGAATTTGATAATTGCTCTTTCTCACTCTGTGAAGAATTGAGTTGGGATTTTGATGGGTATTGCATTGAATCTGTATAGTGCTTTAGGCAAAATGGCCATTTTAACTATATTGATTCTACCGATCCATGAGCATGGGAGGTTTTCCCATTTTTTGAGGTCTTCTTCCATTTCCTTCTTCAGAGTCTTGAAGTTCTTGTCATAAAGATCTTTCACATGTTTGGTAAGAGTCACCCCAAGATACTTTATACTGTTTGTGGCTATTGTGAAGGGGGTCATTTCCCTAATTTCTTTCTCAGCCTGCTTATCCTTTGAGTATAGGAAGGCCACTGATTTGCTTGAGTTGATTTTATAACCTGCCACTTTGCTGAAGTTGTTTATCAGCTGTAGGAGCTCTCTAGGGGAGTTTTTTGGGTCACTTAGGTAGACTATCATGTCGTCTGCAAATAATGATAGTTTGACTTCTTTCTTTCCAATTTGTATCCCTTTGACCTCCTTATGTTGTCGAATTGCCCGAGCTAGTACCTCAAGTACAATATTGAAAAGATAAGGAGAAAGGGGGCAGCCTTGTCTGGTCCCTGATTTCAGTGGGATTGCTTCAAGTTTCTCTCCATTTAGTTTGATGCTGGCTACCGGTTTGCTGTATATTGCTTTTACTATGTTTAGGTATGGGCCTTGAATTCCTGTTCTCTCCAAGACTTTAAGCACGAAAGGATGTTGAATTTTGTCAAATGCTTTTTCAGCATCCAATGAAATGACCATGTGGTTTTGTTCTTTGAGTTTGTTTATGTAGTGGATTGTATTGATGGATTTCCGTATATTGAACCAACCCTGCATTCCCGGGATAAAGCCTACTTGATCTTGGTGGATGATCGTTTTGATGTGTTCTTGGATTCGGTTGGCAAGAATTTTATTGAGTATTTTTGCATCGATGTTCATAAGGGAAATTGGTCTGAAGTTCTCTTTCTTTGTTGGATCTTTGTGTGGCTTTGGTATCAGTGTAATTGTGGCTTCATAGAAGGAATTGGGTATTGTTCCTTCTGTTTCTATTTTGTGGAATAGTTTGAAGAGTATTGGTGTTAACTCTCCTTTGAAGGTCTGGTAGAATTCTGCACTGAAACCATCTGGTCCTGTGCTTTTTTTGGTTGGAAGACTTTCTATGACTCCTTCTATTTCTTTAGGCTTTATGGGACTGTTTAGATGGTCTAGTTGGTCCTGATTTAATTTTGGTATTTAGTATCTGTCAAGGAAATTGTCCATTTCCTCCAGATTCTCCAGTTGTGTTGAGTACAGGCTCTTGTAGTAGGATCTGATGATTTTTTGGATTTCCTCAGTTTCCGTTGTTATATCTCCCTTTTCATTTCTAAGTTTGTTAATTTGGATACTTTCTCTGTGCCCTGTGGTCAGTCTGGCTAAGGGTTTATCTATCTTGTTGATTTTCTCAAAGAACCAGCTCCTGGTTTTGTTGATTTTTTTGTATGGTTCTCTTTGTTTCTACTTGATTGATTTAGGCCCTGAGTTTGATGATTTTCTTCCTTCTACTCCTCCTGGGTGAAATAGCTTCTTTTTGTTCTAGGGCTTTCAGGTGTGTCATTAAGCTGGTAATGTATGCTCTCTCCATTTTCTTTTTGGAGGCACTCAGGGCTATGAGTTTTCCTCTTAGCACTGCTTTCATTGTATCCCATAGATTTGGGTATGTTGTGTTTTCATTTTCATTGTGTTCTAAAAAGTCTTTAATTTCTTTCTTTATTTCTTCCTTGACCAAGGTATCATTGAATAGAGTATTGTTCAGTTTCCACGTGTATGTGGGTTTTCTGTTGTTTCTGTTGCTATTGAAGACCACTTTTACTCCATAGTGATCAGTTAGGAGGCATGGGATTAGTTCGGAGATCACACATTCTTACATTAATTGGTAAGAATTACAAGAGAACCTGCATGTAGTAGTAGCAAATGAAAGTATTTCTAGTACTGGAAAAAATCATGAGTTTAAGTAAGATTTTGTCAAAAAGGGGGGGGGGGAATTATAGATATAATTAGATAAGAAAGGGATTTTGAAGTAAGAAATGATATTGACAATACTAGACAACATTCAATATGTTCTGATAAGATGTCGCAGAGCCTTTCATATGCTAATATATACTATGCCTCTTCCAGGGAACAAAATAATTAGGGTTTGCCAAATGTATGGGAGAACTCATTTTTTGCATTACATAGCATTTCTGTTGAAGGTGCAATAAAACACATATTGTCTATAAAGATTTTGTCATAGAAAGTCTATAGGTTGAATTGACAATACGTTTTTCAAGAGTATACGTGCATTTCTGTAGAGTAAAATGGGAAGAAAGACAGAAAATTACAACACATGTTGAGGCAGGACCATTGGTCATTTGGGAAGATATCGGTAATATATCTCTTTTGCACTCTCCTATTGACTGACCTTGTATCTAAATCCAGATGATTGTTACCACCATTATTGTCAACATGAATGCTATTGCCTTAATTATTATCACATCATAGTCACTATCTTCCCCAGCATTATCAGCAACAGTACTGTCAGTACCATCACCATGTTCAGCACTGTCACTACCGTGGCCACCATCATCAACAATAAAAGCAACACTGTCAATACTGCTATCAACAGCAGCAGCCCCATGCCTAGCACCAGCATCACTATCACATGGCAACTACCACCATCACTACCACTACCAGTAGCAGCAATATCATTGCTACCACAAGCACAGTGAGTACCTCCATGAACATCATTATTATAGCCTCTTCTGAAGAGCTCTGTGACGTGGAAGTTATACTTCAGGAAAAACCACTAGGGTCAGAGTTGCATATATACATTTATGTCCCAACTTTATCACTACTTATTTGTACTGGTGACATTTCCAGAACTTACTGAGCCTATCAGTCTCAATTTCCTCACTTGAATAACAATATATGAAATATAAATTACAAGAATGAAAAGGAAAATGCCCTGTCAATACCAAGCAGTTAGGAGGTTCTGTTTTCATTTTTTTTTTTAAATGTAGTGTCTGGTATACTGTATGCCTGATTTCCCAGGAATATTACCCTAAAGTCAGAACTCAAAACTCAATTCCTGCAGCATATTTACTTTATGCTCATTTCTTTATCCTTATAATGATCCTGCCTCCAAAAACAAGTTCCGTTCAGATATAGTAATGGTTATTACCTTGCCATACAAATGGAGGGTCCAATTCAATCTGCAACATTTGACTATTGGGTATCATCTCAATACCTTAACATTTACGGTCCTGAAATAGTGAGTAAAATAAACTCTTGAAACCTTCCTAGCTCTGTGACTTCAAAAGTGTCATCTTCCTTTTCTGTGCAGACTTTCTTGTACATAAAATGAAATCATAAAATTCTTAAGAATGTTCAATGAAATAATGAATGTTCAACATTCATCATAGAGACGGTGCTTAATGGATATCTATTCTGCCTTTTCTATTATTCCTTTGAGGTTGACCTTAACAAAATACTCAATATAATAGATTTAGAATGGAGAAGAGAAAAAGAAAATGAGGAGGAAAAAGAGGTGAAGGGGGGAGAGGAAGGAAGGAAGGAAGGAAGGAAGGAAGGAAGGAAGGGGAAGAGGAAGAGGAAGAAGAGGAAGAAGAGGAGGAGGAGGAGAAAGGAGAAACATAGCATTGCATAACATTTGATCCATTTTTTTTCCCAGATGGAAAATCTCCAGTCTGAAAATAACTTATTTGTTCTATGGGAGGTGGACTGAAAACCAAGAGCTAGAGACCTCTGTATTAATCCATAATAGTGGAGAATAATCACTCTTCTTTTTTTCTATTGTTTAAATGAAGACTTTCCAAATGAAACCTCCAAATACCAATAACTCTTAGGGGAGCATAGGGTATCCAGTAGCTAATGGCATGGGAAGGGAAATAGCTATAGTTTTCTATGCATGCATACATATGAAGCATAATTTATCTGTAGTGTATTGACTGCAAACAGATCTTTCCTTTTCAACAAGAGTAATTTCAATAGCCAGGCTAATGTCCTATGGAAGGCACATGTGCTTTGCATGCATGATTTGTTATTGACTTCTCCACAAAGACCAATTTAGGGAAACCTTGCCGCATGCACAGAAAAGTTAAGGCAAAATGCTAGCTAAATTGCTATACACAAATGGAGCATGTTTCCATCCATCTATGGGTTAATGATACCTTAGATAATCCTCTCAGTTAGTGTTCTAAGCTTGCCTTGTAAATTATGTCTATAGAAGTTTGGATGCGGGTGGTACCATGAGCTGGAAGGGTCATCAGACTGGAAAAAGAGATGCCTGAATTCCAGCCCAGATCTGCCAGGTATTTGTCCATGGTTTTAAAATCAAACCATTTCACCAGCACACCACACAAAGAACAAAGGAAGCTGTGTAGGATGAAGCTGCCATTTATTCATTTCCTATATTCCAGGTACCATGCTGCACATAGACCTGGCTCTATTCCACTCACTATGTAGAACCTGAAACTTGAGGCTGAGAATGAACAAGCAATTAAATCTCCTAAAATACATTTATGTTATTTCAAACTATTATGAAGAGAAATGGCTCTCTACTGGGGTACAAAAGTGAGAGCCAGGGAAAGCAACTATAGCAAAATAATAGAGACAATACAAGCAAGTTCATGGGAAAAGGAGGTGGATCTTTAATTTTTCCATTTTGGGTTGTTTGTTGACTTGCTTTTAGTTTGGTTTGTTTTTTTTTTCAGAGAGAGAAAGAGAGAGAGAGAGAGAGAGAGAGAGAGAGAGAGAGAGAGAGAGAGAGAGAGAGAGAGAGAGAGTATGTGTGTCTGTGTCTATGTCTGTGTGTCTGTGTCTGTGTGTATCTGTGTATGTCTGTGTGTGTGTGTGTAGCCTTGGTAGTCCTGGAACTAATTCTGTAGAGCATCCTAGCCTCAAACTCACAGAGATCCACCTGCCTCTGCCTTCAGAATGCTGGATTTAAAGGTGTGCACCACCATGGTTCACAGTTAAGGTTTAATCCATTGACCTTCCATAGGAAGCATGATGGCCTACAAGCAGACATGGTGCAGGAGAGGTAGCTAAGAGTTCTACATCTGGTTTAGCAGGCAGTAGGAAATAAAAGAGACACACTGGCCAGGCTTGACCTTCTACAACCTCAAAACCCATCCCTTAGTGACATGTTTCCTCCGTCAAGATTACACCTCCTGATAATGCCATTCTCTGTGGGCTTACGGGAGCCATTTTTATTCAAACCACCACAATACTCAATACTAGTAGTTTTAGAGACTACTAGGTAATTCTTTCTTCCATCATAGAGCACTGGAGTACAAGAGGCCACCCTAAATCATGAAAGCAAAGTGCTATAAAGTCTCACCTCATAGCAGATCCTGTAGAATCCATAGTCAATTCAAATCACCCAACTAAGCCCCAAGTTACTGAAAAGATAAAAAGTTCTTTGAACTCTAATAGGATGCACTGCATGGCCATATGGATAAAAAGATGCATGTATAATTGATTTACCTTACTAGTCTACCATGTTCCCTGATACTTTGGTTGATAGGTTTTGTTTCAGAGACATTAGCAAGATGCTTGCATAATTATTTCAGGAATACTACTAAACTACTAAACCAAGTTCCCTTTCTTCTAGATAGGTCCTGTTGCAGGAAATACTAAAAAGGTCTGGCAAGTTCTTGTGCTACTGCTAGCAACTCTGCCTGTGCAGGGTTCTGCAGGCTCTGTCTCTATCTAACCCCCACCTCTTTCAGTGATACCTCATGGTAAAGCAGCTAGTTCTTTCTCAGCCATAAACCCCTGTGGTCGGTGGGTCCCACATTCCAATAACCCAGTAAAACAAAACTCTTGAAGCTTATAATTAACCAGTCAGATTTATATACCAATAAAATCTCAATTCATAAAATGCCCACACAATAATTTTATGCCAAGTGATGATACAAGCTGCCCACTTAGATTAGATAAGTTATTCCAATGATTTGATTCCTATATAATAACATATCTACTTGTGGCTCTTCACAGACACGCTGGTTCTGAATCATGCTATCTGTCATCCATCTTGCTTCCTCATTCCTCTCTTCTGAGTCTCTCTCTCTCTCTCTCTCTCTCTCTCTCTCTCTCTCTCTCTCTCTCTCTCTCTCTCTCTATCTCTCTCTCTCTCTCTCTCTCTATCTCTCTCTCTCTCTCTCTGTCTGTCTGCAATTCTTACACTGCCTCCCTTTTCCCTGTCCAATCACAAGCCTCCTGCTGCATTAATATTTTAATGATATTGGACAGGGAAAATCCTGCCACAAGGTCCATGTAGTCTGCTCTGGTTAAATTAAACATAGACAAAAATGACAAGTAGCTCTTCTAACTCTGATGTAATACCCTCAAAAAAACCTTCCCTTTTTCTTCTCCAATGTTAGCTATCTGGAGGTAGATGATCGCATCAAGACCTGGTAGAGTCATTGATTAGAGTAACCTTGAACTCTCATATTTCTGCTAAATGAAGGAGCCTCACAGCATCCGTATGATCAATATAAGTGATATTTGCCTTCAAAAATAAATATTTCTATTAAGCCTCTCAGACTTCAAAATTGCATATGAGCACCTCTAGTTTTTAACTAACACATCTGTTTCTTACTGATGAGTCTGAACTAAACTCTAGTTCCAACTGTTTTTCTTTTCTTTTTTATAAATTTGTTTATTTGATATATATTTTATTTACATTTCAAATGATTTCCCCTTTTCTGGCTCCCCACTCCCCAAAAGTCCCATAAGCCCTCTTCCCTCTGCCTGTTCCCCCATCCACCCCTTCCCACTTCCCTGTTCTGGTATTCCCCTATACTGCTGCACTCAGACTTTCCAGAACCAGGGGCCACTCCTCCGTTCTTCTTGGACATGATTTAATATGTGGATTATGTCTTGGGTATCCAAAGTCTCTACGCTAATATCTACTTATCAGTGAGTGCATACCATGATTGATCTTTTGAGACTGGGTTACCTCACTTAATATGATGTTCTCCAGCTCCAACCATTTGTCTAAGAATTTCATGAATTCATTCTTTCTAATGGCTGAATAGTACTTGATTATGTAAATATACCACATTTTTTGTATCCATTCCTCCGTTGAGGGACACCTGGGCTCTTTCCAGCTTCTGGCTACCACAAATAGGGCTGCTATGAACATAGTGGAGCATGTGTCCTTACTGCATGCCGGGGAATCCTCTGGGTATATACCCAGGAGTGGTATAGCAGGGTCCTCCGGAAGTGTCATGTCCAGATTTCTAAGGAACTACCAGACAGATTTCCAAAGTGGTTGCACCATCTTGCAATCCCACCAGCAGTGGAGGAGTGTTCCTCTTTCTCCATATCCTCGCCAACACCTGCTATCTTCTGAGTTTTTGACCATAGCCATTCTGACTGGTGTGAGGTAAAATCTAGGGTTGCTTTGATTTGTGATTAATGATGTTGAACATTTCTTAAGGTGCTTCTCAGCCCTATGAAGTTCTTCATGAGAAAATTCTTTGTTTAGCTCTGTACCCCACTTTTTAATAGGGTTATTTGGTTCTCTGGGTTCTACCTTCTTGAGTTCTTTGTATATATTAGATATTAGCCCTTGGTCAAATTTAGGGTTGGTGAAGATTCTTTCCCAATCTGTTAGTTGACATTTTGTCCTTTTGACAGTGTCCTTTGCCTTACAGAAACTTTGTAGTTTTATGAGGTCCCATTTGTCAGTTCTTGATCTTAGAGCATAAGCTATTGGTGTTCTGTTCAGGAACTTTTCTCCTGTGCCCATATCTTCAAGGGACTTCCCCAGTTTCTTTTCTATTAATTTCAGTGTGTCAGGTTTTATGTGGAGGTCCTTGATCCACTTGGAGTTGAGCTTAGTACAAGGAGATAAGAATGGATTGATTTGCATTCTCCTGCATGCTGACCTCCAATTGAACCAGCACCATTTGTTGAAAAGGCTTTTTTCCACCGGATGCTTTCAGCTCCTTTGTCGAAGATCAAGTGACCATAGGTGTGTTGGTTCATTTCTGGGTCTTTAATCCTACTCCATTGATCTGCTTGCCTGACATTGTACCAATACCATGCAGTTTTTATCACTATTTCTCTGTAGTAAAGTTTGAGTTCTGGGAAAGTGAATCTCCCAGAAGTTCTTTTACTGTTGATAATAGTTTTAGCTATCCTGGGTTTTTTTTTTTTTTGTTATTTCTGATGAATTTGAGAATTGCTCTTTCTAGCTCTAGAACTGAGCTAGGGATTTTGATGGGGATTGCATTGAATCTGTCGATTGCCTTTGGCAAGATGGCCATTTTAACTATATTAATCCTGCCAATCTAGAGCATGGAAGATTTTTCCATTTTCTGAGATCTTCGTCAATTTCCTGCTTTAGAGATCTGAAGTTCTTGTCATATAGGTCTTTCACTTGTTTGGTTAGAGTCACCCCAAGATACTTTATGCTGTTGGTGTTTATTGTAAAGGGTGTCATTTCCCTAATTTCTTTCTCAGTCTGCTTATCCTTTGAGTATATAAAGGCTACTGATTTGCTTGAGTTGATTTTGTAGCCAGCCACTTTGCTGAAGCTGTTTGTCAGCTGTAGGAGTTCTCTAGTAGAGTTTTTTGGGTCACTAATTGCTCTAGCTATGACTTCATGAACTATATTGAAAAGATATGGAGAGAGCATAATTGTGGCTTCGTAGAAGGAGTTGGGTAGTGTTCCTTCTGTTTCTATTTTGGTGGAATGGTTTGAAGAGTATTGGTATTAAGTCTTCTTTGAGGGTCTGATAGAATTCTGCACTAAAACCATCTGGTCCTGTGCTTTTTTCGGTCGAAGGCTATCTATGACCCCTTCTATTTCTTTAGGGGTTATGGGTCTGTTTAGATGATCTATTTGATCCTAATTTAATTTTGGTATTTCGTATCTGTCTAAAAAAATGTCCATTTCCTCCACATTCTCCAGTTGTGTTGAGTACAGGCTTTTGTAGTAGGATCTGATGATTTCTTGAATTTCCTCAGTTTCTGTTGTAATATCTCCCTTTCCATTTCTAATTTTGTTAATTTGGATACTGTCTCTGTGCCCTTTGTTTAGTCTGGCTAAGGGTTTATCTATCTTGTTGATTTTTTTCAAAGAACCAGCTCCTAGTTTTGTTGATTCTTTGTATGGTTCTCTTAGTTTCTACTTGATTGATTTCAGCCCTGAGTTTGATGATTTCCTGTCTTCTCCTCCTCCTGGGTGAATTAGCTTCTTTCTGTTCCAGTACTTTCAGTTGTTCCATTAATCTTCTAGTGTATGCTCTCCCCAGTTTCTTTTTGGAGGCACTCAAAGCTATGAGTTTTCCTCTTAGCACTGCTTTCATTGTGTCCCATAGATTTGGGTATGTTGTGCCTTCATTTTCATTAAATTCTAAAAAATCTTTGATTTCTTTCTTTATTTCTTCCTTGATCAAGATATCACTGAATAGAGTATTGTTCAGTTTCCATGTGTATGTGGGCTTTCTGTTGTTTTTATTGTTATTAAAGACCACCTTTACCCCATTGTGATCTGATAGAAAGCATGGGATTATTTCAATCTTCTTATATTTGTTGAGGTCTGTCTTGTGACCAACTATATGATCGATTTTAGTGAAGGTACCATGAGTTGCTGAGAAAAAGGTATATTCTTTTGCTTTGGGATGAAAAGTTCTTTATGTATCTGTCAAATCCAATTGGTCCAAAGCTTCAATTAGTTTCACTGTCTCCCTGTTTAATTTCTGTTTTCCCGATCGGTCCATTGAGGAGAGTGGAGTGTTGAAGTCACCCACAATTATTGTGTCTGGTGCAATGTGTGCTTTGAGCTTTAGTAAAGTTTCTTTTATGAATGAGGGTGTCCTTGCATTTGGAGCATAGATGTTCAGGATTGAGAGTTCTTCTTGTTGGATTTTTCCTTTGACTAGCAAGAAGTGTCCTTAATGTCTCTTTTGATGACATTAGGTTGAAAGTCAATTTTATCTGATATTAGAATGGCTACTCCGGCTTTTTGGCCCAGGCTGGTAGCAAAGACGGCTGTGGGGATTCACTTCTTCTGCTCTCCAACTGTTTTTTTTAAGTTTCTTACTGTGAACCTCACCTCCTCGTTTTGGTTAGTAGTGTCTCTCCAACTAGTATCCTCATTAGAGAAGAAGTGAAAATACCTCCTATTTATGTCTACACCTCAGCTTCTCCATATGCAAATATATTAGCTGACTCTCCAGGGCATCTCGCTTCTGACCACAGTGCAAGTTTATATTTAATTGTGTGAGCTAAGGAACGGAAGAGAGGTAAACCCATCTCTAATCCTGAAGACTGGGAAAAAAAATCTAGATAAAATAGGAATCAGGATCATCAACTAAACAAAGATTTCTATTACAGTGATGTAGAATGATTCTTCATAAATAAGGTGGCTATAATCTATCCAGACAAGACTCAGGGGTATATGATAAAATCCTGAAGAATGTGAAGATGTGCTTAAAATGAAAACTACGGAAAAAAAGCTGGCAACTAAATTCTGTGATACGTTACAAATCATACCTTGAAATGTGACTTTGTGCTTCTTCTCCCTATAGAGATTGGTCAATTCTCTACTCCTGAAACAGCACCCGATGCATAGACCATGGATGGATGTTAATTATTGGCTTATTTTTTTCATGGATTACACAGCTTTTCTTGTAGAACCTAGGAACCCCAGCCCAGGGATGACACCACAAAAAATAGTCTGGGCCCTACCCATCAACCACTAATTAAGAAAATGTTCTAAAGCCAGATTTTACACAGCCATTTAATCAATTGAGATTCTTTCTTTTATAATGACTCTAGCTTGCATCATATTGACACAAAATTAGCCAACACACATTGAAGTATGTCCATCATCATCTAAGTACTATTAAGACAAGACAAACTCAGCATGTCCCAGCACATGAGCAATAAAATCTTATATAACATCAGCTTTTAGAATTTCATATCATACGGCATCATTATTGTAGTGATAAATAATGAGACACACACTAATAGAAAGCCATCAGCCTTGGCTATCTGGAGCTTACATTAAAGATTCAGAATCCACATCCAAGCTAAACAGCATCACAATGTACTAGTGGAATCTGAAAAGAGATGATAAAATAGAGAAACCAGACATTTGAAATATATTTTCTCCCTCTGAATAGCATCTAGCAAAATTGATGTTTTGGTTGGAGATAATTTTTCATTCTACAGATTCAAACTTCTAATAGAAATTACAATGGAAAATAAAGGTTAGAGGATCTGTCTGTTTACTTATTAGTAGCTTTTGCTCAAATCAGCCATGAAATGATCAGTCTCATTCTGGTTATTTGTAGTATTTCCAGCACTATATATTGATCAATTTGTGTAGGTTTCCTCATTGCTTTCTTTTTCTTTTCCCTTTCTCTTCCCCCTTATCTCTCTTTTTTCTTCTTCCTCTTTTTCCTTTAGAGTCTTCTTTCTTTATCTTCTCTCTTCTTTCTTCTCCTTCTTTTGAAGCCCTAGCATTCGAACTATGTCCATGTTCCACGTCATTTACTTTCTCTTCCTTCCTCCATTGTACAACTGAAGAATTTTGTCTCATTCTAAGATTTTCATTTTTCTTAATAATCTCTGACTGGAACCCTGCAAATGAAGAAAATAATGATATTTCAAGACTTCCTAATATGGTAGTTTGTGGGTTGCAAACACTTTGAGGATTGAAAGACTATATCAGAATGACTATACACAGAACAATCCTGTATATCAAAAATTTACATATAGATTCATATCAGTAGCAAAATTATAGTTATGAAGTAGCAATTTATGGTTTAAGGTCATCACAACATGAGGAACTGTATTCAAGGAGCAAAATATTGAGGAAGGTTGAGAACCACTGTCTTAACAATATCCTTTCAAGGTTAAAGCAAAAATTCTGTAAATTATCTGGTCACCAAATTTCAAGAAAGTTTGTGGTATAAAGACAAACCAACTTTTTGCCACTCTAGTTTTATCCATAGACTGAGGTTGAAGATGACAAAATCTGTTCTATGTAGAGATGCAAAGATGATGTTTCCAACAAATAAAAGTCTTGAAATTGAATTGTGAAGTTTTGGGAGGTAAGGAACCTTTTGTCCTTAAAGGTATTTAAGGAAATATTGGGAAGATCCTTTCTATAATGTATCTCTTTACTCAACACTAGGTAACATTAGATTCGCTTCTTTCTCCTCTGGAAGCTTTCTTTCAAAGATTCACCCAACAGCTTTGAGAGTCAGCTACTCACTACACACACAGCTTCATGTCATTTCCAAGAATATTTGCCAACCTTTTGATTGAGAAAAATGAAGGACCATGATAATAAATCAGTTTTTAAACTACCAGAACACTGATTCAGCTAATTTGAACACAGAATACAATAGAAGAGACAGAAAAGGAATAAAGAATGACCTACTTAAAAATACATCTGATTATGAACAGGGGAGAAAAATGAAAGAACATAAGACATAATGGAAGTCAAACACATTTCTGATCTCTAAATGCTCAATGCATTCCTGCTGTACATTATTTTCCACAGACCCACCTTAGCTGATGTGGGTAATGAAACTTATTTGCTCTCTCAGAACATTAACTGAATGTTTAGGAGCCATGTCAGAATGTTTGGCTTCTTTGTAGAGAGATATACAATTGATTTTCTTCTGAAGAAAGTTATGCATCACAAATACACTACATGCCAAAATTTGCACCATTATGGTGCTCTCCAACAGCAGCAAAATTTCACTTTTCTGGACAACAGAGATGGGTTTCTCCCAGCCAAGCCCCAACACTCTAATATCACTGGTGAACAGCCATTTCTCATTACATTTTGGATATTAGAAATATTTTTTTCTTTTTTTGAGATATAATTTATGGACATGGTTTATTTTTTATTCAAAATATTTTTATTTACATTTCAAATGATTTCCCGTTTTCAGGCCTCCCACTCCCTGAAAGTCACATAAGCCCTCTTCCCTCCCCCGTTCTCCCATCCACCCTTTCCCACTTCCCTGTTCTGGTTTTGGCCTATACTGCTACACTGAGTCTTTCCAGAACCAGGGGCCACTCCTCCGTTCGTCTTGGACATCATTTGATACGTGGATTATGTTTTGGGTATTCCAATTTTCTAGGCTAATATCCAATTATTAGTGAGTGCATACCGTGATTGATCTTTTGAGACTGGGTTACCTCACTTAGTACAATCTCCAACTCCATCCATTTGTCTAAGAATTTCATGAATTCATTGTTTCTTATGGCTGAATAGTACTCCATTGTGTATATATACCACATTTTTGCATCCATTCTTCCATTGAGGGATGCCTGGGTTCTTTCCAGCTTCTGGCTGTTATAAATAGGGATGCTATGAACATCCTTATTACATGCTGGGGAATCCTCTGGGTATATGCCCAGGAGTGCATATCCTCTGGAAGTGAGGTACCCAGTTTTGTGAGGAACCACCAGACTGATTTCCACAGTGGTTGTACTAGTTTGCAACCCCACAAGGAGTGGAGGAGTGTTCCTTTTTCTCTACATCCTCACCAACACCTGTTGTCTCCCGAATTTTTAGTCTTAGCCACTCTGACTGGTGTAAGGTGAAATCTCAGGGTTGTTTTGATTTGCATTTCCCTAATGACTAATGAAGTTGAGCATTTTTTAAGATGGTTCTCAGCCATCCGAAGTTCTTCAGGTGAAAATTCTTTGTTTAGCTCTGTATCCCATTTTTTAATAGGGTTATTTGGTTTTCTGGAATCTAACTTCTTGAGTTCTTTGTATATATTAGATATTAGCCCTCTATCTGATGTAGGGTTGGTGAAGATCTTTTCCCAATTTGTTTTGGTTGCCGATTTGTCCTCTTGATGGTGTCTTTTGCTTTACAGAAACTTTGCAATTTTATGAGGTCCCAATTGTCAATTCTTGATCTTAGAGCATACGCCATTGGTTTTCTGTTCAGGAACTTTCCCCCTGTACCAATGTCCTCAAGGGTCTTCCCCAGTTTCTTTTCCATTAGCTTCAGAGTGTCTGGCTTTATGTGGAAGTACTTGATCCATTTGGAGTTGAGCTTAGCACAAGGAGATAAGGATAGATCAATTTGCATTCTTCTACATGCTGACTTCCAGTTGAACCAGCACCATTTGTTGAAAAGGCTATCATTTTTTCTGTTGGATGTTTTCAGCTACTTTGTCGAGGATCAAGTGGCCATAGGTGTGTGCATTCATTTCTGGATCTTCAATCCTGTTCCATTGATCCGCCTGCCTGTCACTGTACCAATACCATGCAGTTTTTAACACTATTGCTCTGTAGTATTGCTTGAGGTCAGGGATACTGATGCCCCCAGAATTTCTTTTGTTGTTGAAAATAGTTTTAGCTATCCTGGGTTTTTTGTTATTCCAGATAAATTTGAGAATTGCTCTTTCTAACTCTATGAAGAACTGAGTTGGGATTTTGATGGGTATTGCATTAAATCTGTATATTGATTTTGGCAAAATGGCCATTTTAAATATATTAATCCTGACAATCCATGAGCATGAGAGATTTTTCCATTTTTTGAGGTCTTCTTCCATTTCCTTCTTCAGAGTATTGAAGTTCTTGTCATACAAATCTTTCACATGTTTGGTAAGAGTCACCCCAAGGTACTTTATACTGTTTATGGGTATTGTGGAGGGTGTCATTTCCCTAATTTCTTTCTCAGCCTGCTTATCCTTTGAGTATACTGATTTGCTTGAGTTGATTTTATAACCTGCCACTTTGCTGAAGCTGTTTATCAGCTGTAGGAGTTCTCTAGTGGGGTTTTTTGGGTCACTTAGGTAGACTATCATATCATCTGCAAATAATGATAGTTTGACTTCTTCCTTTCCAATTTGTATCTTTTTGACCTCCTTATCTTGTCTAATTGCTAGTACGTCAAGTACAATATTGAAAAGATAAGGAGAAAGGGGGCAGCCCTGTCTAGTTCCTGATTTTAGTGGGATTGCTTCAAGTTTCTCTCCATTTAGTTAGATGCTGGCTCCTGGTTTGCTGTATATTGCTTTTACTATATTTAGGTATGGGCCTTGAATTCCTGTTCTTTCCAAGATTTTAAGCATGAAAGTATGCTGAATTTTGTCGAATGCTTTTTCAGCATCCAATGAAATGAACATGTGGTTTTTTTCTTTGAGTTTGGTAATGTAGTGGATTGTATTGACGGATTTCGGTATATTGAACCAACCCTGCATTCCTAGGATAAAGCCTACTTGATCATGGTGGATGATTGTTTTTATGTGTTTTTGGATTCGGTTGGCAAGAATTTTATTGAGTATTTTTACATCAATGTTCATAAGGGAAATTGGTCTGAAGTTATCTTTCTTTCTTAGATCTTTGTGTGGTTTTGGTATCAGCATAATTGTGGCTTCATAGAAGGAACTGGGTAGTGTTCCTTCTGTTTCTATTTTGTGGAATCGTTTGAAGAGTATTGGTGTTAGGTCTTCTTTGAAGGTCTGATAGAATTCTGCACTGAAACCATCTGGCCCTGTGCTTTTTTTGGTTGGAATACTTTCTATGAGCCCTTCTATTTCTTTAGGGGTTATGGGGCTGTTTAGATGATCTATTTGGTTCTGATTTAATTTTGCTATTTGGTATCTGTCTAGGAAACTGTCCATTTCCTCCACATTCTCCAGTTGTGTTGACTACAGGCTTTTGTAGCAGGATCTGATGATTTTTTGAATTTCCTCAGTTTCTGTTGTTTTATCCCCTTTTCATTTCTAATTTTGTTAATTTGGATACTTTCTCTGTGCCCTTTGGTCAGTCTGGCTAAGGGTTTATCTATCTTGTTGATTTTCTCAAGAACCAGCTCCTGGATTCATTGATTCTTTGTATGGTTCTCTTTGCTTCCACTTGATTGATTTCAGCCCTGAGTTTGATGATTTCCTGTCTTCTCCTCTTGGGTGAAGTAGCTTCTTTTTGTTCTAGGGCTTTCACGTGTGCCATTAAGGTGCTGGTGTATGCTCTCTCCCGTTTCTTTTTGGAGGCATTCAGGGCTATTAGTTTTCCTCTTAGCACTGCTTTCATTGTGTCCTAAATATTTGGGTATGCTGTGCCTTAATTTTCATTAAATTCTAAAAAGTCTCTGGTTTCTTTCTTTATTTCTTCTTTGGCCAAGGTGTCATTGAGTAGAGTATTGTTCAGCCTCCATGTGTATGTGGGATTTCTGTTGTTTTTGGTACTATTGAAGACCACTCTTATTCCATAGTGATCTGATAGGAGGCATGGGATTAGATCGATCTTCTTATATTTGCTGAAGTCTGTCTTGTGAGCAATTATATGGTTGATTTTGGAGAAAGTACCATGAGGTGCTGAGAAAAAGGTATATTCTTTTACTTTAGGGTGAAATGTTCTATAAATATCAGTCAAATCCAATTTGTCCAAAGCTTCAATTAGTTTTACTGTGTCCCTGCTTAGTTTCTGTTTTCCTGATCAGTCCATTGAGGATAGTGGAGTGTTGAAGTCACCCACAATTATTGTGTTAGGTGCAATGTGTGCTTTGAGCTTTAGTAAAGTATCTTTTATGCATGAGGGTGCCCTTGCATTCGGAGCGTAGATGTTCAGAATTGAAAGTTCTTCTTGGTGGTTTTTTCCTTTGACCAGCAAGACGTGTCCTTCCATGTCTCTTTTGATGACTTTATGTTGAAAGTCAATTTTTTCTGACCTTTTAATGGCTACTCCGGCTCCTTTCCTGAGACCATTGACTTGTAAAATTGTCTTCCAGACTTTTACTCTAAGGTAGTTTTTGATTTGACACTGAGGTGTGTTTCCTGTATGCAGCAAAATGTAGGGTCCTGTTTCCTTATCCACTCTGTTAGTCTATGTCTTTTTATTGGGGAATTGAGTCCATTGATGTTAAGAGATATTAAGGAATAGAGATTATTACTTCCTGTCATTTTTGATGTTATTTTTATATTTGAGTGGTTATCTTCTTTTGAGTTTGATGAAAGAAGGTTACTATCTTGCTTTTTCCAGGGTGTAGTTTCCCTCTTTGTATTGGAGTTTTCCTCCTATTATTCTTTGTAGAGCTGGGTTTGTGGAAAGATATTGTGTAATTTGGTTTTGTCATGGAATATCTTGCTTTCTCCATCTATGGTGATTGAAAGTTTTACTGGGTATAGTATTTTTTTTATTCTTTTTTTTACTTCATTTGATATATATTTTATTTACATTTCAAATGATTTCCCCTTTTCTGGTCCCCCACTCCCCGAAAATCACATAAGCCCACTTCCCTCCCCCTATTCTTCCACCCACCCCTTCCCACTTCCCTGTTCTAGATTTGTCTTATACTGCTACACTGAGTCTTTCCAGAACCAGGGGCCACTCCTCCATTCTTCTTGTACCTCATTTGATGTGTGGATTATGTTTTGGGTATTCCACTTTTCCAGGCTAATATCCACTTATTTGTGAGTGCATACCATGATTGATCTTTTGAGACTGGGTTACCTCACTTAGTATGATGTTCATCCATCATTTGCCTAAGGATTTCATGAATTCATTGTTTCTAATGGGTGAATAGTACTCCATTGTGTATATATACCACATGTTTTGCATCCATTCTTCTGTTGAGGGATACCTGGGTTCTTTCCAGCTTCTGGCTATTATAAATAGGACTTCTATGAACATAGTGGAGCTTTTATCCTTATTACATGCTGGGGAAACCTCTGGGTATATGCCCAGGAGTGGTATAGCAGGATCTTCTGGAAGTGAGGTGCCCAGTATTCTGAGGAATCACCAGACTGATTTCCAGAGTAGTTGTACCAATTTGCAAACCTACAAGCAGTGGAGGAGTGTTCCTCTTTCTCCACATCCTCACCAACACCTGCTGTCTCCTGAGTTTTTAATCTGAGCTATTCTGACTGGTATAAGGGTTGTTTTGATTTGCATTTCCCTGATGACTAGGAGATAAGAATGGATCAATTTATACCAAAACATAGTAAAAGCAATATACAGCAAACCGGTAGCCAGCATCAAACTAAATGGAAAAAAACTTGAAGCAATCCCACTAAAATCAGAGACTAGACTTGGCTTCCCCCTTTCTCCTTATCTTTTCAATATTGTACTTGAGGTACTAGCTTGGGCAATTAGACAAGATAAGGAGGTCAAAGGGCTACAAATTAGAAAGGAAGAAGTCAAACTATCATTATTTGCAGATGATATGATAGTCTACCTAAGTGACCCAAAAAACTCCACTAGAGAACTCCTACAGCTGATAAACAACTTCAGCAAAGTGGCAGGTTATAAAATCAACTCAAGCAAATCAGTAGCCTTCCTATACTCAAAGGATAAGCAGGCTGAGAAAGAAATTAGGGAAATGACACCCTTCACAATACCCACAAACAGTATAAAGTACCTTGGACTGACTCTTACCAAACATGTGAAAGATTTGTATGACAAGAACTTCAATACTCTGAAGAAGGAAATGGAAGAAGACCTCAAAAAATGGAAAAACCTCCCATGCTCATGGATCAGCAGGATTAATATAGTTAAAATGGCCATTTTGCCAAAAGCAATATACATATTCAAAGCAATACCCATCAACATCCCAACTCAATTCTTCACAGAGTTAGAAAGAAATGAAAAGAATTAGAAAGAGCAATTCTCAAATTCATCGGGAATAACAAAAAACCCAGGATAGCTAAAACTATTCATGTTCCCCTGTATTTCTTTAAGAGATTCATTTATGTCCTTTTTATGTTCTTCTAGCAGCATCATGATCAGTGATTTTAAATCCAAATCTTGCTTTTCTGGAGTGTTGGCATATCCAGGACTTGCTGATGTTGGAGAGTTTGGTTCAGACACTGCCATATTGCCTAGATATTTGTTAGTAGTGTTCCTACATTTGACCTTTGCCATCTTGTTATCTCTGAAGTTAGTTGATCTTGTCTCTGGCTGATGTTTGAGCCTCCTGTGAGGCTGTAGGGCTATTTCTGCAACACTGGTTGGCTGTGTTTCCCCTGTCACAGATTGCTGATGTGCTGCCCTCCTCTTGTGTGCCCTTGGAGCCCTAGTGTGCCTTGCCCCAGATTGTGTCTGTGAACCAGGTGGTGCTGGTTTGCTCTTTCAGGGAGTGCTGATGGTGTATGCTGTGGGGAACTTTTCTGAGGGAATCAGTAGAGTGCTGATCACAAGGCTAGCCTAGCTGCTCAGGCTCTGAGTCTAGCCAAAAGCCTGGCAGGCTTAGGCCTGAGCAATGTTCACCTCGGGCTATGACTGTTAACTGGTTCTGTCTGGTAGCCAAGATGGTGGTGTGCGAGCTCCTGAAAAGTGCCAGGAGAGTCTGCCCAACTAACAACCTCCTGGCCCAGTTAGCACACAGATGGTCCACCGGACAGCCCAGGGCCTGGGTGCAATCCAATGCCTGTCCAGCTTAGACCCCCCACTATGTTAGCCTTGGGCTATGACTGTTAGCCTGCTTTGCCTGCTAGAACTCTCTGGCGTCCCATAGCCAAAATGGCAGCACGTGCGAGTCTGGACAGATTGCCAGGCAAATAACCTCCTGGCCAGGTTGGCACACAGATGCTCCCCCCCCCAATAGCCCAGGGCTTGGGTGCAGGCCAACGCCTGTCAGACTTAGCCCCACGATGTTGTCCTCGGGCTAAGTCTGTGTACCTCGGGCTGTCGGTTCTCTATAGTGTCCAAGAGCCAAGATGGTGGAGAGTCTCTCGTAACTGACTGGTGGGAGGCAGAGTTCTGATGTGGCTTCAGTGCTCTGGGACCCTGTCGCCTTAGTTCTACTACTGATAGCCCTTCCCCTGGACAAGCTGCCACCACCTCTCTAGAGGATATTAGAAATCTAAACATTATTTTCTGACCAAAAAGTTGTCTCACTCAGTGGGCTTCCTAAGACAAAAACACACTTAGAGTTAAATCCTAAGCACAGTTATTATCATGAGTCCCAAAGTTCAAGGGAAGGATATTATGACTTCCACTTGGACACAGACCCTGCACAGTCAGTATTGCAACACCCAGAAGAAGCTCCACTCCCAGTTGCTCTAACATGCCCAAGATCACAGGATCACAGGTAAGGAGGACATAACATCTGCCCCAACATCACCAGGCATAACTGGGACCAGCAAGATCCAGGGATGCAGGAACTCTGTCCAACAGAGTGGCATGGGTACCTTCCAGTATGGGATGGTTTACCTTGGGGTCAAACTCCTCAGCCAGTCCTATAAAACCCAGAGGAAGCTACATTCCCAGGTGTTCTAACACACCTAGGATCCAATGATCTCAGGATCCCAGAATCCCAGGATCCCATGAGTTTGGTCACACAACGATCTCAGGGCCCCGAATGCAGCTTGACTCCCAGGAACTCTGGCACACAGGAACTGTGACCCTCAGGATTTCAGGGTCACAGGACCCCAGAATCACTGGGCTATAGAGACAGCTGGACTCTGAGCAGTTCTGAGACAACAAGGATCATAGGAAGGACAGGGTCCAGTCAGATATAGCAAGGGAAGGTAACACTAGAGACAATCGCATGGTGGGATACAAGCATAAGAAAATAAACAACAGAAACGAAGGTAACTTGGCATCATCAGAACCCAGTTCTCCCACCATAGAGAGTCCTGGATACATCACCATTCTGAAAAAAAAAGATTCAGATCTAAAATCACTTCTCATGATGATGACAGAGGACTTTAAGAAGGACATAAATAACTCCATTAAAGAAATACAAGAGAACAGAGATAATCAAGTAGAAGCCCTTAAAGAAGAAACATAAAAATCCCTTCAAGAAATACAGGAAAACACAAACAGGTAAAGGAAATTAACTAAACCATCTAAAAAACAAAAATAGAAATAAAAGAAATCACAAAGGAAGACAACATTGTAGATACAAAACCTAGAAAAGAGATCGGGAGTTATAGATGCAAGCATCAGCAACAGAATACAAATCTCTCTCTCTCTCTCTCTCTCTCTCTCTCTCTCTCTCTCTCTCTCTCTCTCTCCAGAGTTTCTCTGTGTAGCCCTGGCTGTCCTGGAACTTACTTTGTAGATCATGCTGGTCTCGAACTCAGAAATCCACCTGCTTCTACCTCCCAAGTGCTGGGATTAAAGGCATGTGCCACCACCGCCCAGCCAGAGAAAAATCTCAGGTGCAGAAGATACCATAGAAAACACTGACACAACAGTCAAAGACAATGCAAAATGCAAAAATCTCCTAAGCTAAAACATGCAGGAAATTCAGGACATAAGAAGAAGACCAAACCTAAGGATAATAGGTATAGAACAGAATGAGATTCCCAACATAAAGGGTCAATAAATATCTTCAACAAAATGATGGAAGACAACTTCCCTAATCTAAAGAAATAGATGCCCATGAACACACAAGAAGCCTACACAACTTCAAAGAGACTGGACAAGAACCAAAATTCCTCCTGTCACATAATAATCAAGACACCAAATGCACTAAACAAAGAAAGAATATTAAAAGCAGTAAGGAAAAAGGTCAATTAACATATAAAAGCAGGCCTATAAGAACTACTCCAGCATTCTCACTGTAAACTATGAAAGCTAGATGATCCTGGTCAGATGTCATTCTGACCCTAAGAGGACATAAATGCCAGCCCAGGCTACTATACCCAGTAAAACTCTCAGTTACCATAGACAGAGAAAATAAGCTATTCCATGACAAAAACAAATTTACACAATATTTTTCCACAAATCCAGCTCTACCAAGGATAATAGATAGAAAACACCAACATTAGGAGGGAAACTACACCCTAGAAAAAGCAAGAAGATAATCTTTCAAAAAACCAAAAAAAAAAAAGATTGCTAAAAAAGCATAATTCCAACTCTAACAACAAAAATAACAGGAAATAAAGATCATTTGTCCTATCGGTACAGGGAGAAAGTTTATGAACAGAACACCAATAGCGTATGCTCTAAGAGCAAGAATTGACAAATGGGACCTCATAAGGTTACAGAGTTTCTGTAAAGCAAAGGACACCATCAAGAGGACAGATCGGCAACCAACAAATTGGGAAAAGATCTTCACCAATCCTACATCAGATAGAGGGCTAATATCCAATATATATAAAGAACTCAAGAAGTTAGACTCCAGAAAACCGAACAACCCTATTAAAAAATGGGGTACAGAGTTAAACAAAGAATTCTCACCTGAAGAACTTCGGATGGCGGAGAAGCATCTTAAAAAATGCTCAACTTCATTAGTCATTAGGAAAATGCAAATCAAAACAACCCTAAGATTTCATCTTACACCAGTCAGAATGGCTAAGATTAAAAATTCAGGAGACAGAAGGTATTGGAGAGGGTGTGGAGAAAGAGGAACACTCCTCCACTGCTGGCGGGGTTGCAAATTGGTACAACCACTCTGGAAATCAGTCTGGCAGTTCCTCCGAAAAATGGGCACCTCACTTCCAGAAGATCCTGCTATACTACTCCTGGGCATATATCCAGAGGATTCCCCACCATGTAATAAGGATACATGCTCTACTATGTTCATAGCAGCCCTATTTATAATTGCCAGATGCTGGAAAGAACCCAGGTATCCCTCAACAGAAGAGTGGATGCAAAAAATGTGGTATATCTACACAATTCAGCCATTAGAAACAATGAATTCATGAAATTCTTAGGCAAATGGATGGAGCTAGAGAACATCATACTAAGTGAGGTAACCCAGGTTCAAAAGGTGAATCATGGTATGCACTCACTAATAAGTGGTTATTAACCTAGAAAACTGGAATACTCAAAACATAATCCACACATCAAATGAGATACAAGAAGAAAGGAGGAGTGGCCCTTGGTTCTGGAAAGACTCAGTGAAACAGTATTCGGCAAAACCAGAACGGGGAAGTGGGAAGGGGTGGGATGGAGGACAGGGGAAGAGAAGGGGGCTTACGGGACTTTCGGGGAGTGGGGGGGCTAGAAAAGGGGAAATCATTTGAAATGTAAACAAATTATATCGAATAAAAAAAATTAAAAAAAAATCATTTGTCCTTAATATCTCGTAACATCAATGGACTTAATTCTACCTCTATCAACAAATATAACAGGAAATAACAATCACTTGTCCTTAATACCACTTAACATCAATGGACTCAATTCCACAATAAAAAAGACTTACACCAACAGACTGGATACAAAAACAGGACCCAGCATTTTGGGGCATATAAGAAACACACCTCAGTGACAAAGAAAAATGCTATCTCAGAGTAAAAGGTTGGAAAACAAATTTCCAAGCAAATGGTCCCAAGAAACAAGTTGGAGTGACAATTTTAATATTGAATAAAATCTACTTCTAACGACGAGTTATCAAAAAAGATAAAGAAGGACACTTCATACTCATCAAAGGAAAAATCTACCAAGATGAACTCTGAATTCTGAACATCTATGCTCCAAATGCAAGGACAAACCCATTCATAAAAGAAACTTTAATAAAGCTCAAAGTACACATTGCACCCCACACAATAATAGTGGCAGACTTCAGCAGCCCACTCTCAGCAATGGACAGATCATGAAAACAGAAAATAAACAGAGACACAGTGAAACTAGCAGAAGTTATGCACCAAATGGATCTAAAAAATATTTTCAGAACATTTCATCCTAAAGCAAAAGAATATATCTTCTTCTCAGCCCCTCATGGTACCTTCGCCAAGACTGACCATATAATTAGTCACAAAACAGGCCTCAACAGATACAAGAAGAGTGAAGTAATCGCATGTACTCTATCTATCATATAACCACGGACTAAGGCTGGTCTTAAATTACAAAAAAAAAAAAAATGGAAAACACACATACACATGGAAGATGAACAATGCTCTGTTCAATGATAACTTCATCAAGACAGAAATAAAGAAATTAAAGACTTTTTAGAATTTAATAAAAATGAAGGCACATCATACCAAAACTTATGGGACAAAATAAAAGCACCAGTAAGAGGAAAACTCATAGCTCTAAGTGCCTCCAAAAAGAGAAACTGGAGAGAGCCTATGCTAGCCTCTTTACAGGACACCTGAAAGATCTAGAATAAAAAGAAGCAAATATGCACAAAAGGAGATGACATGAAATAATCAAACTCAGGGTTGACATCAACCAAATAGAAACAAAAAGAACTATACAAAGAATCAGCAAAATCAGGAACTGGTTCTTTTGAGAAAATCAACAAGATAGACAAACCAGTTAGCCAGACTAACTAGAGGGCACAGAGACAGTATGCAAATTAATGAAATCAGAAATGAAAAGGGAGACATAACAACAGAACCTGTGGAAATTCAAAAAATCATCAGCTCCTACTACAAAAGCTTATACTCATCAAAATTGAAAATCTGAATGAAACTGACAATTTTCTAGACAGATACCAGGTGCCAAAGATAAAAGAGGATCAGATAGACCATCTAAACAGTCCCATAACCCCTAAAAAAATAGACGTGGTCACTGAAAGTCTCCCAATGAAAAAAAGCTCAAGACCAGATGGTTTTAGTGCAGAATTCTAACAGACCTTCAAAAAAGACCTAACACCAATAATTGTCAAACAAAAACATAAGGAACACTAACCAATTCGTTCTATGAAGCCACAATTATGCTGATACCTAAGCCACACAAAGATCCAAAAAAAGAAAGAAAACTTCAGACCATTTCCTTTATGAATATCAATGCAAAAATACTCAATAAAATTCTTACAAACCAAATCCAAGAACACATCAAAACAATCATTCACCATGATCAAGTAGGCTTCATCCCAGGGATGCAGAGATGGTTCCATATATAGAAATCCATCAATGTAATTCACTATATAATTAAACTCAAAGGAAAAAAAACCACATGGTCATTTCATTAGATACTGGAAAAACATTTGACAAAACTCAGCACCTTTTCATGTTAAAAATCTTGGAAAGATCAGGAATTCAAGGCCCATACCCAAATACAGAAAAGCAATATACAGCAAACCAATAGCCAACATCAAACTAAATGGTGATCCCACTAAAATCATGGACTAGACAAGGCTGCCCTCTTTCTCTCCATATCTATTCAATATAGTACTTGAAGTTCTAGCTAGAACAATTAGACAATGAAAGAACTCAAAGGGATACAAATTGGAAAGGAAACAAGAACTCAAATTATCACTATTTGCAGATTATATGATAGGATACTTAAGCGAACCAAGAAACTCCACCAGAGAACTCCTACAGCTGATAAACAACTTCATCAAAGTGGCTGGATATAAAATTAACTCAAACAAATCAGTAGCCTTCCTATACTCAAAGGATAAACAAGCTGAGAAAGAAATTAAGGAAACGACACTCTTCACAATAGTCACAAACAATATAAAGTATCTTGGTGTGACTGTAACCAAACAAGTGAAAGATCTGTATGACAAGAACTTCAAGTCTCTGAAGAAAGAAATAAAAGAAGACCTCAGAAGGTGGAAATATATCCCATGCTCGTGGACCGGTAGCACTAATATAGTAAAAATGACCATCTTGCCAAATGGAATCTACAGATTCAATGCAATCTCCATCAAAATCCCAACTCAATTCTTCATACAGTTAGAAAGAACAATTCTCAAATTCATCTGGAATAACAAAAAAAAAACAGGATAGCTAAAACTATTCCCAAAAGTAAAAGAACTTTTGGGGGAATCAGAATCCCAGACCTCAAGCAGTACTACAGAGCAATAATGCTAGAAACTGAATGGTATTGGTACAGTGACTGGCATGTAGATCAATTGAATAGAATTGAAGACCCAGAAATGAATCAACACACCTATGGTCACTTGATCTTTGACAAAGGAGCTACAACCACCCAGTGGAAAAAAAAGATAGCCTTTTCAATAAATGATGCTGATTCAACTGGTGGCTGGCATGCAGAAGAATGCAAATTGATCCATTCTTATCTCCTTGTACTTAGCTCAAGTCGAAGTGGATCAAGGACCTCCACATAAAACCAGACACAATGAAACTAATAGAAAAGAAACTGGAGAAGAAGGCGGTGGCAGCGGCGGGGGCTGCGGCGGCGCATGCCTTTAATCCCAGCACTTGGGAGGCAGAGGCCAAGGTTCACCTCTGAGTTCGAGGTCAGCCTGGTCTACAGAGTGAGTTCCAGGACAGCTAGGGCTATACAGAGAAACCCTGTCTCCAAAAAACCAAAAAAAACCAAAAACCAAAAACCAAAAAAAAAAAAAAAAAAAAAAAAAGAAGATCAAGAATTGACAAATGGGACCTCATAAAATTACAAAGTTTCTGTAAGGCAAAGGACATAGTCAATAGGGCAAAACAGCAACCAACAAATTGGGAAAAGATCTTTCCCAATCCTACATCCAACAGAGGGCTAATATCCAAGATATACAAAGAACTCAAGAAGGTAGACTCCAGAGAGCCAAATAATCCTATTAAAAAATGGGGTACAGAGCTAAACAAAGAATTTTCAGCAGTGGAATATCGAATGGCTGAGAAACACCTATAGAAATGTTCAGCATCCTTAGTCATCAGGGAAATGCAAATCAAAACAACTCTGAGATTTCACTTCACACCAGTCAGAATGGCTAAGATCAAAAACTCAGGAAACAGGAGGTGCTGGTGAGGATATGGAGAAAGAGAAACACTCCTCCACTGCTGGTGGGGTTGCAAGCTGATATAACCACTCTGGAAATCAATTTGGTGGTTCCTCAGAAAACTGGCCATAATAATACTAGAGGACCCTGTTACCCTTGGGCGTATACCTAGAGAATTCTCCAGCATGTAATAAGGACACATGTTCCACTATGTCCATAGCAGCTCTATTTAAATTAGCCAGAAGCTGGAAATAAACCAGATGTCCCTCAATAGAGGAATGGATACAGAAAATGTGGTATAGTTACACCATGGAATATTACTCAGCTATTAAAAACAATGAGTTCATGAAATTCTTAGACAAATGTGTGGAACTGGAAAATATCATCCTGAGTGAGGTAACTGATTCACAAAAAAAAGACACATGGTATGCACTCACTGATAAGTGGACATTAGCCCAGAAGCTTGGAATACTAAGACACAATTCACATATCAAATGATACCCAAGATGAAGGAAGAAGAAAGTATGAATACTCTGGTCCTTCTTAGAATGGGGAACAAAATACCCACCGAAGGAGCTAAAGAGTCAAGGTGTGGAACAGAGCCTGAGGGAAGGATCATCCAGAGACTGCCCCACCTGGGGATCCATCCCATATACAGTCACCAAAACCATATACTCATGTAGAAACCAACAAGTGTTTGCTGACTGGATCTGGATATATCTGTCACCTGGGAGGCTCTGCTAGCGCATGAGAAATACAGAGGGGGACACTCTCAGCCCGCCATTGAACTGAGCACAGGGTCCCCAATGGGGGAGCTAGAGAAAGGACCTAAGGAGCTGAAGGGTTTTGTAACCACATAAAAGGAACAACAATATGAGCCACACAGTATTCCCAGAGCTCCCAGGGACAAAACCATCAACCAAAGAGTTACCCATGGCTCCAGACACATAGGCAGCAGAGGATGGCCTTGCTGGACATCAAAGTGAAGAGAGGCCCTTGGTCCTGGAAAGGCTCGATGCAGCAGTGCAGGGGGATACCAGGACATGGAAGTGGGAGAGGGTTGATTGGTGAACAAGGGGAGGGGAGATGGCTTATGGGACTTTAAGGGAGGGACCAGGAAAGGGGACAACATTTAAAATGTAAATAAAGAATATATCTAATTAAAAAAAAAGAATAATACAACTTATGTCCTGCCTATATTCCAGCAAAGTTCCATCTCATTTAGTGTGTAGAACATGCATCTAAGTGGTTATGATTAGTGACCTATTTGTTCATATGACAGGGAATTATCTATATCCAGCAGTACTAAGTAGCAAGTGGTAGACTCAGTGGTAGTGTTTCACCTTCCTTTTTCCTTTTATATTTTTTTCTGGGATTCTAGGCCATGGAATAGTGCTACCCACTGTTGCTTCAAGTAAACCTGTCTAGAACTCATTGAAGTGTCCATTTTATCCTAAATGCCCCTAGATGCTATCAGACTGTCAATATTAACCATTATAACACTATAAACCAGAAAGTTACAAAGTATCTTGACAAATCTCTATTACCCCTCCATGCAACCCATCATAATACCTCATGACTCTTCTGCAATTCTTCCATGTCTGAACATTTCACTGTTATTCAGCTTAAAACTACCATCATCTTTTATATACCAAAATATTTCAGATTTACTACCTAGGATTCCTACTTGTTCTTCATTTCTTGTCCACACTACCACCAGTGTGGCCTTTGCAGAATGCCTAGTGACGTTTGTACCACCTTTCTGTTTAATCCCTGTCAACAAACATCCATTAGCCTTAGAAAACAGACAAAACCCATGCAGCTCTGCAAGATATCTCACCACATGCTCCTCCTGCAACCACTTACCATTCTAAACTTCACATGCAGTTAAATCCCTGAAGGGCTGTGGGCAGCTACCATATTTGTTTCATACCCTTTGTCCATTCCCTTTCCACCTGCTGAAATGTTTTTTCTACCCCCAGCCACTGTCAATCACCTTACAGTGTTTAACTCCAAGAAACTTTCCAGAAGGGCCCCTTTTTTGGAATATTCTCTTCAGGCCACATCAGAATCACCTGTATGAATTATTGTACCTACTTATACTTTGCATTTCCATAGTTTACAGTTGAACTTTGGATATTTATTAATATGCACACACCCATTTTGACTTAAACCTTCCAGTTGACAGTCTCACAGTTATCATTCAATATTCACTGAATTTTGTAATAGCTAAGAGGGAGTTAGTTGCCTGAGAAGAGACAGAAGGCTTTGGTAAGAAGCTGTTTAAAATGATTTAGGTATTATCCATGTACATCACAGAAAAGACAGGTAGAAATGTGTCCCCTTGACACAGGTAACACAAGTAATAATACAGAGGCGCGACTCTCTAAATACCTGGGTGGGAAGCATGAGAAGGAAGTTTTAGCTTTGGGCCAAAAACATTATAATGCCCCTTTTGTTGTACATCCCATAATTCTGTGGTTTCTAACAGGCTTTTTATAACAGCTCAGACACTAATAGAGCTGCTGCACTAAGAAAGCATGTCACCCAGGTCTGAGAAGATAGTTAGCAAGAAAATCTATACAACACTAGTGAAGTCACATGCAGAATATTGCATTTCGTTCAGGGGTACCTCATTACCAGGCCAAAGCAGACACACTGGAGGGCGTTCAAAAACGAACAAGAAAAAATGATTAGGGGAATGAAGAAATTGATCGAAGCTGAGAGATGAAAGGAAATGCCTGTTAGCTGAAGGCTGGGGCAGGGCTAAATAGAATCTAAGACTGCAGACTGCACTCCTCATGCAGAGAATGAAGGCTGAAGTAGAGGGAGTCCTAGGACAGAGTGTGGAAGCTGGAAATGACCCAGCTGAGAGCATGGCATAAGGAAAGAAACCATGCATGGAGCTTATGACAATTGTGCTTAACTCTTTCCTTCGATCATGGCTTCCAGGATCTACATGGGAATTTGTCCCTAAACTAGAGGGCATGGTAGAAGTCCTTTAAGAAACTCTTCAGTCACAGGAAATGTGGTATGAGAGCAGAAAGAACAAGAAAACAGTGTTAAAGGCCAGGCACCTCTGGAGATGATCAACCTTTCATTGTGCTCTTGCTATGCAGTGATAACCAGGATACCTAACCTCTCTGTGACGTAGTTTCCTCAGAATTCTCAGTATTTAAGGATGGATACAGCTGGCTCTCAATGTCCTGAACATCCATCACTGGTCTTGCTGCAGTCTGTTTTTAATTGTCACATGACCCTCCTATCTTCTGACAAGAGACCCTATCCCCTTCACTGACCTCATTTTTCTTGTGTCCATTCTGCAACTGAGTCCTGCATCTAGGGGATATCTTCTTCACCACTCTGCAGGCCTTGTGATCCCATGACATCCTTCATTCCTAGATAGAATTTTGAACCGAAATCTTTTCCAGAATTCACCATTCACTAACTGCATTAACCCAGACACGTGGCTTACTTTGCCTTGGCCAGTGATCCAGCTGTAAGATGGTCTGAATGAGATCTATCATTCTAGATGACTGCAAAGACAGTATATAGTAATCTATTTGGGACAATGGACACAGAGCCTAATAGAGATGGCAGGCACAGGAAGTACTGTTGAGGGGCTCCATTTTTTGCCTCAGTCTATCCATCAAAGAAGCACAAGCATCAGATAGAGGGCTAATATCCAATATATATAAAGAACTCAAGAAGTTAGACTCCAGAAAACCAAACAACCCTATTAAAAAATGGGGTACAGAATTAAACAAAGAATTCTCACCTGAAGAACTTCGGATGGCGGAGAAGCATCTTAAAAAATGCTCAACTTCATTAGTCATTAGGGAAATGCAAATCAAAACAACCCTAAGATTTCATCTTACACCAGTCAGAATGGCTAAGATTAAAAATTCAGGTGACAGCAGGTGTTGGAGAGGGTGTGGAGAAAGAGGAACACTCCTCCACTGCTGGTGGGGTTGCAAATTGGTACAACCACTCTGGAAAGCAGTGTGGCGGTTCCTCCGAAAACTGGGCACCTCACTTCCAGAAGATCCTGCTATACCACTCCTGGGCATATACCCAGAAGACTCCCCACCATGTAATAAGGATACATGTTCTACTATGTTCATAGCAGCCCTATTTATAATTTCCAGATGCTGGAAAGAACCCAGGTATCCCTCAACAGAAGAGTGGATGCAAAAAATGTGGTATATCTACACAATGGAGTACTATTCAGCCATTAGAAACAACGAATTCATGAAATTCTTAGGCAAATGGATGGAGCTAGAGAAAATCATACTCAGTGAGGTAACCCAGACTCAAAAGGTGAATCATGGTATGCACTCACTAATAAGTGGATATTAACCTAGAAAACTGGATTACCCAAAACATAATCCACACATCAAATGAGGTACAAGAAGAAAGGAGGAGTGGCCCCTGGTTCTGGAAAGACTCAGTGAAACAGTATTCAGCAAAACCAGAACGGGGAAGTGGGAAGGGGTGGGTGGGAGGACAGGGGAAGAGAAGGGGGCTTACGGGACTTTCGGGGAGTGGGGGGGCTAGAAAAGGGGAAATCATTTGAAATGTAAATAAATTATACCAAATAAAAAAAATTAAAAAAAAAAAAAAGAAGCACAAGCTAGATGTCCCCAGAACACTAGAATCCTCCTCTGATTATATTGATAACAATCAATTTATTCTCAGTTTCTGAGATGTTTCTGAGGACTGTGTATCCACTCCATCCCTTTTGCCATGATCTTCTATGTCTGGACTATTAATACACATTTCCAACTCACTTGACCTTTACTAACTACTGTGTTTCTATAAGCCAGGCATCCTGGAGCATAAAAGCCAAACACTAAATTCTTGTAGTGGCTCCTCAATGACAGCAGAAGATGTAAATGCATTATCCTGCCATTCAGGAGTGTTGCCTGGACTTAGACCTTCCTTTATTCCGATGACTCTTCTCAATGCTCCTCCATTCTCTATCCACCTTTCATATGTATTCAGATCCAACATTTCAGTCCCAGCTAATTTCCCTTGTCACCTGAACATGTCCTCGCATCATTGTACCATTTCGCTTTATCCCACATTTTCTCACTGCATGGGGTGCTCCAAACTCTCCATGTAGATATAGCAGAAGATTACACACTTTGTATCCTTCCTCAGCTCTTTGATTGTACTGTAATCATTCATTCCCATATTTGGAAAATATGTGGTACCTTCTTTGTACCCAGCATGAAGAGTGCAATTTAGAGGTTGTAGATGATGTAGTTTCCGCTAACAGGTGATGTTGGAGCACCTTCTGATCAGGAATTGGGATTCCATGTGTCTTTGTGTCCTTGGAAGGATGAAATGAACAGGGTCATGATTCTTAAAATCAAGAGGATAAAAAGGACACCATGCAATGTCTTTTCTGAAGCTGGTATGGTCAGGTTGAATATTAATAACAGCCAACACTAAGACCGAAGCCAGAACTTAGAGTGTCTGCATTTACCACACTCATAAGTCCCTTTTGATCATCCTATGAGCAAGAGGGAGCCTGGTAGACATGTTCTCTGTGAACCAATCGTGCCATTTTTTAGTGTCTTTGCCTATGTTGTTACTTCTGTGTGGAACATTTCTCCCAGACCTCCTCAGCTGGATATGCCTCATCATCTCATAGAAAACATCTCTTCTCCAGGAAACCCTTTACACCTCCCTCTGTACCTATCAGACTATGAAATGTAGTCTGACTTTGGACTGCTGCTACACTAGTGTAGCTCACTTAAGAACTCTAATGACAAATCTACCATATTTTCCATTGGACATTCAGCCTAGTCAGTGACTAGCCCAAGATAAAGGGAGAAGGAAGAAAAATGGATTTAAGCAAGATAACATTAGGCATCTTAAGAAATCTTTGCAGTAATTCTGAAAGATGTCGATAGATGGTAGATAGATAGATAGATAGATAGATAGATAGATAGATAGATAGATAGATAGATAGATAGACAGATAGACAGATAGAGGTTGTAGGGGTTGCATAAGTGATCTGCTTCCCACCCTCAAGTTTATATGTTGAAATCCTTACTCCTCATTTCTTAGTGTATCTGTATGTTCCCTTGTTTAGAAATAGAGTATCCAAAATTCAATTAGTTCAAATGAGGCCATGCTGAAGTAGAATGGGCTTTTGACGAAATGTGACTAGTACTCTCTCAAAAGGTAAAATTAGGAAGAACACTATGAGTTAACAAAAGAAGAGACTAATGACACAAAGGATATTAGCAAACCACCAGAAGAGAGAAACATAGCAAAGATTCTTTCTCACATCTACTGATAATTTGATCTCTGATGTTGACCTTCAGCACCATGAGATAAGAAATTTCAGTGGTGTAAGTCCTTCCACTTGCAGGGCTTAGTTATAGAAACCTTGAGAGACTAATAGAAGAATCATCTGCTCTTTGCACCACACCAGAAACCCTCTTAAGAAAAACCCTGGCCTCTGCCCCAGAACCTGTTTTGAGAATTCAATCTAGCGCCTAGTCATTATGGGAAGAAAGCATAAAATCAGCAAGTCCACCTTTTAGATATGCTAAGCCAAGAATCTAGAGCCTCAATTTGGTAGGAAGACAAACCTTGCATGGCCAATTCAAACCTTGGCCTGAATTGTGTGCCTTCTCATTTGTAGTAAGCCCCGCTAGCTTTAGGAAGGAGACAAGTCCACCATATAAAAAATGCCTCCTCACCACAGAGGTCCTTGATGAAGGAGACAGTCCTTGCTTGTCTAAACTACTTTACTCATGGTGGATGAGGATGCATATGACTTATTCAGGGTGAGGCAGAGATTAAATAACTTTTACAGAAAGGGGTGTCCAGGGAGAGGAGCTCATTGGGGCCTATCTAGATACCTCATTAGCTGCAAGAACTCTAAGTTCTATGCTACATTACTGGTTGTCATGGTCCTCTTAGTGGGGTGTAATTATCTCATGCTCCAGGACAGGAATCTGGTCAGGAGCTAGTCCAAACTCCTGCTGTTCTCAATTATGAGTTTTATGGGGATTCTGAACTTTGCTACTACCTTACCTGTTCTTCTGTCTGTTGGCATGGTTCATTGCCCCACAACTCCTTCTTTTCCTTTTTATAAAGAGGAGGTGCCATTGGAGTGATTGTCTGCTATTATTTGTAGTTAAAATTTTGGATGGGGGAAGGTGTAACAATTAAAAAAAGTACAACATAAGCTAGAGTGGAAACAAAGGGTGGGGCTGAGAAGACAAGGGGTTATCAAACCAACTTAATTACTCTGCGGACTGAAATAAAGAGTAAGTTTGTACAGATTTTTTAGGGTATTAACATTGGTCTCAAACAACATTTGATTTATCTGCATAAACATATCTTTTACCTTACTATCATACAAGTTTCCCCAATTTTCGTAGCCATTAGGCTCTGGCAAGAGATTTCATCTGTTGTTGGAAGGACCTAAGGCTGTCTGTCATCTGTGGATCTCAGCATCTGCATGTCTCAAAAGTCTCTAGTCAGATGATGTGTCTGGACAAAGGCAGCTTCATGGCCCCAGGCAGGTCCAAGGAGATGGCTGGTCGGTCTCTGGCCTGCAGCTGAAGTGCTGCCTTCCATTTTGTAGAGATAAACCTGTAGAATGATCATAACTGGGGAACAGAACTCCAGCAGGGGAATGTCCACACAGGGAGGTATATGTATGAGATTTATATGTGTATGTGTGTGTATAGTCATATATTATGCCAGAAGAAGGGGGTTAATGTACATATCCAGCACAGTCCACTGCTCCACATATTGTTTGGTTTTGTTATTTTTTTCTTTTTTTTTTTACTCTTATTGATTCTTTGTGAATTTCACATTATGCACCCATAGATGACTCTAGGAGGCAGCCCATACCAGGAATGCCCGCATGGCCTCTGGTGGTAACATGGGCCTTGGACATTGACACTAACCCCTGCTGCTTCAGGGCCAGAGACCTAGACATGGCCTGTACAACATAGCAACACAGGAGGTTCATATCAGGCTGATTCTCATCACCTTCACCTCACCAGCTCCACCTCCCTTTGTAGTGCACATGCTGTTCCCTTCTCTTTCTCTCCCATTTCTCCACAACATATTTGCTTATCATAGTGGTGCCTGTAGGTGCCTTCTGCCTGCCAGCTCTGCATGGCAGCTGGGTGTCTTCCTATAGTTTCTTAGTATGGTTTTAGGGTTTGAAGTCACTTCTCTCCGTCTCAGTTTATAACTACAAAACACCTAGAAATAAAAGTGGTGTAACAGCGTAGCCGTACAAGCTTGGCAGGCTGGCTTAAGAGAATGTGATGTGTCTAAGGTTTGAAAGAACTGAACACAGATGCAAATGACACAGATTCAACTTCTGTTCTTGTCCCTCTGTTAGGCTGTGTAACCTTGGCAGCTGATGAAATATGAAAGGCTGTGATGCCTTCTATTCAAATAGGGACAGCTTAAGTTACAGGTGAGTGTCAGAGATGCTGCATATAATTGACCTGACTGGTTGCCCACCATTGCTCAGCATTCTGTCAATATTTGCTGAACATGCTATTGATTATTAGGGAGCATCATAGTACTTACAGGTGGTCTTGGAGAGCCAAGAGACTGGCTAGAGAGATCCACATACTTAGAAATGTGGTTTAAAAGCCAGTTGATAACTCCCTTCCCCCCCGACATTGTAGGCCTGTGTACTGGAGACTATTCATGGAGATCTCAGTCCAGCTAGGTCGGAGGATTCATATAAAAGGAAAAGGGTGCGAGCAGGGAGGGAGAATTGGCCCTGGAGTGCCACCTCTGCTACTGCTGCTGCTCCAATACATCACACTAGTTGCACTGAGCTAAGCTGGGCTGAGCTGGCAAAAGGCTGGATAACCAGTGAGGGGAGTGCAGGAGAACTTCTGGTGGCATGAAAGCTTCAGGAGAGCAGTTCTCTTCCCTGGCAGTGTTACAACTCTTATCAGCTCTTATCATAGATGCTCTCAGTTATCGGAGTAATTCTTGCACATTTTTATTCCCTGTGGACAGGATCTTATAAACATTTTGTGGAGGGTTGGGGTCTAAAAGCAGATGCCTTGGTCTGAGATGTTAGGAATGCCTCATCTATATGTGGAGGGACTTGGAGCATTGCTCCAGTGACTGATGGCCAAATTCTCTCTATGAGGAATTGCAGCTACATGACAGGGACTGGTACCAGGAGCAGGTGAAGCTCCTACCATCCCTTCAGGGCTTCTAGCCTTAATTCAACCTTATCCAGCTTTCTCTCATGGTCTGCTGCCTTGCACCTCCACACACACACACACTGAGATCACACAGAAGGACTTCCTCAACACAAGGATGAGGAGAATATTTTGGGAGAAAGAATATTAGGTAGAATAGAGATTAACTATACAAAGAGAAAGGTATGCACCTACAGCCCAGACATGACCTATCCCTGGAGACAGTAACGGACCTCACCAAGCTCAGCATGGACAGATGGAATGTGTACTCAAGGAAAGATGTAGTATTTCAAGGAAAAAATCTATAAGTGAAGCTTGAAGGACCATTTTCAGAAATTTGGACTTTATCCTAAGGACCATCAAGAGTTTCTGAAGTATCATACAGGGAGAGTGACAAGATCTAATTTTCACATTGGACGGAGTAAGCTTGCTCCTAAAATGATGATGAGGTCAGGACTGGGGAGGTTATGGGACAATCAGCATCTCTATAATTTTTATAATATATTTTTATATAAATATAAATTTTTATAATCTTTATCATCCACATCCCTAAATCCAACATAGAGTCATTGTGGAGGGACTAAGGAGAAACCAGCAGACAAATAGTGCATGGAACCAGTGATTACATCTGAGAAAGGGTAGAAGCAGCCAATGCAGATCATGATATCCTGATGGGCACCTTCAGATACCACCTTCTGATAAGGTGAGTGTCCAATATCTCCCAGCTAAACAAATTAAAGGTTATCAAGGGCTTCTTTCTGTGTGTGTCCTGTGGCTGTTCCTTGAGATTGGAGTAGGCTTGGGCTCATGTCTCAAATAAGGATCTCAGACCTCAAGGCACTGTCAATACCACCAAAGTCAACTATCTCATTTCATTAAGGAGGTACTTGAGTCTGAGATGGAAAAGGACTTTGCCAGAAATACATAGCAGGACAGTCTCTATCCTGATGCTTCAGTCTAGCAGGCCCTAAGCACACAATTGACATAGATTGTATATGTATCCCCTAAGGTGGCTCATGTGTTGAGTTTGTCCTTAGCAGGTAGATCTAGTTGCTGAGAGGTGATTGGAACATGTTTTGGCTTAATGGATTAATCTATAAATGGATTCACAATTGAATAGAGTGTTGGGGCATAGGAAGCCTAGAAAGATAGGCCTCTAGTAGAAATAAGGGATTCCTTGAGATGTGCCTTGGAAGGGTTCCTGAGGGTATGAAGTCTGAGATCCTCATTTGAGACATGAGCCCAAGCCTACCCCAATCTCAAGGAACAACCACAGGACACGCACAGAAAGAAGCCCTTGATAAGCTTTAATTTGTTTAGCTGGGAGATATTGGACACTCACCTTATCTGCTTCCTGGATGCTGTGAAGAAAACAGCCTTTTCTGCCAGATACTTCTGTAATCATGATGCCTTGTCTCATCCTAGGCCTAAAGCAATGGACCCAACAGATAATTAACCACATCTTCTGAGGCCAAGAACCAAAATAATTCTTTCTTTCATGTTGTTTGCTCTAGAATTTTTGTCACAATTACTAAAAATTAAACAATATAACACAAGAGTATATTTTGGTCCAGCCACCCTTTGGCTCCAGTCAGCCCTATCTCTGGTCTTACTCCAGTCCATGCACGTGAATTTGAACCATTCTTCCTTTTTTCCCTCTCTCTCCTTTTGACCTGGCTTCATGTCCTTCAGTCTACTTACAGATTTCACTATGTATGGAGAATGACTTTACTAATTTCTAATCCTCCTAACTCTACCTCCCTAGTGCTGGGCTTACAGGTATAAGCTTGATTGATAGGTATTAGACCTATTCCACATCTGTTATGCATGCTAGACAAGGACTATCCTATTGAGGTATAACCATAACCCTCCATTAATTCTTAATGCAGGAATGGGTGTATTCAAGGTATCTTCAACTTCATTTTGTTGTTTAGTACATATTAATTATAAGTCACAATGGAGTTCATTGTGACATTTTACAGCATAGTATTTATTTTGATCATATTTATTCCACAAAACTTACTTGTTCCCCCTCCCATTTCCACTGATTCTTTTTCCAAACAGTATTTCCTTTTCCACTGTAGCTTTTTTATTTATTTATTTTGGTGATCTGCTGAGTTTAGGCTTGCCTCAGTATCATGTGTGAAGGGTTATCTACATGAGCACCTTCCCAATGATATACCACTGAAGAAAATGACTCTCCACCCCAGTACACTATTAACTACATTTATATGAGTATTAAAGGGTCTACTATTGATGAACCTATGCAGAAGAAGGTAACTCAGCCTTCAGGGTCAGAACAAGCATTGAGCTCAGCCTCTCTTTGTGAATTGCAACTGCTTCCAATAGCGAGAGGCTACTCTCCTTTGAAACTGGGAGTGAGTGCTGTGAAGATTGTCCAAATCATGGTGTATTCTTCAATGCAAAGAAGACAGAGGCTGGGAAAAACATATGAGGGAGGAGAGGGTTAGGCAACATTACATCCTGGGTCTTCCTTCACCAGGTCTGCTTCAAGGCTCAAGAGACCTCCTCCTTCCTGGAGCTGTCATTCCTCCACTTCAACCATCTTTCTATCATTCTCGTACCCTAACATGTTTGCTACTGACTCCATGTGTCCATTGGAGCCTCTCCCAGGCCAGTGCACAATAAAGTAAAATGCAGCAACTGCCACATGCGGCAGCAGCTGCTAGGGTTGGGAGTGAGATCTTCTGTCAGCCTGTCCTGAAATTCTTTTGGAAGTTTGACAGGATTAAGGGGATTAATACATTAAAGCATTATTACAGCATTCACCAGGGATTTTTCAAAAGACTTTACACTCTGATCTATTTGTTCTGTTACATAAAACTCGCATTAACAGGCTGATGGCAACGGGGAAAAATATCTGTGAAATCAATAACCTTATTTTTTTATAAACACATTTAGCAGGCTGAGCCAGTCATTAGGGTCTACAGACCCTCCCACAGTGCACATCAATGAAATTACCCCTCCAGAATCCATTTGACAATTAAGCAGATAGCCTGCCTGAATCTTTCAGCCCACTGACAGCAGGGGGCAGAAGAGAGAGTGGCCGCCTTCTGTTCTCTGGGCACAACCCTGTCCAACCTTAGACCTACTGACCCATAATAAAACCAAGAGTCCTTCTCGCCGAACAGAAAGGAAGCCGGGGGGAGGGCCAACATACAGAGACATGGTATGGAATTGGCTCTGTGCTGTACTGCATTCTCGATTTCCTGCACAGTAAGAAGAGGCAACGCTAGAGAGGACAGTGGGGAACTGCCAGTAATATTCCATGAGTGTAGACTCAAGACAAAAGGTTGGAGACAGGGCTACCATTTCTACTTGCTAGTTTTTTCTATTGGTGCCTGCCTTTGCGGAGCATAATGTAGCCTTATAAAACAATCATTTACACATATGCAGCACTTGCTGAGTAACAGACATTATCCTGAATATTTTAAAGCATTCTTTTGGTCAACATTCCCAGTGAATTGTCAAGGAGGGTTCTATTACTTTCATTCCTCAGATAAGAAGATTGAGAGGCAGAATGGAGAGATAGCTCAATCAGGAAAGTATAAGGACCTACCTATGTTCAACCCCCCAAATCCAGGAAAAAAGACTAAGAGTGGTGGTAGGTACAACCATGGGGGAAGCGATGACAGTCACCTCCATGAAGCCAGTTAGCCAGCCATCCTAGCCTACTCGGCAAATTCCAGACCAATGAGAGAGCCCATCTAAAACTAATATATGAAAACAACAGCATCTAAGAAACAGCTGAAGTTGTTCTCTGACTTCCATATACTCACATGCCCACACATGTGAATGCACACACAGGCACAGACTGAGAGGCAAGAGGACTGGGTTCTTCCCAACATCAGCCATTTACTTTTCTAGCATGTATGTATGTATGAGTTTCTGTGCACCATGTGGGTACAAGAGACAGCACAGGCCGGTAGAGGGATTTAGAATCTATGAGACTGGAGTTGCAGAGCTAACATGTGGGTTCTTAGAACCAAACACAGGTAAAGGGTGGTAAAGGCTCTTAACTGCTGAGCCACTTCTCCAGTACTTTGCATAACATCACAAAACTCTTAAGTGATAGAATTAGGATTTGAACCAGTTTTCAGAGTCCAGGTGAGGAACTAGGTTTCTATATGTAGCAAATTATTCTGCTAACAAATATTCCGAAGATTGCACCCACACACTGAGCAGTTACCAAGTGTCTTGGTTACTAGTTCTTGTAGAAACCCATTCACATAAATATTATATTCCCATTATTCTGTTAAAGAACTGGAGCTCAAAAGGGCAAGGATGGCTAAGGTCACATGACTACTAATATTAAGAATGAGCCATATGCGGTTCCTCCGAAAACTGGGCACCTCACTTCCAGAAGATCCTGCTATACCACTCCTGGGCATATACCCAGAGGATTCCCCACCATGTAATAAGGATACATGCTCTACTATGCTCATAGCAGCCCTATTTATAATTGCCAGAGGCTGGAAAGAACCCAGATATCCCTCAACAGAAGAGTGGATGCAAAAAAATGTGGTATATCTACACAATGGAGTACTATTTAGCCATTAGAAACAATGAATTCATGAAATTCTTAGGCAAATGGATGGAGCTAGAGAACATCATACTAAGTGAGGTAACCCAGACTCAAAAGGTGAATCATGGTATGCACTCACTAATAAGTGGATATTAACCTAGAAAACTGGAATACCCAAAACATAATCCACACATCAAATGAGGTACAAGAAGAAAGGAGGAGTGGCCCCTGGTTCTGGAAAGACTCAGTGAAACATTATTCGGCAAAACAAGAACGGGGAAGTGGGAAGGGGTGGGTGGGAGGACAGGGGAAGAGAAGGGGGCTTACGGGACTTTTGGGGAGTGGGGGGGCTAGAAAAGGGGAAATTATTTGAAATGTAAATAAATTATATAGAATAAAAAAATTAAAAAAAAAAAAGAATGAGCCATATGACATGCACGAGGTAAGAATTAAAGCCAGGCAATCTCACACCGGAGCTCAGGCTTGGAAACACATTCAGTGTATGAGTTTGTTCTAAACTCTGATGGCTGTGATTGGGCACTCTCTGGAAATCAGCAAGACTCTGGGTAGCCTCCCCTAATTTCTAGATGAAATGACACAGCCCCAGGACAATGTCATCCAGGGAGAACTTAGTACTGGAGTCTCTTACAGAATAAAGGACTGCACTGGTTCAAAGCCTCTGAACAGAAGGCTTGCTGTTCTGATCACAATCTGCATATCCCCAGTTCAGCCCAGGGCCTGGCTAAGATCTCCTCAAATGGTCCCTTCTTAAGAAACAAGGAGGCTACACTCATTGGAGTCTATGACTTATCCAAAAGCATACATTTACAGCATATCAGCTAAAATTTGAAGTAGTTTCTCTCTTTAGTTTCTATCTCTCTTGTCAAAGTCTCACTTGCCTTTTCTCTTTCTGTCATGTACACATATAAGCTTACATACATGCATATGTGTACAAACACAAGAACATGTACACACTCAAGCTTATCCATCCCTTTATCCTTCATACACATATACAAGCACATACACACATAGGCACACACACATATACACATATACACATAGCACACATACACACACACACACTCACACCAGTTCTAATCACACTAGACCAAAGTATGCTTCCAGAAGACAGTGAACTCTCAGTCTATCTCGCAGCTTTATATGAGCAGTTCCCTGCACCTTAAATACTCCTTCCCTTGCTTGCTCCTTTTAAATTTGTTTCTTCTTGTTCATTCTAGTAGTTGCACTAGAGTTGTTACGCTATCCCTAGGAATCTCTCTTTGTCCTCAAAGCCAGCTTATAACAAGAGGCTCTTCACTGCCCTTAGGCACTCTAGTATAACAGTGCTCTACATTGTAATTCCCTTCTCCCTCTGGAATGGGCTTCTTAGACTCTGTATTATGATTTCCCATGTTTCCCATCTATACCTCACTACACAGCATTAATAAGCAGATTTAGGAATCTAAGAAAAGGATCTGCTGGCTGGTGGCATCGAAGACATTGAGCAAGGCTATGGAGGCTATAGGACATGGAGTGCTGGACCTGCCAACACCCAGGGTACATATGGAAGTGGCATGGCCAGCTGGCAAGGTTATGAAAACTACAACTACTACCATGCCCAGAACACCAGTGTCCCTCCAGGAATATCCTATTATAGTTATGGCCCAGCCCCATGAGAGGCCACCAAGACCAATGATGGTGGCCTGGCAACTGTGAGCTGGGCCACGCACGTGGCCTCTTCTGCTCCAGAGCCATGTACCCAGAACTCCGACTTGCTCATTGCCAAGATCAATCAATGTTTGGAATTGTTGTCCAAGGAAGGAGGCAGTCGTAGGATCAGCAGCTGAGCAGAGGGCATGGAGGACCGAGACAGCTCCTTCTACTTCAAGCCATAAGTCCTATGACTCCAGGCCCTGTATACCTGAGCATAATCCCTACTGCCCCGACTACAGTTACGATTATGACTTTGACTTGGGGACTGATCCCAATGGTAGCCTTGGTGAGACATTCAATGGCTGTCAGGATCCAACTCCAGAGCAGAGCAGGGCTCCCTTGATGGTTTCTTGAGGGGCCGCTTCTAGGACTAGAGTAGCTCCAGCATCTTCATTCCTAGTGACTGACCCCTTCATGCCACCCTCAGCCTGAGAGCCCTTATCCACTACCTGGAATGAGTTAAACTACAGGGGTGGATGTGGTCTAGGTGGGCCCTTCACCAAGAGGCCACTACTTCCCTCTTCTCCCAGTCCATGGCCCCTGACTACAGCATGATGGGCATGCAGGGGGTGGATGGTTTTGGTAGGACCATGCCTTATGGAGGATTGGCCCAGAGGGAGAGGCTTTGAACACTTTGGACCAGACAACATGGGCAGGAAGCAGAAGCAGTTGTTATTGTATGAAGAACCGGACGTCCCCCTGGCCAGGCCTGTGCTTACAGTGAAGGAGATCTGTCTGAAAACGATAGAGCTGGTGACTTACATCAGGAGATGAAAAATTCAGGGGGGTGGGGATGAATTCTGTGACTCCAGGAAGCATAGAGGAGAAAAGGAGGACAGGGTCGAGGATGTGAAGAAGAGAAGAAAGAAACGAAGGCAAGACAGGATGTGGGAGCAAAAGCTGACAGGATTCAGTTTGCCTTTTCTGTATGCAAGTTTTGTAGCTTGTAAGATGAAGAAATTCAAAAGCATCTGCAAAGTAAATTTCACAGAGACCTTGTGATTTCTAAGTACCAAACTGCTCCAAAAGACAGTAGAATTTCTCCACGGGTACATCATAAACAGAATTAAGACAATTGAGAAACTGCATCGGAGTTGGAGAAGAAGAGTCCTAAACCCAAACCAGATCCATTCAAAGGGATTGGCCAAGAGCATTTCTTCAAAAGCCGCACATTGCCTGGCCTGTGATAGGCTGATTCCTGCACAGCACCAGCTTCTCCAGCGGCAGCTGCTTTCTGGGGACCATAACCATAATAGAATGTTGTCTGCTGAGCAGTTCCAGAAAACAAGTCTCCATGTGGCTAGGAGTGTTTTGAACAACAAATATAGTGAAGATGCTGTAAAAATACCTCAAGGGCTAGGATCCTTTTGTCAATGAAATCGCTGATCTTGAGACAGAAGGAGATGAAAATGTAGGAGAAGAGAAGGAGGAAATATCACAGGAGGTAGCTGTCTTCTTGTCTAGTAGTCTTAGCAGAGAGGTGATCACAGCTTCAGTGAGGGCAGTAGAGGGGGAAGGAGAACTGGCTACAGAGCAAAATGAAGTCCTAGCTGCAGTGGAAGGGCCTGTGGACACAGCAGGGGCCAGGAGTGACCCCCGCACGGAAAAGCTCCTAGAAGAACAGACCCGAGAAACAGCATCTGAAACCAGGGACATCAAAGACAAGGCCAGGGGTGAGGCTGCTGAGGGCAGAAACGAAACAGCCATGCTATTGGCAGACATAGGAAGCACGGTCTCTGTCGTAGCTGTCCCAGGGTCATGGAAGGTGAGCTGGAGCAAGCTGATGCAGACTTCACAGGGATTCCCACACAATCATCTTTTCTTCCCTGTTAAAGAGGATGTGTTATATCATGTGTTCTTTTTGTTTTATAAGATGATTTATAATATACTAGGGTATTTGCTATTTGATTGAAAGAATGGGCCATTTCCTTCCCAATGCTATACAGTAGATGGCTTCCCACCTCTGTTAGAATCCAAAAAGAGGTAAACCATTTTCCCTAGTGGCCTTTGATGGCTATCTATGCACTGAAGTTAGAATAATAAATGGAGATCTTCCTGATAATTGTTAAGTCTTAAAGCAGAAAAAAAAAGTAGATTCAAAATGTGTGAGTTCAGGTGATTGTTTTTGAACACACACACACACACACACTAAAGCTCACTTATTGAGATATCTAATTATGTTTTCACTGTTAATTATGTTAGTCACCTATTGTTGTATAACAGATTATACCCCAAATTTAGCAGCTAAAAATTGCAACAAGTGATTTATTATCTCACATTGTTTCTGTGATACTATTTCTGAAACAGCTTAGCGAAGTGGCTACAGCTTGGTCTCCAGGGAAGCGATAGTTAAGACAGTGGCAGCAGTCAGTGGCAGCCTGGATGGAGTTGGAATATCTGCTTCCAAGATGGCCCTTCCCATGTAGATGGCAGGAGGTCACAGCTGCCTACCTCATGGTCCTCTACAGAAAGCTGTGGAAAGCCTTCATGAAAGAGTAGTTGGATTCCTCACACATGCTCCAGAGAGAGCAAGAAGGAAACCAAACCCTTCTTATGGCCAGTAAACACCATCACTCCAGCCACATTCACTTCATTGGAACCAAACCATTAAATCCAGCCCACGCTCAAAGGGATGAATGTAGGGCTCCCTCTATTGGAGGTAAACATGCCAACAAATTTATGTCCTTTAAGAATAACAATCCCCCCGTGCTTCCCCAACACAGGAACTTCAACTCTTGGGAGCAGGTGGAAGGAAACACAAGCATGTGATAATGAGAAATAAGCAAACTCTTCACAACTGAATGAGGATAAAGATGATAGAATTTGCCCTTGCGTGCACACAAGGACTCTCCAATAAGGAACACTGAGATGCCCACAGATACTGTCACTCATGACTGATGACAAGGACGTCTCTATATCCTACTTTCCATTTACTAAGAGGAGTTTGTAAGGATAGCAAGACAAGACCTACCACAGTATCCTAAAGCCAGAAGTGACTCAACTGCTTAGAAGCAATCAGCAACCAATTTTTAGGCATCTAGTACATTTGTTATCCCCACTCCTTATCATTTTGATATATTTATGATAAATTCTCTTGAAATCCAGACAACATTTTTATCAAACAACAATGAAAAGGTAATGATATGGATAGAAGACGACTAACTTATTTTTTACTCCCTACTGTGTGCCAGGCAAAGAATACACACAATCACATCTAATCCTCTGGTGATTACTCTTATTCCCACTTTAATGATGGAAAACAAATTGCAGATTTTTCAAATCCTTCTCATGTGCCAGAAGAACAGAAAGATTCTAATATGTAGCATAAGTAGTCCAGAGCCACATCAAGAATGACAGGGTTTTTTTGTTTGTTTGTTTTTGTTTTGTTGTTGTTAATTACTTTTAATTGCTGTGACTCAAATATCTGACATTTGTAACAAAAAGTAGGAAGTATTTGTTTTGCAGTATAAGAAAGTGCAGTTTACTGATGTTTCCTTCCATGTTGAACAGAATCTCATGCCAACTGGAGAATGTTTTAGGCCAACCACAGCATAGACAGGAAGAGACAAAGGATATGCCCTGCCTCCCAGACTTATTTCCTCTAGGTGAGTCCTACATACCCAAGTTTCCAAACCTCTCAAAACAGTGCTACAAGAAAACTGCACCTTTGGAGTAGATAGACTTCATATCCAAAGATGAATGGATAGCCATATACTAGTGTGTTTTCAAAATTATTACACACACAGTATTAGTTAGCTTTTTGTTGCTGTGATAAAACACCATGACAAATGGAATTTAAAGAAGAAAGCTTGTACTGGGCTTACAGTTCCAGAGGAATAACAGTTTGGCGTGGCAGTGAGGTGAACATTTTATTGAGGAAGCAGCAGGCATGTCAACCAGAGCAGGAAGCCAACAGCTTACATCTCAAACCAAAAGCATAAAGTAGAGACAGCAAAATAAATGTGTTCTTGATGCAATTTTTTGCTCCTGGGTGCCAGAACCTGGACATCTTATCAAGTACTCTTTTGATTTGAATCCAAACCTATAGTACTACTGCGGCTCTGGCCATGAAGATCAACCCCTCTGCACTGAGGAAGACACAAAGGCATTCTTCATATAACATGGCGCCCCTTCCTGTGAGAGAGTTCTCACTTCCCTTCTTCCAGAGGTCATCTAGTCTGTCCCATCTGGTCCTTGTAGCCTCTGGAACTGCATGGGGAGAGTCAGAGCTTGAAAGGAAGCCCCCTGAGCCTGTAAATAGCCATGGCTGCTGCAAGTGGAGGCAGCAAAGAGCCACTGTTAGCTCTGTGGAGCCAGTGTGTGGTAATTTGACAGGATTAAGAGGATTAATACGTTAATGCATTATTAGTGCTTTTATAGGAGATTTTCTAAGAGTTGAGCGCTGTGATCCCTATGTCCTGTTATATAAACTGTCAGTAATTGCCTTAATTGGCCAATTGTTGCTGATGGAAACAGACAGGAAACAGGCCTGATTATCTATACCCTGGGGTTCAGAGTCTGGCCACAGATCCTCACCAAACCAAAAAGGCTTAGGGAAACTGAGTCAGAGTGTAGCCACCCAAACTGCTTGTGCAGCAGGAGGTAAAAGGCAGGTCCATGCACTAGAGTTCAAAACAGCCTGTGTGCATGTCTCCACAATCCAGATTCCTACCCACACCATGGTTCCTACGGACTGCCCTGCCCCAGCTTTCATCTCCACATCTGCCAATGTGAACGGTAATTATATCCACCTTCTGATGTTGCCAGGAAAGAAGGGCAATGAGCCACTATTGATGAACATGCTTTGTCAACCGGACAGGTTTATGTTCCTGGGAGGGAGGGTTCTGATTTTGTTGGATGGAGTGAGTGAAGAATTTTGCCTTTTGGTGTTTATGTATTGGGGAGAATAATAACAGCTCCTGGAGAGACAGTAGAATGCTCATGAAGGCCTAGGAGACAGTCTTGGTCACGGGACAGCAGGGCTAGCTGAGGGTAGTCAGTTGTGAGAGAAGCCAGCATGCTACAGGCTCCAGCGTGGAGGCCCAGACATCTCAGCATCCCTCCCTCCCTCCAGCTGAGAGGCAGGTCACAGAGGAAGTCGCCCAGCAACTGTGGCTGTGGGCTCCTTAGAGTTTAATTTGCTTTGCTAATTAAGCGCCTGAGTTGGACTCCCCACTGGAGGTGTGAGTCTGTAGCATAGTGGATGGGAATAATAATAGAACACTAGAATCACAGCTTGAAAGGCTCCTGAAAGATCTTTTACTAGAAACAAATAAACGTGATATCTTTTACTTTCTAAACTGTGTAGGCTGGGTACAGGAAGGAGGGTGCCAGGGATGACCACACTTTGAATATAGGAAGGAATGTCTCAGAGGGATAAGACTGAAAAGTTAAAAGTAAATTTCCAATATCAAGAGGAAAAGAAATAGGAATAGAGGCTGATTTGACAGTTAGGCAAGGCAATGGGTATCAATCCCAACAAGGAGGCGTAGGGAGTAGAAGTTAAGTCTTTGTGAAGAGATTTGAGACATTTAGACTTGAAAGCTTAAGGAGAGAGAGATGATATCTACAAACATTTTTGGTTCACCTCACTAGAAACTAGAATTCGTCCTCTATTCCCTCTCTGGTTAATGAAGTGACATGATCAATTGTGGCCCATATATAGTTAATTATTGGTGTGAAATCTTCTACCTTCTTCTACTTGGTCTGGCACCTGGTCCATTGACCTGCGTTTCTGAATAGCTGCAGTGAGCCTGCTGCCCACTGACAACCTGAGATGGACATGCAATATAGTAAAAAAAAAAAATAATAATGATAATAACCTTTCACTGCAGTGAGGCTCTGAGAATTTAGAATTTATTATCAGTACACAGCCTAATCTATTAGAACTGATATTGAAAACTTTTAAATGTTATGATTATATATCAATAAATATCATCATAATGATAGGAAGTAAAGGTTACTAATAAGAGGTCAGAAAATAAGCTGGAGATTTTTCCAGCATGATTGAGGAATCCAGACTGGTATCCAACACCACAAGGCGACAACCCAATTCTGTGACCCAAGCCTTTGACCAGAATGAAAATTTTATCAAACAGGATTATCTTATTTAAATGACCCTCACTTGCAAGTATCTTATTACATGGCAGACATTGGAAATTGTTTGCCCAGTGGTTCATGACAATCATGTATCAGCCAATACAGACTGTCCTCCTTTGCATGAAAATAACATATAAAGAAACTATACACAAAGAAACTCACTCTAACTGAAAAAGTCTTCTTACATGGTCTCAGTATGTAAAGTGCTTGCTTTCAGGCCTGAGTTTAGATTCAAAAGAATCCAGGAGGAATGGGTATATATGTATATGTGTATATGTATATATTCATGTATATATGAATATATATTCATGAATGTATATTCAATATATGTAAATATGTGATGTGACCCTATTGTAGCAGGGTAGAGAGGTAGATTCCCCAGAGCTCACTGGCCAGCCAGCTAGCTAATCATTGAGTGCCAGTTTCAATGAGATACCCTGCCTCAGAAAACTGAAGAAGAAAGTAATCAAGGAAGATATAGGATGTCAGCCTATGGTTTCCACAGTCATGTGAACACAAACACCACACACCACACACACACACACACACACACCACACACATACCACACACACACCACACCACACGCGCGCGTGCGTGCGTGTGCGCGCGCACACACACACACACACACCACACACACACCACACACACACACACACACACACACACGAGGGGAGAGAGAGAGAGAAAGAGAGAGGTATTCATACCAAATGTAGACACCCCAAACAGCTGTGCCATTTACCCCAGTGCCATAGTTTGGTACTTATTTGAACTTATGAGATAAACTCATTCACTACCCAACAATTCCTTCCTCACTACCATTACATGCAATAGCATCCCTATTAAAAGAAAAACAGTCCTATCCCAACTATGGGCTCCTCTGGGTTCCAGTGTTGTAAGCCAGATATGCTGCCTCCAACCATAAAAAATGGTGAAGACTTTGGAGAGTTTGCTAAGAATTTAACTTTCACTTCTGGGTCCAGATGCTGCAAGAGAAGAGCCCTGTGTGTTTTATACATTAGTCACAGAGCGCACAGTCCTGGATGTTGGCCATTGGATCTGGCCTCACATTTTAGCACTTGCATCTGGACCAGGCAGATAGAAACCTAGCTATAATGAGTTTGCCCCTTGTCCATGACATTTGTGCTTTGTAGGGGGGAAAATGGGAAAAAAATTTAAATCCTAAAGTCTGTTTGCTTTCAGCCCTGTAGCTGTGATGAGGTCTGGGAGTCTGACTAGGATTTAAACTTCGCTTCCCAGCCAGCCAGGGGAGAAGTTAGAGATGAAGCTGGCGCTTTTCAACATCTTTGGCATTTTTATCTAAATTTGCATTTTTTCTCTCTTTCCACTGATAAAGTATCTGGCCTGCAATGAAGGCAAAACTCTCAGGACAAATGTTGATGTCTTTATTGTTGACTGAGCCTCCCTATGTGCAGGTACAGGGTTACCCGTTTTATGGACCACCTCTTTCTACTCTCCTTTTACTCTTCAAGGTAAGTGTGTGAATTTTAGGGGACACAAGACATTAGGAGATGCCAAACACTGAGAAATGCCAGTGATGGCACATGTACTCAGGTTAGCCAACCTATATAATCTCTCTCTCTCTCTCTCTCTCTCTCTCTCTCTCTCTCTCTCTGTGTGTGTGTGTGTGTGTGTTTCTCTCTCTATTTCTCTCTCTCTCTCTATTTCTCTCACTCTCTCTCTTACTAGCTTGCTCTCAATCGCTCCATCTAGCTCTCTCTCTCTCCACACTGTGTAAAAGCTAAAGGTCAATCACTAGTGTCCTCCTCAGTTGCTCTCCATCTTGCTTAGGATCTCACACAAAACCTGGAAATCACTGCTATTGCTAGGCTGGCTAAGGAAGCCTTAGGGATCCATCTGTTAGGAATGCCCCTGCCTCCATCTTCCAAATGTGTGTGACACCAAGCCCATCTCTTTGATGTGGGTTCTGTAGACTGAACTCACATCCTCATTCTTTTGCCATAAGTGATTTACTGAATAATCTCCCTAGTATACCATGTTTTCCCCTATACCACCCTGCTTTTGATCCAATATTAAAACTACATCTAGATAAAATAAGTGTGACATACCAGTATCTCATCAAAATAATATATAGTGGGACGAAAATGGGTTGTTGATCCATAATCAAATGCTGAGATCATTATGCGGAGTTTTCCCTTTCCAAATGTCCATTTCCATATGGTGGGCAGGGACAAGATACTGAGATTTTCATTGAATAAATGTGTAAAAGGGTCCTTGTCATTGGAGCTAAGATAAAGATCTAGGAAGAATGGTAAGCACCATGCTATGATGAAGGCAGGATGGTAAGGAGATCTGTCAACTAGTTTTTTCTAGGTAGTAAGATAGGACATCCTCACTAAGGTGAGGTATCTAAAACAGGATTTGATTAAAAAGAAAAGAGCAAACCAAGAAAAGTTAGGAGTGGAGCACTCCAGCAGAGAGCACAGCAGGCACAAAGGCATTGGTTAGGGAGTTTCTCCAGTTGGTTTAAAGAGCAGTACAAAAGACTATTGGCTACCTTGTTTTAGCCATTCAAATATAGTATATATCATGAATAAACACATTTTTATTTCATTATAAATATACATATGAAATTATCCAAGTAAAGAGGAAGGGAAGGTCAGGGGAGACAGGTACAGAGAGACTAACGAGACATAAGGAGGAGGCAGGCAAAGATGCCTCTGCTATGCTCTTGTTCTTGTAGGGTGAGTGAGCCACACCACCAGACAGAAGAACCCCCAGGAATCTCAGCAGGAGTTGAGCCAGTCCCTATCCATTTCTGTCCCTGCTTAGGAGCACCTAACCAAGACACCCCACTGAGAGGACCTGGGCAGTCAGTTACAGAGCAAACACCTGGATTCCTTCCCCCATGTAAATAGAGCTTCATAACATCTCAAAATGAGACATTAGGAAACATCTACCCTTAAATGCCACCCCACCCTTCAATATTTATTTAGTCCCTGTCCACATGGAATAACGCTCACAAGTTACTTCATCAAGGATCATTTGAGAGCGGCTGTTTTTACTGAGCTGTAACACTTGGGGAAGAGTTCTCTCTCCCAAACATTCATTTTTGGACCTTGGGCCTGCCTATCTGGCCAGGCTCATGACACTGATGCTACACCTTTGCTGCTGATGCTGGCGCTGCCCCTGTAGCTGACAAGAGACATTGAATCTCGGCCACCTGCTCTGGGCAGGCCACCCAAACCTCCTTATTTTTCTTCTAAGAGCTCTAACGCTTCCAGCATTCTCAGCAAGACCAGAGCCCCGTGGAACCTTTCACCCAGGTTCTGGTTTGCACTCCTGACAGACAGAAAATGACAGTTCTCAAAGTTTAGTAGATAAAAATTATTCTAGGACAAAGCCCTTTTATCAATGAGAATGACTATGACATAACAGCTGATCTTGGGGTTAGATAAGAAACCCACGACTAGTATATATTTGTGGGCATATGTGTGCTTATATGTGTGTGAGTGTGTGTGTATATGTGTGCATGTGCATTTGTGCTGTGTGTGAGTGTGTGAGGATGAATGTGCATGTGTTTGTGGAGGCTGTAGTTCAGTGTTAACTGTCATCCTCAGTCACTCTTCACCTTCTTTTGACACAGGTTCTTTTGCTGAACCTGATGCTCTTTAAGTTGACTAGTCTTAAAGAGTTCACTGGAGTTGGCCTGCAACTCCAGTGAAACACCTATCTCAGCAATGCCCCAGTGCAGATATTCCCTTTCATTTCCAAACTTTTTTTTCTTGGTTTAGATCAAGCTTTTAATCAATAAAATACAAACATGTATTTTAACATTACAAAGAAAAAATATATTTTTTATTTGATATATTCTTTATTTACATTTCAAGTGATTTTCCCTTTCCTGGATCCGCCCTCCCTGAAAGAAGATTCCATCAGAAAGTAGTATATATGAAGAAGGAAGAATAGAAGACTTTCAACTGCCCTAGGCACAGGTAGAGGTGCAAAAAAGACAGACTTCTTCCAGTTTACAGACTAAATGATCCATCCAAAAAGGAAGTGAACAAGTTTAGAGATGTAGAGGTAACAATCTAGATAGAGAATGGCTTAGGAGACAGATAATAGTAGGTTCCAGGGAACCACAATTCCAAACAGGACCCCACCCCAGCCCCCCTAAATGGATGGTGGCAAATTCAGGGGTAGTAAAGTATGGGATTGAGGGGTGGCAGATAGGTGAAGGTGTAGAAAAACAGGTTGGGTAGCTTCTGCCACACGGGGAGCTAGGCTGCTGCTATGATTGTGGGATTGTGCTGTGCCACAGCATGGCCTCCATAGAATGGAGCTATTCGACGAGCTTCTGCCACAAATGGACTCACCTGACAGTGGAATGAGTAATGAGTTCATTAAACCTCCAGTATCTGTTCTGAAAAGAAGATGAATGCGGTAGGGAAAGGCAAGGTGCGTGCCAGAATCTGTGTGTGGCGCCCACAGCAGCCCTGAACCCTCCTTAAAGAGGCCACCCTGCCTTGAGCCTCCTATGGCCACCCAAAGCCTTCAGTCTAAACCTTCCTTATGGTACTCAGGGTATTTCAGGATCTGATTCCTCATGCTGCCTTAAGAGTCCAATTTATACCATTCCCCTCCCCTACTAGGAAACTGGCTCTCTGAGAGGCCTGGAAGATCTCTACTAACAATTTCATGAAGTAGCATCTGCCTGAAATGTCTTTCCATCTCCACAGATGTGCACAGGTGATAAACTTCTAGCCATTCCCCTGCATCCTGTTACAAGACTGTTGCTGCTCTGTGAGGTATCTCCTGGGTAGCAGAGTTGACCTCAGTGCTGTTTGTGTTAGAAATCTTATTATGAAATCGATCACTGTGAACATCTATTACAGTGTAGGAGGGAGAAACCCTTGTGTCACTGTGTTAGTGGTTTCTATATCCACGAAGCTAGTGTGAAATGGGAAGGTCCAAAATAGGAAGCTAGAAATCCCAGAACTATGCATGAAAATTCTGGTTGTAGCACATCCAAGAGATACTCTCCTGAACCCAGGTTTCCTAGCACTATAAATGCAGGTGAAAATGTGCAATCTCTAAGAGAGAATGAGCAGATGATCATTAAGTGGGATTAAAAGGGTTACCTTTGAAGTGAGTGTAAGCTATCAGAGGATAAGAGGGGGCTCTGACCTTTTAGATGAATGAGTCTTGGTCAACCTGACCCAATCCTACTTCTGACTAGTAAACTGTGTGTGTGGCCCTGCAAATGTGACCTTTCCTTTAAGCTTTAGCCTCCTCACACAGAAACAGAATAATCAACTTTCCAGTGTTGTGGGGTCATTGAAAACGGAAGTCCTGAGCATGCCTGTTACAGATCAGCAAATGATTTGGGTGGATCCCAGAGACAAAGCTGGAGCTTGCAGACATTATTAGTAAAATAGCCTGCTGTTTCTTTACCTTTTATTCTTCATTCTCTCCTTCCTCTCTCCCCTTCTTTCTTTTCTTCACATATGAGTTTCAAGTAATATGCCATGTGGAGGAGAGGTTAAGTAATAAATAACAATAGGATTTCCATTGTTTAGTAGGCTGGTAAGATTATTGGTTAGGTTGTTGGTTAGCTGACTGGTTGGTTGATTACCTGGATAGTTGGTCAGTTTGTTAGGTGTTTGGATATCTGATTGAATATCTAGTGACTCTATGTACTGGGTAGCCAACTGGATGGTTGTTTAATTGAAAAGGCAGGAAAAGAGAAAGGCAGAAAATATCCAGGCAATTGTTGAGAAGACCAGATATTCTTCAAGGTATATTTGCCAATGGAAACTACCCGAGAAGTAGCCAAAGTGTGTTTAGAACAAGGTAGTTTTCTTCCCTTCTCCTTTGACTGACAAACACCTCTATGGCTACCTTTGTTCTACAAATCATTTGTATAATCCACTATAGTACAAGAGCAAATTTGAGAGAAATCAAGAAATGGGCCTAAGATCTCTTCCTTGAAACAGGAATATGCAAATAGAAAGACCAGGCAGAAAGTGAGCTGACAATGTAAGCAGATCAGACATCAGTACTACAAAGAACACTGAGAATGTGACCACCTGTCCACCACACAAGACACACAGACACACATGCACACGTGCTGCAGCTCCAGAAGCACCGATTCCCTGAAGCAGGCTGTGGGTGTTCCCCACATCAGGCAAAAAGGCTCTAAACACTCTGCTGTCACTCCTAAGGAACAGAATGAACAGCTGAGAAACAATTCAATGAGAAAACAGCTCTCAGCATGATATTGTGCACACACAAACCAATAAATGACCATTGTAGCCTGGAGTCTAAACAATGGCTTGCAACTTGAATGGACTCTGGAGGGCTATCTTATCAAACTCTCAGATGTTCTAACCACACATCTCATACTTTCAGGACCTGTAGGCAGTCCTGCAGACTTGCAGGGTACCAATACCACTCCAGCAGTCCAGCTAACAATGAGGCAGCTCAGGCTGTGACAGGTCTGCCTCTGGGTTGAAGGCTTAGCTTACTGTGTCTTCCCTGTACCAGTATATTATCTTCCACTTACTGTAAGCCTGTTATTTCAGGCTTCACTTCTTTTTATTTCACCTAAACTATGGATTCTTCTTCTTCTTCTTCTTCTTCTTCTTCTTCTTCTTCTTCTTCTTCTTCTTCTTCTTCTTCTTCTTCTTCTTCTTCTTCTTCTTCTTCTTCTTCTTCTTCTCTTCTTCTTCTTCTCTTCTTCTTCTTCTTCTCTTCTTCTTCTTTTCTTCTTCTCTTCTTCTTCTTTTCTTCGTCTTTTCTTCTTCTTCTCTTCTTCTTCTTCTTTTCTTCTTCTTCTTTTCTTCTTCTTCTAATTCTAATTCTTCTTCTTCATCTTCATCATCTTCTTCTTCTCCTCCTCCTCCTTCTCCTCCTCCTCCTTCTCCTCCTCCTCCTTCTCCTCCTCCTCCTTCTTCCCCCTCCTCCTTCTTCCTCCTCCTCCTTCTCCTCCTGCTCCTCCTTCTCTTCTTCTTCTTTTCCTCCTTCTCCTTCTCTTCTTCCTCCTCCTCCTTCTGTTCTTCCTCTTCCTCCTCCTCCTCTTTCTTATTTGGGCTTTTAAGAAAACATCTTTCAAGCTTATTAAAGAAAAATATTAAAGTCTTTGGAATCCAGCCAAGTTACCTACAACATTCTACAATTATTGCGAGTAAGACAGTCCACATGCTTTCATTCCACCATACAGCTCTTCAGTTTTATACACTGTCACCATCCAAGCACAGTGGCACTTAACACTGGAAGCTTGAACTCTGATTACAGCACTATCCTTCATTCACTGGGTGATGATGAGCAAGGCCCAAATCTTGTTTGTTGTGAGTTAAGTTAACTTACAGAACCTAAGCCAGTATCTACCAGACTGGATACCAAGGCTTAAAAAAATATCCTGGACTGATTTAATGGGAGTGATATATGTCTTGTATTTGAAGTGATATGAGCAAGGAGATATTCAGTTGCAGAACCCAAAGCCTGGAATCTCCTTGATGAGGGTGGGTGGAACTTTGTATCTATCCATTGCTTCAGTCAACATGGAGAATGACTTGGAAAGAAATGCTGAGATGAACTATGGGCATGTGAGCCAAATACAGGGCAGCACACCTTCAAAGTACCTTTGATGGCAGATACACCTGAACTTGAACTCTTGCCCTGCATATCAGTCAGGATTCTCAAAAAAAAAAAAAAAAAAAAAAAAAAAAAAAAGAACATACAGTTTCCCTGCCTTTCAATGGCTGGACATATTTTTTATCTTTTTGTTACATTTATTTATTCACTAGGAAGGGAAGTACGTATTTTTTCAATCAAAAACATGTCTTTAATTTGACTCATTTTATATCTCATGATCAGGTTGTTATCTGTATTGTCTATAAACAGAGATACATTTCTTTTTGTTGTTGTTTTTGTTTTGTTTTTATTTAGGGTATCCCCCTCAATTTTCAAAGTCCCCCCCCCATTTTATTAGATATTTTCATTATTTACATTTCAAATGTTATCACCTTTCCTTGTATCCCCTCCCAAAAACCCCTATCCCATCCCCCCTCCCGCTGCTCAACAACCCACCCACTCCCACTTCCCTGTCCTGGCATTCCCCTATACTGGGGCATTGAGCCTTCCCACCACCAAGGGCCTCTCCTTTCATTGATATACAACAAGGCCATCCTCTACTACCTATGCAGCTACAGCCACAGGTCCCTCCATGTGTATTTGATTGCTGGTTTAGTCTCCAGGAGCTCTGGGGGTACTGGTTGGTTCATATTGCTGTTCCTCCTATGGGGCTGCAAACCCCTTCAGCTCCTTGGGTCCTTTCTCTAGCTCTTCTAGTGGGTACCCTGTGTTCAGTGCATTAGATGGCTGTGAGAATCCACTTCTGTATTTTTCAGACGCTGGCAGAGCCTCTGAGGCTATATCAGGATCCTGCCAGCAAATACTTGTTGCAGATTGACAGCACATCTGAAGGCTCTAGAACAAAAAGAAGCAAATATACCCAAGAAATAATCAAACTCAGGGCTGAAATCAATCAAGTAGAAATAAATGAACTATACAAAGGATCAACAAAACCAGGAGTTGGTTCTTTAAGAAAATCAACAAGATAGATTAAACCCTTAGCCAGACTAATCAGAGGGTACAGAGATAGTATCCAAATCAACAAAATCAGAAATGAAAAGGGGGACATAACAGAAACTAAGGATATCCAAAAAGTCATCAGATGCTGCTACAAAAGCCTATATTCAGCAAAACTAGAAAATCTGAATGAAATGGACAGTTTTCTAGACAGATACTAGATACCAAAATTAAATCAGGAACAGATAGACAATCTAAACAGCCCCATAACTGTTAAAGAAATAGAAGCAGTCATTAAAAGTCTCCCAACCAAAGAAAGCCCAGGACCAGATGGGTTTAGTTCAGAGTTCAATCAGACCTTCAAAGGCGACCTAATACCAATACTCTTCAAATTATTCCACAAATTAGAAGCAGAAGGAACACTACCCAATTCATTCTATGAAGGCTAGATTCAATTTCTTCTCAATAATTACTCTTTATTATTCAGATACCTATTATATCAGAGTCAAAGTTACTCTGATACCCAACCCACACAATGGCCCAACAAAGAAAGAGAACTTACAGCCAATTTCCCATATGAATATCGATGAAAAATACTCAATAAAATTCCTGCAAACCTAATCCAAGAACACATCAAAACAATCACGCATCATGATCAAGTAGACTTCATCCCAGGGATGCAAGGATGGTTCAATATTTGGGAAGTGCATATAATGGCTCACACAGAGAGGTTAAAAAACATGTTTACAGTAATTCTAATTCTTTCCTTGTACCATATAGGGATGAAGGATTGAACTCAGATCATCAGGCTTGGCAGCAAGCACTTTTTTTTTTCTATTTATTGAAGTTTTTATTTTATTTTTTTTATTTTTATTTTTATTTTTTTTTAATTTTTTTTATTATTCGATATAATTTATTTACATTTCAAATGATTTCCCCTTTTCTAGCCCCCCCACTCCCCGAAAGTCCCGCAAGCCCCCTTCTCTTCCCCTGTCCTCCCACCCACCCCTTCCCACTTCCCCGTTCTGGTTTTGCTGAATACTGTTTCACTGAGTCTTTCCAGAACCAGGGGCCACTCCTCCTTTCTTCTTGTACCTCATTTGATGTGTGGGTTATGTTTTGGGTATTCCAGTTTTCTAGGTTAATATCCACTTATTAGTGAGTGCATACCATGATTCACCTTTTGAGTCTGGGTTACCTCACTTAGTATGATATTCTCTAGCTCCATCCATTTGCCTAAGAATTTCATGAATTCATTGTTTCTAATGGCTGAATAGTACTCCATTGTGTAGATATACCACATTTTTTGCATCCACTCTTCTGTTGAGGGATACCTGGGTTCTTTCCAGCATCTGGCAATTACAAATAGGGGCAGCAAGCACTTTTATGTGATGATCCACCCCTGCCCATCACCTCACCCATTTCTGATGGTGTCAGCTTCCCCATATTACCACTGTTCTTCACTGTCCTTGATAAACACATTACATGATATTCTCAATAGCTTATTGTAAATGGGCCTTGTGTTAGATGATTTTGCCAAACTATAGGATAATGTAAATGTTCCTAGGCTGGTTTAAGCCATGGTGGTCTCTAAACTATGGGATTAAATGAATTTATTTTTAGTATATGATATGTTATGGGGGTGTAATACCGTAATTTGGTTGGGCTTGTACATCAAATCATTTCAGCTCATGCATTTTGCATTGTTTAAAGGTATCAGTTTACAAATATATAATACTTACTTCTTGTGTAGTTATAGAAACAATAAATTATTTATCACCAGACTGACAGAGAATAAGGAAAGCCAGTCTGAGTCCATAGGTCTGAGTCCAAAAACCTGGGACCCAGGAACCAATGCCCTAAGACACAGAGTCCAAAAGTCCAACAGCATGGAGCTCCGATGTCTAGGGCAGGAGAAAATGTGCATCCCATCCCAAGAAGGGAGTGCATTCTCCCGTTCTTGACCCATTCTCTCTAAGCATTCCATGTACTGGTGACATCCACCGATGTTAATAGAACTATCTTATTGGACCCACAGAGTCAAATGCTGATTTTCTCTGAACACACTCTGCTGCTATATATAGAAATAATATTTTACCAAGCATCTCAGTACTCCTAACTCAGTCAAGATGTCACAAAATGAAACATCATAGCCTGTGACCTGATGAAATCCCACTGCTTCTCTCCCTTGGGTTCATCTTCTGTGGATGGACATAACAGGAGTTCCCATTCTTATAGACACTCTGAATGCTAATTGAGATGACATAGAAGAACATGGTGGGGAAAAAGTGCTTATTGATGATCAGTATCAGTACTTGTGCCCTATATAAATAAAATATAAAATTATGTATAAAATTACATAAATGTAGACTGTAAAGGGCACAGCTAAGTTGAAGATGCTTATATTGCAAACATGTGGACATGACTTCAAACACATGAAAAACTGTTGGGCATAATAGTACATGCATGTAACTTCAGCCCTAAGGACATTAGCAAACCAGTCTAGCCTAATTGGTAACTGCCAGCCAAGAAAAGAAGTCCTATCTCAAAGGGAAGTGATAACTCTGAGGATGACACTGGAAGTTGTCCTGTTGCCCAAACAGACACACACACACACACACACACACACACACAGAGTGGGGTGAGACTTCTAATTATGTAATTAAATTTAATTGCATAAAGTCACCATTTATTAAGCAATTTATGGCTTGGTTTATGGAAGAGGAAGCCCAGAGCTCATAATGCCAGGGTTGAAGTCTGGTTTCCCTTTGTTGCCTAGGGAATAACTTGGGCAAGTTACTCAGTTCAAATGACCCAGTCTCAGTTGTCATATCTGAACAAATGGACAGAGCACTAATCATTCTCCTGGGAATGTGAGACTGAAAGGAAACTTTCCGTGTGTTCAGCATCACACAAAGCTGAGGACTGAGCAAGTCCACAATGAATGCCAACTGCTCATCCTTTAGTACTCAGAGAATCCACTCTCACTGGGGTTGGTTGGGTACAATAGAAAGACATGATGTAAAGTCCAGCTTTGTCTTTCCCACTCAATATATGACAGTGTGAATCACTTCTCTGGACCTCTGATTACTCATCAATAAAATGGAAATGGAAACCACTAACCTTGTAGTATTTGAGCTGAGATATAGACAGCTTGCGTCTAGTTGACTTAAACCAAAACTCTGAGCCTTACACTACTCGGTATCATGGCTACATGTCCTTCCAGAGAGAGCATGTGGACAGAAGCACTGGATAAAATCCTTATTCACATCAACTAAATGCACACAGTAAAGCTGGTTTGTCTCTAACTATTTCTCATACCCATGGGGTCTGAGTTGAAAGGACCATGACCAAGACACAGAGTTAGCTGCCTTGTATCTTTGTGGCATAAAGATATAAGCATATCTTTAGCTCAAACAACACCATACAGTGTCTATTCATTCTATAAGTCTAGGGAGACACACACACACACACACACAGAGAGAAAGAGAGAGAGAGAGAGAGAGAGAGAGAGAGAGAGAGAGAGAGAGAGAGAGAGAGAGAGAGAGAGAGAGGGAGAGAGGGAGAGAGAGAGAGAGAGGGAGAGAGAGAGAGAGAATGAAAAGAACCTGTTAAGACAAATAATTACCAGGTGCCATGCAAAGTAGATAATCATGGCATGTTTGCCAGAATCATGCAGCCTAGATCCAAAATTGTTATCTTAAGAGGGACTTGAGGAAGCAAAAGAATTAGGGAGGCTGGAGTCCAGAAAACAGCCACATGTATTGTCCCAGTGTATCAGGCTACACATTCCCCCTCTACACCACTGTTCCCATTGCCACAAACTAAAGATGCCTTTACCTATACTCTCTTTCATGTACTTACCCAATAGCCCTTGTGCCTGCCTTTCCAGAAACATTGTTTCCAAAAGTTTTGTTGAATACTAAAACATATCTTAAAACGAATAAACAACCTCTTTACAGATATTATTTCCCATGCTTTGCAGCAATGCTTCTGTATGGGCAAAACTATGTCTTGAAGAGACCAAATTTCTCCAGGTGACCATTTTGCCTAGTCACAGGGAATGGACTCCTGTTACACACACCTCTTCTATGGTGCTATAGCTTGTCCACTGCCATCTCATGTCTTTTTTTCTTTGAATTCAGTTTCCATATAACCTAATATCTATCCGATAGCATTCCATGCCAGAGAAAGAATGATTTCTCTAGCAATTCAGCCAATATAACTATGTGGACAGTAAGGCAATTAACAAATAATAGCAAAATGCAGAATAAGAAAACTTACTTAAAGGAATACAAGCATCTCTTCAGAATGTCCTCATCTCTTTCAAGTCAGGAACATGATGATGTTTTCTCCAGCATGTGCCCACCCTCCAGGCATAGTGATAGACATTTCATTTCTTTACCTACTTATTTATTTATTGTTGCTCTGAAATGGAGTCTAGAGCCTCAGGAATTCTAGATAAGTCCTCTCCCACCGAGTTGCATCTCCATTTCTTGCTGCTTGTAGCTATCAGCAGTAGTAATGATGCTCCTAGCACTGTTTTCCTCCTTCTCTTAGAGGTTCATCTTTGGAGTTGGGAGATGCCATCCCACCTTCCTATGTCCTGTAAGGATGTAAGACTCATGTATAAGGCTGAGGAGACTTTCCAATTAGGACTTCCCAGGTTAATTGAAACCACTAAGCATTGCAGTTTCACATAGATCAGAACTGGAAGAATTTACCCATCCCTGTGTTCTCCTCAGTTTATTGATGGACATATTTTTCAGCTCCTCTTGCATCTTTGAGGCATCTTGTGATTATGCCTCACTAACATAACAGGCACCCAAGTGATTGTGCCTGTCACCATCTCATGCAGCCACTAAGTAATGAATCACTGAGTCTCTTGGGTGGTGAGGTAAAATATATTGGCACAGAGAAGAATAAAGGCACACGTGGAAGAAGTCTGGGTCCTTGGGTGACTGTGTAGAGCAGAACAACCTGCTTCCCAAATGGGACTTACTGTAAACAAAATATAAGTTTTGATTCAGCACCAATAAACTTGATCAATTTTTTTCAATAGCCTAGGTAAACACACACACACACACACACACAGATCAATTTCTATTTCTCTGATACATAGAACACTAACAGATATGTTAGGGTTAGGTGATGAACTGTTTTTATGTATCTGTATGCTTACAGTAGAGAATGTAGTGTACTCAGAAAAAAAATCTTGTCGTAATAACTGAATAACTGAGATAAACTATTCCTAAGTCATGATTCCCGAGCTTGTGTACACACACACACACACACACCTACACAAAATTGTTTGAATATAGTTTTACGAAGAGTAAAGAAAAATTCCATGGTGATCCTATATAAAGTTTATAATATCAAATGCACACATAAACACAAATTAAAAGTAAGGCAGAAAGTTAATCTAACCATGAAGAAAAAATAAAGTCTAAGAACCTAGTCTTCACAGGGCTTGTTCTCTTGTGTTAATCCTTTAAAGGATCTACTTCGCCTACATGGTGAGTAATGGCCCAACTGAAGAAAAATGACTGTAGCTTGTGTCACAATTTCAATCATCCCAGGACAATGACAATTCCACAACAGCCCTATAATGGCCAATTTGTACACAGCATTGATAGAAACTCAGATTTCCATTACCTGTTAATCAAATCAGATTTGGATAACCAAGTTAGGATTTCATGCTGAGCTTTCTCCAAAAGCATCCGCTCTCCTGCTAGCCAGAGCTCCCTCACTTAGCCCCCTCTGTTTCTGCTCTACGTCTGTTTATGTCTTCCTGGTTTTCAATTTCTTAATGATGTTTTAACGAGATGCCAGTTACGCATGCAAATTGGGAAGAGGCGACATTGAGAGATTGCTACCTGGTGGTAAATTTATTAAAATCAAGGCAGTTTTAATAAGTTCCTTGCATATGCATCCGCCTCCATGTCTGCAATATTAGTTTGCAATTTTTTTTAGCCTTCTTATTAAAACAAGTGATTAGGGGAGTATAATGTAAAGTCATGGGAAGGAAATCTAATTGTCTCTTTAGCGTTAGTCTTGTTCTCCAAAGTAGAGAGTACAAGAGTAAATTACTTTTTTTTTACATCGTCCAACTTGATCTATCTCTTGCAACCATCTCTTTCCATCTTTTTCCTCATCGTAGCCATCTGTCCCATCACAGCTATCTTTATTAAGTACCTAACCCAAGATGTCATAGCTAGATGGTAGAGAACAAATTCAACCCCTTCATTGTCTGAAGCTTCTGTCCTTTCTCTTTTTTTCCTTTTGTCGGTTCCATGCCCTCCTGTTTCCCCTTTAGCTCCTGTACACATTTTCTTGTTCTCCTTCCTCTTCTGCTTCCTTCCCTCTCTGCCCTCTGTCTTCTTTTTATTTTCAACATCACTATCTCTCATCCTGGCTAACATTACAAGCTGTTGTAAGCTGCCTGATTTGGGGGGGTGGGGCAGGATGGGGGTGGTGCTGCAAACCAAACTCAGGTGTTCTGCAAGAGTACTGCATGTTCTAACTACTGATCTGTCTGTCTCTCTAGCCAGAACAGGATTCTTAAAATCCTCAGCAACTCCAAACAAAACTCAAACTTTCTCCCTATCATCCCTTACCTTCAAATGATTCTTTAAACAAACAACACAAAAGTCCCAAGTTTTTACTACCTCTGAAGAAATCCCAAAAAAGTGACATTTGTTATCTCTTCACATCCCTTGACTATTACTGCCTCCAAATACAAAAGATGTGTGTAGTTCAGGCTCATCTTCCAATCTTGGAAAAAAAGTATCTACAGAGACTAGGTCCTCCATCTACCACTGTGAGGTAGAAAGATCGCCCTGGTTCAAAGGCTCAGGATTAGGCAGCATGTTGGCCTGGAAAGCAAGCCACATTCCCTAGTCTCAGCTTGAATGTTACTAAAGGCAATATCTTGGCATCTATATTACTTAGCCTTTGCTTGATTTCCCAGCCACATCCAAAAACAAAACAAAACAAAACAAAACAAAACAAAACGAAAACAAAAACAAAACAAAAAACACACAGGCATTACCTCAGGCTTTCCTTCTCCAATCTCTGAAAAAACAAATCTGAGTCTCATGAAGTTGAATTTGTGAAAATTCAGTCGATCCCTTCCCATTTCTGCTTCAGTTGTGAATTCCTAGTCTGGGACTTTTCTCTATCACTAGATATCCTTCCAGCATCCCTGCCTCTGTCTCTTCTTTGTCTTGCCTCAAGCTCCCCCAAGCAGCTCTAAATGGAAGACTTTTTCCTAGTCGGAGCTCATAAGAAAATTTGAAGTCATTTGTGGCTAATAGGAATTTTGCAGCATGTTCTGTATTTAAAACACTCCTATGCACCACACTTTGTATCTCCTCCAGAGACTGCCACCTGGAGATCCATCCCTTATACAGTTATCAAAACCAGACACTATTGTGGATGCCAACAAGTGCTTGCTGACAGGAGCCTGATATAGCTGTCTCCTGAGAGGTTCTGCCAGAGCCTGACAATGCAGAGGTGGGTGCTCTCAGCCAGCAACTGGACTAAGCACAGGATCCCCAATGGAGGAGCTAGAGAAATGACCCAAGAAGCTGAAGGGGTTCAGTCCCATAGGAGAAAAAGCAATATGAACCAACCAGTAACCCCAGAGCTCCCATAAACTAAACCACCAACCAAAGAGTACACATGGAGGGACCCATGGCTCCAGATGCATATGCAGCAGAGGATGGCCTTGTTGTACATCAATGAGAGGAGAGGCCCTTGGTCATAGGAAGGCTTGATGCCCCAGTATAGGTGAATGCCAGGACAAGGAACCTGGTGTTGGTGGGTTGGTGAGGAGGGAGAGGGGTGGGATATGGGTTTTGAAGAGGAAACAAGGAAAGGGGATAACATTTGAAATGTAAATAAAGAGGGGAAAGCATTTGGAATGTAAACGAAGAATTTAGAAAATAAAAAAATGGTGAAAAAAAGAAATGTAAATAAAGAAAATATCTAATAAAAATCAGAAAAGATGTGAAGGAACTTCTCTGTTAAAATGCAACAAAGTAAATGAAACATGTTGAAGGAGAAGAAAAGGGTCAGAAGACAAGAGAACATGAACATGAACTGAATCTGTTTCTGTATTCAATTAAAGACAAGATGAGGTCCTGATAAATAGATAAAATCTCACAAAGAAGAATGGATTTAATAGGAGGATGGAGAAGAGACTTTGTAGAATGCGTGACAGCAGTTCCAGTTAAGGAAAAAAAATGAATAGATCTAAAAATCACAGATTTTTTATGAAAATGTTATTGGCTTTGTTGTTCTATGGGAGAGTGGAATGGTAGGAGAACAAGGAATGCTTTGGGAAATAATAAAGTGACAGCATGAATTAAAAAAAAAAAACACTCCTGTAGTCACACTTACTAGCAATCATTCTGCCTGGAACTAGGACAATACCCAGCATATATTAGTCACTCAGTAAAACTTTGTTAAAAAAGTTGTTCTTTCACTGGAAAAATTACTGAACTCTTAGCAAAAAAATGGTAGATTCAGTCAAGTTTGTCAGTTGCCATTTTAATCTTAGAGATGTCACTTTTCTTTTAAGACCCTGTGTCCCATCTGCAGAGTGGGATTGTATTATAACATATTTATCATGGATAATAGGTTCAGAAATTTCTACCTGACCCTTAACATCAAAACTCAGATTCCTCAAGGACTTACTTTCATTTAAAAAAAAAATCTTCAATTTGAATCATGGGAGAAGTAGTAAGAGAATCGATTTTTATATAAAAATTGCCTCTAAATGACCGCAGCTTTGTTCTCAGTCAGGCATCTGTGATGATGCAGCTCGGCTTCTATTTGTATACTTGATTTGGTGCTGCTCTGTGTATAGGCTACATAAATTTGATTTTTATGGAATTTTTTAATGTTTGTCAACAGTATTCTTTAACTTGAACTGTCTCTTGGTTTAAATGTCAACCATTAAATACACAAACTAGCCATTCAATCTCCTGCATACATGTATACAGTCAATTGTTAGTTTTGTGTGAACTCTAAAATGGGTTATAGAAAAACTGAAACAACAAGAGCATCTGACTTGGGAGCAGGGTGTCCTTAGAGAACATCCCCATGGAACGCCTGGCCCTAGCTTTTTATGAAACAGGAGACATGGTCTCATGTAACCCAAGATAACTTCACATTTCCCAAGGAGCAAAGCATAACCCTGAACTTCAGATATGTGTACCTTCACCTCCTAGGTACCAGTGTTACAGGTACACACCACAGGGCCAATGATTTAGGTAGTACAAATCAAATTCCAGGCCTCATGTATGCTAAGCAGGAATTCTACCAAGTAACCTATATCCCCTTTCCTAGCCCATTTTTTAACCAGTGAAAATTTAGAGCTGGGAGAAGGAAAAAGCTTCATTCAAGATGACCCTGCTAAAAATAGAGGCACATCTTAGGGTAAAAATATGAGACTTCCTCCTCATGCTTGTTTATAACATCTGAGTATTTCTCCAGAGATATGGCCTACTGATTGTATGTATCAGATAGATCACAGCATGTGTTTCATGTAATGTGTAGGTCCAAAGCAGGTAGCCACAGTGTGGGACCTGACACTAACATGTCTTTGTTTTCTTAATTTCAAATGTGTGTATGCCGCTGATACTATCTTTGAACATAATTCCCACCCAAAAGAAAGATAGAGTCTGTCTTAGTCAGGGCTTCTATTCCTGCACAAACATCATGACCAAGAAGCAAGTTGGGGAGGAAAGAGTTTATTCAGCATTGCTGCATTGCTGTTCATCACAAAAGGAAATCAGGACTGGAACTCAAGCAAGGTTGGAAGCAGGAGCTGACGCAGAGGCCATGGAGAGATGTTCCTTACTGGCTTGCTTCCCCTGGCTTGCTCAGCCTGCTCTCTTATAGAACCCAAGAATACCAGCAAAGTGGTGGTACCACCCACAAGGGGACCTCCCCACTTGATCACTAATTGAGAAAATGCCCCACAGCTGGATCCCATGGAGGTACTTCCCCAACTGAAACTCCTTTCTCTGTGTCAAATTGACACACAAAAACAGCCAGTACAGTTGACCCTTGTCAACTTGACACACAAGTGCATCACTACTAAGCTTCAACCCTTACTTTCTTATTCATCCCCAAGATCTAAATTACTTTAAAAGTCCCACAGTCTTTACATATTAAAAGTTCAATCACTTTAAAATGTCCAATATCTTTAAAATTCAAAGTCTTTTAAAAATTCAAAGTCTCTTAACTGTGGGCTCCACTAAAATACCTTCTTCTTTCAAGAAGGAAACATCAGGGCACAGTCACAACCAAAAGCAAAACTCAAACTCCAATAATTCAATGTCTGGGATCCAACTCACGATCTTCCAGGCCCCTCCAAGGGCTTGGGACACTTCTTCAGTCCTGCCCTTTGTAGCACATAGCTTCTCTTCTAGGCTCCAGCTGCCTGTACTCCACTGCTGCTGCTGTTCTTGGTGGTCATCCGCATGGTACTGGCATCTCCAAAATACTGCTGTCTTCCACTGTAATTAGGCTTCACCAATAGCAGATCATAGGCTCTCTTTTTTTTATTGTTTTTTATTCGATATATTTTTATTTACATTTCAAATGATTTCTCCTTTTCTGGCCCCCCACTCCCCGAAAGTCCCATAAGCCCCCTTCCCTCCCCCTGTTCTCCCACCCACCCCTTCCCACTTCCCTGTTCTGGTTTTACCCTATGTTGCTACACTGAGTCTTTCCAGAACAAGGAGCCACTCCTCTGTTCTTCTTGTACCTCATTTGATGTGTGGATTATGTTTTGGGTATTCCAGTTTTCTAGGTTAATATCCACTTATTAGTGAGTGCATACCATGATTCAACTTTTGAGTCTGGGTTACCTCACTTAGTATGATGTTCTCTAGCTCCATCCATTTGCCTAAGAATTTCATGAATTCATTGTTTCTAATGGCTGAATAGTACTCCATTGTGTATATATATCACATTTTTTGCATCCATTCTTCTGTTGAGGGATACCTGGGTTCTTTCCAGCTTCTGGCTATAATAAATAGGGCTGCTATGAATATAGTGGAGCATATATCCTTATTACATGCTAGGGAATCCTCTGGGTATATGACCAAGAGTGGTATAGCAGGATCTTCTGGAAGTGAGGTACCCAGTTTTCTGAGGAACCGCCAGACTGATTTCCAGAGTGGTTGTACCAGTTTGCAATCCCACCAGCAGTGGAGGAGTGTTCCTCTTTCTCCACATCCTCGTCATCACCTGCTGTCTCCTGAATTTTTAATCTTAGCCATTCTGACTGGTGTAAGGTGAAATCTCAGGGTTGTTTTGATTTGCATTTCCCTGATGACTAATGAACTTGAGCATTTTTTAAGATGTTTCTCAGCCATCCGAAGTTCTGCAGGTGAGAATTGTTTGTTTAACTCTGTAGCCCATTTTTAATAGGGTTATTTGGTTTTCTAGGGTCAAGGCTCTCTTGATGGTGACAAGCCTCTGCTCCTATGCATGACTCCTTCAAGTCCTGGGCCGTCAAATGCAACTGAGGCTGCACCTTCACCAATGGCCTTCCGTGGCCTCTCACTGTGCCAAGAGCCTCGCTGCTTTTCATGACCCCTTCATGCCTTCAAAACCAGTACCATCTGGGTGACACTTACACAGTACCAAGTCCAGCCATAACACAAAATACAACTGTGGCTATCTCTGGAACACAGCTTCTGTGCTCTCAAAAAACATTTCCCAGAAGATTTCACCTCAGTGATGCTGGTCTCTTCTTAATCACTGCTAATTTCTTAGCTCCAGCTAACCAGCATCAATAGTCCCAGTAACACAAAGGTTTGCTTTAGTGGTTCTGGTATCTTGTTAATCACAACTGATTCTTCAGCCCCAGCTAACCAAAACCACAGAATCTTCACAAACAAAACATGGCCCCTTTAAGAGTCTATAATCTTTCCTCTGAAATTTCACAAGCCAGGCCTCCATCTTCTGCACTGTCCTTAACATTGTCTTCCAAGCTCCTACAGAACTTTACACAGAGCTCTTAATATCCTAATGGCTTTTCTAGCTCAAAGTTCCAAAGTCCTTCCACAGTCCTCCCCAAAACATTGTCAGGTTGTCATAGGAATACCCCACTAAGCTGGTACCAATTTGTCTTAGTCAGGGTAGCAAGTTGGGGAGGAAAGCATTTATTGAGCCTACACTTTCACATTGCACATTCATCATTAAAGAAAGTCAGGACTGGAACTCAAGCAGGTCAGGAAGCAGGAGGTGATGCAGAGGCCATGGAGGGATGTTTCTTACTGGCTTGCTTCCCTTGGTTTGATCATCCTGCTCTCTTATAGAATCCAAGAATACCAATCCAGAGATGGTACCACCCACAAGGGGACCTCCCCACTTGATCACTAATTGAGAAAATGCCCCACAGCCGGATCCCATGAAGAAACTTCCCCAACTAAAACTCCTTTCTCTGTGATAACTCCAGTCTGTGTCTACTTGACACACAAAACCAGCCAGTACAGAGTCAATCTTGTCTTTAAATATTGAATGGCTTTTCCCTTTATTTTCCATATGCATAAGGAAAATTTGGCCTATATGTGTACATCTGTGTTGTGTGAAAATTCCTTCCCTGGGGAATTTATATCCCTGAAGACATATAAATCACATCTTTTCCTTCCTTATAACTTCCCCAAAACAAAGCAAAGTTAATTCCACCTAACCTCCCTCTTGAGAATCAATGAGTTTGTTGAGTTTTGTGACATAGCATAAGTGAAGGGTTACAGTAGCATCGGTAAGCCAATGGAGCCGTATTGAAAACTTCACCTAGGATGAATGATGGCTTGCTTTTCCATGGCTGTTTAAATGGAGCCCCTCTTAGTTAATCATCTCCATCCTTTATTCTCTAACATCTTCAGAGATTCAAGGTCATATCAATTAGGAAAGAGGACATAAAGTGACTAGGAAGAACAAAGAGTGTGAAACGATCCTTTCTAGGCCCTCCTTTAGCGAAGGAATCTCACCAGTCCACAAGCCTCATCAAATGAACTCTTGTAAGTAAAGACAAATGATTTCAAAATAATTGTGGCAATTTTACTCAGAAGACCTCTTTCTACAACAGTGTGTGTGTGTGTGTGTGTGTGTGTGTTTGTGTGTGTGCATGGAATACCCTGTGTGTCACCCTCAGAACAGCACCCACCTGCTTTGAGATGGAGTGTCTCTTTAACCTGAAGCTAACCTATTAGGTTAGGATGTCTGCCCAATAAACCTTCAAATTTGGAATTCACTAAAATTATAAGTATGTGCAACCGCACCTGGTCTTTTTATGTGGGTTCTGGTGGTAACCAAATGCAATTCCTAGTGTTTGCAAAGCAAGAACTTTACTGAACGAGCCCCACCTTCATCCCTTTCTCAATGACTCATTTCAGCATAATCTTCAAAGTTGAAAGACCCAGGTCTAGGTCCCTGGGTAAGTGACTTCAGAGCCTCAAATTCTTTGCCTATGGAGGTGATTGTGAGAATTTGAAAACACCTCTTTTAAATACCAGTACAGAGTACAGACTCAGTAAACATCAGCCATGCCTTAAAGTTGACTCCCTCTGTTTATAAAGTTGGAAAGAGAAAGTTTTTTATGAAATGTAAAGAATACACTACAAAGCAAGTACATGGTGAAAAAAAGACAATAGCTCTGCATATGTACAATGATAGCGATGGATCACAGGTCTTGTAACCACCAGCAAATATTCCTCAACCCTATTTTTGCATTAAAAAATTTTTAATTCCATTTATTGGTCAGCTTTTCCCATGAGAACACATCTTTAATTTAATCATGTAAATCAATGGGAAAGATCTAATTCACTTTAGAAAAATTTGCTTCAAGGTGGGCCTTTGGGAAATGAATCAGTTCCTTAAAGCACACCCTTAGCAAGTAGCATGTGTCTCTATCAGAGCTACAAAGGGATATAAATTAATCTCTAGTCCATTTTACAAAATAGGGAGTTGATTGAATGAATGGTGGCTCTAGTGATCCAAATGACCTGTCATTTTTAAACATCTCAGTTACTAATTTTAATGCTGACTTATGCCTTTTGCCAATCCTAGGTCCCATTTGCTCTTTTGCTAGTTAATTGGCCTGATTATAACTATATTAGAACCAAAGAGGTATTTTATCATTGTTCCACTTTCTTTTTTCTAATATTTGCTCCCAAGTCTATCTGGCTTGAATGTATGACAAGAAAAGACCACTATGCCTAACACAGAATGTCTCACTTGCCATATGGGTGACAAACTTAATGTGGTACCAGTCTCTTCACAGGGGAATCATCTGCCCAGCCTAGGAGTTTCTTATATAGATCCACTAGGAGGGAAGATATGAAAGATTGTCCAAGCTCATATTACTGTTCTTTGCCCAGAAGAATTGCAAGAATCTAATTCATCTGACCCATCAAACTCTGATAAGGACCCTTAAAATATCGGTTACTCCAGAGTGGAAAAACCATGACCAGTAAGAGTCATCTTCAGCCCTAAAGAGTTTATCATGCAAGCTGCCTGCAGATGGGCCTGTCAAATAAGACTTACGACAGAACATTGTAACTGTTCTGATTTAAGGAGCAAGGTACCCATGACTGGCATGAGGAATAAAGAAAGGCTGTTTAGAGGAGGTAGGCTTTCAATAGCAAGCACAAATTCACTCCAGAGGGCTAGAAAAGCCTTTATTATTAAGTGAGCTATATTGATACCACCTACGAAATGCTTGCCTCTAAGGTACATGAAGAAAACACCATCCAATGAGTCTGATTGTGCTGTTAGAAATACAGAACCACCAGAAGTAAGGTTGAATCAAAGGAATAAGTTGGGAAAGGGGACTGATGCATAGCAGAGCTGAGAGAAAGGTAAGGAGCTGGAGAATCAGAGCATCTTCACCCTAAATTCTGGAATAAGGAAAAGAACTATAATTCATGCACTCCCATTACATGGGAAGTTCAATAAACTGAAAATTTTAGCCACCAAAGAAGATCACAGCTGGCACTTCCATGAAAACAAAGGCTTCCCCTTTTACATCACAGAAAGCTACAGATATTTTTCATTGGCTGCCTCTAGTCCAGAGCCTGAGAAACAAAGGGATTCTTGACAGCATAGTTCTGAGACGTAGACTAGAAAGATATAAGAGGTGAAAATAATTCGAAGCAGATAGCAGACAGCCCTGAGCATTGCCCAGGAAGAGTCCCAGACTAGGGAAAAAGCACTAGTGATATGACAGTCATAGCAATCCACACATGCATTGGGACATGTGTTGTGAAAGCATAGATAGTTGAGAGTCTGATTCAACCATAGGAGTGTAAGAAGATCTTCTAGAAGCTCACAGAATGCCATGGTCTTCCAGGTTCCACATTATTGCTCTCAGGTGCATCCTTCAGCCCAAGTGGCCCTTCTTCTTTCTATGGTAGTTCAAGAGATAATCTGTCCAATTCTCTGACAGCCTAGGGAAAAGTTTATTGCTCTGGGGATAAAGGGTGAACACAGCTTAAAGAAATATTTCGACCTCAGGAGTCATAAATAAAAGCAGAGAGCCAAGACTACATGGTATTGCTTAGCGGTAAAGACATCATCCACAGGTGATCAGTAGAGATGAGGGACAGTTTGGAGGCTCTGACCTGGCCCCAGGCTCCACCTCTCCCAGTGCTTCCACAAATGGATGAAAAATTGTATCATTAAACTCCTTGATGTTCTTCTGTCTAATTGAACCTGTGAAATTTCCTAAGGTGCTCCAGCCTCCAAAAATTCAATTTTCCATGTAATGCATGGTGACGTGTCAATAAATCATGCTGTAAAATAAATGTGCAGATTCTTTTGTGCAGGAGCGAGTGAGGAATAAACCTTTCGTAATTGATAAATAATGTCATTGGAATCAATAGCTGGCAGAGGAGTTGGAGGAGGAAGCCTGAATCATGTATGAGGGCTCAGGGGTGATCAATGCCTTTGAAACAGCCAGTAGCTCAGGAGCCAAGTGTATAAATTACAGCCTTAATATTACATCAGGGCCCAAAGCTGAAAAGATGGGTGCATTTCTAAGTGCTGGGAAGATGGGTCTAGGATGTGGGTGAGTGAGTCCACTGATAGGCATTCTGTGGAGAGCAGTGGGCTCCCTAGAAAAGGGCAGGGGTGGGAATAAGGAGCAGATTGTGCTGTGTGGGACTTGGGATGGAAAAAAGCACAATTCCAGTCCTAGCCAGTTGTGTTAGTAGCCCATGTTGGCAGGAGGAGAAGCAATCTGCTATAGGAGCTGTAGATTAGAAAAATGGCCAAGTGGCTAGAGAGATAGTTCAATCAGGAAAAGTGCTCAACTTACAAGAATGAGAACTTAAGTCTGACTCCTTGTCCCCACTAAAAAAATGCAGTGCATAGTGGAACAGGCTTAGATTCCCTGTGTGGATGAGGAGACACAGATGTATTCCTTAACTGTACAACTTCAGAGCAGTGAGAGCTCCTGTCTAAGAAAAGAAAATGAATCACTAATGAGAACCAAAACCCATAGGTGTTCTCTGACACACACACACACACACACACACACACACACACACACACACACATACACACACAGCATGCATGCACCTGCACACAAAAGAAAAAATTTAAATATTGCTAAATGCAATCATTAATTTTAATATAAATATATTTATATATCTGTAATTTATAAATGTGTGTGTGTGTGTGTGTGTGTGTGTGTGTGTGTGTGTGTTGTATCTATGTGAGTATAAATGACAAGTATGCAGGTGCTTGAAGAATCCAGAAGAGGGCATCATATCCCCTGGAGCTGGAGTTACAGGCAGTTGTGAGCTGTCCAGTGTAGATCCTGGGAACCAAACTTTGATCATTTTCAAGAGCAACAAGAGCTCTTGTTCACTTAGCCATGTCTCTAGAATGGTTGGTTAGTTTTAATTATCAACTTCACACTACCTAGAACAGGCTGGCAAAAAAGTCTTACTGACTGACTGTCTAGATCAGGGCAGTCTTGTGGGTATGTCTCTGTGGGAATTGTCCTGATTATCTTAGATGATGTGAGACCATCCAGCCCGAAAGTCTGGCTTGGGGTCAAGGACAATAAAAGAATAGAGAAGGCTTGTTGTGTACTAAGCATTCATGCATTTATTCTTTCTCTGTTCTTGACTGTGCATATGGCATGATCAGCTGTTTCAAGGTCTTGCCACTATGATGTCCCCATAGTGATAGACTATAACCTGTAATTGTGAGATAAAATAGACCATTTCTCACTTTTTGCTTTTTGTCAGGCTATCTTGTCACAGACACACAACTAGAACACTGGGCTACCTTGTTGTTGACACATAGGTTGAAGGACAGGCATGAACTTCATTGAATCAGACTTCAAGTGATAGCTGTAGTTCTTATTGGTCCAAATGAAATATTGCTAGGAAGAAGACTAGACCCCTAGCCTGGAGTCAGACTACTCAGCTCTGCCCTATAGCTATCTGGCTCTAAGCAAGTTGCAACTCCCCTGACTTCCATCTGATTTTGCAAAATTATATGATAATATTAACATCACTGCTCAAGAGGGTGCAATGGAATTGTGATTGTCAATCCCAATGTCGTGTACCTGTCCCTATTAAACACTAAGCAAGCTGAAATCACAACACATACCAAGTTCATATTATTTCAGTGCAATATTCTTATTTGTTGGAGGGAGTTTATTATTGTTGTTATTAGTAGTAGTAGCAGTATTCCCATTTCATGGAGAAACAAGCGAGGTTAAGAAAGCTAAATGCATTCTCAAAAGCATACTACTCTGATTGGCAGAGCCAAAAGTAGTAGAAGTAATTCCCTCTTTATGAAGTGGTATGCCTGCATCTCTTCTGCCCTGTAGTCTTTCACCTTGCATAGGGTCGTCCTTGGTGGATGGTGCCCACAATGGTCCTAAGGGCATCCCACTTAACTCACAGCCTGATACAGAAGACTGAGAGTGGATGACTCTATACCAGCTGTATTGTATGCATCTGTCATCACACTCATTATTGAGCTTCATATAGAATATTTGCACTGTCACCTCCAAAGCATGGTGCAAACAGCAATGAATGCCATTCATTGGTCAGAGAACTATGAGGTGCAGCTGGGGAGAATCCTAGCGATATCCTGCCAGTCTTTGCGCTCTTAGTCAGGGAGGCTGCCTTGGGTGAAGAGGCACCATGACCACAGCAACTCTTATAAAAGAAAAATATTTAATTGGTGCTGGCTTATAGTTCAGAAGTTTAGTCCATTGCTATCATGGTGGGAAGCCTGGTAGCATGCAGACAGACATGATGCTGGAGAGGGAGCTGAGTGTTCTACATCTAGATCAGCAGGAAGCAGGAAGCAGGAAGCAGGAAGCAGGAAACAGGAAGCAGGAAGCAGGAAGCAGGAAGACAGACTGAAGCCCTAAGCTTGGCTTAAGCTGCTGAAATCTCACAGCCCACCTCCTAATGACAAGTCCATACGAATTACAGCAAGGTCACATCTCCTAATAGTGATACTACCTATGGGCCTATGAGTACCATTATTATTCAAATTACCACAGATGCTCAGTGTGCTCTTTTTCCTTCCCTCTTGTTTTTATTTTAAGACAGCCCCAGGTATCCCAGACTGACTTTGGCTGAAATATGCAGGCCCAAATGACCTTAACTCCCAAATGATATTCTTACCTTCAACTCCCTGGTTCTGGGCCAACAAATGTGTGCCACCACAACTAGTTTATATAATTCTGGTGATGAAACCAGGGCTTCCTTTATGCCATGGAAGAGCTCTATCAACTGAGCTACATTCCCAGACTAATTTCCTCATCTCTTAACTAAACTAGGATAGCCTCAAAGAACTGAACCATGGCTTAGATGAAATAACTCATAGGAATCTATTTCAGAACCAGTTCTTAAAATTATCCAGGACCTAAAACAAACAAACAAGCAAGCAACTATAACAAAACAAACAAGCAAACAAACAAAAACCAGAAAGCTAGAACTGCTGCATAACTCTAGAGAGAGCTATTTTATCTGCTACAGCATATCTTTCTGCAGTGGTTGGGAGAGATATGAAGCAAATCCATGTTTCACCTTAAAAATCACTTATCATAAAAGACATCCCCCAGCCATGTGTTATGTGCTCTTGTGGATATGGTATTTCCTGTACCCACAAATCAAATAATTCCCTCTTCTGTCCATACCTCAGCATCACACATTTATTTGGGTGAGCAGCTTTATGAGGACAAGTTAGTTGCCCCCTCACTCAGGTAAGTCTTGAGATTAAATTTAAGTTCATGCAGCTGATTCAGGTAGCAATCCCAGGGAAGGGGAAAAATGAAGGGCATATTTATGAGCAGGTGTGATCTTAGGGGTACTGTAGTTTAATTTTGCTGAGTATCTCTGGAAAGCAGTCAAACATGTCTCAGAGATCACACATGTCTGAAGAACCTAAAAAGTAGTTGGTTGACTTTTAGCATTCATGTCACTCATACCTAAGAACTACAAAGCCATAGAAAGGTAGCCTCTAGATAGTGTAGCATGAGTGTTGATGACCAAAAGCTGTCACATATTTGAGCAATGAGGGCTACAGTTTGTGAAGTGTCAGTCCAACTCATGTTTCTTTCTTATGTCTAAATCTTGAAGCCCTCCTTATGCCTGGTCTGATGCTTGCTTTGTGATATAGAAAAAGTGGATAGATGGATGGATACATGGCATGCATGGATGGATGGCTGGGAGGATGTATGTATGTATGTATGGATGGATGGATAGATGGATGGATGAGAGTGGCACCATGGGTCAGAACTATTGCATATTGATAAAGAGTGGACTCTAAAACTTCTACTTTAAAATCACAGAGGCAGTAAACTGTCCTAACAGTCTGAGAGGAACTTATACCTTTCTTTGCCTGGGATGAACCACTCCTGGCAGAACATCCTGCATCTGAAATGGAAAGGAGGTCCAGATTCCCACATAGAATGAGTAGGAAACCACTGAACAGGACTATTCCTTCTTTCCTACTAGACTATTATTAAATGGATTAGCTGACCTGAGAAGCCTTAGAGGCCATGAAGAATTTCTTTGTCTTTATATACCCACTGCCCTTTTCATTTAACAGAGACATCAATATCCAAGGTACCAATAAATGTGAGAATCTGAGTTGGATGGTTAAAGGTAAAGAAATGGATTTCAGCTCAGTAATAGAATAGCTTTTTTTTTAAACCCCCTTTGACCAAGTGGACTTACATGTTTGTTTACTTGCTTGGAAAACATTTGTTTAGGATTCCATGTGCTATACTGAACCAGAAGATCAAGGCATAGGAAGAAACAAAACCATTCTTGACCTTGAAGTTAAGTGTAAAGTCAGATAGATCAAGTAGCATTCAGAACCCACAGCAAAGCTACTATAACAGAAGTGAGTGAAGATAATGGGAACCAGGAAGATATAGATTGGACAAGACAGTGACCTCACATCCATGTCTACCTTGATTTCATATCCAAGTCTACCTTCTTTTTTGTGATTGCAGGGAGAGAAATTAAACAACCTCCCTTTCTCATGAAAATTCACCAAGAAGAATTTATTAGTTTTTAGGTTCATACTTAATATTACATGTACTCCCGCTCTGCTCACATTCACAGTCACTTCTGACAACTGGTTAAATCGGCCTTGTCCTTCAAATGTCAGTACCAGGTCATTAAGAAGCCTTCTATGATAATGGAGATGGAACAACACCTCCCCTGTGTTTACACAGTCTCTTCACTGGCAACCCTGAACTGTCCTCTTCTATATGGATGTTTTATTAGAAATATATCATGAATGAAATAACAGAAGGTTAAATAAGGTGGCCATGTATGCATATATCACATAAATGAAACCAAAGGTAAATGAATGGTCCAACAGAGGGGTGCCAGGTTTCCACCCCTTGGACCCAAAATGCCAGCAGATCTTCTGCAAAGTGAGCCCTTCTTCATAGTTCCTGACAAAGATTATCCAGGCATTCATCAACCCCAGATCAACTTCTTGCCCAGTCAATTCCTTAACATCTATCTCCAGACTGTGATGGTTAATATTGATTGACAACTTGACAGATTGTAGAATTACCTAGAAAAATATGACTCTGAACATGTCTGTGTGGGAGCCTCAAGACTCAATTATTTGAGATGATTTGGTGGTTTGAATAACTTTAGCCCATGGGAAATAGCACTATTAGGACTTATTGCCTTGTTGCAGGAATTGTGTCACTGTATAGACAGTGGTCCTATTCTGCCCAGTGCAAAAGAAGCACTCTTCCTTGCTTCCCAGGAGACACTCTTTCCTGGCTGCCTTTGAATCAAGATGTAGAACTCTCAGCTCCTCCTCCAGCTTCTCTTGTCTGCCTGCATGTATGCATGTTTCCTGCTATGATGATAAGGGACTAAACCTTAGAAACTATAATGGCTCTGTCCCCTCACCGTCCCCACCGCACTATCCTACACTGTCCCAGCACTGTCCCCACATTGTCCTGCACTATCCCTGCACTGTCCCCACACTGTCCTGCACTGTTTCTGCACTGTCCCTACAATATCCCCCACACTGCCCTGCACTGTCTCTGCACTGTCCTGTACTGTCCTGCAATGTTCAATTAAATTTGAGATTTTATAAGAGTTGCCTTGGTCATGGTATCTCTTCATAGCAATGAAAACCCTCCTAAGTAATGCAAACAGATGAGAAGACAGCACAATTTTGGGGTTCACAAATCCATGAGCTGTGGGTGAGAACTAAATTTTAAAGGGGGGGTAGTGACCTAGGCACCAGCATTCATCTCTCTGCTTCCTGCCTGTAGATGCGATATGACCACCAGTTTTAGTTTCTGCTTCCATGACTTCCCTGCAGTGATGCTTGACTTGAACCTTCACTCAAGTTGTTTTGGTCAGGCATTTTGTAGCAGTAAGGAGAGAGGTAACTAATATACTAGTAACACATTCTCCAAGGAAGTTTCTGTGGCTTGAGGCATTGCATCCACATTTCAGACCATAAGTTGGAGGAAAAGGTAGAGAACTCATCAGTTCTTGAAACAAGTTTTGCAATAGTCCCAACACATCAGACATACCAAACCATAAAAAAATGATGAAGATGAAATTCTATCACCTAGAACCATGCAAGAAGTAGAAAAAGCACATATTGTTGACCACAGTTGATCTCTCAAATAAATACCCAGTATCTAGAAGGACTCACATTGGCCAAACTCCTATTTGTATTCAGGCTTTAATGCTACAGGACTAAGTGCATTTAGATCTTATAACAACAGTTTCATGAGGTAGAGACTGTGAATTTTGTGCTTGCTTTACAAATAAAGAAACTAAAAACGAAGAGCCTAAAGACAGGTAGAGTTGGGGATTTGACCTGGATACTGTTGATCTTGGATCCTTACATTTCTGCTCTCTTTTATCTTGTGTTTTTGAAATAGGGACTAGCTTCATCACCAGCTACCCTCTACCTCCTGAGTACAGAGATTGCAAGTATATGACACCCACTAAGTTTCAAATCTTTATACTCCCTACTACTAAGCAGCTCTGTATTGTAAAACCTGAGAGATCCTTCAAAGTGGGAAGCAGGTTCTTGCACATAGCACCTAGTAACTTCGAGATGGCTCAGTAAACTATTGCTGACACAGTTAACAGGAAGTAAGGAGGAGTCAGGAAGAGGTTTCACCTAAGGCCATAGAATGACTGATGGAGCCATTAACTATCAAACAAAAGCAAGAACAGCCAGTGAGAATATGACACAGATGTACACCAGTTCATGAAGCCTATGTAATATCCATGGTCAGGAACAGCCCACATCTGAAATATCAGGAGAGGTCAAGGCTGGCACCGTGGGCAGCAGCATCTTACTTGTGGTCATTAACCCAGCTGTGACTGTGGCCAAACTCACCCAAGAATGAAAGTGAGTATGGAGGACCCGAGCCTTTTCAAACAACTTGAATAATTTCCAATATGTAACATCACCTTCTTTTTTACTTTCTAATCATGTATTAATATTCATCTTTGCTCTTTCTTCCCATTTTGAGGGGAAATTGCTTTCCTGGGAAGAGAGTGCATTGAGTGTACATGTGGAATTTTTAGACCTTATACCATCCTTAACACTTATTTAAACATAGGCCATACATAAGTATATGCACCTAATATATTCCTAGGGACACACACCTGCCTTGACAATATACATGACTTCAAAGGGCCATAAAATGGACCACATCTGTAGGTGAGCAGCTATATGGGTGCTTGTGTTACCTGCCGGTTGTCATAAAAATACCAATAAGAGGCAGCAGAAATGTGTTTGACTGAGAGAATGATTCTTGTTTCCTTTTCATTATTCTTAATAAAAGGAGATGGTGCCGAAAAATTGTGTTTCCTGGGTTATTTTCCCCAAGAGATCTTTTATAAAACACGGAACACATAACAGACCATGTTGCAGGCAAATGCCTCATTAAGGGAATATAGTTAGAAAGAAATAGTAACCAAACTGAACAGTTATTTTCTTTATTTTTCCCCCTTGTAAATGGAAAAATTGGATATGATATGGATTTAGTAACAGCCTTCAAATAATATTGTGAGAACATGAAGCTTGTGTCCTGAGACAGAGGTGCCTTTAAATACTAGACAGACAGCTATGTTCAAAAGCACCTTACAAGCTCCAGTGAGCATTCTTTCCTGCCCCTGCCTTGTTTTCACCTGGTCACTCAAAGATTCTTGCTTGTGTCCTCATTACATTCTGGGGATTCTTCCCCGCACTCTCTACCAGTTTGGCCAGTGTGGGAACCAGTGCCAAATCTCGATCTCCAGACCACTAGTCCCACATAACCCAGAGCCTCATGAATGTCCTCATGTCAGTGCTTCAGGGTCTGTGTATTCCACACTAAACCTATCATCTACCTTATATCTCTTCTTTTCTGAGAGTCCATCTCAGCAGTTAAAATTACTACTCAACCAGCTACAGAGATCAGGAAGACCCTGGGGTCATACTGATCAAATTAGACCTTACTACAAGCTATCCCCATGAACTGGAGACTAATTCCCATAACAACAAAAGTATCCTCCTTCTCAAATTACTTGGCTGTCTAGCCCAGGCACCATCATCGGTCTCTAAAATTACTGTCCCAACTTAGTCCTTATCTTTTCTCAAACATCCATTCTAGAATTTTGTTGCTTACACTTCCAAGGATCCCTGGGGTTAGAACACCATTGCCTCTCTTTCTGTTGATATCTTACTAACACATTTCTTTACTCTTTCTCCAGGCATTTGAATTGTATTGGCACCTCACCAAGTACCCCAATGTCCTTTCTCCACTGGCATTCTCTCTGTTTTGGCAGTTCCACTATTTGGCTGCACTCAGCCTCCAGGTTGAAGCTGAGCTCCACCCTGTACAGAAAGACTGACTGGAATGCTTTGGCACATTCCCAGAGCATCCCACACCTCAGCATTCCAACCCCACACAAGTACTTGCCAACGCCTACAAGTTTGTTCTTATATCTCAGCATATGCAAGGCAATCATCTTATTGATGCTCTTGTTCCCAGCAAATAGTATAACTGCTATAGATAACCAACCACATATTGGGTGGGTGGAAGTAATCAAACACCTATTAGAAATTGTAAGCCTGAAAGGACAAGGTTAAGATCCAAGATCAGAGACCTAAGGAGATTGTACAAGACTTAAGATTTCATATGGCACAAGCATGAGTTACTGAATTCAAATCCCAAGCACCCATGTATAAATTCAAGCATGGCTGTGAATTCTTGTAATCCCAATACTATATGTGAATAGAGACAGAAGGAATAGTAAGATTTACTGACTGCAAGTCTAGATCTTGGTTCCTTGAGAGACCTAATCTCAAAGTAGTAAGATATAGAATGACAGATGAGAAACCCAACATTCCCCTGTAGCCTCCACTCTCACAGGCACACAAACCCACACATATAAAAGTACACATATGATCACTACACACTAAAAATATAAAGACAAAATTAAAATCCAAGATCAGCTTTCTACATATGCTATAATGTTGAAGCCATGTGGGATTATATGGTCTACAAAAAGGAAGAAAGTAAATAAAAATTCTTTTCCAGGACAAGTATAGGATTTTTGTGTTTTCACTAAGAATAAAAGTGATCAGTGCTTCCCAATCAGCACCAAGTAGAGTAGTGTCCTGGTTTCATTTTTCTTACTGTGATAGACCCCTTACCAAAACCTACTCGCAGGAGTAAATGGTTCATTTCGTTTACACTCAAGATAGTAACTTAGAGGCAGGAACTGAAGTGGACACCTTGGAGGACTGCTGCTTACCATGCTCCCATGTTCATGCTCAGCTATCTTTCTTATACAGCCCAGACCCACAGTGAGCTGTGCCCTTCTATATCAATGAAAAGCACCCCAATAGCCATGCCCATAAGTCATATGATGGAAACAATTCTTCAACTTGAGTTCCTCTTCTTTAATGGGTCAAGCTGACATCAAAATTAGCCAGGACAAATGGCTAAGAGTTTTAGATATTTGGTATAGAGATAGAATTGTAGTATTTGGCATCAGCAAACCTCTCTTCTCTATGCTTTGTCTGAAAGATGAGAATGACCATCACTATTGCCCTTGGTGCTTATAAAGACTTCAGACAAAAATTAAAAGTACAAACACTGATAAGGATTAACTGATCAATAAGAAAATCACAATGTATCACTAATAGTTTATAAAATGCATGTGATTGCTTAAATTGGAGAACTCAGGTCTACACAGGTAACTGCAATTAGGGGGACATTATGCCCATTTTACAAAGGAGAAAACAGAGTAAAAACTGTAGACAGATTTGTTCAAGGTCCACAGAGCTTCAGTTGCAGCCTAAGGATGTCTGTACCTTATCAACCATGGGGCCGTGAGTAGAGAATATTCTTGACCAAAACCAGGGGTACTCAGATAGGGAAGTGAAGATTGAATGATGAGCAACCAACTTAGTCACTTCTCCAGGTGGAGCTAACTAATCTATAGGTAAAGTTATTCGTTCCCTCCCTTCAGGCACTCTCCCCCCCCCCCCGCCCCGCCCATCCTCCCCACCCCTGCTCCTCATCTGTTACTAGGTATCTAGAAACATTGCTTGTCTCTATCATGCCTCTTCCAAGGATACCTTTCTGAGTCTTGTCATTTTAAGAGAGACATGGAAATCACTACAATGAGCAAGAAGAAGCCTTAGCTTTCATAGAGAAACCCAGAGGTCTCCACAGGAGCAGGGGGCAGGGGGGAGTATTGAAAACTCCCACTCCCACCTCATTCCAAATACAGTTTATGTCTTTTATATTAAACACATTGTCGGATGCATAAGACTTCCTTTAATCAGAGCATCCTGTTGATGCTTTTTATGTTGTCCAAAACATCATACTTAATATAGAAATTTTCATTTTCAAGTGAGGAAACTGAGCCAGAAGAGTGGTGGCTGATGTGCAGTCCTGCAGCATATTGGAAAATGAGTTGATATCTGTCCCTAAGTCTCCCACCACTTAGCAATATCCAGACCAATCCTCTCCCCACCCACCTGCCTCCAGCTGTCCAACATGCCGCAGATTAATAACCACAAGCCAGAGGTGTTTATCTCTGAAATAACTGTTGTGGGGCTGAATAAGAAAATCGATGCATTCATTAGCACACACTGGGAAGGCAAGGCAGGATGTGGATTGGTGCTGGTTGCAGATATTTGCACACACCGATTGAGTCTGAGGAGCAAGGTACGAAAGAAGAATCATGAGGACTCCGTGCAGGCTTCCACTGTGCTGCTGCATTTAGGAGCCAGCTCCCTGTTCACTTCCACACCCAAGTTTGAACCACATGTATTGACTGTGACAATGTTGAGATTATACCTGGGAAAACCAGGTAGCTTTCATTTCAGACCCCAGAGAAAAGGAAGGGACATGATGATTAGAGAAATATTGACAGCCAGAGAAATCAGTCAGATTGTCTGAGAAGTAGACCTGGCTCTAAGACATGGAGTTGGTAGAAGCTTCTGGGCAAGGTTGTCCTGGTGTCCTAACTTAAGACACAGTCAATCCATGTGTCCTGTCTGAACTTCAAAGCCCCATCCAGAGAATGGAATATATTGACTAAGGGCAGACAAGGAAGGACAGAGCTAAAACAAAAATCCAATTTGTGGGAGCTTCCTAAACTTAGAGACCATACAGGATGAATCTGTGACCCTAGAATGGAGTGTGGTTTTGCCCAATTGAAGGAGCCATGAGGAACAAAGGAAAGGCTAGCCCCAGAAGGTCATTTGAGAAATGACAGATGAGTTCTCAGAAGCTGAGAGTAGAGAAGTTATCATTTCTTTTAAGCAGAGTCAGTGGAGTAGTCTATTTCTGGCTTTAGCTGAGCCATACTTGTTAGCAGGAAATGAACAATGGAAATTCCATCCAGGGACTTTTCTTCATGGGAAGAAGCTTGGACAGCTTGCTCTCTCCCTTATCATTTATGCTATAAAACACTGGGGTACCTTGCTGAGTGCTAGCCTCTGCTTGGTCATGGTTCCTGAGGGGTGGGTGTTTGAAAGTGGCAGATTAATAACTCAGAGTCAATGATTGATGCAAGCTGACAGTTCTGTGGTCTGCTGAAGATAGCTCTCTGCTTGAGATAGCTCTCTCTTGCAGACCAAAGCCCAGTCTTTCAGTTTGCCTAAGCTACTTCCTTAGATACTGTAGATCATTCATCCATTTACCTGAAGTTTCCTTTCGGTTATCCCATGAACCAGAATTTTATGACCTTAGCTCCTTGAGTCTAAAGACAGAGCCACATAGCCAAAGCTGCTAAATGCAGCTGCTTGCTAGAGCTGTAATATGCCATCCATGTTTTATTACATTATCACCATCACTCTGTTTTCTAAATTCTTTACTGCTTAAGCTGGGCTGTCCTGGAAACTGCACTGTAGACAAACCTTGAACTCAAGAAATCTGCATGGTTCTGTTTCCCTAATGCTGGGATTAAAGGTATGTACCACCTTGCCTACATCTAAGCTTTCCTTCACCTAGAACTTGTTCTGTCCCAAAATGGCCTTGAACTCAGCAATCTGCTTGTTTTTCTCCTGGGATTACTACCACCACTGAACCTACTCTTTTCATGGCCACTATTCTTCAAGATCTGGATCAAATATCTGTGACTTCTAGCTTCATGATATGGATCACAAGTGTGCCCTCCATTTCTGGATTATAGTTCATTCCAGATTAAAACTCTTAACTATTCCTGTTCACCAGAAAACACAAACAATATGTTTAGACCTGAGATGACCACTTCCTAAATCTTTTACCTCCCTCCTTAAAATCTTTATGACAAAGCTGGTGAATTAGTGTAGCTGCCTCTGTTCTCTCAGGTTCATGGAGCGTATCAAAGAATTCATATGGCATTCTTATGTTTTGCATAGTTGCAAAAATCCTATAAAGAAAAGTTCCTACATTGATTTAAATATTCTTGAACTCATGTTTTCAAAGTTATTTCCCATAGCCCTCAAGACTGCCCTGGAGTTCACAGTATTACCATTTTCTAGAAAATCACCAGACACATTCTCCTTTCCTGGAATTCTGTTCTTTCTGACTATCATGGAATGGTTAACCTTGGCAGGGAAAAAAATTCCCAGATAAACTTGGCAAATTCCCCAAAGGAGGAACATACAGTAAAATATAAACATTATTATACATATAAGCTTTACACTGACAGCAAACATCAGAACTCAAAAAGACCCATGCTTTGCTTGCTCTGTTCCAGGGGTAGAAACTATATTATACCAACCCTTCTGCAGCCATGCTGGAACTGGCAGTATCCCCTTCCTATCTCATTCATTATTTCACTCCTTCTGCTTTTGAGTCTCATATCCTCATAAGTAAGAACCTGAATCTTGGGATCCTAACACTGACCTGATTGATCTTGTGGGATTTCTATGGTGACTGAGCTAAACAAGGATGGTACCTTCTTAATCAGGAGTAACCATCATTTTAGCATACATTCACTTCTTCCCTGAGAAGTTCAAAATATCTGAAGGCTCATAATAGGATGGGGTTGAACTGCTTGCCTCTCTAACGCTCTGGCCAACCAAATGTCTTAAGATCTATGATCTGTCCAAGATCCCACAGTAACGTCTACATTGCAGGTCTCTTCTTTAATGTAGAGCTCCCCATCCTGATGTGAAGCTAACTCTCTTCATTCATGTGGCACTTATCTGTTGAAGCATCCCCTGAAGCCTTGTCATCTTAATGAGCAAGCTTCTACAAGGATCTAGGTAATCTCTGCACTCTTGTTCTGCTTTGCAAGTATCTCTTCTTCATGAAACTTTTCCTGTTCCATGTAAGTCCTATCAATGGCTCTAGGCACACTAGGAAATGCCTACCATTGTGGATTTGGCTTATGTGCAATGATTCTTTCCTGCATCCCATTCCACCTGACCACGCACCAGTGTGTTTTCAGTGAGTTTCTAGAAGGCAGAAATCTGTCTTACATCTCTAGCCCAGAGTAGATTCTCGGAAAAAAAACAAAAAACAAAACAAACAAACAAACAAACAAAAAAAGAATAGATTCTCAGAAAATATACAAACCAACAGTACAAGTATTTTAGAAGCTTCCACAAACTTTCTTTTTACAGGAAAGCTTAGATTAACCATAAACTGTTGGTGCTTCTGTTGGTGCTAAGAGTACATGTCCAAGAGCTAACCTTCTCAGAAAATGTGCACCATAAAGAATGTCACAGCAATGATTTTCACTTATTATAATTTTTAAAAGTTTATTCTTTGAAAAAGTCAAACACTGATATAATATACCCAGGCTACTTCTACCACCACCACCACCACCACCACCACTATCTCCACCACCACCACCACCACCACCACCACCACTATCACCACCACCTTTGACTTGCCATCCATCCTCTCCCAGTTCCCTCATAGCACCATCCTCTATGTATAAGTTTCTTTCTTTTTTCTTTTTCTTTTCTTTTCTTTTCTTTCTTTCTTTCTTTCTTTCTTTCTTTCTTTCTTTCTTCCTTTTTTTTTTGGTTTTTTTTTTTAAGACAGAGTCTCTCTGTGTAGCCCTGGCTGTCCTGGAACTCACTCTGTAGACCAGGCTGGCCTTGAACTCAGAAATCTGGCTGCCTCTGCCTCCCAAGGGCCAGGATTAAAGTGTGTGCCACCACTGCCCGGCTTCTTTCTTAATTCATGCCCTTTTCATCTTGCTTTATGACCCACAGAGCTTAACCAGGGCTATTTGTGTGATCCTGAGTTTGGAACTGTCCACTAGCCTAGTGGGCTTACCTCATTCAGAGTCACCTATATCCAGTAGTTCCATGAGAGTGAAATGGATGCATAACCCCTCCCTGATCCAGGAGTAACTAATGACAGGCCCAGACTTGAGCATGCCCAGTGAAGGCTGTCACAGCTACTGTGTATCATAAATGCAATGTCTGTGTCACGCTAAGAGGACAGCATTTCTCCTGGTTGCCTGGTTCTTACATTCTTTCCATGCTCTCCTGTGATGTTCCCTAAGTCTCAAAGTGATATAAATATCCTGTTTAGAATTGAGCAGTCAACCATAACGGTGATTTTCTAACCTACTTTTATTTTTCATATGTAAAAGGCAAATCTCTTATACCTTCTGAATCTCCACCCCTAGACAAAGAACATTCTACTGCTGAGTTTTTAACCTGTAACTGCAAGGTCAAGGACAACTAACAACTTGGAAGTGACTAAAGTGTCTGGAAAGATGGATAAGAAGAAGGAGGAAGTCAGGACTAAGCTAGGATGAGACTCAAAGACTAGTGCCATGCTGGTTAGAGAAATGAAATGTGAGGGAGAAAAAAACCATTGGATCTTTTATTTGACACTTTCTGGCTTTTAGTCTTTCCAGAATCATTATACTGCTCTTGATCAAACTTTTTATAATTTCAAAGTGGTCCCCATTGAAGGTTAACCCCAAAGATGGACAATCAGAAAAGTACATTGCAATCTATATGGCAGGGAAGGCTCAAGAAATACCATGAATTTGAAAAACATCAAGGGAAGGAGTTGCATCTTCCTCCCTCCATAGTTTGAAAATGAACTGCAAACTATCAGCATGTAAAGGACTGCTAAGCCCTATCCACTTATGTTCTTCTGCTACTCCTTGCTCTGTTCCTTTAATTCTGTAGTCCATTTATCACTCCACCTGCTTATCCTAAAACAACATCCCTAAAGACTTTGCTTATAGAGATGCAAGTTTTATTTAAAAGACAGCATGCCCGCATCATTTAAACAGTTTTAGCACACTAGGTCATTAAAATCTCTCTGTGTCCTATTCACCCCACCTCAATCATTTCCTTTCTATTGTACTGAACATCTATTCTAAGTTGGCTCACATGTTCTATTGTTATAGATGTGGCACTCAACATTTTGCACTTTGCATCCTGTCAGAAATGTATCCTGTATTGCTCATCTCCATGATTATCATTTTAACAGTGCCATAATACCCTTCATGCTGATGCACCATAATTTACAGAACAGTTTGCCGATTGTTGGACATTTAGCTTTTCTACACTGTTTGTTATTATGGATGACGCTATAATGAGCATTCATTATATGTGCACATAGCTCTTGGCATCTAGTGAATTATATCACTACAGTAAAAGCGAGATTCTCAGAAGTCACTGTTTGGAGTCAAAGGGCAAGAACCAGTGAGGCAGAATCCAACAGATGGAAACACTCCTCTAGTACTATAGATTATTTTCCCCAAAATCTTTATGCCAACTTATACCAGGCCAATGGAACATACCAATTTATACCATGACAATAAGATACAAATTTATCCCACACTGATGGGGTATGCTGATACTCTTTTCTCCTGAAAGCTATACAATATTATGTGTTCTAATTTTATTTTCCTTGGCAGTTTCTGTTTGTAGAAACTTTAATCAGAGAGAGAGAGAGGGGGGGGGAGAGGGGGACAGAGAGACAGAGAAAGACAGAGAGGATCCTAACTTCTCCAACCAAAAATGATTTGTAGAAAAAGTTGACAATGGCTCTCTGGTCAATACATATGAGGAATTTTCCCCAAGGCTTAAATCACACTCTGTATTCAGCTCTCCTTTGTTATGCTTTGATTTTATCTATTGGTTCTCTAAACCATCTGACACCATAGCTTTAATAAAGGCACAATATTCCATCATGAGGGCACCACTTGACTCAGTGACTGAGAATATTTATGACTCTTTCAAAGACCCAGATTCAGCACCCACATGGCAATCACAGTTCTCCATAATTTCAGTTCCATGGGATGTGATGTCCTCTTCTGACCTTCGAGGTCTCCTGCATACATGTGTGTATAAATAGACACACCACACACCACACCACACACACAGACACGTGCGTGTGTACACACACACACACACACACACACACACAAACCATACACAATCATTAAATAAATATGTCCTTGGTGTTTGGTGCCCAAATTGTGACAATATCTCCATATAGTGAGAAAAGCTGCCATAAATATCCTTCTGTATACTTCTGTATTATGGCCATGCATATGTGTATGTCTGCATATACACATACTCTGTATGTACCTATATTATGAACATCCTCTTATATACTCATATATTGTGAATTCTATATTTGTATTATCATCTTCATTTATTTCCACAGCACAAGGAACTTGATATAGGAAAGTTAGATTAATGATTTTTTTTCTAAATTTTTATGTTTGAAAAGCCATTGGTAGAAGTACATATTATCCCTACATGTCTTTAAGAAGAAAGCCTATGAGTTGCACAGAGGTTTTGGTCAAGCAGTGCTGATCTCCAGTGTCAGTATGGGACCTGGGGAAAGGCATTTAAGCACCACATCTGCTTATTTGGATGGTGCCTTCAATGACAGTTGTCTGTCATTTAGGGCTCAGAACATCCAAAACTCCTTCGGATTGGGAGAAATCCAATAAAGAAAGAGGATTATCCCCTCTTCCTTCTCTGATGACTAACTCCAAATATACCTTAAGGCCTACACCATAAGGTCTGAGTGAAAATAGACTTTCTGCCCAGGTTCTTACTGGGCTGTGTCAGATGGAGAATAGGGACAACAATTTCCATAGAGACAAGATGGGTAGGGCATGGAAACAATGTCCAGGGACAATGGTTTGTGTTGGGAAAGCAGGAGACCAAAGGTTGAAAGGTTGGTGCATTGCTTGACTGAATTCACTTTGTGCTTTATTTGGCTCTTGATCTTACTTCTCTGGCCTTAATATTGATTTCAAGACTTTCCTAACATCCTTCCCATAAAAATCCCTTTTCTGTTTTAGTTTTTTTTAATAGTATTTCTAGAATTCTATCAAGAACCAAATAGGTTAAGTGCAATATAGCAGACACTTAAAGACAACAAGCAGTATATGATCTCATTTTTACATGGAACTTCTAGAAAGTAGGACTCTTGAAAGTAATGGCTATTGGGGTCTGGGACTAGGAAGGTGACTAGGAAAACATTAAAGGGCAAAAACCTTAATTTAGCCAGGAAGAATAAACTCCAACGATCAATTATGCTGTATGGTGCCTGTGGCTAATAACAGTTCTGTGCCTTCTTGACAATAGCTAGGGAGAGAGTTTTGACTACTTTAACACATACCCCAAACTGATCTATTTATGTGTTAATTAGTGCAGTTGACTCACTCCACATGGTATGCACATTTTAAAGCATTATATTGTGGGCTGAAGATGAAGCTTAGTGACAGAGTGTTTGCTCAGCATGCACAGACTCTGGGTTTGATCTCTGGAAATTAAAAAAAAATGTATGTAGTAAGTATATTTAATATTTATTTGTAATGTAAAGTGATTAATTTTTAAAAGAACTCTGGACCAGTGGGGATTCAAGAAAACATGGCCTGATGTAGAGTGATACTTACCCCAAGTCATAGCAGTTAGGGTGGTTCCTACCATGAAGAACCATAGAACAGTTAGTGGCCATAGTCAGGACTGTGGAAGTACCATGCCTAGACTCTGAGAAATTTGTGGTTCTGTTTCTTATCCACTGTAAAGCTATCTTGAGCAAGATAATTAACATCTTTTCTTTCCCTCAGTTTTTTTCCTGGAGATATGAGCATAATACTAATAAGCACCTATCTTTTCAGTTATCAGAGGGAGGTGAGTTAATGGAATTAAATACTACCTGTTCCCTGTGCAGTCATCATCAGGACCTAGTGTCACATTTTGCCTTTCATACAGGTGTGTATGTATGCACATATTTGGGTATGCAGCTGCACATGTGTGTGCAGGTGAACATTCAGGTGCTTACTTGTGCATGGAGAAGATGGATAGGAAGAACCTTTGATATCATTTCTCAGTTATCATCTTCCTTATCTGGTCAATTGGTTAATTTTGTTTTATTTTAAGACCAGGTCTTTCAATTTTATTTAGATGACTAGAATGGTTGCTGAGTGAGGCCCATGGAGCTCATAGTGAGCCACATGTCTCCGCCTCCCCAGCACTGAGATTCCAAGTGAGCAGCCATGTCCATCCTTTCTACGTGGGTTAGTTACACAGATTGAACTCAGGTCCTCATGTTTAGTCATCAAGAATGTTACTGAGCCACCTCCCCAGCCCTGCACTGTGTCATATTTATAGCACCCTAGTCTCTATTCCATCCACGTAGAAAGCTCAGAGGCTGTGAAATCTTTACAGTACACACCCAAAAGCTGATTCTCAGAAAGCCTTCTCCTATAGATCCCATGCCCAGCAAGACCAGAGTCTCAGGTCTCCCTGCCAATGCTCTGCTAAGGTCCTGTGCCTTTAGGTGCTTGTGCTCTGGGAATTAAGGGAGGAATATTCTAATAATTGCTTGTGAACTAATAGTAAAAGATCGATTTATGAATGAGTGAAATTTATCTGAATTAGAATCTGCTGAGGAATATCTAACAGTTCTGACCACCCTCAGTATATCATCTAATCTTTACATTATGCTAATTATGCTGCCTGTCCTGACAACGAAGAACTCAAGGCTCAGAGGGGCTTAGGATTAAGCCCCCAGCTGGAGAACAGCTGGTCCTGGCCACCAACTGCTGCCCTTTGGCCCAGCTCAGATTTACAAAGGGACATTTCCTGCATTGTTTCTGCCCGTTCACCTCCCTTTTCCCATTATCTCCCCCACTAAAATGTACAAAGAGGTTATTTTCGTTACCAAATTGGCATTTAGAAGCCAGAGATTAAATAAACAAACGTGTGACCAGTTTACTGGGAGGGTTTGCACTCCACCAGCTAGGGCTTCAGCCAGCCTCCCAATCAGTGCCATTTGACTGTGGGGCTGGCTGACAAAAGCCATGCTCAGTGTCCTGTTTATACAATGAATCTATAATGTAATTTCACGAGCTTCGGAAATACACTGAGAAGCATGTGAGGACTCAGAGCACAGCCTAATCCATATGAAACAGCCTGGAAATGTGCCTGGTAAACACACAGAGAAGATCCCGCTTCAGAAAGCACCTTCTGCTCTAAGGGGTTATCGTGGATCAAGGGGGCAAGGCCTGCACCGTGGATAAAGAGGATGCTCATCTTTAGGCAGGCATACAATTTGTGATATTCATGGATGTTGCCAAGAGCTGTCTTCCTGTGGACATTTATGGCTATGAGACAGGTAGCATAGACCATGGAAGTAAGAGCACACTGTAGTTTTGATCCCAAAAGCAAGTTTTATAAAAAACATGTTAGTTGTTGGCACCCAAGATAAGGTTTTGCTTTCTACCTCTGGATGTTTTCTGTCTGATTTGGGGTTATATCTATTCACTCACTCGTTCACTTAACAAATATACCACAGTACCTCCTCCAGTCAGCCTCTAGTCTAGTTGCTTAAGACAGGGAGATCCAATAAGAGAATTATGAAACAATTCAGTGTATTTATCTGTCAGATTATGTGGCTCAGGCACGGTTTTGGTGTCAAGGAGGCAGCACCATTAGCATGAGTCCCTGCTTCCTCTCTAGTAGACAAGACAGATAAGGGAAAAGGTCAGACACACATGTGATGGTCTGTGCTTAGAGGAAAGATATACAGGCAAGGAGGGATCGATTACACATCTACAGATCCAGAAGTCACAAAAACCCATGAAGCATGGCACAGAGGAGGAAACTGGGGCCTGGAAATTTCATGTTACAGAATACTAATCATGAGATTAAGGGACTTTTAGGCTAGATATTTCTTTCTTTCTATTTTTTTTTTTTTGAAGATTTTAAACTTAAGAAACAATACCTTTTGTTTTTAAATGAGGGGCATTTAAAACTCATGGTTACACATTTCTCCTATTTTTTTCTTTATCTTTTTTTTTACATTTTTTAAATCCATATATTTTTATTTACATTTCAAATGATTTCCCCTTTTCTAGGCCCCCATTCCCCGTAAGTCCCGCAAGCCCCCTTCTCTCCCCCTGTCCTCCCACCCACCCCTTCCCACTTCCCCGTTCTGGTTTTGCCGAATACTGCTTCACTGAATCTTTCCAGAACAGGGGGCCACTCTTCATTTCTTCTTGGACCTCATTTGATGTGTGGATTATGTTTTGAGTATTCCAGTTTTCTAGGTTAATATCCACTTATTAGTGAGTGCATACCATGATTCACCTTTTGAGCCTGGGTTACCTCACTTAGTATGATATTCTCTAGCTCCATCATTTTGCCTAAGAATTTCGTGAATTCATTGTTTCTAATGGCTGAATAGTACTCCATTGTGTAGATATACCACATTTTTTGCATCCACTCTTCTGTTGAGGGATACCTGGGTTCTTTCCAGCATCTGGCAAATATAAATAGGGCTGCTATGAACATAGTAGAGCATGTATCCTTATTACATGGTGGGGAATCCTCTGGGTATATGCCCAGGAGTGGTATAGCAGGATCTTCTGGAAGTGAGGTGCCCAGTTTTCGGAGGAACCGCCAGACTGATTTCCAGAGTGGTTGTACCAATTTGCAACCCCACCAGCAGTGGAGGAGTGTTCCTCTTTCTCCACACCCTCTCCAACACCTGCTGTCTCCTGAATTTTTAATCTTAGCCATTCTGACTGGTGTAAGGTGAAATCTCAGGGTTGTTTTGATTTGCATTTCTCTAGTGACTAATGAAGTTGAGCATTTTTTAAGATGCTTCTCAGCCATCCGAAGTTCTTCAGTTGAGAATTCTTTGTTTAACTCTGTACCCCATTTTTAAATAGAGTTGTTTGGTTTTTCTGGAGTCTAACTTCTTGAGTTCTTTATATATATTGGATATTAGCCCTTTATCTGATGTAGCTTTGGTGAAGATCCTTTCCCAATTTGTTGGTTGCCGATTTGTCCTCTTGATGGTGTCCTTTGCCTTACAGAAACTTTGTAATTTTATGAAGTCCCATTTGTCAATTCTTGATCTTAGAGCATACGCTATTGGTGTTCTGTTCAGAAACTTTCTCCCTGTACCGATGCCTCAAGGGTCTTCCCCAGTTTCTTTTCTATTAGCTTCAGAGTGTCTGGCTTTACGTGGAGGTCCTTGATCCATTTGGATTTGAGCTTAGTACAAGGAAACAAGGATGGATCAATTCGCATTCTTCTGCATGTTGACCTCCAGTTGAACCAGCACCATTTGTTGAAAAGGCTATCTTTTTTTCCATTGGATGTTTTCAGCCTCTTTGTCGAGGATCAAGGGGCCATAGGTGTGTGGGTTCATTTCTGGATCTTCAATCCTGTTCCATTGATCCTCCTGCCTGTCACTGTACCAATACTATGCAGTTTTTAACACTATTGCTCTGTAATATTGCCTTAGGTCAGGGATACTGATTCCCCTAGACTTTCTTTTGTTGCTGAGAATAGTTTTAGCTATCCTGGGTTTTTTGTTATTCCAGATGAATTTGATAATTGCTCTAACTCTGTGAAGAATTGAGTTGGGATTTTGATGGGTAGAGCATTGAATCTGTATATTGCTTTTGGCAAAATGGCCATTTTAACTATATTGATTCTACCGATCCATGAGCATGGGAGGTTTTCCCATTTTTTGAGGTCTTCTTCCATTTCCTTCTTCAGAGTCTTGAAGTTCTTGTCATACAGATCTTTCACATGTTTGGTAAGAGTCACCCCAAGATACTTTATACTGTTTGTGGCTATTGTGAAGGGGGTCATTTCCCGAATTTCTTTCTCAGCCTGCTTATCCTTTGAGTATAGGAAGGCCACTGATTTGCTTGAGTTGATTTTATAACCTGCCATTTTACTGAAGTTGTTTATCAGCTGTAGGAGTTCTCTAGTGGAGTTTTTTGGGTCACTTAAGTAGACTATCATGTCATCTGCAAATAATGATAGTTTGACTTCTTCCTTTCCAATTTGTATCCCTTTGACCTCCTTATGTTGTCAAATTGCCCGAGCCAGTACCTCAAGTACAATATTGAAAAGATAAGGAGAAAGGGGGCAGCCCTGTCTAGTCCCTGATTTTAGTGGGATTGCTTCAAGTTTCTCTCCATTTAGTTTGATGCTGGCTACCGGTTTGCTGTATATTGCTTTTACTATGTTTAGGTATGGGCCTTGAATTCCTGTTCTTTCCAAGACTTTAAGCATGAAAGAATGCTGAATTTTGTCAAATGCTTTTTCAGCATCCAATGAAATGACCATGTGGTTTTTTTCTTTGAGTTTGTTTATGTAGTGGATTGCATTGATGGATTTCTGTATATTGAACCAACCCTGCATTCCTGGGATAAAGCCTACTTGATCATGGTGGATAATCGTTTTGATGTGTTCTTGGATTCAGTTGGCAAAAATTTTATTGAGTATTTTTGCATCGATGTTCATAAGGGAAATTGGTCTGAAGTTCTCTATCTTTGTTGGATCTTTGTGTGGTTTTGGTATCAGCGTAATTGTGGCTTCATAGAAGGAATTGAGTAGTGTTCCTTCTGTTTCTATTTTGTGGAATAGTTTGAAGAGTATTGGTGTTAACCCTTCTTTGAAGGTCTAATAGAATTCTGCACTGAAACCATCTGGTCCTGTGCTTTTTTTGGTTGGAAGACTTTCTATGACTCCTTCTATTTCTTTAGGCATTATGGGACTGTTTAGATGATCTATTTGGTCCTGATTTAATTTTGGTATTTGGTATCTGTCAAGGAAATTGTCCATTTCCTCCAGATTCTCCAGTTGTGTTGAGTACAGGCTCTTGTAGTAGGATCTGATGTTTTTTTGTATTTCCTCAATTTCTGTTGTTATATCTCCCTTTTCATTTCTAAGTTTGTTAATTTGGATACTTTCTCTGTGCCCTTTGGTCAGTCTGGCTAAGGGTTTATCTATCTTGTTGATTTTCTCAAAGAACGAGCTCCTGGTTTTGTTGATTCTTTGTATGGTTCTCTTTGTTTCTACTTGATTGATTTCAGCCCTGAGTTTGATGATTTCCTGCCTTCTACTCCTCCTAGGTGAAATAGCTTCTTTTTGTTCCAGGGCTTGCAGGTGTATCGTTAAGCTGATAATGAATGCTCTCTCCATTTTCTTTTTGGAGGCACTCAGGGCTATGAGTTTTCCTCTTAGCACTGCTTTCATTGTGTTCCATAGATTTGGGTATGTTGTGTCTTCATTTTCATTGTGTTCTAAAAAGTCTTTAATTTCTTTCTTTATTTCTTCCTTGACCAAGGTATCCTTGAGTAGAATATTGTTCAGTTTCCACGTGTATGTGGGTTTTCTGTTGTTTTTGTTGCTATTGAAGACCACTTTTACTCCATAGTGATCTGATAGGAGGCATGGGATTAGTTCTATCTTCTTATATTTGTTGAGGTCTGTCTTGTGACCAATTATATGGTCGATTTTGGAGAAGGTACCATGAGGTGCTGAGAAAAAGGTATATTCTTTTGCTTTAGGATAGAATGTTCTATATATATCTGTTAAACTTAATTGGTCCAAAGCTTCAGTTAGTTTCATTGTGTCCCTATTTAGTTTCTGTTTTCCTGCTCAGTCCACTGAGGAAAGTGCAGTGTTGAAGTCACCCACAATTATTGTGTTAGGTGCAATGTGTGCTTTGAGTTTTAATAAAGTTTCTTTTGCGAAAGAGGGTGCCCTTGCATTTGGAGCACAGATGTTCAGGATTGAGAGTTCTTCTTGTTGTATTTTTCCTTTGACCAGCAAGAAGTGTCCCTCAGAGTCTCTTTTGATGACTTTGGGTTGAAAGTCAATTTTATCTGATATTACAATGGCTACTCCAGCTTGTTTCCTGAGACCATTTGCTTGTAAAATTGTCTTCCAGTCTTTTACTCTAAGGTAGTGTTTGTCTTTGACCCTAAGGTGTGTTTCCTGTAAGCAGCAAAATGTAGGGTCCTGTTTACATAGGGTCCAGTCAGTTAGTCTATGTCTTTTTATTGGGGCATTGAGTCCATTGATATTATGAAATATTAAGGAACAGTGATTGTTACTTCCTGTCATTTTTGACGTTATTTTTTTAAATTTGGTTGGTTAACTTCTTTTGGGTTTGATGAAAGGTTACTATCTTGCTTTTTCCAGGGTGAAGTTTCCCTCCTTCTATTGGTGTTTTCCTCCTATTATCCTTTGTAGGGTTGGGTTTGTGGATAGATATTGGGTAAACTTGGTTTTGTCATGAAATATCTTAGTTTCTCCATCTACGGTGATTGAGACTTTTGCTGGATATAGTAGTTTTGGCTGGCATTTGTGTTCTCTTAGAGTCTGCATGAGATCAGCCCAGGATCTTCTAGCCTTCATAGTCTCAGGTGAAAAGTCTGCTGTGATTCTGATAGGTCTTCCTTTATATGTTACTTGGCTTTTTTCTCTTACTGCCTTTAATATTCTTTCTTTGTTTAGTACATTTGGTGTTTTGATTATTATGTGACGGGAAGTATTTCTGTTCTGGTCCAGTCTGTTTGGAGTTCTGTAGGCTTCTTGTATATTTATGGGCATCTCTCTCTTTAGGTTAGCGAAGTTTTCTTCCATAATTTTATTGAAGATATTTGCTGGCCCTTTAAGTTGTAAATCTTCACTCTCATCTATGCCTATAATCCTTAGGTTTGGTCTTCTCATTGTGTCCTGGATTTCCTGGATATTTTGGGTTACAAGCTTTTTGCATTTTGCATTTTCTTTAACTGTTGAGTCCATGGTTTCTATCGTATCTTCAGCATCAGAGATTCTTTCTTCTGTCTCTTGTATTCTGTTGTTGATATTTGTGTCTATGTCCCCTGATTTCTTCCCAAGGCTTTCTATCTCCAAAGTTGTCTCCCTTTGAGTTTTCTTAGTTGTTTCTCCTTCTGATTTTAGATCCTGGATGGTTTTGCTTAGCTCCTTCACTTGCTTGTTTGTGCTTTCCTGTAATTCTTTAAGAGATTTTTGTGTTTCCTCTTTCATGACCTCAGCCTGTTGACCAAAGTTCTCCTGTATTTCTTTAAGTGTTTTTTGCGTTTCCTCCTTATTGGCTTTTGCATTCTCCTGGATTTCTTTCAATGATTTTTGTGTTTCCCTTGCAAGGGCTTCTAACTTTTGATCCATTTTCTCCTGAATTTCTTTAAGCATGTCCTTCATGTGCTCCTGTACCAGCATCATGACCAGTGATTTTAAATCCAACTCTTGTTTTACTGGTGTGATGGGATATCCAGGACATGCTGGTAAAGGAGAATTGGGTTCAGATGTTGCCATATTGCCTTGATTTCTGTTAGTGACGTTTCTGTATTTGCCTTTTGCCATCTAGTTCTCACTGGTGTTAGTTGGTCTTGTCAATGCTGGACTCACCAGTGCAAGCTGCTCCTTCCCAGGTGGCCTCTGGTGCACAGCTTGCCTCCTGCACTGCCTGGAGACAGGGTGCTGTTGCCCAGGCTGTTCAGATCCTGAAGCAGACACCTGAAGGCTCCTGCTTGGGCCTGCTGGATTCACCGGAGCACACTGACTTCTCCCCACTGCCCGCCCGGAAGCCCCTCTTGCCTCTTGCAGGACCTGGAGATGTGGTGTTGCCGCCCAGGCTGATCTGGATCCGGAAGCAGAGAGGTCTGAGGGCTACCGCCAGAGGCCTCCGGACTGGAGCCTAAGCTCTGTGCCACAGGAGCAAGCTGTGCTGTGAGCTCCCAGACTGCCTCTGGGTGCACACCAGGTCTGCTGCATTTCTTGGAGACCGAGTGCTGTGGCCCAGGCTGTTCAGATCCCAAAGCAGGCACCTGAAGGCTCCTGCTGGGGCCCACTGGATTCACTGGAGCACACCGACTTCTCCCTGCCGGCCGGCCGGAAGCCCCTCTTGCCTCTTGCAGGACCTGGAGACGTGGTGTTGCTGCCCAGGCTAATCTGGATCCGGAAGAGGAGAGGTCTGAGGGCTACTGCCAGAGGCCTCCGGACTGCAGGCTAGATATTTCATGCATGAACACATATGCGACGCTGAGTCTAGTCAAATATCCATAAGGAAAGGGACATTGTTGTGTTCACTTCTATGTCCCATCTGGCACATAATAGGCACTCAATAAAAGAAAAATCACTGTAAGCACCAGGGGATAAGCTACTAGGTGAAATCTCATCCCGTCCTCATTTTACAGGTAATAAAACAGACTCACAAATAGGCCAAGTAAACTGTGTAAGGTCACATAGTAAAGATCAAGCACAGAATCAAGCAGAGGCAGCTCATCTGAGCCAGGTGATTGATGCTGAACTCATGTAGCACATTCAGATGGGGAAGCTAACAATGGGAATTCCTAGGGTCAGGACATAAAGCTTGAAAAGTCTTGATCTAAGGTCAATGACAATGGAAGAGCCCTAATTTCAGTGGGCCAGAGTAGGAGCCCAGCATTGACAATAATACCCATGCAGCTTTGTGCTGAGTCCACATGTGCTGCAGTGCCTCTAGATGGAGGCAACACCCTCCCTTGTTTGTTTCAAACACATGAGTTTTCCGCACTCAAAGTCTACTTCTCTCCTAGGCTCTAATTGGCCTCCTCACTGCAGGACAGAGGACTGGCGATCCATAGAGCCAGCCTGAGATTTGGAGTCAAACAGATACAAGTTCATAACAAGCTTTTTTGTCACCACTTTAAGGCCTGGTTTAATTTCATGCATACATGCGATACATCTTGGTCATATCCATCTCCTACTCCCTCCTTCCAACTTTCTCTAGCACCCCTCAATGTATTTATCTCCCTCCCATCTTCCTCTCTTCTTCTTCTTCTTCTTCTTCTTCTTCTTCTTCTTCTTCTTCTTCTTCTTCTTCTTCTTCTTCTTCTTCTTCTGCCTATGAACACCTGTGTGGGGAGTTATTCATTAGTACACCTTGACCCAACCCAAAGAACAGTGACTCTTCCTCCCTCTGCTGTAGACTGCGCTTAGCAACTCAGCTGGAGAAAGGCTTTTAAACGTGCTCTTCTCCCTGCTTAAATTTTTAACTCTCTTGACCTTGGAGAGGTCTGGTGTGTGTGACCACAGCTTCTCTGAGTTCACTGGAGTGACAGCCAGAGGCCAGCCTTTCACATGGCTCCTCCCGATCCTCCAGCTCTTACATTCCTTCAGAATCAGAAAAATCAGAAGCTTCTCTGATTTTTGTTATCCATAAAATAGGACACTACTATCCCCCCAAAAGACTCACAATGGGGCTGAGTATACCAGTGTGTACACAGATGGGAAGGTCCTGGGAGATAACAAAGGTCCAATGAGTATTTCTAGTCTGTTTTTGTTGCTTGTAGTGGGTAATAATTATAAAAGTACTGTCCAGCCATAGACTCTGTAACAGCAGGAGTCCTGTGCTCCTGCTCTGCGCCCAAATACCTGGTAAAGCAGGGCTCTTAAACTTAAATAGATAACCAAATATATTTATGTATATAAAATTCCCAATTACAAAATGCCAATTTACAATGATAAAGTCTTATCCCAATATTTGTAACCTCTCCAAAATACCAGGAATACGTCAGAAGACATCTGGACATCCGCACCTCCTTCCTTGCTCCACTAGTGTCGTCCACCGAGCCTCCCTCTCTCTCCTTAACTCCTCCTCCTCTCTCCCCTACAATCACTGGCCTCTCCCTGCCTCAATGTGAATGGACAGGAAATATCTTGCAACAGTTACTGTATTTCTCAATACCTTTGAGCTTTCTCTGCATGGACCCTTGAGACGTCTCTGCCTCTTGATAGCTCTTTCAATGTACACAAGTTTTCTTCTTCAGCCAGGCTCCCCTGCACCCTCCCCTGCCTACTCCAGGAAGAGTTAAAACTTCCTTCTACTACCTTGTGCTTCAAACCAACTCCAGTTTTCACGCAAATAACTTTCCCTAGGTTTTCATTTGGAGCTCATTTGCCAGATTAGAAAGTCTGGGAAGTTTATAACATATGGCATGGGCCAGTCCATCATACTTTGGTATTGCTCAATGATTGGGCCAGGAACAGTTTTAGAGTCAAGGATGCAGTGTCTAATACTAGTGAGTACTAGTGAATGCTAGTCCCTGCTTATACTCCAGTAGGCAAGACAGACAAGAAATGATAGAGCTTACAAGAAAGCTACAGGGGCAACCAACAAGCCTTCTATGGAAAGGTATAAGAAGTTAATCTCAATTCCTTATCTCCTTTTTGAAATGCCATTCAGCCAGTCACTGCTGTTCCATTCAGTGGTCCCTTCTGCATTTGATGTCTGAACACATTCATGGAACACAAGGTCATTACAAAATTTGGCAGTTAAGAGCCACCACTGAAATACTGTCTTGACTCTGTCACACTCCAACTCTAAGGACTGAATGAAGTTACTCAGCTTCCCTGAGTTTCCATTTCACCTGTATTAAAAAGAAGCTAATAGGACTAGAGAGATGGCTCAGCAGTTTAGAGTACTGATTACTCTTCCAGAAGTCTTGAGTAAAATTCCCAGCAACCACATGATGGCTCACAACTATCTGTAATGGGCATCCCGTGCTGTCTTCTGGTGTGTCTGAAGACAGTGACCATGTAAACACATATATGAAATAAATAAATACATCTTTTTTAAAAAAGAAACTGATATTTAGCTCATGTGGGTTTTCAGGCTTAAATAAGATAAAGAACATGATACTCATCATTTAATAAAAGGTCTTCATTAGTCTGTCTTGTCATTAGTATTAGACAAGAGTCTTGAGAATCTGGATCATATGCATACACACCATATGTAGATTTAATTACAAAGATGTGTTTGGCTCCCCATCCAAAACCCTTAGCAACTGGCCACACTGAGGTCCATGAAGTCCTAAACTAGCTATCTTCCCCCATGGTTAACAAGCAAGAACCAGAGCCATGGAGAGTGTATGGGTTATAACCAACATAGCAAGAGGAGTCCAACCAGGTCTCCTTTCCAGCCAACGTCATAAAAAAAATTGACTGCTAGGTAAGAACTATTTGAATCTCAGTGTAAACTCTCTTTCCCCAAGCATGATGGAGCTTCCCTAGCTCTGGCTTAGAGCTACATCAAGAGAAGAGATAGGACAGGCAAGTGAACATGTGATCGTCCTCCCTTTGTGTAGAAAAAGCTTCATCCTATCCAACTGTCATCAGAAAGGCTGCTGGCTCCACCCTCCTCACTGACCTAATAGGAATCATATCTGGAAGACTTGTTTCCTTCATATATCAAATGGGATGACATGATGTGCTTTGCCAGGCTGTTGCAAAAAAAAAAAAAAAAAAAAAAAAAAAAAAAAAAAAACCCAAACCATAAAATCTATCAAAAGTGGCTCTCTGAAGTGGTACCTGCTATGATCACCAGATTGAAAGCATTAAAGGAGTGTACATGGTCCCTGCAGAGGGACAGGAAGACAAGAATTCAGTACACAAGTTTGCCAAGTCCTGCAGGTACCTGTTTTAATGAATAACTGAGCATGTCTGGGTAATGAGCATAGTGATTGTTTTATGTAAATAACACTCCCAAGGAGCTTGCAAACAATTTCTTGTCTGAAGAAAACATTACCCCAGAGAGCTTGTTTACACCACCAATTTCCTTCCCCAAGTTTCTCATCTATGTCCTCCACAGAGGAGCACTTGGCCCAGGTAGGAAGGAATTATAAGAAATCCATAATTGCTGCCTCTGGTCTCAGTGGTGCCAGATGGGATCCCAGGAGCTTATGGAGTGGGCTCTACCTTGAGAGAAGTGCTCCCTTTTCCTTCTATCATGTTCAGGGTCAAAGCTAGGGAGTCAATATTTAGAGATGAGACAAAGTGAATAGTTTGGGTTGAGCAAAATAAGAAATAGTCTGAGGCCGGGCATGGTGGCACATTCCTGTAATCCCAGCACTTGGGAGGCAAAGGCAGGTGGATTTCTGAGTTCAGGGCCAGCCTGTCTACAGAGTGAGTGCCAGGACAGCCAGGACCACACAGAGAAACCGTGTCTCAAAAAACCAAAATAAAAATAAAAATAAAAAAGAAAGAAAGAAAGAAAAAAGAAATAGTCTGAGATAACTAAGATAATTTTTCATCAGCTAGACATGTGCCATGTCTCAAAATTGAAACAATAGTTAAGCAAAGCAACTGTCAGGAAGATACTCAAGCACCTCTAAGCCTCTAAGGTATTCAAGGTATTCAAGCCTCTAAGAGACTGCTCACCCAAAGAAGAGTCTTCAAGTCTTGATCTGTTAGTTATCCCTCCCTCAATATAATAAAACACCATGACCAAAAGCAACGAGAGGGGAAAACTGTTTATTTTGGCTTATTGTCCCTGAACAACAGTCTATTATGATCAAAAAGACATAGTAACAGTCAGAGAATGCAGGAAAGGACAAGCAGGACACTGAATGATCACCTTTTATCCACATCCAGGAAGCAGAAAGGCCAGAAAATGAAGTCCGGCTATCCACACTCCAAGTGCATCCTTAGTAATGTACTTTCTCCAGCAAACCTCCACCTCCTAAATGGAAGGTTCCATGACCTTCCAAACCAGTGCCACCAAACAGCACCCCCAACTGAGGCCAAATGTTCAAATACATGAGCCCATGTGGAGGGTATTTCTGATTCAACCCACCACAGGCTGCAACTCCTTGCTTATTAGAAATGAATTGACTGCTGTTGATCTTTGGTCATAGGAAGTATCACCTGTGTACTTAGAAATAGCTTGGTACATCTACACTCTGTACCACCCAGTCCACACCAACTACCTGATGGCTTGAAATCCCTCCTAAGGAGCTCTTGACCTGGAATGGACCAGTGAGTCTTTTAATTTTAACTAATCAAAGTGGTATATATTTTATGAATTATGAACTAGTATCATACTTTCTCTTCCAAATAGATACTGAATTGAAATTTAAAGACTGGGACTATAAGGCCCTAGTATGAAAACAATGACTGCATGTGTGATGGTTCGTATATGATTGGCCCAGGGAGTGACCCTATTAGAAGGCGTGGCCTTGTTGGAGTAGGTGTGTCACTGTGGGTATGGGCTTAAGACCCTCACCCTAGCTGCCTAGAAGTCAGTCTTCCACCTGCAGCCTTCACATAAAGATGTAGAACTCTCAGCTCCTCCTGCACCATATCTGCTGCCATGTTTCTGCCTTGATGACAATAGACTGAACTTCTGAGCCTATAAGCCATCCCCAATTAAGTGTCGTCTTTTATAAAACTTGCATTGGTCATGGTGTCTGTTCACAGCAGTAAAACCCTAAGACAGCGTATGAGCTAGATGACCATGAAAAATCATCCAAATTTTAAAAGTTTAGTTTCTGATTACCAGAGGCTGGAATGAGTAGTGATCCTATAAGGTACTGGCTCATTAAATCAACAGCTAAAGCATCTTGCCTCTCTCTCTCTCTCTGTCTCTCTGTCTCTCTCTCTCTCTCTCTCTCTCTCTCTCTCTCTCTCTCTCTCTCTCTCTCTCTCTCTGTGTGTGTGTGTGTGTGTGTGTGTGTGTGTGTGTGTGTGTACTTTTAGGGGTGGGTTTGATCATCCAGCTCCAATTTACCCATCCCTTATATTATCTCATTTACCCAGTGAGGTTTCTTTTCTCCCATGTTTTCCCGGTCCCCCTTGCAAAGTTTGTCATATAGCTAGGATTTACCACAGCATACTTGTCAAAATAATCAGTATTATCAGTGCACAGCATTGCCTTCTGCATTGAATAGTGAAGTTGTTGAGGGTGAGTCAATGGTTTAATCACACATGTGTCCTCAAAACCTAACACAGTGTATGTCACCGAGGAGAAGAGCAATAAATATTCCCACATGTACAGCAACGTCATTGTGCCCATTTATTTTTTCTAAAGGCTCAAAAAAAAAGGCCTTTCCTTTTTGTCAAGAATTTCTGTTGAAATCTGTGTGATAAGATGCCTGCTGTCCAAAACCCTGCCAGAGTTCTGAAACAGTGAATATGAGAGGTCCAGGAGGCAACCACAAAGACATAATTAGGATATTGGTTACCTCAAGTCATATTAATAAAGAGGTAAATATAATGGGGATAATAGGAAATTGGGGCTCCCCATTAGAGAAGACACTTTACAATGCAAGAATGAAGAAGCCTAGAATGAAAACTGTGCTATGAAAATGGAATAGAAAACACTGGGATAGGCCTTTAATTTATACAGAAAAACTGACAGGTGATAAATAGGTATAGAGTGGTGTATATGTGTGTGTATATTCAGATCACATACATAATTTCTATGCCTTCCTACTTATAGGATCCCTCAAAAAGTGCATTCTTGTAGAAATGGGGACACAGAATAGACATATCTTTGTTTCTAAGTGCCCCTTCCTCACCAAGAGCCATAGACCTTTGAAGAGCTACATCATTGTAGGGAATGAGACTGGTAATCAAGTACAAGATGAAGCTGGGCTATCTTGTGCCAGAGAGCAAATGCATGTACAAAAGCATGCTGGAGACACAGAGAAGGGATTCCCACTAGGAGAATCCAAGACAGCTTGATCATTAAGTAAATAATGACAGTAATAGATTCTAACCAATTAAGTAACATAGGAATCCATGGATTCAGTACCAATACTAAATAGCACAAGAGAGAGAAGGAAGACTTATTCCTAATGATGGAATGCCACCAAGTAAATGTAGAAGGAATGATAGAGACAGAACACCACCTTCTGGCAACCATCAATGATGATGTTAATTTAACTCAGAGTTCCTAAGGGATGCTGAGGCTGGTGGGTAGAGGTTTATGATTAATTCGATACGAGCATAATCTTGAACAACCTCACCACACACTGACAATTACAAAGGGGAGAAAACTGTGATTTAGTGAAGAAATCTGGATGAGAACAATGAGTCCTTGGAACAACCCAGTGAAGGAAGTGGAAGGCTGACTGGTAAATCAGACTCCAGATGTAATACTAATCCTTGGGATAACATCTCTTTGTGCCTCAGCTTCCTGTGCTCTGCAGAGAGCATGCTCATGGTCACCACCCCAGGACAGTTGGTTTGCAATCAATGTATTAATCCATTTTTAAAATTAGAATTTTCTATGGTCTGTGAAAAACTTTTAGTGGGTGTTAGTTCTTACAAATGTTATTCCTGAGGATATTCAGCCCAGAAAAAGGTGAAACACTATTTAACCCCACATCTATCGAATTCCCAGCCCACCCCCATCTTGAAATCAGTCGATTGCCATGGCTGGTGACCGAGAAGTCTTCAAACTTCTCTTGCACATTTAATTGGAGAGTAGCCAATGCTGTAGTGTGAACAGAACTCTGGTCTCCCAGGGGCCCTGCCTTACAGTGAGAGAGAACCTTGAGTTACACATAGTGGCAGCATTACTAAACATCACACATGGATTGTGAAGTCTAATGTTTAATTCAAAAGACCTGATGGAATTTCTGGGACCTGAACTCAACGTTGGGAACCAGACCCCATTGCTTTGGATCCACTAAGTAGCCTAGAAAAGATGCCCACCGTGGAGAAGGCACTTCTGAATATAAACTTTACAGAAAAACCCCTGACAAAATACCCCTCCTTCCAAATGCATTACATCTTGGATTAGGGCAGGCCAGGAAAAGCTCTGACAGAATTCAGTGATTTAAGAGTGAGGATTAGAGGTGAGGACTGACATCAGCTAGTAAGCCTCCAAGGTCAAGTCAAGGAGGATGTTAGGCAAATATGTTTTAAATGTTCTGTTGTTGAAATCTCACATTGTCATCTGGGAAAGGAGATATCACAGGAGAAATCTGGGGTAAATCATAGACCACTCTCAGGCCAGAGTAAAAACAATCATCCTTCCTCAAATCCTAGTGGCCCTCAGACACTCCTTCAGTAACAAAGTAATGGCCAAGGAATGAACCACCAGAGGCCTTCATCATGTAAGAAAAACACTTCTGAAATTTACAATCACACAAGAACACAAGGACCCAATGCCATATGAGTCAGGAGACCACCATCTTCCCCAAACCCACTACAGTCTTACTAGGAACATCTGTTCATATTTCCCCTCTCATCCTTCCTCCTGCTCCTTGGGAAAGCTAAAGCTCATCTGTCTGCAGTTAGCAGAAGCCCCGACTAACTGGATATGCTGCTGGAACAAAAGATAGATGTGACGTTAACAGTTCATTGAGCTGTGAGATGAACAAGACGGGTGTTGAAAAGGAAACCTGAGCCGAGAGTACATTTCCAGTGTTAATAAAGCTTCCCTTTTGTTGTGTGTTTCCAAACACTGACTCCAGGATGGGAGCCATCAGTTTCCTCCTAGAATTAGATTGGTCTGCAGATTTAAGGCATCCAAGAGCATCACTCTGCCCTAATAACGGACAGTATAAGGTGCTGTGTCAGGAGCCTGCCCTCATCTTTAGCTCTGGCTGCAATGATTTTGCTGGCTTAGCAAAGCATATGCCTCTTGTTTACCCAGAGAATATGCATGTGGATAGCAGCCCACCAAGGGAATCAGCAAATGGCAATAATTGGAATGGTGCATCTGCTTATATCCATGCTTACCAAGGCAATGCCACCAACAGAGACAAGATAAAAGCAACCTGTGTGCCCAATTATTAGACAATTAAATGATGAGGCAAAAAGCACACAGTAGCATTCTTCATATTCCTTCAAAGGTATGATGCAAAAGTATTTTCTTAACATAAAACCATGGCTATGATTTAATGCGAAGTATCAAAAACAAAGGTCTATAACAGTATGCATAACATGATTCAATCTGTGTACTGACTATAATACAAAAGAAGAGGAGGCTAGAGAGATGGCTCAGTGGTTGAGCACTTGTTATGCTTCCAAAGGCCCTGGGTTCAATTCCCATAGCAGCTCACAGACATCTGTAACTCCAGTTCCGGGAGATCTGTTGTTCTCTTCTGGCCTCCACAGGCACTACGTGTATGTGGTACACATACATACCTACAGACAAGGTACTCATACATGTAAAAAATAAATAAATAAAATTTAAAAATAAAAAATGAGCAATAAAGAACTTGTGGTTCTAGATTTAATAGAATGTATCATGAAAAATTAAAAGCCATGGTTGGGGCTGTGGAGATGGTTGGGCCATTAAAGTATTTGTCTTGCATGCATGAGGATCCAAGTTGAATCCCATGTAAAATAGCAGGTATGGTGGTGCACATTTGTAATATTAGTGCGGGAGAAGTGGAAAATAGGTAGATCCCTGGGATACACTAGCCAGCTAGCCAAACTCACTTGACAAGCTCTAATGGTGGATCCTATCAAAACACACACACACACACACACACACACACACACACACACACACAGGGAGGTCAGGGGAGGGAGAAGATGGCTTGCAAAGAACAATGTCACAGTGTCCAAGGTTGTCCTCTGACTTACACATACATGCATCTGCATACACATAAACACAAATACACATAACACCATGGTCATTTTGGAGGATATCAATAAAAGAATATACTTTGGGGACAGAACAGAAGACTGCACAACAGAGAAGGATGTAGAGCCTTTGGAAGACATCACAAAAATAAAAAGGTAAAACAAAACAAAATGCAGGGACACTGTAATGGGACGAAGTGTGTTCTCCCAAAAGATACACAAGAACATGAACTTACTTGTTACACTAAAAGACTGGCTCCTTTACAGATATGATCAAGCTTCAGTACACTATAATCCGTCCTAATGGGCATGTACAAAAAGAGGAAGGAATGCCATATGCAGACAGAAAAAGGAACATAAGACCCAGAAGCAAGCACATGAAGGCAGAGTCAGGTACAGGCTAAACTATCCCAGCCCAAAGAAGTATGGAGCTGCGAGAAACCTCCAGAGTATATAAAGAAAACTTCCCTGGGAGCCTTGAAGGAAGATGACCATAAATACAGTTTGGTTTGGGTCTGCTAACATGTAAAAGTACACGAGAAGAAATCTTTTTCTATTAGGGGGATTTTTGTAACAGCAAACTCAGTGTATTAGTCAGAGCTCTCTAGAGAAACAGTATTAGAATGAATGAATTTATTCATTTGAGTATATTCATTTTGGTGTGTGTGTGTGTGTGTGTGTGTGTGTGTGTGTGTGTGTGTGTGAGAGAGAGAGAGAGAGAGAGAGAGAGAGAGAGAGAGAGAGAGAGAGAGAAGATCTGGTCTGAATATTCCACAATGGCTGTCTTATGACAGAAAGGCCAAGAATACAGTACTTGCTCAGTTCACAAGGCCAATATCTCAGGAGTCAAAGACTAGAGCCCTGAACAATTCCTGGAAAGCTACTGGTCTTATTCTATTCTGGGATCCTGAATAAATTTGTTTTGGTGCCACAGCAATAAGATAGATGGTTTTGCCTGTGAGTATAAAGACTACCAGGCAAAAAACAAAGCTTCCTTCTTAGAGGTTATTTTATCTCAGCTACTATCAGAGTATAACCCAGATTTAGGATTCAAATAAGAAAAGTTCCTCACAGTGTTCCCAGAAATTTCAGTTTTAGTCAAATTGGCAACTGCATTAATCAGGGTTCTCTAGAATCAAAGAACATATGGGTAGTCTCTATATAGTAAGGGAATTTGTTTATGGCTTACAGTCTATAGTCCAACTCCCCAACAATGGTCAGCAGCAGCTGTGGATGGAAGTCCAAGGATCTAGCATTTGCTCAGTCTTACAAGACAAACAGGCAAAGAAGAGAAAGAGAGTGAATCTTCCTTCTTACAATGTCCTTATGTAGACCTCCACCAGAAGGTGTAGCCCAGATTAAAGGTGTGTGCCACCACACCTGGATCTGGGATTTGCTTTATCCCAGATGACCTTGAACTCAGAGATCTCCCTGTCTCTTTGTTTTGTTTTGTTTTGTTTTTTTGGTTTTTTGGTTTTTTTAAAGACAGGGTTTCTCTGGCCTTGAACTCAGAAATCCACCTGCCTCTGCCTCCCAGAGTGCTGGGATTACAGGCATGTGCCACCACCACCCGGCAAGATCTCCCTGTCTTAATCTTCTGGGGTTCATAGACACTATGCCTCAAGATCTCCATGCCCAGATCCATGTCAGAAACGTGCATCTCCCAGTGCCCAGATTACGATCACAGGTGAGCCTTCAAATTCTGGATTGTATTTCATTCCAAATATAGTCAAGTTGACAACCAGGAATAGCTACTACAACAACAAAGATTAGCCATCAGACTGACAAAATGAAAACAAGAATTCAGCAGGATGGGACAAGACTAGAGAGATCCAAGGATGAAAACACCAAAGAGCAGGAGCAGGGGCAGGGGCAGGGGCAGGGGCAGGGGCTCTGAATGGCACTTCAAAGACATTATTCTATTTATTACCAACTCTTCCAGAACCACAATGACTGTCACTAACCAGGAATATTTGGGGCCAGGAACCAGGGACCTTGATAACAGGAAACTAAACTCTCCCCCTCTCCCCACCCAACTCAGAAGCCTGGAAAGCCGGAGTCTTGGAAAGCTTGAGACACATGCCTGGGAAATGCTGTCCCCCGGGTCTGTGGTACTCCAGACCTGCTCTGATCATCACACATGCACCTCAGCTGCCAGTCCAGATGTTCCAGTGTCCCTCTAAATGGGAAGCAGATGTTACTCCATAGCCATTCTTGTCTCCCTGGTGCTCTCTTGGGTCAGCCAAAGAAAACAAAGGACTTCTGCTTTGTCCACTAATAAAGTCACGTGCAGGCATCCTTTCCAAGCTCCTATTGCCTCATCTAAACAGCAACAGCAAATGTTCAGGGACAGAAAATCTTTCTTTTCCTTCTCATGGTTCCATATCTAATTCACTCAGAAAGGTAATTTCAGCCACTCTTTAGAGGTGTCAGCTACTCTGCTCTTGAGGTAGAGAAAAATGCTTGACTGCTGTGTCCTTAACATCATTGAGGGCTCCATCATTAGCCAAGGCAGGAGAGGACACCTAGCAAAGGACTTGGTGAAGACTTTTCTTAAGCTAACAGATGAGCATTTTTCTCGCTATGTGTGCCATGTATGACCCAGTGAGAAACAAAAATACTGACTGAAAAGCTAAAAAGTGACTCCCTAAAAACTGATATCAGAGGGAGGAGGTCTTTGGTCCTATGGCATGGAGTTGAGAACATCCCTGGAAGAGGTAGCAGAGTGAGAAGTTGGAAGGAAGTGCAATCACTGGTGTGGGAATAATACAAATTGTTGCTGTAGTAGAAAGTGGACAAAGCAGGAACAAGACAAGATGGTTTCCACTGGAATAGAATCTCCTGGGACTCAGGCACCATTCCAAAAGAGAGCAGATAAGCTAGGGTTCTGAACTAAGGAACACCATGTTCCAAACTTCACACTGGGAGTTTCTGGGCAATGTAGGCAATATAGGTCACAGGGAAAGGCAAAGAAGGAGAGTCCATCAGGAAATGTAGTAAAGTCCAGAAAATACAGGACAGACCCAGGAGCAGAAGAAATGGTGGAGAAAGGTATTTCAGAGGTAAAGGAGCACGGCTGGGAGAGCATATTTAGATAATGAAGGTATGATCCTGATGATGGATGGAGGGATGTCACGAAACACTAAAGTGGGGCAATCAGCAAGTGCAACAGATTCAGAAGAAGTGACTGATTAGCCAGTGGTACGATGGAATGCCAGATCAAGTAGAACAGGTGGATGGAAGTTAGAGATGAGTCAGAAGCCAAGTGCATCTGCCTCTGAGATTCTCTTGGTGTTAATGCACTAGAAGAATCTTCTAGACCATTCCCCTAATACCTGCTCTCTCCAAAATTCGGTGTCCAGCCAGTCATATTTGGAGGCTGTAGGAGATGACAAAATTGTTTCCAGTTCTATTCCTGCTCATTCTCTCTCCTCTTTATAGCAACACTCCTCAAATGTAGCCAGCTTGATATTTTATGAAAAGGTAAAAGAGAATTGGCAGTACCCCAGAGTTCTTTTTTATTCTTCATCATACGGTTTGGGAAAATTCCACCCCTGTACATTCTAGACCCCTTTAAGAGGCATTGCTCATGGTTCCTATTATCTCAAGCCTCTTTCCTCCTAATTTGACTCCTGCTCCCTGCTCTGCTTCTGCATGAGTGTCTTTATCTCTCTTTGTCTCTCCCAGCTACCTTTCCATTTTGTATGTCTGTATTTCCCTCTGTGTGCATGCACATCATCTATATTACATATGGTTAATCTAAAATGTGTGTGTGTGTGTGTGTGTGTGTGTGTTTTGTTGACTCCATCTCTTTCTTTTTCTCCCTTCACCTAGGTCCAGCTCTCTCAGCGAGGTAGATAGAATAGGATCACTGTGAACAAGTCTCTCTAAAGATTTTATTGAAATAAAGTTGAAGATATCTACTGTCTAAGGTAGTAACTTTTGTAGCCAGGACAATTTAGATGTTAAAACCATTAGATAAACAGGGTAGAAACAGAAGGCTCCCAAGGTTTACTGGCCACCAGTGTTAGGTGGGGCTTTTGGGTAATGCAGCTGCCTTTGAATCATCCATGCCCCTGAGAGGAACCCCTCATCCATACTCCTGTCAGTTCTATAAACTCGCTGGTTGACTAAGTTGACTAAGCAAGCTTAGGATAGAATTGCTTCTTTGGACATTTGTTGGTGTACAGATATTTAGTCATGTCTCCTCAGGAAAAGTCATACAGTGTTCCCAGGGAGAACAGCTTTGAGGGAGTTGGGCTAGGCTCACTACTTGTGGGACTCTCCCAGCTTGTTAGAAAGCCCACCCTTGTTTGCTCCACTTTTTACAGTAGCTTTGTAAGGGACAAATGATTATTTACTTGAGCAGAGGAAAATATAACCAGAAGAAAGCTACCCAAGTCACCAGGCTTTGGTGTCCATGTCAAACTATCTCCAGAGCCTCCCTCAATTAAAGAAGCCAAGAAGGTCCTTACACATTTTATAAATCCAACAGGAGGGGATCTGAATTCATACCTCTCTCAGTCCTGGAAATACTCTTCTCTCTCTCTCTCTATCTCTCCCCCACCCCTGTCTTAATCAGGGTTTCTATTCCTGCACAAACATCATGACCAAGAAACAAGTTGGGAAGGAAAGGGTTTATTGAGCCTACACGTCCACATTGCAGTTCATCACTAAAGGAAGTCAGGACTGGAACTCAAGCAGGTCAGGAAGCAGGGGATGATGCAGAGGCCATGGAGGGATGTTTCTTACTGGCTTGCTTCCCCTGGCTTGCTCAGCCTGCTCTCTTATAGAACCCAAGATTACCAGCCCAGGGATGGTACCACCCACAAGGGGCCCTCCCCACTTGATCACTAATTGAGAAATTGCCCCACAGCTGGATCTAATGGAGGCATTTCCCCAACTGAAGCTCCTTTCTTTGTGATAACTCCAGCCTATGTCAAGTTGACACACAAAACCAGCCAGTACACCCCCCCCAATCTCCCCCCACAGGGCCCTTCCTGGACAGCTGGGCATTACTAGGGCTAACCATCATTTCTCTCCCTCTAGGTTCACAGCCCAGTGGATGTTCTCCTGGTTCTGTCATCAGTATATTCTGTGACCCTCTCAGGAGTCCTCCATACCTTTCCTCAATTTGTATGGATGGATCACATTGCAGCTTTCTTTCTATATGTGCATGTGTAGGAACTGGTGGTGTGTGTATGCACAAGTTTGTGGAGGCCAGAGGTCAACCTTGGATATACTTCTATCTCAGGCACCACTTTTCAGAAGCTGTCCTCCTGGTTGTTGTGTTTGTTTTGTAAAATAGGATATCTTACTGGGATCTGGGATTTGCCAATTAGCCAAGGCTGGGTGGCTAGCAAGTTCCTGGGACCAACCTATCTCTTCTTCTCCAGAGCTTGGATTACAAGAATTCACTAATAAATCTAGTATTTTTTTTTACATGTATGCTGGAGATTTGACCTTGAGTTTTCATGATTGGACAACTAGCACACTTTACTCAAGGAGTTGTCTCTCCAGCCCTCACACAGCAATTTTCTAGACAGACAAGAGAAGAAATAATAGTAGAAAAGATGGAGAAAAAAAGGACAAGAAAATAGAGTGAGGAACTTAAAAAACGGAGTGGAGAGAATAAAAAGGAAAGGAGACAGCTTTCTGGGGTGGAGGAAAAGTTACAGATGAAAGCAATTATTGCTGAGCTGAGCCGCAGTTCAGTGAAGTGCTTCAAGCAGCTTCCCTGGGTGCAGGAGGCTTTGTGGAGCTTGATGATATACAGTGCATGCCATGTGCCTGTGATCTATGGCTGAGGCCAGGTTACACTCCCACCTTAGGCTGGCTGTGTGATTTAAGGCTGCTCCCTGGAGACTCCAGCTGCCAGTCAGTGGTGGCAAAGTCTACTGACATCTGGACTGGTGTGTGTACCAGGAAGAATTGCAGGTAGCTAATTTCCAGAATGGAATCAGAGAGCAAAGCAAGATTCTTCTAGGTGGCCTCTCCCTGTCTAGCAGAGAGGGTTTTCTCCAGGTGCAGAAATGTACACTCCTGTGTGCATGGTTCTGGAGAGGGTCACTGGGGTGCAGTGGGGATTTCTAATCTCTTGGGACCTTTTATATCAGGGACTTAGCCTTGCCAACCTGGAGATCATGTATTAGGCACTGTTTCCTGATCACTGACACCACAACAGAAACAAACAAACAAACAAACAAAAACCAGTCATTTCTGCCCCCAAAAGTCTAGAAAGAAGATAGATCACACAAGCAGTCAAGTAAAATAGTAATAGACTGTGCCATATTGAGGATAGCAGGTGACAAGAGAGACCACTTACTTCAGTGTGAGCACTGAGCTGAGATGAAAAAAAATGGGATAGTTGTATATGGGTATGAAAGACCTTTGAAAAGGGGAAAGATCAGTATGAAAACTCTTAGGGTAGTGTGAGACCCAATGAAAGATTAAAATCAAAGCAGACTGCTGGAGTATGGTAAAACTAAGAATACTGAGGTCAGGCAGGAGGTTGAAGAAGGACCATTGAGAAGTCTGAACCTTCATTCTAGCTATAATGAGACTAATTTTAAGAGCCTGTTCAAATAGACTCAAAGGAACCAATGTTCTACAGTTGTTGTCAGATGAACAGACAGCTTTTGGCTTTGTTTCCACTAGGAACAAGAACCAGAAGATGGGAGCCCATGTAGATGCTCCTTTCCCACTCAGATGTCAGCAAAGAAGTAATGGAGGATGTCATTGTAGAAGTAATGGATATAAAAGTATGTCATTGTAGAAGTAATGGAGGAAAGAAGCTAGGGAGATGATTCAGTGAAGCACAGTGGCCTAGGTCCAGATACTCAGTACCCATGGAAAAAGCTGGGTGTGGTAACACATGTCTATAATCTACAGCTGGAATATGCAGTAGCGCAAAGACAACAGGTCTCTGGAGCTTTATGGCCAGCTAGCTAAATAGACTCAGTGAGCTCCAAGGTCAGCAAGAGACTGTCTCAAAATACACAGCAGTGGATATTCAAGAAAGAATCCCAAGAACAATGTCTCATGTCAATATGCCTACACACCCACATGGACACCTACATACATAGAAACATGTGCATATACCACTCATATGAAGAAGGTAGAGAGGAGGATGAGAAGAAGAAGGAGTATGGTGATAGGAGGACACGAGACCGTGAAACAGAGAATATTGGGATAGGTTCTATTTGTCCCACAATCCAAGAAATATTTTAGAGTTCAAATTAAGAACCAGTCGGGCAGTGGTGGTGCACACCTGTAATCCCAGCACTCTGGGAGGCAGAGGCAGGTGGATTTCTGAGTTCGAGGCCAGCCTGGTCTACAGAGTGAGTTCCAGGACAGTCAGGGCTACACAGAGAAACCCTGTCTCAGGAAAAAAAAAACAAAAACAAAAACAAAAAAAAACAAAAAAACAAATCAAATTAAGAACCTAGAAACTTTCTGAACTGCAATTGATTGTATCCCATTAAAGTTCAGCATGAGTTCTCCTAGGACCTTCATCCCTAGTGCCATTGGCTTCCCTGCTGCGTGCTGTCTCATTAACATTCCTTGCATGGCAAAGACAGAGATAACCAGTGGCAGGTGTTCTCAGGATTATCCAATATTTTTAAAATTCCGTTGCCCAGTGCCCTGGGATCTTCCTCTATGTGACTATATAAGGTCTTCTGTGTCTGCCTGACCCAGTCCCCCTGACCCAGGCTTTCAGAGATGGGTGCAGCAATGCACACTATCTAAAATAAGATTCTGTTGCGGTAAATATCAAAAATGAGCTAGCACATTCCTCCTTTAGTGCTGGCACTGGTGGGCCACAACACTATTCCCTGGTAGGCTGCCGCTGGCTCTGTCCCACATTCCAGCGGTTAGATATCACAATACCTGGTAACCCAGTAATATCAAAAATCTTAAAGCTTATAATTAACCAATCAGATTTATGTATCAATAAATTCTTAATTTACAAGATGCCAATGCAATAATTTCAGAACCAATTGATAATGAAAAAAGTTTTTTGTTTTGTTTTTTTTTTTTGTTTGTTTGTTTGTTTTGTCTTGTGAGACAGGGTTTCTCTATATAGCCCTGGCTGACCTGGAACTCACTCTGTAGACCAGGTTGACCTCAAACTCAGAAATTCGCCTGCCTCTGCCTCCCAGAGTGCTGGGATTACAGGCCTGCACCACCACCGCCGGGCCAATGAAAAAAGTTTTATCCCAATTGTTCTAACCTTATGATATATAACTACCTGTGGCTGGTAAAACCCTGCTGACTCACATCTGCTGCCATCTTCCCTTCTTCCTTGAGATGCTCTCTGTCCCTGCAACTCTTAGCTCTACCTCCCTATTCCCTGTCCAATCACAGGCTTCTTCTGCACTAATGAAATTGGACAGGGAAAAATCCTGCTAAAAAGATTCTTCAGAGGTAAATGAGAGGTAAAGTGTTCCCTACACCCACTACACCCATGACAATGTGATTTCCACGTTTAATATGTGTGAATTCTCCTTCCCTGCAATTGCCTTCTAATGCTTCTAAAAGGCAATCTAGCCATCTCCCGGCAATCCTTCTGTCCCTTGGGCCTCCACTGTAGCCCCTCTTCCGCTCCACACTAGCTTTGGCCATGTCCAGCAAAGCCATTCCAGTAACTCTGGGAACTCTTTATTTACAGGTATACTCTGTCCTCTCCTTCCCAAAGCTCAGTCCTCACTATCCTAGTTAGCTCTTTGGTTGTCATTTGTTTACTTTGTCATTCTTGAGGATCGAACCCTGTGCCTATAGTTTACTAGGCAAGCCCGCTATCACTCACACACAAACTTGCATTAGTATATTAGTTATTTTCTTTGTTGCTCCAGAAAAATAATACCTAGAAATGCTACCAGAGGAAGCAAAAGTGTAGTTTATTTTGGCTCATGGTGTCTTTCTATAATGAGAGGAAGGCAGCAGACACAGTCACTCACTCTGCACTTACCATCAGAAAACAGTGAGAGACAAAAGCTGGCACTCAGCTCATTTTCCTTTTACTTAGTCCAGGTCCCCATCCCATGAAAAGGGGCTGTCCACATTTAAAGAGAGACTTCCTGCCTCAATTAACCCAACTTAGAACCTGTCTAAGACATAAGCTGTCAAATCGGCAATCACTGCACTACTAACCATCATAACCCCCACCTCTCAAGTCACCCAGTTTATGCCTCACTCTACCCTCAAGGCTTGAAACAGAAGAAGCAGTACATAATTATCTTCTGAATGAGATGACTGAGTAAAGGACTGAATAAACAATCAGCTGTCTGTTAATTTCTAGTTACAAATTAAAATTTCGAAGACACACCCTCAGAATCCCACTTCTAGTTAAGCCACCACGCTTGGAAAGGACTAAACTGGAGATCAAAGAACAAAAGGATGCTCTCAAGGTCACACTGGAAGATGCTGCTTTGACTTCCAGAGCTGGGAGAGTTCAGGAGATAAGACAATTTGTCATGGTACTGTGCTAGTCATAGGCTCCAAGAGACTGAAAGGATAGATGGCACCTACATGGTTAAAAATCCTTACAGCAGTCTGCAACAGCATTTGACATGTTTAAGTGATTCGTCCATGCTCTCTGTAGACTTCTCCAGAGCCTTGGGTTTATACTTTCCCTGTTATCTTTGCAGTTTCAAAGCCAGTCATCAAAAAATGTCCTTTGAAGACACAAGTAAGAACCCACCTCTGTAAGTTTCTCATCAAAATTGAAGATGTTACAAACCACTCCTGAATCCAGAACCCCAGAAAGCAGAGAACAGGAAGCAAAGAGAGCATGGCATTGTGGGAAAGTCTGGCACCAAGGGAGATCAATGCTGGAAGGAGGCAGAGATAGCATGGCAGATAGCAAGGTCTTTTGGAAATGAATGTGGACTAGGCCCTTCTTCCATGCCTTCTGTCTTCTCTCTAAAGAGCTATCACTTGGGAATGTACAGGGCTTGCTCCCTAACCTCTTTCAAGTGGACCTGACATCCCAAACTAAAGTATAAAGTTCCCTGTCTCCAAAGATATCCTATCACTCTCACAAGGATTACCTTCTATATTTTGTTCTGCATTTTTGAGACAATGTCTTGTTAGCATAGACTAACTGTGAACTTGCTTTAACACTCCTGGATGAGGAGGTCCTCCTATAGACATCATGTTGGAGAAGATGCCTTCCTCATCCCTGTCCCACTTGCTCGGCATCATCTCCCTAGGGAACCCTCGGTTGGGTTCTTCTTCACTCCACTTTTCAATGTGATTTTTTTTTGTTTGCCTTGTTATCTCTCACCAAATACCCACAAGTTTAGGGTAAGACTTCCTACCTCAATTAACTCAATTTATAAACTTTCTAAGACATTCTTGTAGGTTGTCTTGAAAGAAATGAAATGGTCACTCCTGCACATGCCTGGGACTGATACCAAGCAATGGAGCAGCGTGTGAAAGAAAGAACAAGGTAATGAGTCTCTTAGATGATGCCAATGGTTGTGATCAGCCCACAGAAATGGCTAGTTAGAGCAGAGGTATCTGGGCAGCCTTTGGGGTGTGCTTAGGGACAGAAACTGGACTGGTCACCCAAAACAGTACTCCCTCATCTGCCTGCCAAAAGGAAGAAAGCCACTGTCTTGTGGAATGTGAATAACCTGGATGAAGAAGCTTCCTTTGTACTACACCCCTCAGAACTCTAACATGATAGTAAATTGTCAATTTTTCAAATTGTAAAAACATAAATTTTGTCAATTTTTATACCACATCTTCTCACTATTTCTGAAATCAGCATGTATGCTACAGTGGATGAATATAATTCTTTCTTTTATTTCAAGGCTGTCATTAAATCCATGATGTGTCTTATGATTCAGGGGCTTTTAGAACCAAAGAATGTAAAATTAGGAATAGAGGGTTTTGAACTCTGACAGCCCTCCTGTTTTATCCTGCCCTAGCAGAAAATTATGGATAGCACTCCTACACTCTCAAAGGTCTCAGTTTGGATGATATATGAAATGATATGATATGATATGATATGGTAAGATATGATCACCCAACCAACATAGTAATACCTCTAGGATCCCTATGTTCCTATCCAATCGATACCTTCCATGCTTTGTTTAGGAACCATCTACCCCATTATATTTGTACATCTGCTTGTATTTGTAAATCCAAACAAGCCATCCTATTTCAGTAATTCTTTTGGGCATCTTCACATAGCTTCTATTTATTTCTACAAAGAAGAGGATAATAGAATGACCAAAGGTCTTCTGAGCAGCTCTTTCCCCTCAGCCCCAGTTCCTTAAAACCAAAGGAGAGTAACATCAGTCCCAAGGAAGCAAGTGGGCAGCGCCCATAGCACCCAGCAAAGCTTCCTTTGAACTTCAAATTCTAAAGTGAAACTGGAATTTATTATTATAGATAAGTTTATTTTTACTTAAAAACTGGGCTTTCAATTCATTGCCAGGGTGCTCATAATCTATTCTTGGCCTCTTAATGCCCTCAGAATATTCCTAAAAACTTCAATCCCAGAGATCTTTCCTCTTATCACTTGAGAGATGCCTGCTTAGAATGACTGGGTAGATGTTCACCCAGGATGCCTGCATCATGAGAAGCCTGCCCTGGAAGGAAACATGCCTAAATGACAGTTCCTATGGAGAGAATCAAACTACAGCTCTTCAGAGTATTATTATCCCTGGGTGGCAAATGACAAAACAAAAGCCAGGAGTGCCTTATAGGTGGCACATAGGAGCAGGAGCCTGCAGAAAGTTTGAACTTGGGTTTCTGGGATTCAGAGACAGGATTTCTCCTCGCTCTGGCTCTTGGCGACATTCACCTTTTCTTCTGCCCCTTCCACGACTCATAGACAGTTGCCTGTTACAGGTCAAGCCTCCTATTTTAGGTTTCCTTTCATCGTTATTGTCAGTGTGAATTTCTTGCCTTAGATTGACTTTCCAAGGCAAGAGATTTGGGGAAATTTTTTTTTTAAGGCATGCACATCTATTTGCAGCTCTAAAAGCTGATTTGTATTTATAGGGAGATTATTTTGCCAGATAAAAAAGTTGCTGAAACTACTATAGATAAAATACATTTATTCTGAGATAAGATCTGTTGGACTTTCTACTACCAAAGTGTGGAAAGCAGGTGGTACTCCAGAAAAATACTCACAGATGGAAATGTATAAATGGTAATTCACCCAAAACAACTGCCACTGTGACTTTTAAAATATGATGCTGGTTTCTTTTTTGGACTAACATATTACATCGCAAATGGTGGAACTCCCCAGAAACTGAACGTTTGGCTAATTAGAGGTTAAACCCCTGGGAAAAGCATGGGTAGAGGAAAGAAGTTCGTTAATCACCATGAAATTTTAATTTGTCCTCAGTGATTTGAGTGCAGAATCTATTGAAAAAAGCTGTGTGATGTAGCAGGGGACAGCTGTGCTAAACTAAACCAATCCCACAGAAGGCACAGTCCTCTCCCCAGGTCTGAGTGATTACTCCAGTGGATGCCTCAAAGGCTGGTTGAGATGGAATCATCTCTTTCCTGAAGCCACTCAAACGTTTTCTGCTTCTACTAAGTCCACACAGGTTGCAATCAAAAGATAAAACAATGTGTCATGAAACTGGAGAGTTTGCTCAGTAAAGTGCTTACTGTTCTTGAAGAAGACCTGGGCTCTATTCCCAGAAGACACATCAGGTAGCTCACAAGTTACAGTAATTCCAATTCTAGGGTCTCCGATACCCACTGTCCTCCGTAGGCACCTTCATGAATGTGATATCTATAAACTCACATAGTCACATGCTGAGTGTGCATGCATGCATAGGAGACTATCTAGGTGTGTGTATGTGTGCTGGAGAGTATTATGTCCTGTCCACTTCACAGGCTCTAAAATCATCAGATTGGAGGGAACCTTAACCTTTGGCGGTTCCCAGAGCTTGAATCACCAACCAAAGAGTGAACATAGGCTGGACCTGGGTACCCTGCACACATGTAGCATATTAGTAGCTTGGTTTTCATGTGTGTTTCACAATGATTGAAATAGGTGATGCCCCTGAGTTGTGTCCTGCCTACCTGTGGATCCTGTTCCCCTAAGAAGTCTGCCTTGTCTGTCCTCAGTGGGAGAGGATGTACCTAGTCCTGCAGTGACTAGATGTTGGAAAAGTGGTAGTGTGAGGGGCTAACACCCTGAAGTGGGCTCCCATCTTTGCATAGGAGAAGGGAAGATTGAAGCAAGAGGAAGGGAGGCCGCCAGCCACCTTCTTGTGCAGGCAGCTCAACCAGGTAAGCAGAGGGCACAAGAGTGAAGGATTGCCCAGGACACAGCCTGTCTGGGCTCCTTCCACACCAGGGAGCCGGGCAGCTCCAAGGCTGCCTGGGTATGCATCCTGTGCAGAGCATCTGACCTGCAGGAAGTCACATGGTTAGATGGAGCCCCATGGTCTGAGGTTGCCAGCCACCATCCTGGCTCCAGCAGCTCAGCCAGGGAAGTGCCTGACCTGCAGGGAGTCACCACTGTTAGACAGAGCCCTACTGTCCGAGGTATCCACCATCTTAGACAGAGCCCTGTGGTCCGAGGTCACCACCATCTTGGCTCCTGTGACCAAGCAGCCAGCTCAGCCAGAGACCTGTGCCACATCTGACACGGGGAAGATCCCACTACTCTCTAGAGAACCGGCAGGAGCAGGTTAATCGTCACTGTCCCTTTCCATCAGATGTGGTAGACCCGTGACACATCTGATATAAGATCCTACTTCCTGAAACTCACTCAAGAACAGACAGGAGCAGGGTATTTGGCAGAAGGGGGGGGGGCATTCAAGAACCAGCATCAGCAGAGCATTTGAAACTCAGCAACAAGCCCTATCTTGGGCTGTTGGCCTTACAGAGTGATCAGCTTGGAGGAGGTCCACATGGTGTCCACCATCTTTACTACCAGGTGGACCAAATAGGCAACACCAGTACACAGAGACAACCCGAGTATAGCATTGCTCAGAGCAGGACACACTAGGGCTTCAATGACATCAAAGAGTAGGGAAGCACATCAGCAAACTGTGCCAGGGGAAACCAAGTCATCCAGCGGTGCAGAAATAGCCTTACAGGCACCACAGGAAGTTCAAGCACCAGCCATTGACTGCTGTCACTAACCAACTAACATCAGAGATAACCAGATGGCAAAAGGCAAATGCAGGAACATTACTAACAGAAATCAAGGCAATATGGTAGCATCTGAACTCAATTCCCCAACATCAGCAAGTCCTGGATGCCTCAACACACCAGAAAAAAAAGATTTGGATTTAAAATCACTGGTCATGATGCTATTAGAGGAACACAAAAAGGACATAAATAAAGTTCTTTAGAGGCCCTTACAATGGAAACACAAAAATCACTTAAAGAAATTCAGGAGAATAGGGGTCAACAGATAGAAGCCAAGAAAGAGAAAACGCAAAAATCACTTAAAGAAATGCAGGAGAAATTGAGTCAACAGGCAGAAGTTGTGAAAGAGGAAAAACAAAAATATATTAAAGAAATACAAGAAAATACAAACAAACAAGTGAAGAAACTGAGCAAAACCATCCAGAATCTAAAAACAGGAGTAGAAACAACTAAGAAATCACAAAGGAAGACAACCTTGGAGATAGAAAAACCTTGGGAAGAAATCCAGGGCCATAGATGCAAATATCAACAACAGAATACAAGAGATAGTAGAAAGAATCACAGATGCAGAAGATACCATAGAAACCATTGACTCAACAGTGAAAGAAAATGCAAAAAGCAAAAAGCTTGTAACCCAAAACATCCAGGAAATCTAGGACACAATTACAAGACCAAACCTAAGGATTATAGGTATAGATGAAAGTGAAGATTTACAACTTTAAGGACCAGCAAATATCTTCAACAAAATTATGGATGAAAACGTCCCTAACCTAAAGAGAGAGATGCCCATGAATATACAAGAAACCTACAGAACTCCAAACAGACTGGACCAGAACTGAAATACCTCCTGTCACATAATAATCAAAACCCCAAATGTACTAAACAAAGAAAGAATGTTAAGAGCAGTAAGAGAAAAAGGCCAAGTAACATATAAAGTACACCAGACTTCTCACCAGAGACCATGAAAGCTAGAAGATCCTCTGCAGATCTCATGCAGACTCTAAGAGAAAACAAATGTTAGCCAAGACTACTATGCCCAGCAAACCTCTCAATCACAATAGACGGAGAAACCAAGATATTCCATGATAAAACAAAATTTACACAATATCTTTCCAAAACACCCAGTCCTACAAAGGATAATAGGTGTAAAACACCAGTACAAGGAGAGAAACTACACCCTGGAAAAAGCAAGATAGTAAACTTCTTTCATCAAGCCCAAAAGAAGATAACCACTCAAATATAAAAATAACATCAAAAATAACAGGAAGAAATAATCACTACTCCTTAATATCTCTTAACATCAATGGACTCAACTCCCCAATTAAAAGACATAGACTAACGGACTGGATATATAAACAGGACCTTAAATTTTGCTGCTTACAGGAAACACACCTCAGGGCCAAAGACAAACACTACCTCAGAGTAAAAGGCTGGAAAACAATTTTACAAGCAAATGATCTTAGGAAACAAGCCGGAGTAGCCATACTAATATCAGATAAATTTGACGTTCAACCTAACGTCATCAAAAAAGACATGGAAGGACACATCTTACTGATCAAAGGAAAAATTCACCAAGAAGAACTCTCCATTCTGAATATCTATGCTCCAAATGCAAGGGTACCCTCATTCGTAAAGGAAACCTTACTAAAGCTCAAAGCACATATTGCACCCAACACAATAATTGTGGGCTACTTCAGAACTCCACTCTCTTCAGTGGACAGATCAAGAAAACAGAAACTAAACAGGGACACGGTGAAATTAATTGAAGCATTGGACCAATTGGATTTAACAGATGTATATATTGAGAACATTTCATCCTAAAGCAAAAGAATACACCTTATTCTCAGCACCACAAGGTACCTTCTCCAAAATCAACCATATCATTGGTCACAAGACAGAACTCAACAAATATAAGAAGATCAAAATAATCCCATGCCTCCTATCAGATCACTATGGAAAAAGAGTGGTCTTCAATAGCAACAAAAACATCAGAAAGCCCACATATACATGGAGGCTGAACAATGATACCTTGGTCAAAGAAGAAATAAAGAAATAAATCAGAGACTTTTTAGAATTTAATGAAAATGAAGGCATAACAAACCCAAATTTATGGGACACAATGAAAGCAGTGCTAATAGGAAAACTCATAGCCCTGAGTGCCTCCAAAAAGAAAATGGACAGAGCATACACTAACAGCTTAACGGCACACCTGAAAGCCCTGGAACAAAAAGAAGCTAATTCACCCAGGAAGAGTAGAAGACAGGAAATCATCAAACTCAGGGCTGAAATCAATCAAGTAGAAACAAAGAGTACCATACAAAGAATCAACAAAACCAGAAGCTGGTTCTTAGAGAAAATTGACAAGATAGATAAACCCTTAGCCAGACTGACCAAAGGGCACAGAGACAGTATCCAAATTAACAAAATTAGAAATGAAAAGGAAGATATAACAAGAGAAACTGAGAAAATTAAAAAAAATCATCAGATCCTACTATGAAAGTCTATACACATCACAACTGGAAAATCTGGAGGAAATGGACAATTTCCTAGACAGATACCAAATACCAAATTTAAATCAGGATCAAATAGATCAACTAAACGGTCCCAGAATCCCTAAAGAAATAAAAGGGGTCATAGAATGTCTCCCAACCAAAAACATTACAGGACCAGATGGTTTTAGTGCAGAATTCTATCAGACCTTCAAAGAAGACCTAACTCTAATACTCAAAGTATTCTACAAAATAGAAACAGAAGGAACACTACCCAACTCCTTCTATGAAGCCACAATTACGCTGATACCAAAACCACACAAAGATGCAACTAAGAAAGAGAATTTCAGGCCAATTTCCCTTATGAATATCGCTGCAAAAATACTAGTAAAATTTTTGCCCAGTGAATTCAAGAACATATCAAAATGATCATCCACCACGATCAAGTAGGCTTCATCCCAGGGATGCAGGGATGGTTCAATATAAGGAATTCCATCAATGCTATCCACTATATAAACAAACTCAAAGAAAAAAACCACATGATCATTTCATTAGATGCTGAAAAAGCATTTGACAAAATTCAGCATCCTTTCATGCTAAAAGTCTTGGAAAGAACAGGAATTCAAGGCCCATCCCTAAACATAGTAAAAACAATATACAGCAAACCAGTAGCCAATATCAAACTAAATGGAAACTTGAAGGAATCCCACTAAAACCAGGGACTAGACAAGGCTGCCCCCTCTCTCCATATCTTTTTTTTTAATTTATTGATATATTTATTTACATTCCAAATGATTTCCCCTTTTCTGGACTCCCACTCCCCGAAAGTCCCATCAGTCCCCTTCCCTCCCCCTGTTTTCCCACCCAACCCTTCCCACTTCCCTGTTCTGATTTTGTTCTATACTGCTTCACTGAGTCTTTCCAGAACAAGGGGCCACTCCTCCGTTCTTCTTGTACCTCATTTGATGTGTGGATTATGTTTTGGGTATTCCAGTTTTCTGGGTTAATATCCACTTATTAGTGAGTGCATACCATGATTCATCTTTTGAGTCTGGGTTTCCTCACTTAGTATGATGTTCTCCAGCTCCATCCATTTGCCTAAGAATTTCATGAATTCATTGTTTCTAATGGCTGAATAGTACTCCATTGTGTATATATACCACATTTTTTGCATCCACTCTTCTGTTGAGGGATACCTGGGTTCTTTCCAACTTCTGGCAATTATAAATAGGGCTGCTATGAACATAGTAGAACATGTATCCTTATTACATGCTGGGGAATCTTTTGGGTATATGCCTAGGAGTGGTATAGCAGGATCTTCAGGAAGTGAGGTGCCCAGTTTTCGGAGGAACCGCCAGACTGATTTCCAGAGTGGTTGTACCAATTTGCAACCCCGCCAGCAGTGGAGGAGTGTTCCTCTTTCTCCACATCCTTGCCAACACCTGCTGTCTCCTGAATTTTTAATCTTAGCCATTCTGACTGGTATAAGGTGAAATCTCAGGGTTGTTTTGATTTGCATTTCCCTAATGACTAATGAAGTTGAGCATTTTTTAAGATGTTTCTCCGCCATCCGAAATTCTTCAGGTGAGAATTCTTTGTTTAACTCTGTACCCCGTTTTTTTAATAGGGTTGTTTGGTTTTCTGGAGTCTAACTTCTTGAGTTCTTTATATATATTGGATATTAGCCCTCTATCTGATGTAGGATTGGTGAAGATCTTTTCCCAATTTGTTGGTTGCCGATCTGTCCTTTTGATGGTGTTCTTTGCCTTACAGAAATTTACCTTACAGGATTGAAGATCCAGAAATGAACCCACACACCTATGGCCACTTGATCCTCGACAAAGGGGCTGAAAACATCCAATGGAAAAAAGATAGCCTTTTCAACAAATGGTGCTGGTTCAACTGGAGGTCAGCATGCAGAAGAATGCGAATTGATCCATCCTTGTCTCCTTGTACTAAGCTCAAATACAAATGGATCAAGGACCTCCACATAAAGCCAGATACTCTGAAGCTAATAGAAAAGAAACTGGGGAAGACCCTTGAGGACATCAGTACAGGGAGAAAGTTTCTGAACAGAACACCAATAGCATATGCTCTAAGATCAAGAATTGACAAATGGGACCTCATAAAATTACAAAGTTTCTCCATATCTTTTTAATATAGAACTTGAAGTTCTAGCTAGAGCAAATAGACGACATAAGGAGGTCAAAGGGATACAAATTGGAAAGGACGAAGTCAAACTATCACTATTTGCAGATAATATGATAGTATACTTAAGTGACCCCAAAAGAACTCCACCAGAGAACTCCTACAGCTGATAAACAACTTCAGCAAAGTGACTGGTTATAAAATCAACTCAAGCAAATCAGTATCATTCCTATATTCAAAGGATAAGCAGGCTGAGAAAGAAGTTAGGGAAATGACACCCTTCACAATAGCCACAAACTATATAAAGTATCTTGATGTGATTTTAACCAAACAAGTGAAAGATCTGTTTGAGAAGAACTTCAGGTCTCTGAAGAAGGAAATTGAAGAAGACCTCAGAAAATGGAAAAATCTTCCATGCTCATGGACTGGCAGGATTAATATAGAAAAATGGACATCTTATCAAAAGCAATCTAGAGATTCAATGCAATCCCCATCAAAATCCCAACTCAGTTCTTCATAGAGTTAGAAAGAACAATTCTCAAATTCATTTGGAATAGCAAAAAACCCAGGATTGCTAAAACTATTCTCAAAAGTGAAAGAACTTCTGGGGAAATCCGTATCCCAGACCTCAAGCAGTACTACAGAGCAATAGTGTTATAAACTGCATGGTACTAGTACAGTGACAGGTAGGTGGATCACTGGAATAGGATTGAAGACCCAGAAATGAACACACACACACACCTATGGTCACTTGATCTTTGACAAAGGAGCTGAAACCATCAGTGGAAAAAAGATAGCCTTTTCAACAAATGGTGCTGGCTCAACTGGAGGTCAGCTTGCAGAAGAATATGAATTGATCCATTCTTATCTCCTTGCACTAAGCTCAACTCCAAGTGGATCAAGGACCTCTATATAAAACCAGACACACTGAAACTAATACAAAAGAAACTGGGAAGACACTTGAGGACATGTGCACAGGGGAAAAATTCCTAAATAGAACACCAATAGCTTATGCTCTAAGATCAAGAATCAACAAAGGGGACCTCATGAAATTACAAAGTTTTTGTAAGGCAAAAGCGGACCTCATAAAATTACGAAGTTTTTGTCAAGCAGACAAAATGGCAACCAACAAATTGGGAAAAGATCTTCACTAACCCTACATCCAATATATACAAAGAACTCAAGAAGTTAGACTCCAGAGAGCCAAATAACGCTATGAAAAATGGGGTACAGAGCTAAACAAAGAATTTTCACCTGAAGAACTTCGAATGGCTGAGAAGCACCTTAAAAAAATGTTCAACATCATTAGCCATTAGGGAAATGCAAATGAAAACAACCCTGAGATTTTACCTTATACCAGTTAGAATGGTTAAGATTAAAAACTCAGGAGACAGTAAGTGTTGGCGAGGATGTGGAGAAAGAGGAACACTCTTCCACTGCTGGTTGGAATGCAGTTGGTACAACCACTCTGGAAATCAGTCTGGCTGTTCCTCAGAAAACTGGGCATAACACTTCTGGAGGACCCTGCAATACTACTTCTGGACATATACACCGAGGATTCCCTGGCATGTAATAAGAACACATGCTCCACTATGTTCATAGCAGCCCTATTTGTAGTAGCCAGAAGCTGGAAAGAACCCAGCTGTCCCTCATTGGAGGAATGGATACAAAAAACGTGGTATATTTACACAATAGAATACTACTCAGCAATTAAAAACAATGAATTTGTGAAATTCTTAGGCAAATGGTTAGATCTGGAAAATATCCTCCTAAATGAGGTAACCAAATCACAAAAGAACACACATGGAATACAGTCACTGATAAGTGGATATTAGCTCAGAAACTCTGAATACCCAAGACACAATTCACATATCAAATGACTCCCAAGAAGGAGGAAAGAGAGGTCCCTAGTCCTGAAAATGCTTGTTCCAGCATTGTAGGGGAGTACCAGGACGGAGAAGTAGGAGGGGGGTGATAGGAGAATGGGCGGAGGGAAGAGGGCTTAGGGAACTTAAGGGGCAGGAGAACCGAGAAAGGGAAAATCATTTTGAATGTAAACAAAGAATATTGAAAATAAAAAATTATAAAAATAAAAAAACGGGAAAAAAGAAAAAAAAGAGGAACATCTGTGAAAGGGGGTACTGGGAGAAGGCAGCGGCTCATATTGGGGAGTAAAGTGATAAATAAATAAAAATAATACAAATTTAAAAAAGAAGAAGAAAATGCCTCCATCAGATTAGGCTGTAGGAAAGCCTGGAAGGCATTTTCTTTTTTAATGATTGCTGGGGGAGGGTCCAGCTCATAGTGGGTGGGGCCACTCCTGTGCTGATTATCTTAGGTTCTATAGGAAAATATGCTGAGGAAGCCACAGGGAAAAAGCCAGTAATGACTCTGTGGCCATTGCATCAGCTCCTGCTACCAAGTGCCTGCACTTCTTGAGTTCCTGTCTTGACTGAATTGAATGATGATTGGTGATATGGAAGGGTAAGGCAAATAAACCCTGTCCTCCCCAAGTCACTTTAGTCATGGTGTTTCATCCTGGCAACCATGACCTTAACTAAGGCACTGGTTAATATTTCTCATCCTTCAAAGCACTTCTCAATGTCCGTACAACACAGTGAAGACACTCTCCCCTAACCCATGCTCCTTTGTGTTTAGTTACTTTCTAGTTGCTGTGATAAATTATCCTGACAAAAGCAACTTACTGGAGAGCAGAAGTATTTTTGGAGAGACATGGTCTATAGTAGGGGAAGATCTTGCAGCAGAGGGAACGACAGGGCTGGCCAGTCACACTGTACCCACACCTAGGAAACAGATTATGAACAGGAAATGAGGCTGAGCAATGAGACCTCAAGGCATGCTCTCAGACCCACTTCTCCATTGCTTTACCCACCCCCACCCCCCAAAAGCTCACAGCCTTCCCAAGCAGCGTCTGGACCATATGAGGATAAAGTGTTCAAACATGTGAAACTATTGGAAACATTTCATTCAATCCGTACATCTTGATCTGGATATATTCCACTTTTGAAAGTCCTATCTTACTGTAAGTCACTTTCCAATTCTTTTAGGTCATTGCTTAGAAGGTCTTTTGAGGGTCCTGTATCCTGTTTCCACACCCACTAGCACTCCCTGTAATGCTGCACAGAGCTTCTAATTTCTTATCAATGTTTTTATATTATCTGTCGTAAGCATTACAGGCTATTGCAGTACCAATAGCTCCCTGCCCTTTAAAGGAGCTAAAGGGGTTTGCTGTGGCTTTGGATTTTATTTGTGTGGGTTCTAAAAACTATAAGCAGGCATAAGAGGCAAAAAAGCATGAGGCTTGGTGTAAGTTCAAGGCTAGTCTGGACTACATAGTAAATTTTGGGTTAGTAAGGGGCTACACAGTCATACTGTCTTAAAATCATGATTTCCAGCAAAATCCAAAATTCCGAACCGAAACGTTGAATTCCTAAAACAGTTTAAAGCATAAAGAAAGAGAAAAAAGAATAGAAGAGTTTTAGGGATAAACTGAAAACCCTGCTGTAGCTGACACTTTAGAAATGACCCTCACTCTGCCCTTTGTTTCCTGCGGGTCCCCAGAAGCAACAGTGACTCTGTTATGTCTTTGGAGGACCTACCAGAAGGCAGCTACCTTCCACTACAGTAGGGATGCTGGGTCCTGAGGAAGTGGGATCATGTAAGGGTGTGGCTTTCTGAAAACAGATGGCTCTAAGCAGATGTGTGAAGAGAGGTATTGGCTCAGTGCAACTCCTGGGCATGGTGCCTCTGAGAGAGGAGGGGTGGGGCTGAGCAGAGGGAGGGCTTGGTTTATTCTGCCTTTATAGGAGAGACACCCTGAAGCTTGGCAAGGCAAGGAGCAGGCAAGGTTATAGCAGCTTTTCCTGGGGAAAAGAGTGAAAGCTGGTCCAGTATAGCAGCTTGTTACAAGAAGGGCAACTCCTGAGAGTAAGGCTTTGCAGTCCTCTAACATCCACTTCTCTCAGAAGAGGCAACAGAGTTTTTTGATGTCACCAGTAGTCCCTGGACAGCATCCACTAAAATCCTGGGTACGATCTCACAAATCTTTGACCAATTGGCTATCCATTAGAGAGGGTTCATAAAGGCAAGAACAAAGTTTGGTTTCACATTCAGTTCAGTTTATCCATACAATTCCTGGAATGTGAATATTCAATTTTCTTTTTTTCATGAATAAGTGAAAGAATGATTTCGTCAAAATAAAGAATTGTTCTGAAGGACATAGCAATCTTGTGGAAGGAAAAGTAACCCACATATTTTTGTTTTCTTTTCTCCATTTATTCTTGCTCTATTTATTCATTCACTTTTCTAGTGTTTATTGATCAGCTACTCTATTCCAATCTTAATACTGGGCCCTAGGCACCGAGGGCAGAGAATGTTGGATACCCTGGAACTGGGTTTACAGACAGTTGTGAGCTGCTTGGTATGTCTGCTGAAAATAGAGCCTGGGTCCTCTTCAAGAACACTAAGCATTTTAGATGAGCCATCTCCAAACTTAATACTGAACCCTATGTATAGTGGATTGGGCTAATGCTGCTTGTATTCTCACACTAATTTAGGCCCTCCCCCTCTCACATCTCAAAGATGTGAGAAACTGCAGGCAAGACACTGAGGGAAACGACCCCCAGTTAATTCTGATTGGCAAATAAAGATGCCAGCAGCCTATAGCTGGGGAGAAGAGACATAGGCGGGGCTTAGGTTTCCCAGGCTTGGGAGAAGAGGAAGGAGAGGAAAAAGGAGCCACTGTGGAAGAGGAAAATGTGCAGGAGGGAGAAACAGAGCTGCAATGAGAAAACTGACCCATAAAGAACATGGCCATGTGGGCTAGAGTTAAGAGCAGCCCGCACAGAATATAGAAATTAGTAAGTAGTAACTCAGAGTTATCAGTAGGAAAGTAGATTTTAATAGTATGGCGCATAGGCAGTGACCCAGCCATTGTGTTGCTCAAGGCATGTTAAAATATAAAGGTTGTGTGTGTGTCTCTATGTGTGTGTGTGTGTGTGTGTATGGGTGTGTGTATGTGTCTGTGTGTGTGTGTATGTGTCTGTGTGTGTGTCTGTGTCTGTGTGTGTGTATGTGTCTGTGTGTGTGTCTCTATGTGTGTGTGTGTGTGTGTGTGTGTGTGTGTGTGTGTGTGTATGGGTGTGTGTGTTTCATCTGGGAACATAAATGGTCTAAGGTGGGAAGAAACCCCATGCAAGGATTTCAAAATATTTCATTATACCTAGGCACTTAGGACTTTCTGGCTGATTAAAACTAAATCACTAAAGGATAGAGACTGTGATGTGTGATGGTGCACAGGCTGTTGATCCTAGTGCTCAGGAGACAGAGGCAAGCAGATCTCTGAGTGTGAGGCTAACCTGGTCTAGAGAGTGAGTTCCAGGACAGCTGAAGATATTCAGAGAAGGCCTATCTCAAAGATCAAAAAAATGATGATGATGGTGATGATGATGATGATGATGATGATGATGATGATGATGATAGATATATGGAAGAAAGAGACTTTGCACTCTTGAGGGAAGACTGAGGACATTGCACTAAGGCAATAAACTGATCTCAGAAGAACAGATTTTGCAAGAGTCCATGTAAATGATTGTTCTCCGTACAGCAGAACTCACAGAAGCAGAGAGGAGCATGGTCAGTCAGGGCCAGGGCTGGGGTAGGGAACAGCAAGAGTCATCAATGTTTAGGCACAAAGTTTCAGAAATTCAGAATGCATCTTAGTGATTTTCTTTACAGCTATGCCCATGACTAACAATGTTCCCCATGAGAGACTGATGCAATCTCCCAGAAGGTGTTCTTACCATCGTAAAATACAATCAAAAATAAATGTATGAGGGAAAAAAGAACAAAAACAAATTTTCATTTGACAATGGCATATCAAAACCTAACACCACAAGTGCCAATTAAAGATTTTAAATAAAATAGGAATTGCATGAAATCTGAGATGTTTTCTACTTTCAAAAAAAATCTGCCAAAAATTGGAAACTCATATGAAAGAAGCATAAATTGTTTTATGTTTTATGAAAGGACTCTCTGCTTTCACAAAATCCTGAGGGGGCAGATGAAAGCCTCTGTTTTACATGTGGGGAAACTGAGGCCTAGAATGACAAGAAGGACATCCCAAGGTCACAGAGCAAAGGAGTTTTTAGAAAAGGCAAAATGTGGTGCTCAGTTCCCACATGTGTTTTGCAGGGACCTTGTCTCCATTTCTTACTCTCTGGTGACGACACAGAGGTCTCAAGCCTCAGGACCCGGAGGAGTTGCTGGAGAATAATGCTAAGCAAAAGTTGCTAGGCTGCTCCAACACCGTCTCTGATTCAGAAATATGAGGAGGACCTTGACAACTGCAATTTAGAAAGGCACATTACACCCCAGGAGTATCTTGGAAAAGTCCATTAAGAAAGTATGATTTTGGACAGCTGAGGTTTTGCTGTTGCAGTCACTGGAGGCTGGCCACCTACCTACATCAGGTCCTGGTGAAGCTTCCACATCCCCAAAGCTGGGAAGCTCACCACCTCCCAAGAACATCTACCCATGAGAGATATTTCTCCTGACCACTGTCTCCAAGAAGTTTCTGTATGAGTTCCACTTCTTTACCTATGTAAGATCAGTCTGTTGACTTTGTCTGGATCTACCTTCTAAGGTATAGTAGATATTAAGCTAATACTTTCTTGATGAACAAAGAGGGGAGTCACAGAAATATGAACAAATCAAGCACGGGTTGTAGATTTTAATGTGCCTGTGCATCTTAGGTGAGAGGGCTACAGCAGATGTTCCAACTGACTGTGTGACACTGAACTATGCAACCTTATCGTGGTTGCTCTCTCCTCGGCAGAGGAGACAAATAGAGTTTGTTGGCAAGGTGGCCTCAGAGACTACTACAGCAGGAGATAAGAAATAAGAGAAGGAAAGACTCACCTTACAGATCCAATAACCAAGATGGTATGGGTAGTTCAAAAGAATCATGGGAGCATTATCAGCCCCACAATTTCAGGAGTGGCTGCCATATGGTCCAACCAGGTTGCATGTAAAAGACAGGTGGTAGGGTTGGGGAGTGTTTAGTAACTGTGAAGTCAGGAGTATCTGCTTTTTATCTTAATTTGCCCTCTCCTTCCCTGTGACCCTCTTAGACCAGCAGCCTCTTTTATTATTATTATCATCATCATCATCATCATCATCATCATCATCATTATCATTATTTTCTATATTCTTTGTTTGCATTCCAAATTATTTTCCCTTTCCCAGTTACCCCCTCCCCATAAGTCCCATAAGCCCTCTTCTCTCTGTCCATTCCCCAATCAGCCTCCTCCCACTTCTCTGTCCTGGTACTCCCCTACACTGCTGCATCAAGCCTTTCCAGGACCAGGGCCCTCTCCTTCCTTCTTCTTGGGAATCATTTGATATGTGAGTTGTATCTTGGGTATTCAGAGCTTCTGGGCTAATATCCACTTATCAGTGATTGCATTCCATGTGTATTGTTTTGTGAATGAGCTACCTCACTTATGATGATATTTTCCAGTTCCAACCATTTGCCTAAGAATTTCATGAATTTATTGTTTTTAATTGCGAGTAGTATTCCATTGTGTAAATATAAAACATTTTCTGTATCCATTTCTCCATTGAAGGACATCTGGGTTCTTTCCAGCTTCTGGCTATTATAAATAAGGCTGCTATGAACATACTGGAGCATGTGTCCTTATTGCATGCTGGGGAATCCTCAGACCAGCATCCTCTTGATACTTTGATCATAGTGGTACTCTACTGCTTCCAAGCATTGCCTTGTGTTCCTTCTACCCACATTCCTCAAGGTGCACATTCTTCTCACCAGAATTCAGTTCATTCCTGGGTCTTGGCATCTTTTTTATGAAACCTCTCTGGTCACTCTATATAAATGTGATGTCCTCGACACTCTGTGGTTATTCTATAACCTCCAATATTCTATTTTGTACTTGGAAAAACAAGTAAATTATTGGGCATCACTGTACCCCAAAGTCCCACACCACCTACACCACGAGATCTATGAGGGAACCTAGAAAACCTTCCTTTCCAGTTCCCACACAACAGTGCCTAAAACATGGTGAGTCATCGTGAATCCATTTTATGTTTATTAAATTAATAAAGGCAAGTTTATTAGCATTGACTCATTCTCTAAATTAAAGCAGGTAGTATAGGAAAGAGAGAGAAATCATACAGAAAGGTAGTTAAGCCACTTGGTGGACAGATGCAAACTGGATATGAAGGGAGAGTTAAGAATATTCTCATATATGCTCCTGGCTTAATTCTCAGCATTGAGAAGATATTAATAAATATATTTAAGCTGCAAACATTCTTCAAATTAATTTAAAACATTTTATAAGACTAAGTTTCAGCCATATTTCTGTCATAGGTGAGTGAGATCCCTTGTGTGTAGCTTCACACTGCTTCCCAGTAATATACATGACTTTAGCATCCACCCCATTGATACTGACCTTGCAGTGTAACTAGCTGGGCCCATTGGCAGGTTAGTGAATGTGCCTACATGATTGGCTTGAGATTTTGCTCTGCTATAGGAGGATATAACTCTCCTATAATCTTGGTGTTAGAATTAATATGTATGGAGTAGACCTAAACTAGATGAGAAGCTTAGAGTCAAACACTGAGCAAAATAGGCCTGAGTGTGTGAGTGCAGATCTCCTGGATATCTCTGAACTCTGGGAGTCAGTCATCATGCAGACTTATGGCAGGGAAATTTTGCCTCATATGAATGGTCAGTTTTAAAGTTTATATATAAAGTCTTCAACTTTTCTGCCACCACTCTATGAAGAGATCAAGTCATATTCTTTATCCTAAGGTCCACATTTTAAAAACAACATAGTACAGTAGAGGTGGTAATTCCTATGGCCATGTAGCTTTGGGTGGTTTCTCTGAGGTTCTCATTCATCTGCAACCTTTGCCCTATACAATTCTACACAGAACACTGTCACCATGAAGGAAATATGGAGACATGTGGGAAGATGAAGCTAGGTACTTTCTTTAACCATCCTGCCAATCTCAGCTTTAGCAGGGAGTGAGCCCTATCTGGTCCTGATACATAAATTCTCCAGAGGACTTTTGTCACTGGCCACCAAGGCACACATAGCTCTTGATGTTTCAGATACTGGAAAAAGAAACCTTACTTTCACTCTGACCATCCAAGATTCTGACCTGCAAAGTCTGTTGGCATAATAGTGTGCTTCATTCACTCCCTCAATCTTTGCAGTAATGTGTTAGTGGGAATAGTATCTGGGGCAGTAAGCAATGGTTTTGTAGGCTTCTTCTTTCCCATGGTAGCCATCACTAAGGAATTATGCCATGGACCATCACTAACCCTGGATGTGGCCTCGCAAAAGAATACTTCTTAGCAACCAGCATTAACATATGATACACAACTCACTGGCCATCCCAGAGTCTAACAGACCTTTGTGTTATTGTTGTTGGTGGTGGAGCACTTGAGGAGACCTGGTGCTTTGCCCTTCCTATCCAAACTCAAGTCATAAAGAAAGGCTAGAAATGGGGCAGACTAAGCCTTGACTTCACACCTGTTCCAGAGCCTTGCTTCCTTATCACTGTTCTTCCTCACGAGGCCTGACTCTGAACCACTGCAGCCACCAGTCCTTCTGCCCAGTTACACACCTTGCATTACCTTACTCACATTTGTTTGTGCTCCACAAAAAAACCCTCTCAAAACTGGTCACTCCTCATATCACCCTGAGATCATGTGTCATGGCATTTGTCATAAGTTTAGTTAAATAAACCTCTATAAAACTTAATCATAATCTTATATTCCCCTTAATAAACTGCATTCCAGAAGACATGAGTTGCCTCAGTCCTTATTTCTGTAACATATGCCAGCTTCTATATTGATACTGAATGGGAGGATGAAAGAAAAAAGGCTCATACAGACAGCTGGCTCCAGCCTCATCCTCTCCCTCGCCATTCTCCACAGCCAAACCACCCAAAGCTGCATGGCCATAGGGATTACCACCTCTACTGTACTACCACAAGGCTTAGTATTTCTAGTCATCCTCCTGTCCAAATCTCTCTGGTTGTCCACTATGCCAGTTAGGTTGTTCACAACTTGAAACAAACTTGGGTGATCTGGAAAGAGGCTTGCTTAATAGAGAAAATGAACTCCTTTATTTCTATTAATTAATGATTGATGTGAGAGGACTCAGCTTAATGTACTAGGGTGCCATCTGTAGACATGTGCTCTTGAGTTGTATAATAAAGCAGGATGAGAAAGGCATGGGTAGGAAGCCAGTAAGCTTTGTTCTTCCATGGCCGCTGCTTAAGTTCCTGCCTTGAGTTCCTTCCTGACTCCCTTCACAATGAACTGCAGTTAGGGTGTATAAGTAAAAAACAAAACAAACAAACAAACAAAAAAACCCTTCCTTCTTGAGTTGTTTTTGGCCATAGTACTTCATTATCACCACAACAATAGAAACTTAAACCAGGATGTCTACTAAACTTTGCCACAAGCTGGCCTTCAAAGTCTGGGTTCAGTCATTGGAGAGAAACCCATCACAGGACAGCAATGCCCCTCAGAATAGTAGAACTGATGAAGGTGCTGGATGTGGATGAGCACAAACAAGCATTTGCATAATGACAGTTTAATATCTTCATCTTCTGCGTGGAGTCCAAGTCAATTAATATTCAGTCAATTAGAAAATGTGTCAGAATAATAATAAATCATTGACAATTAAGTCCAGCCAGGAACCAAATGACTTTCTTGCTGCCTTTGAGGGGGAAGTGGTAATTGGTACCACCGTCAATAAGTAAGTGATTGGTATCCAGTGTTGGGAGCTGCAGAAGGCCACCGGTTCATGTCGCCCAGAGACTTAGTTAATTTCACAATTCTGTCTCACACTGGGTTAATAGGAATTAATGCGTGATCAGACTTCTGGCTTGTTGAGTTGATGGCCAATTTCACACAGAGTCTAATAGAAAAGATACTGTATTCATCATGCTTAAAGACTTAGACCTACTATCTTTAATTCCCATGTGTCACTCTCTAGGTTGCAACATTAGTGTTCCCTGCACGGTACATACAACACTAACTATACCTTCTCACTATATCCACCATCTTTGGCTCCTTATTGCCTTTGGAACAGATTAGCAGATCTTCAGAGCTTCATTCTGGTATCTCATAGATACCAAAACCATCTTCTCCAGATCCAAAGCCTCCTTTCTCACCATCCCATTCATATTCTGGGCTGCATCTATGATGGTGCAAATTCATACTCTGTATCTCTGAACACAAGCCTTCATTTAAAAGCGTGTGTGTGTGTGTGTGTGTGTGTGTGTGTGTGTGTGTGTGTGTGTATGAGCGTGTGTCATGTGGATGTGTATATTCAATGTACATACACATGCATGGACATGCATGGAGGCTAGAGGACTATGCCAAGTTTCATTACTAAGGAGCATTTTGCTTTGGTTTTTGAGATGTATTCTCTCACTGGTCCAGAACTTGTAAAGTAGGCTAGGCTAGTTGACCAACAATCTCCAGGGATTTACCTATCTCTGCTTCCCAAGAGTAGGGAATAAAAGAATGCCACCACCCTTAGCTTTTTTCGCATGGATTTTGATGACCAAATTCAGATCTTCGGGCTTGCTGGACAAGTGGTTTACCAACTGAACTCTTTCCTTCTTTGAATACCTAGTCCTTTTTTTATCTGCCATGACTGAGCTCAAATTTGGTGATCTGGAGCATATATAGTCCCTCTACAACAAGTAAAACTCTCCTCCTCTGAGCCCTGCGGTCTGGTAACAATGCCTTATAAATACTTACCTGCTTGTTTGTCTCCTTCACTTGTCTGGGGGGGGGGGGCGGGGCTCGCTGGGACTTAGACCCCAGGCTTCAAGAGGATAAGAACTACTCTATAGGATTATTACAAGGAAGAAACATGTTAATAGACACAAAGTGTCTAGTGATACACCTGGCATACAGTTTGCCTTCATGCATACTGAAATGGATGTAAGAATGAATGACTATCACAAGACTGAATATTAGGCAGGACTTCAAGAAGAAAAAAAAAAAACCCACAACTGTTTTCATCCAGAGGTGGATCAGAATGGCATTAGCAAACCAGAGATGTGATTCAGAGGAGAGACAAAAGATTCTATTAGTCTTCCTGCCCCAGATCTTTCCACAGCAATTATTTTGTAACACCCTCTTTAATATGATGAAATAAAATCCATAGATAGAATAACCTACCTACATATTTTCTTTGAAAATCAATACAATGCCTTATAAAGATAAAGGAGGTAACATAACAAAATCATATGCATTTGGCTAAATAAATGCTCAAAGGTGACTACAGAGAAGATGTGGGAAATGGAGAAATATTTGTACCACCTTGCAGAGAGTGTGCTCCAATTTAGGAGACATTGAGACAATAGTTACCTGAATATTGTCGGTATTCTTTCCTCTATATTTGACATTTAGAAATGAGAGTAAGTAAATGCTTCCCTGCATTTATACCTATTAAGGCATGCCATACCTGAGGGATTGCATTGGCATCCTTGGTTCTCTTGTTGTTGGTTGGTTATTTCTGTTTTGCTTTATGATTTTCTCTCCAGCAATTTTGTCATATGGGGAAAAACTTTTACCAAATTTTTAGCCAAATTTTAGTGCCTTCACTCTCTCCTTGATGGAAGCAGCTACACATCTGGAAAGTTCTGTGTGCTTTTAAACCATACATAGGATTCTTTGTGATTCACACAAGGGTAGGTGGAGGCATTGATTCAAAGCAAATATAACTAGAAATGCATACTCTCATGAGTCTTGCAGGACACAAACTGATGCATTGTGGTGTGTCATGTTCTAACACAAGGCAATATGCTGGGTATTTCTGCCACCCACTGGCTAATTACTAATAGCGTCCCTGAACAATGGGACAATCAAATAAACTTCCTCATAAATACCAAATGTGTCCTTCAAGGGCATCACTGTGCCGGTCCATATCGAGGTCTCAGTTGTGTCTTCTTACTGCCCCCATTCATGGCCATGTCCAAATTATTGAAATTGTTCAGGTCTGGAGGCTTCAGAAGAGGCTTCAGGACAACCATGCTGCAGCATGGGCAGCCCCTGGGGTGCATACTCCCAGCTGAGGCTGCCTCCAAGGATAATGTTTGTAGACAAAGTGTAAGCAAGAGAAACTCACATGCCCCTAATGGTCACCAGCTGCTGCCATTTACATTGTGCCCGGAAGCATGGCAAACTAGACTGGGCTTTGGGCTTCTTTCCCAGAGCAATGCAAGCTGAGTTCTGCTGCCAGCTCCCTGCAGCCAAAATCCATAGTGACTCTGGTTCTCATGTGAGCTCTTCTACTGACCCTCTATGTGAGCTAGGCAAGGTACTCTCTTCCTGGGCTTTGTGTACCACTCCAACAGAAGAATTAGACAAGATTCTCTTTCCTGCACATAAAGTTCAAGTTACAAGAAAAGCTGCATCAAAAAAAAGAAAAGAAATCGGCTCATCTTACACCTGGTGGGGACATCGCTAGTAAAATCACTGCTGGTATTGCTCTTCCCTTTGCAGAATATAAATGGGCAGTTTTGCAGCCTGCGCATCAATGGCTTGCATACTGATGACCAGTTCACTGTACAGTGAAAAGAGTGTGCAAGGTAGACTGTAGAAGTTAAATTGTACATCAGCCTGAGCAGACAAAAGGAGCAGCTTAAAGTCAAGAGTAACCAAGTTGAACAGACAGATGAACCACAGTGTTAAAGAGCCTTGAATGCCCATGGGGAGACATTCCAAGACTTTGCATATATCCAAAGCATTCCAATGGTGGTACCAAACCCTCTAGGTACATACTCTATTCTTCCTTATTCTGAGATACAATTTAATCTGTAGATTTGACATGGAAAGATCATATGACAATAATTAATAATAAAAATAACAGGGTAAGCATTACATTGTAATAAATTGTCATTTATGATCTATGAATTGTTTACCTATAAAAATTTCCATTTATTGCTTTTTTTTAGACTGGGATTGAAAGTGAATGCCTAAAACCAAAGAAAGTGAAACTAGAGATTGAAGGGGGGGGGCTAGCTACTAACTGTGATGTAGACATCATAAGGAATGAGAGTGCTATAGCAGAGTGGAGAAAAGGATCTGGTTTGAATCTGGGTTCAGTAGATTAGGTGGGATATGGGGATGGGATGAGATTAAAGCTGGAGACTAGTGAATCATGTGGAAGCCATGGTGATCCTTATAGTAGAGGGTAACCTACCTTGGTCCTAGCGCGTCTTGTGGAATCTATGACTGGAAAACCAGGAATCACCTATTGTGTACTGTATACTGATATTGTGTACATGTTATTATGAATAAGGTACTATGAACAAAGCACTCTGAACAAGGTACTGTGAACAAGTGTGTCCTTCCCACAGCCTAGAGCAGGCTAAATAGACCTTAAGTGTTTGCCACAGTTGGAACTTAACCCAGGTGAAATCAATTTCCTGTAGGAGTAGGCTGCCTGCTGAGCTTGCTTTGCAACTTAATCCATCTTAAAGAAAGGATGGGTCCCATAAGCCCCCTTCCCTCCCCCTGTTCTCCCACCCACTCCTTCTCACTTCCCTGTTCTGGTTTTGCCCTATACTGCTTCACTGAGTCTTTCCAAAACAAGGGGCCACTCCTCCGTTCTTCTTGTACCTCATTTGATGTGTGGATTATGTTTTGGGTATTCCAGTTTTCTAGGTTAATATCCACTGATTAGTGAGTGCGTACTGTGACTGATCTTTTGAGACTGGCTTACCTCACTTAGTATGATGTTCTCCAGCTCCATCCATTTGCCTAAGAATTTCATGAATTCATTGTTTCTAATGGCCGAATAGTACTCTATTGTGTATATATACCACATTTTTTTGCATCCATTCTTCTGTTGAGAGATACCTGGGTTCTTTCCAGTTTCTGGCTATTATAAATAGGGCTGCTATGAACAGAGTGGAGCATGAAATGTAAATAAAAGATATATCGAATAAAAAAAAGAATATATTGAATTAAAAAACAACAACAACAACAACAAAAAGAAAGGATGGGGTCTTTGGGTTTCCCCTATATAAATGCAGAGCTGAAAATGAAACTCTGAGCTTTGATAAGAAACTTTTGTCTTGGCTTCATTCTTCTCTTGCACCCTGTCCTTTTTCATTTCCAGCTTCCCTTTCAGGTAACCCAGTTCATCCATGTCTGCTGTACAGCTACAAACAAGATGCTGTGAACAAGAAGGAAGTGATTTATACTTACAGTCTCTGTATCATAAGCCACTCTACCAGTCAAGGGCTCAGTATGAAAATGTCCTTCCAGGGGACTGTAGTCGCCAAAAGCAACAGGAAGGCAGTTTTGCCCAAGAACTTACAAACTGCACAAACCACCCCCAACTCCCTTTGGTAAGAGCCAGCTTGGCAGCAGTTTCCAAGAAGGCACCTTTGTTCCTTTGGCACCTAAACAAAGTTTGCAGCTGCAGGGAAGGTAAGCCCCACCCTCATGCCTTTGGAAGAGGGACACACTTGGATTAAAGACCTATGCTTCACGGTTAAAAAAAGAAAAGAAAGAAAAGAAAAGAAAAGAAAAGAAAAGAAAAGAAAAGAAAAGAAAAGAAAAGAAAAGGAAAGGAAAGAAAAGAAAAGAAAAGAAAAGGAAATGTCCTTCCAGGTTCCATAACATGGAGGTGAAAGTTCCAAACATTAACTCTCAGAGCATCTAAATCATTTACTCATTCATTCACTAACACTCTGACTTTTGGGAGAAAGCCCCTAAAGTCACATAATGTTTATTTTATAAAACGGAAAACACCCTGACACATCAGTGGGATTATTTCCAGTCACAGGAGGCAGTGATAGAGGAAATATAACCTGAAAGGCTTTGAGGGAGACAGGAGAAAAGGTTGCTAATTTCACTTGGACATCATAGAGTCTCAGTGAAAAGGCAAAAATCTATAGGGCTGGAAAGTAACAGGGAGCAGCTAGTCACCATCAAAGAGTCCTAGACTAATAACTTAAGTAGCCCCCAGTGCCACGCCTAATGTAGATGACAAGGAAGCCCAGATCCACCCAGCTTCTCTTCTCACCCATCAGCAACTTACTCTGTTAGCTGAAAATCCCTATTTAGCCAGCCCTCAAGTTCTATTTTAGTAGGGCTGGCCAGGGCACCCCAGGGAAGATCACCAGGGGAGAAAAAGGCCTTTTGAAGATTATACATGAGCAAAAAGAGCAAGGCTTTGAACACTGATGGAGGTTCTGGGCTTCAAACTCCAGCTGCTACTGCACAGCTTGCTAAAAAATAAATGGACAAAGGCAGAGATGATGGAAGAAGTAACCACTCCAAGAATTACAGGAATTTAGATTAATGCAGAAACGCATGCACACATGGACAAATACATACATACATACACACACACACACACATATACTCAGAGAGAGAGAGAGAGAAAGAGAGAGAGAAAGAGAGAGAGAGAGAGAGAGAGAGAGAGAGAGAGGAGAGGGAGAGAGAGGGAAAGGGAGAGGGAAAGGGAGAGGGAGAAGGAGAGGGAAAGGGAGAGGGAGAGGGAGAGGAAGAGGGAGAGGGAGAGGGAGAGGGAGAGGGAGAGGGAGAGGGAGAGGGAGAGGGAGAGGGAGAGGGAGAGGGAGAGGGAGAGGGAGAGGGAGAAAATGATGTGGTTCAGCTTGCTACCAAGCATGATGACCTGAATTTAATCCCCTAACCATAGAATAGAAAGAATCAACTCCCACAAGTTGTTAGCTGACACACTCTCGAGCACACACCATGGCACATGCAACCACACACAGGCTGAAATAGAGTAAAAGCCTCCAAGCTCAAGGATCTTGACCAAGTGCTCTCTATACTGACTCTTCCCTCCATTGCTCAGAGTCCAGATGCACCACAGCTTTCTTCCTAGGAATCCCACAGCTCTCCCATCATATCTTGCATTGTGTTTCATGTCTCAATTCATGGTTCCCAAGGCACTACCCTCCTCAGGGTGTTTTTCCTCCTGGATCTACACCCCTTACTCCCCACCCAAACATCTACATACCCTGCAATCCAACTTCCCTCCACATTCCTCCTCTGACTCTGAAAGCTGACTGTTCCTGGAGCCCCTGTCCTTTATTCTACATCTTTCCCAAGAAGGCTTTCTCTACCATACTTCTGTTCCTTGCTGCTGGATCCAGAACACTGTCACACTCATTTTAGCTATGTCTATCAGACTTGGTTTCAGTTTACACACAGTGTCCTTTCATCAAGGGGATACACTAGTCTATCATTCTTTGACATTCCAAAAGCCACACTTTAGTCACTCAGTGCAGGGACAGGCTGTGCTACTGTGTACCTTATCATCTCATCTTTACAACTGCTATTTTCACTCATAACGTCACTTGCAGGATTCCCTCTATAACCTCTGCTTTCAAAAGTCAGTAAGTCTTCCCATTAGTAAATAGAAGAGGCCAGAAGATATTGCTGTCTTCTCACTAGCCTTTATTCCATATGTACATGTGTCCTCTTAACTCACTTGGAGTTCTTGACTAATCACCATCACCAACAGAGTTAGCATAAACATCATAATTGTCATTATCACCAATATAATCACCACTATATTATGACCGTTATTAGCATACCTTTGGAGGTCATTATATTGTGCATCCTAAAATCTTAAAAATACCCTCAATATCATTATCAACACCAGCCCTGTCATCATCATCATCATTGTCATCATCAAAACCATCACTATCTCCATTAGTTCCGTTGTTGCTATCATTTCCTTTCCCTACCCACTTCTGACTGTGGCAGAAGTAATGCCAAAGTTAAGTTATAAAGGGCAAAAGAGCTTCTTCCTATTTCTTTGGAGACAGTTGTTCTTGGAGCCCAGCAACCATGTGATGAGAAGCCCATGTACAGAGATCTCTTGGCCCTCTGAGCCTGATCACAGATGGCAACAGGACACAATTGCCAGCCATGTCCATTCACCATCTGCAACTGCTCCCTACAGCTGTTGTGACAAATTACCAAAGGCAGGTGGCTTAAAACAGCACACACATATCCCTTCATGGTTCTGAAAACTAAAGTCCAAGATCCAGTTGCCAGCAGAACCACACACCTTCAGAGGCTCTGTAGCACAGCCCATTCTTAGCTCCCACTAGTTTCTAATTCCTTGACTTCTCCTCCCATTACTCCACTCTTCTCCAGGTGTTCTTGTTGGACTTTTGTACTCTCCCAAATCTCCATTTCTCTGTCATAATCTGATGGCCTGCCATAGCTATAAGTATATAAATCCAAGAAAATATCCCCATCTCAAAATTCTTAATAAATCTACAAAAACCCTTCCTTTAGAAAAGATTGAATTTCTTAATATACTGGCTTCATAGCTTTAGAGGCCAGTATTGTACATCCTAAAATCTTACAAATAAATTCCTACTTTCACAGACAAACCACTCTGCCTAAACTGAAGCAAACTTCCTCATCCAAGCCTAGCCAAAAACTAAGGTCACAAGAAAAATTACTGATATGTTTGGCTTAAATCAGAGTACTGTTTTGTTACATAGTAATAGCTAACCAATACAATCTTCAGCTGCAGTGTTTCTTTTTTGCTTCATTCCACTGACTGATTTAATATAGCCTCTACCTGCCTTTAATATAGAGTAGTAGCTGAAGATGACATATGAGAGTGAAACACTGGATCCTGCTGATCTCATATCCAGATTCATAGACACTAAGCTCTAATGGGTCCTTTGGGCTGGACAGTCATTTATATACACTACCCCAGTGACTAACTTCCCCTGTTTCCCAAATGAACAGTAGATTCTTTCTCTCTATTCAAACCTTCATTCCAGGATTGACATCAGCTGAAGCCCTTTAATCCTATTTCATAAAGACAATGAAAACAGAATAGAAGAGAACTCCTGCAAATCCTACACCTCATCTGACAGCTATGCCCTTCCATTATCACTTCTCCATCCTCCTCACCCTCCCTCTCTCCCTCTCATTCCACCTCTACCTTCCTCTCCCCCTCCTTCTTCCTCTCTACCACCCTCTCTCTTCCTTCCCCCTCTCCCCCCCATATTGTAGCCCTTCCTTTTCTTAACAAATCCATCCCTCAGTAAAACTATCATTTCTCTCAATTACCCACATCTTAATTTCTCACTTCTTTACTAGATCATTTCCATCAACCTTAGAAATGTTTTCCTGCCTTCAAATTCTCTTTCCTGCTCTCCATTTTTCCTCCCATTCTTAAATGAAAGGATCATTCATAGTTTCCAAGCATTTCTTCTTAACTCTACCTTGAACCCAATCAACAAACCTTTACACCACACACACACACACACACACACACACACTTTATTAAAAACAAACAAACAAGTCCTTCTGGATCATCTATGAAGCTCTCTGTTGAAAAAAAAAAAGCCAAATTCACCATACTATCTTATACCATTTTAATTCATGAACAATATACATAACTTCTCAGAGTTGCCATAACAAGTGACCACAAATCGAATGAATTCAGATGAAAGGAATTTGTATGTAAGAGTCATAAAGGTTGAAAATTCAAAACAAAATTGTCAGTCATACCACTCAGCCTCTGAAGAATCCAAATAAAGATACTTTCTTTATACTTCCAAGTAGCTTTTAGTCTTGGTATCCTTGGCTTGTAACTATTAGTCACATTATTAGTAGGTATCAAGTTGAAGAACACTATTGTACCCAATGCAGTAACATTAAGTATAATGATCCTTCTCTCTTAAAAATACTTCCTTCTCTTTGCTTCTAAAACACCATGTTCCTAACTCAATCACTATCTTTTTCTGTCTGAATCTGATAGTTATTCCTCTGCTCTTTAGGTTCCTAAGGCTCATTCCTCAGATACAATCTTCTCTTCTCTTTGCATTCTCCTTCCACGCCTGACCTCAGAGAATCCCATGATTCTAGATCCCTCCAACGACTCCAACACATCTCATCTTTGGGTGTTCAAAGAACAACTCAAGACAACTTCCCCATTCTTCCTCTTGCATCCTCAGACCCCCATCTCAGTAACCAGCAATCTCAAGACTTCTGGTTGCTCTGGTCATAAGATTTTGGTCATTCTCAATTTCTCTACTTTTTGTATCTCACCCACCAGAGACTCCTATTCTATTTTTCTCCAAAATCTATTTCATAGTCAGTGGTTCTCACAGCCTGGTTGCCAACCTCTGGTCTAGTTCATCATAGTCTTGCATAGGAAAGAAATCAGAAATCTAGAGCTAGAGTATGTGGGCAAATCTAACCACCACCTGTTTTGTAAATAAAGTTTTATTGGAACACAGCCATGTTCATTTGTTTACATGCTGTCTGTGGACAGATTTGCATTCTAGGGCAGAACTCAATAACTGAATGGGGTCCATATGGCACTCAAAACTGAAAATATTTACTGCCTACTCCTTTACAGAAAAATATTCACCAATTCCTGGAATAGATTATTAAAATCACAGGTCTTTCTATTTTCATTCCTGTCTCCATTTTAGTTAATTTTCAATCTAGCAGGAAGAATGATGCTTTGAAATTGTGAGCCAGACTGTATCACTTTCTTTCTGAGAGTTCTTCCATGACTTCTTGTTTTATTCATCCCAGTTTACCTGACCCTGCATTGCTAACTAACCCCCAGATACTTCTCTGACCTGTTCTCTAGCTACCCTCTACCTCACACATTGCCAGCTCTACTGGACGTGGTCCTGTCTAAGCATGCCAGCAGGCTCCTATTCCTGTGATTTTAGATTTTCAGCCTTTTCTCCCCAGTGTTCCCTCCCCTAAGTTCACCTTCACAATTCAGTGTCCTCAGGAAAGCTTCCTTGATCACCTTGTATCAAAGAGCACCATGCCTCCAAGCACTTGCAACCCTTATTAATCTACCGATGGAGTTCACTTAAAAATCTGGGCACACCTGTAATCCCGAGGATTTGTGAGGTAAACACAGGCACTTACTTGAAACTCACTGACTGACTGGCCTAACCTACAGGGCAAGCCCCAGGTTGGTGAAAACCTATGTCTCAAAACTTCCTGAAAAAAATAAACAATACTTAGATTGTTCTCTGGCCTTCACATACATGTACACACACACACACACACACACACACACACACAATCATTTGTTGAATGAATGAATGAATGAATGAATGAATGGTTAATAAAATCAATGCTTACTGTGGGCAAGTCCTAGGTTAAGCCTAAAAATGGGTTAGATGGCTGGCCTCATCACAGCCTTGCAGATAGTTACCAAAGCCTGGAGTCTCAAGGTCACCAGGCAGCATTCAAAGTCAAGCAAAACAACAAGGCTCTGCATCTTAAATGCCTCCACCTCTGAAAATTGCACTGCTCTGCATGTTTTGGAAGATATTCTCACTTGTAAATTTATGTCAATGGCAAATCAAGTTTTCATCAATAAATGAATGGATACACAAAATATGTTTCTGACACATTGTGACATATTACTTATAAAGGAAGCATTAAAAAGAAAAGGAAATTTTGATACATGTTTCAACATGAGTCCTTTTTGCTAAGTGCAATAGCCAATTACAAAAGAAGCCAGAACCATATGTATTGAGTAGACGGATGTACCAAGGCAGGAAAGGGGTTGTGATTGAAAAGAGCTAGGGTTTGTGGATGGATGGGAAGCTTATTACTTAATGGAAACCAAGTTTCAGTTTGTGAAGGTGAAAAGAATTCTGGAGATCTGTAATTGTGAAGGCAGTACAACAATGGTGATGTACACCACACCACGATCCGGTGTAGTTCAATACAGGTAAGATGGTTCATTATAGGTTTTATAATTTTTATGATAATTTTTCTTTAATAATCTGTATTAAATCTGTTGGCATTTGCTCTTCTGCTTACAGAGGAGGAATTAAGGTTCAGAGGCAGACCAGATCCAGATTGTTGGCGGTAGCAACTTGAACTCGCTCTATCCTCACTCTCATTTCCATTTGCTTCTCACCAACCAGACTCTTCCTGTGGCAGCAAAAATATTTCTCTTAATTATTCATTGAATTTTAAATACTGGATGTTTGATTTTTTTCAGTGTGTTTGAGTTAAATAAGAGCTTCTGAAAACTCTTTTCTTCCTGTAGTTGTGCAGCCCTAGCCAGAAAGCAGAAAGCCAAGAGACAGCTACAGAAGCTGGGTAGAGCCAGCAGGGGGAGACAAGTCAGGATATTGTTAATGCATTAGCATATGCAAATTGGCAAGGGTAAAGAAAACTGGGAAAGCTGCTATTTTATCATTTGTGGTAATTACAGTCATTTAGAGTGGTGGATCAGTGGGTTCCTGGAGGTAAAAGCATCTTAGGAAGATAATGTGATGTGATTAAGAAGTTCTGATTAAGAACTGCTGTCATTTTCTCATGAAAAAAGGTGAGGAAAGAGGCTGGGGTCAGAAGTGCAGCCATAGAGGTCATAAGGGTAAAAGTGTTGGCCTGCCAAGCCCTGTCTCCAATGCCAAGGATACACAGAGATGGGGATTTCAGGGAGGCACAGGGATAAGCACCTACCTGCCCAGTGACTCCCACAGAAGAGACACTAAAATGGTTAGACATACATATTGGGTGCATGCAATGATAGTCTCTGCAAGCAGTACATCAAAAACAAAGAACCATCTCAATGGGAACGAATGCTATGGAAGAGCTTCAAAAACCAAAGTGACAGAAAGACAGGTTTTAGATTAGCAATTGGAGTTTTTAATTGATAGCAGCTGGGAAAGAAATTTACCAATATGGTTAACAGATTATTGGAACAAAAATATGGATGTAGAACTTCAAAATGGAAGCAAAAAGCAGGAAGCTAGTTTCTGAAGGGTGGAGATATTCAAGGCGGGAGACCAACAGCTGAAAGTGGATACAAGAAAACAAACGTAAGGAATGGCTTGATCAGAACTGTGCTTTAAGGAAACTTCAGGATTCAGTGCATTTTTGAGTTAGTGGTGGAGGAATAGGGACATGGAGAGGAGCCTAGAGGACAGACAAGAGACAAAGTCCATCCAGGAAAAGTGAGAAAACTGGAGATTACCAATCTGAGCTTTCATGAGTCATGACGTTCTTCATCACATTACTGTGACCAAATACCTCATAGAAACCTAAGGGAGGAAAGATTTGTTTTGTCTCATACTTTCAGAGGATTTCACTCCACCATCGTGAAGAAGAAATGGCAGAGTTCATGGGTGTATGAATAAAGGCTCCTCATATCACAGCAGACCCTGAAACAGACAAAGCACCAGACCAGGATTTTAGTATAACTTCCAAAGGCTTTCTGTGGAGGGCTGAAAACTAACTTTCTTTACCTATTAACCCTCCCCAACACATGCATGCATGTTACTAGCTGGGAACTAGACATTCAAAATATGACACTGTGAAGACATTTCACATTCAAACCATGACACTCCATCGCTGACCCCAAACTCTCATGGCCAACTCATAATTAGTCCAGCTTCAAGAGTTCCCAAAGTCTTTGGATCAAAGATCCAAAGTTCAAAGACTCTTCTGAGGCTAAAGGCAAACTCTTAACTATGCATTCTTACAAGATAAAAAGGAAGGTTACATACTCCCAATATACAATGGCACAGAGCAATGTTCATTCCAATTCTAAATCACAAGAATAAGAAAATACCAAGATTGGACCAAAGCAAGACTAAAACCTAGCAGAGCTAATACTATATCCTGAAGCTTCACGTCTATTATTTAGGATCCATAGTAACATTATTTCTGCTCTCCTGTGCTTGAATAGCCCCACACCTATAGGCTTGCCGTTTACAATATGCACAGGCTCCCTCTTGGGTAAGCTACATGCCCTATGTGCAGTTTTCCTCAATCAAGTTTCCCACGTCCCTAATATTTGCAACATCTCAAGATTTCCGTTGACATTTAGGCCCCTCTCTCACAACTGTATGCTTCACTTTGATAGAGGAACTTCACAAGAAATCTGACTCTGCCACAGATTGTCAGGTCTCTAAGATTTTCCTTTAAAATCTAGGTGAAAGGTCCCATGGCCCCCAAACTCTTGCATTATCCATGTCTGCAAAAACAACACAGCACTGATCACATTAACATCAACAAGATCCCTTTGGACTACAGCTTCAGTTACCTGAGTACTTGGGTGGCTGAACCTGGAAAAGCACTTCCCTGGGAAAGATTTTCATTTTCCATTCCCATAGCTGTCTCAGTTAAGGTTATTATTGCTACAGTGAAGCACCATAACCCAAAATGAAGTTGTATGAGAAAGGAATTATTTGGCTTACACTTCTACATTACTGTTCATCATCAAACCATGTGAGAACAGGAATTCAAACAGGGCAGGGACCTGAAGGCAGGAGCTGATGCAGAGGTCATGGAGAGGGTGGTTTAAAGCTCCAGCTCCACCCACCCACTCTCCCAGTGGCTTACTCAGGTTCCTTTCTTATAGAACCTAGGGCTACCAGCCCAGGATGACATCATCCATAATAGGGGCCCTCCCCCATCAAGCACTAATTAAGAAAGTGCCCTACAGGCTTGCCTACAGCTCAATCTTCTGGACATATTTTCTTTTTAATATTTTTATTTTCTATATTCTTTGTTTACATTCTAAATGATTTTCCCTTTCCCGGATCCCCCCTCCCCATATGTCCCATAAACCTTCTTTTCTCCGTCCCTTCTCCAATCACCTCCCTCCTTTTTCTCTGTCCTTATATTCCCTTCCCATGCTAGATCAATCCTTTCCAGGATCAGGACCCTCTACATACTTCTTCATGGGAGTCATTTGTTATGCAATTTGTGCCTTGGGTATTCAGAGCATCTAGGCTAATTAATATCCACTTATCAGAGATTGCATTCCATGTGTATTCTTTTGTGATTGGGTTACCTCACTTAGGATGATATTTTCCAGATCAAACCATTTGCCTAAAAATTTTGTGAATTCATTGTTTCTAATTGCTGAGTAGTATTCCATTGTGTAAATATACCATATTTTCTGTATCCATTCCTCCTTTGAGGGGCATCTGGGTTCTTTCCAGCTTCTGGCTATTGTAAATAAGGCTGCTATGAACATAATGGAGCATGTGTCTTTATTGCATGCTGGGGAATCCTTTGGGTATATGCCCAGGAGAGGTATAGCAGGGTCCTCCGGAATTGTCATGTCCAGTTTTCTGAGGAACCTCCAGACTGATTTCCACAGTGGTTGTACCATCTTACAGCCCCACCAGCAGTGGAGGAGTGTTCCTCTTTCTCCACATCCTCGCCAACACCTGCTGTCTCCTGAGTTTTTGACCTTAGCCATTCTGACTGGTGTAAGGTGAAATCTCAGAGTTGTTTTGATCTGCATTTCCCTAATGACTAATGATATTGAGCACTTCTTAAGGTGTCTCTCGGCCATCCGAATTTCTTCAGGTGAAAATTCTTTGCTTAGATATGTACCCCATTTTTTAATAGGGTTATTTGGTTCCCTGGGGTCTAACTTCTTGAGTTCTTTGTATATATTGGATATTAGCCCTCTATCAGATGTGGGGTTGGTGAATATCCTTTCCCAATTTGATGGCTGCTGTTTTGTCCTTTTAACAGTGTCTTTGCCTTACAGAAACTTTGTAATTTTATGAGGTCCCATTTGTCAATTCTTGATCTTAAAGCATAAGCTATTGGTGATCTGTTCAGGAACTTTTCCCCTGTGCCCATGTCCTCAAAGGTCTTCCCCAGTTTCTTTTCTATTAGTTTCAGTGTGTCTGGTTTTACATGGAGGTCCTTGATCCACTTGGAGTGAAGTTTAGTACATGGAGATAAGAATGGATCAATTCGCATTCTTCTGCATGCTGACCTCCAATTGAACCAGCACCATTTGTTGAAAAGACTATCTTTTTTCCACTGGATGTTTTTGGCTCCTTTGTCGAAGATCAAGTGACCATAGGTATGTGGATTCATTTCTGGATCTTCAATTCTATTCCATTGGTCCACTTGTCTGTCACTGTGCCAATACCATGCAGTTTTTAACACTGTTGCTCTGTATTATTGCTTGAAGTCAGGGATACTGATTCCCCCAGAATTTCTTTTGTTGTTGAGAATAGTTTTAGCTATCCTGGATTTCTTGCTATTCCAGATGAATTTGAGAATTGCTTTTTCTAACTCTGTGAAGAACTGTGTTGTGATTTTGATGGGGATTGCATTGAATCTATAGATTGCTTTTGGCAAGATGGCCATTTTAACTATATTAATCCTGCCAATCCACGAGCATGGCAGATTTTTCCATTTTCTGAGGTCTTCTTCGATTTCCTTCTTCAGAGACCTGAAGTTCTTGTCATATAGATCTTTCACTTGTTTGGTTAGAGTCACACCAAGATACGTTTTATTGTTTGTGGCTATTTTGAAGGGTGTCATTTCCCTAACTTCTTTCTCAGTCTGCTTATCCTTTGAGTATAGGAAGGCAACTGATTTGCTTGAGTTGATTTTATAACCAGCCACTCTGCTGAAGTTGTTTATCAGCTGTGGGAGTTCTCTGGTGGAGGTTTTCGGGTCACTTAAGTAGACTATCATGTCATCTGCAAATAGTGATAATTTGACTTCTTCCTTTCAAATTTGTATCCGCTTGACCTCCTTATGTTGTCTAATTGCTCTAGCTAGAACTTCAAGTACTATATTGAAAAGATATGGAGAGAGAGGGCAGCCTTGTCTAGTCCCTGATTTTAGTGGGATTGCTTCAAGTTTCTCTCCATTTAGTTTGATGTTGGCTACCAGTTTGCTGTATATTGCTTTAACGATGTTTAGGTATGGGCCTTGAATTCCTGTTCTTTCCAATACTTTTAGCATGAAAGGATGCTGGATTTTGTCAAATGCTTTTTCTGCATCTAATGAGATGATCATATGTTTTTTTTTTCTTTGAGTTTGTTTATGTAGTGGATAGCATTGATGGATTTCCTTATATTGAACCATCCCTACATCCCTGGGATGAAGCCTACTTGATCATGGTGGATGATCGTTTTGATGTGTTCTTGGATTCGGTTGGCAAGAATTTTATTAAGTATTTTTGCTTCAATATTCATAAGAGAAATTGGCCTGAAGTTCTCTTTCTTTGTTGGATCTTTGTGTGGTTTTGGTATCAGCGTAATTGTGGCTTCATAGAACGAGTTGGGTAGAGTTCCTTCTGTTTCTATTTTGTGGAATAGTTTGAAGAGTATTGGTGTTAGGTCTTCTATGAAGGTCTGATACAACTCTGCACTGAAGCCATCTGGTCCCGTGCTTTTTTTGGTTAGGAGACTTTCTATGACCCCTTTTATCTCTTCAGGAGATATGGGACTGTTTAGTTGATCTATTTGATCCTTATTTAGTTTTGGTGTCAGATATCTGTCTAGGAAACTGTCTGTTTCCTCCAGATTCTCCAGTTGAGTATAGGCTTTTGTAGTAGGATCTAATGATTTTTTTTGAATTTCCTCAGTTTCTGTTGCTATATCTCCCTTTCCATTTCTAAGTTTGTTAATCTGGATACTGTCTCTGTGTCCTTTGGTTAGTCTGGCTAAGGGTTTATCTATCTTGTTGATTTTCTCAAAGAATGAGCTCCTGGTTTTGTTGATTCTTTGGATGGTTCTCTTTGTTTCTACTTGATTGATTTCAGCCCTGAGTTTGATGATTTCCTGCCTTCTACTCCTCCTGGGAGAAATAGCTTCTTTTTGTTCCAGGGCTTTCAGGTGTGTCATTAAGCTGTTAGTGTATTCTCTCTCCATTTTCTTTTTGGAGGCACTCAGGGCTATGAGTTTTCCTCTTAGCACTGCTTTCATTGTGTCCCATAGATTTGGGTATGTTGTGTCTTCATTTTCATTAAGTTCTAAAAAATCTTTAATTTCATTCTTTATTTCTTCCTTGACCAAGGTATCATTGAGTAGAATATTGTTCAGTTTCTATGTGTATGTGGATTTTCTGTTGTTTTTGTTGCTATTGAAGACCACTTTTACTCCATAGTGATCTGATAGGAGGCATGGGATTAGTTCGATCTTCTTATATTTGTTGAGGTCTGTCTTGTGACCAATTATATGGTCGATTTTATATGGAGAAGGTAGCATGAGGTGCTGAGAAAAAGGTATATTCTTTTGCTTTAGGATAGAATGTTATATATATATATATATCTGTTAACTCTAATTGGTCCAAAGCTTCAATTAGTTTCATTGTGTCCCTGTTTAGTTTCTGTTTACCTGATCGGTCCATTGAGGAAAGTACAGTGTTGAAGTCACCCACAATTATTGTGTTAGGTGCAATGTGTGCTTTGAGCTTTAATAAAGTGTCTTTTATGAATGAGGGTACCCTTGCATTTGGAGCATAGATGTTCAGGATTGAGAGTTCTTCTTGATGTATTTTTCCTTTGACCAGCAAGAAGTGTCCCTCAGAGTCTCTTTTGATGACTTTGGGTTGAAAGTCAATTTTATCTGATATTACAATGGCTACTCCTGCTTGTTTCCTGAGACCATTTGCTTGTAAAATTGTCTTCCAGCCTTTTACTCTAAGGTAGTGTTTGTCTTTGACCCTGAGGTGTGTTTCCTGTATGCAGCAAAATGCATGGTCCTGTTTACGTATCCAGTCAGTTAGTTTATGTCTTTTTATTGGGGCATTGAGTCCATTGATGTTAAGAGATATTAAGGAATAGTGATTGTTACTTCCTGTCATTTTTGACGTTATTTTTTAAATTTGATTGGTTAACTTCTTTTGGGTTTGATGAAAGGTTACTATCTTGCTTTTTCCAGGGTGAAGTTTCCCTCCTTGTATTGGTGTTTTCCTCCTATTATCCTTTGTAGGGCTGGGTTTGTGGATATATATTGGGTAAACTTGGTTTTGTCATGGAATATCTTAGTTTCTCCATCTATGGTGATTGAGAGTTTTGCTGGATATAGTAGTTTTGGTTGGCATTTGTGTTCTCTTAGAGTCTGCATGAGATCTGCCCAGGATCTTCTAGCCTTCATAGTCTCAGGTGAAAAATCTGCTGTGATTCTGATAGGTCTTCCTTTATATGTTACTTGGCCTTTTTCTCTTACTGCCTTTAATATTCTTTCTTTGTTTAGTACATTTGGTGTTTTGATTATTATGTGATGGGAAGTATTTCTGTTCTGGTCCAATCTGTTTGGAGTTCTGTAGGCTTTTTGTATATTCATGGGCATCTCTCTCTTTAGGTTAGGGAAGTTTTCTTCCATAATTTTATTGAAGATATTTGCTGACCCTTTAAGTTGTAAATCTTCACTCTCATCTATGCCTATAATCCTTAGGTTTGGTCTTCTCATTGTGTCCTGGATTTCCTGGATATTTTGGGTTACAAGCTTTTTTGCATTTTGCATTTTCTTTAACTGTTGAGTCCATGGTTTCTATGGTATCTTCAGCATCTGAGATTCTTTCTTCTCTCTTGTATTCTGTTGTTGATATTTGCATCTATGTCCCCTGATTTCTTCCCAAGGCTTTCTATCTCCAAAGTTGTCTCCCTTTGAGTTTTCTTAGTTGTTTCTACTTCTGATTTTAGATCCTGGATGGTTTTGCTTAGCTCCTTCACTTGCTTGTTTGTGCTTTCCTGTAATTCTTTAAGAGATTTTTGTGTTTCCTCTTTCATGACCTTGGCATGTTGACCAAAGTTCTCCTGTATTTCTTTAAGTGTTTTTCTGCGCTTCCTCCTTATTGGCTTTTGTATTCTCCTGAATTTCTTTCAATGATTTTTGTGTTTCCCTTGCAAGGGCTTCTAACTTTTGATCCATTTTCTCTTGAATTTCTTTAAGTATGTCCTTCATGTGCTCCTGTACCAGCATCATCACCAGTGATTTTAAATCCAAGTCTTGTTTTACTGGTGTGATGGGGTATCCAGGACATGCTGTTAAAGGAGAATTGGGTTCAGATGTTGCCATATTGCCTTGATTTCTGTTAGTGACATTCCTGCATTTGCCTTTTGCCATCTAGTTCTCACTGGTGTTAGTTGGTCTTGTCAATGCTGGACTCACCAGTGCAAGCTGCCTCTTCCCAGGTGGCCTCTGGTGCACAGCTTACCTCCTGCACTGCCTGGAGACAGGGTGCTGTTGCCTAGGCTGTTCAGATCCTGAAGCAGACACCTGAAGGCTCTTGCAGGGGCCTGCTGGATTCACCAGAGCACACTGACTTCTCCCAGCTGGCCTCCGGGAAGCCCCTCTTGCTTCTTGCAGGACCTGGAGATGTGGCGTTGCTGCTCAGGCTGATCTGGATCAGGAAGTGGAGAGATCTGAGGACTCCCGCCAGAGGCCCGCCAGAGGCCTCAGGACTGGAACCTAAGCTCAGTGCCATGGGAGCAAGCTGTGCGCTCCCAGACTGCCTCTGGGTGCACACCTGGTCTCCTGCACTTCCTGGAGACCGAGTGCCGTGGCCCAGGCTGTTCAGATCCTGAAGCAGACACCTGAAGGCTCCCGCAGGGGCCTGCTGGATTCACCAGAGCACACTGACTTGGACATATTTTCTTAATTGAGTTTCTCTATTCTCAGATGAATTTAGGTTATATCAAGTAGACATAAAACTATCCAGCATAGTATTCTATTCTCTGGTTTTAAGAGAAATTATTTTTTAAGTACATTTTTAGTTTTATACCACACCATACATTTTGATAGATAGGGTCTGACCATTTTCTGAAATACCCTCAAAACACTCTTCCCATTATCCCAGGTTAAAGTACTCAGGTTCTCTTGAGCATTGCATATATCTTTACCAATTTTGTTTGCAACTTTAAATGTGCTCTTTTTCTGGACATACTGCACATGGCTAGCAACAACCTTGTCCAAGCCTGAATGTTAGGCTGTGCGCAATTTTCCTTGACAAATTAGGTAGTTCATTACTTTTGAGTTGAGTCTCACTCATATTTCCAGGACAGAAGCAAAACATAGAGAAGTACTTTGGCAGAATGTAAAGTGAATGGCCTTCATTCCAAGAAAAATAAAGTCCTTATCTTTTATCTGTCAAGTCTATTGCTAGTAAAATCCTTGTTCTCATCTGAAACTTCTTGAGAACAATCTTTACTGTCCACATTTTCAATGGCATTTGTGTCTTCCAAACTACTATAAGAATCCCCTGAATCCTATGGCTTCTCTAGAATTTTACCACCCCTCCCCCAAACAAGTTCAAATGCTCTAAGAAGTAGATGGTCACATTTATCAAAACAATAACCCCACTCCTGTTACTAATATTTTGCATTAGTTACTTTTTCATAGCTATGACAAAAACCTGTTAAAAATAACAGGAAAATAAGGGAGGAAAATTAATTTCTGTTTATTATTTCAGAAAGTTTCAATAACTCATGACAGGAGAGACTGATGAATTCATAGAAGTGGCAACAAGTGGCCTAGTCTCCTCACATCTCAGCAGACAAAAAGACAAAGAGAGTGCTGGAACCAAGACTAAGTGGCACAGTTCTACATCTGTTCTACTTCTGATAACCAGTCCCAATCCTGAAAAGGTACCATAGCCTCCCAAAACAATGCCACCAGCTGGGGGAAAATTATTCAAGATATGCCCCTAAGAGAGACATTTAAGATTCAAAACATAGAAAAGGCAATCTAATGTTCTCACTGTTCATGTGAGAAAGCAGAGTTTGGAAAAACTAAGTGGCATATTTGATGTCAAGCAGCTGATAAATTAAATAGTAGGACGAGGTGTTAACACTCTTGTCTGAGATATTTCACTCTGAAATCTGAGACATGTTTACTATTTAGACACCACCAGGACATAATGCAATGTTACCCCACTACTTTAGCATCTGGCAGCATTTCAGAGAGCAGAAACAAATCCACATTACCGAGGGTTTTAAGCTCAAGGAAGTTCCAAGGCTGTTGTCAAACCACCAAAGGACTTACCTATGGCAGAGATAGTATATTTTGTTCCCACACACATTATAATGTGTTACATAACTGCTATGCAGAGGACAATGGAACAGTTAGGCCTTTTATCAGTTGAGAACTCATCTTAGGATATAGTAAGTGCTTTGTTTGGGAAGTTATGCTGGGTTAAGTGTCCCTCTCTGGAACATGTGGCAAACTACAAGAGATTCATAAGATCATTTACAGTTTTAAGAGTCGATGATCTTTGAGACTGAGACAGAACTCCAAGCAAATCTAACACCTTTGTCCAAGTTTTCATCAGGGATTAATTTGTTAATTCCTTCACAAGGAAAGACTCCTTTGTAAGACATTTTGATGGAGGAAGGTAAGAGCTAGAAGAAGAAATTTTAGGAGCATGGTGGTCTTAAAAGATGTAGGAAGCCAAAGCTCCAGCACAGAAATACTAGAGGTAGGCATCAGAGTCCAGAACTAAAGGCAAAGATGAAGAGAGATGTGGCAGCAAGAGAAGCCCCCTTGATGACATAGAGAACCAGGACAGTGACAAGCCTCATGCAGAAAATCAACACACATTTTAGAAAACTCATCTGACAGGATGTCATGTTAACAGCATTCATGCCCTAAGATGTTACTGAAGAAAGAAAATACAGCTATACATTGGCTCCCACATGACAATGTGTGGCCCAGATGTTTCCATCATGATCTGGGACAGCCACATAAGGACCCCAGAACTCCTGGTGTCCTTCCCAGTATGGGGACCTCATCTTGAAGATACCTGCAATGGCTGGGTTCTGCAAGCCTTAGCTGACACTGGCCCTGTGCACACCAACCCCTCACATGAAGCCTCAGCTGGGCCTTACCACCAACAGATGGAGCGTTTGTTGACGCTCCGGTGACAGCTTGAAAACTCATCTCCTCCCTCCAAGCCGGCCCGCTCCACCTCGTCTTCCCATCTGCCATCTCATTTTAAACCTAGCAGAACAACTCAGCTAGAGCAATTCCGACTTTTTCCATCTGTGCCGAGTTAATTAAGAGGGTAATGAGAGCTGGGAATGAACGAGGCCTGCATTAATTCAAGATATGATTAAGAGAAACATTTCTAAAATATATATGTGCATGCAAAGTGAGGCCGAATTATGTGGGTGTGCACCCCAGGCCACCTGCCTCATGGTGTCTGCAAACACACAAGGCCACCATTGGAGAACTTGAAGGAATCAGCAGGATAAGGACCAAGTTACATATAGCAGGTGGTACCAGGGGGTGGGGCACAGAAGACAACACAGAGAATGCCCCTATAGTCTATTACCTGCTGAGACCCTCCACCAACACCTTTGTATTCCCACTTAGTATGTACCTGGTCCAGGACACACGTGATGCCAGTAGTAGCAAGGGCTTCTCTTTAGTAAAAATCCCATTATTTATGTAAGCTCTCATCTAAAATAGTCTCAGATACATCAGAAATTTCTCTAAAGATCAACAGAATAAAATCCGCAGTCCCAAATTCATGCATACATATATTAATCTCTCAAAGAAAAGAAAACCAAAAATCCCAAACAAACAAAGACTATGATGATGGTACCATTGATAACATTTATATTTTATCAGTAAAGAAACTCAGATTCAGAGTTATTGAAAGACTTGTCCAAGGGATCAGTGAGGGTATGGCAGAGATAAGATTTTAGCTAAGATCTCAATGACTTGAAAACTAAACTATCCTGCTAAGTAATGCTAGCCCCAGAGCTCAAACAGATGAACAATGAGCACAGTGTTATGCTTTGAGAATAGAGGGAAGGGGGTGGGGGGAGGTCTTAACTGATCTTGTATGAGTAAAGAAGAAGGAATCAGGGAAGGCCTCCTGGAATGGGAAGAGTCAAGCCAGGCCAATTCTGCCATAATCTAGATTCAACTTCTAGTTACTGAGTTGTCCTGAATACCAAACAATACACCAATTATTTAATGTGCTTCAAGTCATTAACCTCCCTAACCTGATACAAGCATCAATGGTCCCATATAATGAATGGAAAGACTAGAAGGATCAACAACCATGTCCTCTGAGTTTGTGAGCAAAGACAGAATGTATCCTAAAGTCACTCTGATGCTAAAAGTAACCAGGATATATATAGTACAAAGTAGGATGGAATGAGCAAAGGAGGCGAATGCCCTAGAGACATCAGCACAAGACAAGGTTTAAAACACCCAGAAGTTCATGGCCCTTCTGTCAGGAATCTAGAATCCCAGATTCAAGTCCCTCTGTCAAGCTTCCACAAATGCATAGCAATAACTCGCCTTCTTCATCTGTCCCAATGGCCTGACAACCCCTTTGATCTAGGATTTCATGACCATGACCAATGTGTATTCACAATCAGGTAGAATGACTCTAGCAAGTGCATAGGTATCCTCTCTGTGAACTGACCATGTTTTTTCTTCTTCTCCAGCCTAGAAAGGCAAGCTTACATACTCTAGCATGTTTCCAAAGTCCATAACAATTTATCACTGATTTTCCTTCTTACAATTCCTCAACCCCACACTACTATATGCTTGAATACATAGAGAAGCCTGAGTGGCCTGCAGAAAGTCATCACCATTAAGTTATTTTATTCTCAACTTCCATCCTTGAAGCTAGAAGCAAGGGAGTAATACTAAGCTCCCATTATAATATAGGTTTGACCATTGATGATCACCATGTCCTGCATATTACCAACATTTCTGTAGTCATAGACTAAACCTTTATCATCCTACTATTATAAGCTCAGGTCCCCAAACTCAATAATTCAGATAAAGAGATAAGTAATAGTGAAAACAAGAGAAATGATGTTTACTCAGTAAGGCCAAACTGAGAAGATGTACAAATAAATAAATCCAGTGACATGCCATCCTAACTCTGGTCCATCTTTGGTATCCAAACATGAAGGTTAAGTTTAAAAAGAGAGCAAAAGATACACATGACTAAACAATCCTGATCAAGGTTAAGGTATGGTGCCACTCATCATCATTGTCTCTCCTTTAGTCTTGAAAGCAAGCTGGTTCTTCTCTCTGGAGGGGACCCAGATAGGATCACACAGGGCCTAAGATCAGTGGAGCAGCTGGGAGGGAAGTCTTCCTGCTGCCACTTGCACCAGGGAGCTGGGAGACTCCACAGCCTTTTGTGCATAGCCTGCCCTGAGGGAGTGATCTCCCAGCAGAATTTCACTTTTGAGTACAGAGGTGAGATCTCCACCTTCTCTCTGGAGGGCATCCCAGCTAGGAGCACATAGGGCCTAAGATCAGTGGAGCAGCTGGGACAGAAGTCTTTCTGCCCAGTGCCATTTGCACCAGGGAGCTGGGAACTCCACAGTCTTCTGTGTATAGCCCGGGGGGGGGGGGGGGGCGAGAGAAAGAGAGAGAGAGAGAGAGAGAGAGAGAGAGAGAGAGAGAGAGAGAGAGAGAGAGAGATCTTCCAGCAATGCTTTCACTTTTGAGCTTAGAGGAGTAAGGACACAGTCTTACTGGACCACAGGAAGAACAAACTATAGCCCGAGACAAGAATACCAACTAGCACCAGATAGCAAAAGGCAAGCACAAGAACCCTATCAATACAAACCAAGGCCACATGGCAACGTCAGAACCCAGTTCTTAAGTCTGGGATACCCCAACACACCGGAAAAGCAGGAGTTAGATTTAAAATCCTATCTCATGATGCTAATAGAGGGCTTCAAGAAAGACTTAAATAACTCCCTTAAAGAAATACAGGCGACCATCGGTCAGCAGGTAAAAGCCCTTAAAAAGGAAACACAAAAATCCCTTAAAGAAATGCAGGAAATCATGGGTCAACAGGCAGAAGCCCTTATAGACGAAATACAAAAATCCCTTAAAGAATTACAGGAAAACACAAACAATCAAGTGAAGGAATTGAACAAAACCATCCAGGATCTCAAGTAGAAACAATGAAGAAATCACAAAGTGAGACATCTCTGGAGATAGAAAACCATGGAAAGAATTCAGGAGTCATAAATGCAAGCATCAGCAACAGAATACAAGAAATAGAAGAAAGAACCTCAGGTGCTGAAGATACCATAGAAAACATTGACTCAACAGTCAAAGAAAATGAAAAATGCATAAAGCTGGTAACTCAAAATATCCAGGAACTCCAGGACACAATGAGAAGACCAAACCTAAGGATTGTAGGTATAGACTAGAGCGAGGATTTACATCTTTAAAGGCCCAGTAAATATCTTCAACAAAATTGTAGAAGAAAACTTCCCTAACCTAGAGAAGGAGATGCCCATGAACATACAAGAAGCCTTCAGAACTCCAAAAAGACTGAACCAGAACAGAAAATCCTCCCAGCACATAATAATCAAAACACCAAATTCACTAAACAGAGAAAGAATATTAAAAGCAGTAAGGGAAAAAGGGCAAGGAACTTATAAAGTCAGACCTATCAGAATTACACCAGACTTCTCACCAGAGACGATGAAAGCTAGAAGGTCCTGGGCAGACCTCATACAGACTCTAAGAGAACACAAAGGCCAGCCCAGGCTACTCTACCCAGCAAAACTCTCATCATCATAGATGGAGAAACCAAGATAGTCCATGATAAAACCAAATTGGCAATACCTCATTTAGAGAAGTGGGCTCCCTCCCTGACTGGGACCAGGATCCAGCTTTTTCCTTTGCCCCTTTCCCAGCATGAGATTCATAAGAAATGCAAATTCCTTGGTGACCATTATTTCAATGGTCAGTGTCCTAGTTAGTGTTATAATTACTATGATAAAACACTATGGCCAAAGCAACTTAAAGATAAAGGAGTTTAATTTGGCTTACAATTCTATATCACTATTCATCACTGAAGGAAGCTGGGATAGGAACTCAAAAAAGCCAGGAACAAAGAGGAAAGAACTGATGCAGGGCCATGGAGGGATACCGATTCTTGACATACCCATGGTGACTTGCTCAGTCTGTCTTATTCTAGAACCCTGAACCGCCAACCCAAGTGTAGCACTACCCACAATGGATTGGGTCCTCCCCTATCAATCATTAATTAAGAAAATCCCCTACAGCCTATCTTATGAAGATAATCTCTCAACCAATACTCCCTCCTTTCAGATGACTTTATTGTGTGTTAAGTGGACATAAAACTAACCAGCTCAGTTGGAGAGACAAGAGACATTATATCCCTCTATAAAATATCTTCCTCCCACCAGTTCCAGAGATTATCTCTAAAATTCATTTTGACCTCCTCCCCTCCTAGCTTGTCTTCTTCCATCCAGGTTCTACCTCTTCTACTTCTCATTCCAACCTTCCTACCACTGCTCCTTCTCTCCCAGGCCCCCTCCAGACCCTACTCTGTACCCAGTAGAATAACATAATTCCTTTGGTGTAGGTCAGTGGACTATAAGAGGAAACCTGGTGAGGTTTAGTTGGTTTGGAAGCCCTGGGACCCAAAGGGATGGTACTTGCTTCACCGGCTCCTGGCACCAAGCTACTGGCACATAGCCACAGCCCCCATAGAGAGAATTGTGACATCAGTCATGCAGGGGTAGTGTTGCCACACACCTCCACATACAGATTAGGTACCCCTAGCATCTCAGACCAAGCCAATAGGAAGCATCTGCTGTCAGACCCCAACCCATTCCAAAACTGTATATAAGATCCTATCCAGAAGGAAAATAGGTATGTGAAAATTATTCCATCACCTAAGAGCATCTGTCACATAAGCGCTGTAACACTTTCTGGGAAGAGTATGGTCTCCCAAGGCTTTCTCCACTAGAAGCTCACCTGTACCTCCATGTGGTAGCTGAGCCTGAGCCCTCAGAGGCACTGTAGGCAGCAGTTGCACTTCTCTCTCCCTACTTGTACACTTTGCCCTTTGCTTGATTGCTCCAGATATCTCCTCAGATAGAGTCTGGTACAAAGACCAGCACTTTGGGCATAGACAGTGTGCTTTTTTTTTTTTTTATAGAAGACAATCTAATTCACAAACCAATACACATTTCAAATAAACCATTTAGGCATCTGAAAAAGAATGTATGATTTTAAAGATGTGTAAAATTCAACAAGGAAATATACATACAATCTTATTTTTGAACAGTGCTGTTGCTATCCAGTCACTGTGAAGGCAAACTGAAACCCTTCCAGAGGCCTAAAAAAAAGAAGACCATAAGAACACATCAGAAGTCTTTCCAAACTATGAATCCAATAGTCTGATCTGGGTAGATTTTTTTTCTCTGCATTCAGGATGTGCTTGTTGTCTTGGAGAAGAGAGAAACGTGTTTGTGCTGGCCCCCCTTTTTAGTCATCAGATGCTCATGACTAGGGACAGGCCTTGGAAATGGTCTCTGCCCCTGGAACTCACTGCTTCCAGACTCTGTGTCTGCTGTGATGGGCTGATCTCATGAACCTAAGAGAGTCCTTGGGGTCTTTCCCTACTGGACTTTCCCTTAAAAAGGCTGATACTATCAAGTCTTATGATTTGCCTGTGAAGTGTCCCTCATTGTCATATGCAGTGGGACACTTGACCCATCACTGCTGGTGGTACTGCTTGGAGAGGTTGAGCTAGCTTTCAGACTGTGGCCCAACTAGCAGAAATGAGTTGACATAAGGACAGGCCTAGGAAATGGTATCTGCCCCTAGAACTCACTGCTTCCTTAACAAAGACGTGAGAGGCTCTAGCACATGTTGTAGATGCTGAGAATTCTGCCATGCTTTCTCTGCCATATTGGACCAAAATTACAGGCCAAAGCAAGTCTTACCCTACCCAATCCAGTAAATTTGTTCTGTCAGAAATTTTGTCACAGCTAAGAAAAAGTCATACACAAACTCAGCACTAGAGTGTGTCTGGCACTGTGATAAACCTAAATGTATAGTTCCTAGGTCATCAAAGTTGCTTTGTAGGAGGAATGTGTTAGAACTTGGAGCTCTGCACTAGAGAAGTCCTAGAGTCCTGTCAAGAAACTTGGAAAGGCAATTACAGTGAAGTTTCAGGAGATGGGAGTGCTGACAGAAATACAGAGGGAAGATGGTGCTCATGAGCTTCAGACAGGAATCAAATCTCTCAGGAGCCATTAATGATGCATCCTGACAAAGAATTTGCCAGCTTCATTCCTATGTTCTGAAATTTTGAGTTGGTTAAATTGAAAAGTAATGAACGAATTTAACTGGCAGAGTGAATTTTAACTTTAAAACTGTAGCATGGTCATTGCTCACTATTTTTAGGAAGTTTTACAATGCAAATTGAGCAAAAAGGTGTGATAAAAATGTGTACTTTGATAAGGAAAGGAATTAGAGCCCATTTAAAGTTGCAGACAAGGTGGGTGCAGATCAAACAAAAAAAAAAGTCAAACCCTATATTTGTTAAGATGAGTTGTATCAATGAGAAATCACAGACCGCAATGAGACAGTAAGAAAGGCATCTTGAGAATGAGACCCAGTCCATTGAAGGCTCTAATATGCAAAGAATCAAACTCCTTTGAAAAGTTCTCACTTGAGAGGAAGGTTTTCAACTAGGGTTATGTAGAAAGAATGTCAACTCCCTTTTTAGAATTTCTGTAGACATGTTTTCTGCAAGGTTAGACAATCAGATACACAGCCATGGTCCAAGGCAATACAGATGTATCTCAAGCTAGCAGCAAATATTGGTGTCATATGGTAGTTGTTTCTCAGACACACAAAATGCAAGTTTCAGAGTTGTGAAGGATTTTTCCAAGATTTTCAAAAAACAACTGATAAGAACAGGTAATGTCTAGCAGGATTGGAGAGTCTCTGTGTTGAGCTCCTGAACAAGCTATAGAATGGAGATTCCAAGATGGTGGGGATGTGAAAATTTCTGGCAAGGAAAGACATGGCAAGGAAAGCCACAAGCATTAAGTGAGGCTGGCCTAAGGGAGAACGCCTTGCTGTGGGCATCACGGCAAGATGGGGCTAACCAATCCCACTGCATCCCACATGGGCACACTGTGTTCCCAGGTAAGGGACTCAGAGCGGCAGAATGTTTACCCAGCTGGCTTGGTGTCTTGGTTTAATTTTGTCACTCCTCACTGTGCTCCCATCCTTCCCTTTTGGAATGATAATATTTACTCTGTATATCAGAAAGGTTATTTGCTACAATTATCTTATTTTAACACAGACTCATGGCTAAGAGAATATCTCAACTCTCATAGGTAACTTTGGATTTTGGATCTTTTGCCAATATTGGAAGAATTAAACAATGGAGACTTATAAGTTCATATGCACATAGCCAACATTATACGAACTGAACAGATGATATTTATATATTTAGGAGAGAGAGAGTGTGTGTGTGTGTGTGTGTGTGTGTGTGTGTATGTGTGGTTGTCAACAATTAAAATACAAGAGAGACCATTAATTTAAGAAGAGTCAAAATAGTATATGAATGGGGTTAAAGAAAGAAAAGGGAAGGAGAGATATGGTATAATTATACTATAATTTCAAAACTTTAAAAACTATTATAAACCACCATGAAGCTTTTAACATAAGAGTGAATCCATTTTACATTGTAAGATGTTCATGGGCCTGTGGTTCATGAGCCTGAAATGTCTTCCGGAGGCTTTATGTATTTGAACACTTGGTCCCCATGAGATAGCACTAACATTCTGAAAGATTACAGGAACTAGAAACTAGGACCATGGTTTACTTAGTAGACATGGGTATACAAGCTGGTTTTGTATGTCAACTTAACACAGGCTGGAATTATCACAGAGAAAAGAGCTTCGATTGGGGAAATGCCTCCATGAGATCCAGCTGTGGGGCATTTTCTCAATTAGTGATCAAGTGGGGAAGGGCCCCTTGTGGGTGGTACCACCTTTGAGCTGGTGTTCTTGGGTTCTATAAGAGAGCAGGCTGAGCAAGCCAAGGAAAGCAAGCCAGTAAGGAACATCCCTCCATGGCCTCTGCATCAGCTCCTGCTTTCTGACCTGCTTGAGTTCCAGTCCTGACTTCCTTTAGTGATGAACAGCAATGCAAAAGTGTAAGCTGAATAAACCCCTTCCTCCCCAACTTGCTTCTTGGTCATGATGTTTGTGCAGGAATAGAAACCCTGACTAAGACAATGGGTAACCAACAGTGTGCCTCAAAGTTAACTTCGGCTTCTAGTTTGTCTGATGTCTCTGCTTCCTGCTGCAAGATGCCTCTACCACACACTACTGCAACTATGACCCTTCCATGCCTTCATATGATATACTGAGACTGACAGTCACAATAAGTCTTCCCTCATAGGCTGGCTTTTGGTTACTGTTCTATTGCTAGAAAGAGATGCCATGATAAAGCAACTGATCCTGTGTGAAATAGATCGTTAAATTAGGGGCTTGCTTATAGTTTCAGATTAGTCCCTGGGCAGTATGGCCTGGAGCATGTAGCATGCATGATACTGGGACAGTAGCTGAGAAATTTACATCTTGGTCCAAGGAAGTGGGGAAGAGGAAAGGAGATGGTAGGAATAGATGGAGGGTGGACAGAGAGAGAGAGAAAAGAGGTATAAGGCCTGGTATAGACTTTTAAAACTTTAAAGACAACTCTCAGCAGCACACCTTCTCCAACAAGGCCACTTCCTTAGCCTTATAAAATGCCACTCTCTGGTGACTAAGCATTCAAATCTATGAGCCTCTGAGGGTCATTCTTATTCAAACCACCATACTCGTTTATATTGCTTTGTCAGATATTTTAGTTACAGCAGATAGAAAAGCAGCTGATATATCAGGTTTTCAAAAACAATGGAGCAGCATTCACTTCATCTTCATTAAGGCGGTCACTACCTTGGCAGCATAGTTCAGCGAGAGTTTGATTCCCAGAATACCCATAAAAACACAGGAAGAAAGCAAGGTCATGAAGCTGACCTCTAACCTCCACACATATACTATGTCATGCACACCCATGCACAGAGTTGGGGGAGGAATCTACTCCAGTCTGAGCTCAGTAAATGGTCACTCTTGTGCTGTAAAATACAATATAACCAGGACTTACTTTGCTAACCAGACCCCGGACCACCTTCTCTGTAAACTGGCAGTATCTTGTCAAAAGTATGTGAGGAAACAAAAAGTGTCACATATAGCAAAATATTTCCTAAGCAGGCATGCATATATGGGTATGAGAGTCCAAGCTCTGCCTAGGAAATTGTTGTGCCTTGGGGAAGGCTCGGGTATCCCTTCTGAGAAATCATAGTTGGCCACAAGACTTCAGAATAACGCATTGTTTCTTGTTGCTATGATAGTCTACTAGTTTCCTTTTTGATGGTTGAGATAAACAAGGAAACTAGTGCCTTTGTTATCTCATTAAACTTGACTTGTCAGACAGAAAAAAAAAAAAAGAGTATCAAGAATCCTCAAAAGAGACCAAAGAGATAGCTCAGTGGTTAATAGCACTTGATGCTCTTCCTGGGGACAGAGGTTCAATTCTCAGCATCCACCTGTAAGGTAACAACCATTTTTAACTCCAGTTCGAGGAGATCTGATGCCCCTTTCAGTCCTCCATGGGCACTGAATGCATGATATACACTCAGACAAAACACAAATACATAGGATGGAGAGATGGGACAGTGGGTAAGAGCACCAACAACTCTTCCAGAAGTCCCAAGTTCAAATCCCAGCAACCACATGGTGTCTCACAATCATCTGAAATGGGATCTGATTCCCTCTTCTAGTGTGTCTGAAGGCAGTTATAGTGTACTCATATACATAAAATAAATAAAAATCTTTTTAAAGAAACCACAAATACAGTTAAAACAAATAATGGAAAAAACTTATAATAGAAAAAGTTTTCCAGAAGGCACCAGTGAAATTAACTCACCCAAAAGAACATTTGTGTTCACATCAATGTGACCATGTCACCAGCTGGCAGATGCATGGTAGCTATGGAGATTAGGGGTCAAACAGTACTTAAAATGTGTCTCCATCATATTAACTCTCTTATATTACAAAGAAGAAAAGCTAAAAGCTACATGATGCCTTTTCAGTGGGTGTTCTGAAGACAAAGAGACATCAATGAGATGCATTAATATGAGGCTCAGAATAAGTGAAGCATCAGTCATTTCCTGTCACTTCAAGAGGTTGTTCTCAACACAGTGACTAGTCTCATAGGCAAGTGGAAAAGTTGGGGCTGTGGCTGCAGCCATACCCTCTGAACAACACCTCAGGTTGTGTGCCCATTAAGTTCATAGACAGACTCATGACTTTCTCATCCTAGTTGTTTCTGGTCTCTTATAAGTGACCAGTGCCCTCTACTAAATCCTCTCTTACTTCCATAGGATTCTGTTACCATACGTCAATCTGAAAACAAAACCAGTAAGAGTATTCACCTTTATCCAGGCTCTGCAGAAGATTCCAGAAGTCAAGAAGAATGACACAGTTCAACCCAGATAGAAGCTCACATCTCCTGACCTAACCCTGCTTCTCTCTTTCATACAAGGAGTGAAAACTATTACCACTGTGGTGAGTTACAGGTTCATTTTCCTGCTGAACATAAGGCAAGAAAAAATCTAGTAGTACTTCCTGCTACAGGAATACCCCAACTCCATCCATGTTCTGTTCAAGTTCCTATGTGGCCCTGTACTTTGGCAACAGCTGCTTGTACTGAGGGCATTTGCTGAACTGAATACATCTTAACACATGGGACCTAGGAAAGCTAGGGAATTCTACATAGCAGCTTAGGCCTACGATGTGTTGAATGTTGGAGAGCATGTATGGAAGTGAAATACAAAGGTACATGTAGTAAGGAAGAAAAAGAGATAGAAGAGACAAAAGAGAGAAATTGGGGGTAGGGGGAAAGGAGAGAACAGTCAGTTTATGGAAAGGACATTTGGAAGCCTAGAACATCTTTTACTGTAAAGTTACATCCATGCCCTTGGATTCCAGGAAGATTTTAACATCCTTACAGTAAGTCCATTTCTTTGCCTCTCCTCGTTGAGCTGTGTGTCCCTTGGAAGGCACAGAGCCCTGTGGAACAGAGACAACTCTTATAACTGTCTGTCTGGGAGACACAAAGTTTTTGACTAGACAAAAAAAAATGAGCAATTATATTGTGGGTAAAAATGAGCAAGGTACCCCTGGGTGGTGGTTGGAAAATAGTTCCCGATGACTTAAACTCAAAGCATGGAAATAAAGAGGTGGGAAACCCCACACAGTGCTTCTAAAAGAGGGTGTTGTTGTTGTTGTTGTTGTTGTCTTCGTCGTCGTCGTCGTCGTCGTCGTCGTCGTTGTTGTTGTTTGGGGAGGCAGTGCTTGGCTTGGCACTGTTCAAGGAATGAAAATATACCATCCTGTGTCTCTAGGCTCCTGGAGTTTGAAATGGAAAGAAGAAAAAAATAACAAACACATGTCTGAAAACTGTTATAAGAAAAAAAGGAAAAAAGGAAGAAAGAAGAACAAGTCTGCCAGTGGTGGTACATGGCTTTAATCCCAGCACTCTATGAGTTTGAGGCCAGCTTGGTCTAAAAGCGAGTTCCAGGACAGTTGGGGCTGTTACACAGAGAAACCCTTTCAAAAGAAAGAGAGAGAGAGAGAGAGAGACAGAGACAGAGACAGAGACAGAGAGAGAAGAGAGGAGAGAGAAGAGAGAAGGAGGAAGGAAAGAAGGAAAGAAGGAAGGAAGGAAGGAAGGAAGGAAGGAAGGAAGGAAGGAAGGAAGGAAGGAAGGAAGGAAGGAAGGAAGGAAGGAAGGAAGGAAGGAAAACCATGACCATAGGCACCCCACAGAGTGTTCTTAAAGAGAAAACAAGAAACTCAGTTTGAATGAGGAAGCCCTCTGTGAAGGGGAAGTGCAGGAGTTCAGACAGGAGAGATGAGGAATGAAGATTGGAGTGAAAACTGTTCGGAAGTCCTTGTACAGGAAAAGTAGGAGAGTGTAACAATGTCCTGGGGTGGGAACAAGATTTACAATGAAGCAGGAAAAAGATTGATTATAGAAGATTGACTAAAGAAGAGAAAAAAGAAAAAGAAAAGAAAAAGAAAAAAGAAGAGAAAAGAAAAAGAAAGACTTGCAAGAGATGGGACTAAAGAGATGGCTATGTTTAGCCCAAAGGGAAATCTCTAGAATGATGCCCAAATGTCTAGATTTTGTTCTCAGTAAATAGAGAAATGCCTCTTGAACAATATGGGAATATGATCTTCATGTGTGAACTTCAATGGATCATGGGATGTGCAGGGAACATTTGAATTTGCTCCTGGGAATAAGTAAAGCAGGGATTCTTGACCCTGCTTTACATGGCACAAGCCGGGGTTCACTCATGGAGAGCTACTAATCCCTTGTGTGAGCATAAAAATCTCAGTTCTCCTGAATGGTCAGATTGGCTGTTGCTCTAAACCTAAAGGGATCCATGCCAACTCCAGAGCAGAAGTCAGGTCAGCAGGAGGAACCACCATACAAGGCTGCTACCAAGAAATGCCTTTGCTGGAAAAAGTAGTCGCGTGATGACTTTCTCCTGTTCCTGCTGAACTTCAAAGTTTGAAATTGTAAAGCCCATGCTGGAGAGAGTAGTTTATCTGGAGGCCATTAAATGAAATAGCCGCATTATCGGCAACCAACAAATTGGGAAAAGATCTTCACCAATCCTACATCACATAGAGGGCTAATATCCAATATATATAAAGAACTCAAGAAGTTAGACTCCAGAAAACCGAACAACCCTATTAAAAACGGGGTACAGAGTTAAACAAAGAATTCTCACCTGAAGAACTTCGTATGGCGGAGAAGCATCTTAAAAAATGCTCAACTTCATTAGTCATTAGGGAAATGCAAATCAAAACAACCCTGAGATGTCACCTTACACCAGTCAGAATGGCTAAGATTAAAAATTCAGGAGACAGCAGATATTGGAGAGGGTGTGGAGAAAGAGGAACACTCCTCCACTGCTGGTGGGGTTGCAAATTGGTACAACCACTCTGGAAATCAGTCTGGCGGTTCCTCCGAAAACTGGGCACCTCACTTCCAGAAGATCCTGCTATACCACTCCTGGGCATATACCCAGAAGACTCCCCACCATGTAATAAGGATACATGCTCTACTATGTTCATAGCAGCCCTATTTATAATTGCCAGAAGTTGGAAAGAACCCAGGTATCCCTCAACAGAAGAGTGGATGCAAAAAATGTGGTATATCTACACAATGGAGTACTATTCAGCCATTAGAAACGATGAATTCATGAAATTCTTAGGCAAATGGATGGAGCTAGAGAATATCATACTAAGTGAGGTAACCCAGACTCAAAAGGTGAATCATGGTATGCACTCACTAATAAGTGGATATTAACCTAGAAAACTGGAATACCCAAAACATAATCCACACATCAAATGAGGTACAAGAAGAAAGGAGGAGTGGCCCCTGGTTCTGGAAAGACTCAGTGAAGCAGTATTCAGCAAAACCAGAACGGGGAAGTGGGAAGGGATGGGTGGGAGGACAGGGGGAGAGAAGGGGGCTTGAGGGACTTTCGGGAAGTGGGGGGCTAGAAAAGGGGAAATCATTTGAAATGTAAATAAATTACATCGAATAAAAAAAAAAGTGAAAAAAACAAAGAAATAGCCGCATTATTTAAGCCAAGAGAGCCCACAGTTACTCTCAATGTACATATGCTAAGACAAAACAAAGGACTCTTTTTTTTTAAATTATCATTAATCTTTTTTAAGAGTCCATTAGCCAACCCCCTTCAGTTCTGCCCTCTAACAGTTCCTCATCCCATTTTCATCCTCCATCTCCAAAAGGATGTCTCCATGCACCCACACATCCACATACGCCACCAGGCCTCTCCATTCCCTGGGGCCTCAAGTCTCTCAATGATTCGTTGTGTCTTCTCTCATTGAGGCCAGACCAGGCAGTCCTCTGCTGTATATGTGTTGGGGGCCTTGTTGGAGGCTCAGTGTCTAACAGATCTTGGTGGTCCTGGTAAAACAAAGGACTCTTAAAGAACAAAGAGGTTATGGGGCAGGGCAATGGTTTAGTGAGTAAGAGTGCTTGCAATGCAAGCGTGAGGACCTGAGTTCGAATCCCCAGTCAATCTCCGTCAGGCTTTTGCTTGAGTCCTTCCCTGTTACTTTGATGATGGAGCCCAATCTCTGGACAGCTGTACTATACAGAAACACTGGGAGGCTTTTGTATTTCTATTTTAATCAATTAACTTATTTACTTACTCACCTATTTATTTGTTTCTTTTAGCCTCTTGGAAAGTTCTATCACCTCCTTGGCCAGAAGAATGTCACCATTATTTTTAGGGGAGGAGGAATAGCTAAGCTGGAATACCCAAAATTAGAATTCCTCCTCCTTCAGGATGATGAGATGTTTTAAAGCTTTAAAACGTTGGTATTTGAAAATCTTTCATAAGCACCTCCCCTTCTCTCGTATTCCTCACCATGGGGAGCTGCTAAGGATCCTGAACTTGGTATATTACATGACTGACTTCTCACACAATTTGTGAGATAGGCCTAACCAGTGTTATGTTCAGCTCAAAGATGTAGTATGACAAAAGAGTAGGGGAGCAGTCACCCAATGTTTTGAACTGATCCCATGGCCTCAAATTCCTGGATCCCACTGTCTGAGGGTGCTGGGTGAGGGTCAGTGATAGTGACCTGTCTTGTCAATGTTTGATTCCTGAATACTGCTGCAGAAGCTAGCCTGGGCCACTAGGTTATGATTTACACATGAGATGTTTGTAGTCTTTGGGCAAAATTGAGGCCTCTGGCAGGGAAACAGGGGCAGTGCTGTAAGCAGGATTTGTCTCGGAGGCTCGTGCAGCTCAGCATGAGAGGAGATTATTCTAAATAACATACAGCCCAATGTGACATTATTATTCTTGGACTCTAAATCAATAACCTAAATAAAGTAAATTATTAGGTCTGGGTGGCATAAAATATGGGCACAGACAAAGAGACTTAGGGGACAATTTGCTCTAAATCAGTTTAACCACCTTGAAGCTCCTCGAATTACAGTCTTAATCTAGCACATTAGCGAGATTAGTACGTGGTTTTTACAATTAAACTGCATATTTTATCACGTCCTTTCTTTCATGCTATATAAACTTTCAGGAAATTACAGACTCATAAACTTTGGCATAAAGTATGAAGCAGTAGGAAGCAGACAAACCAGAAAGGCATTTTGGGGTAGGTCTGAATTCCACATTCCATATTTTTACGTGATGTGAGAAAAAGTTCCCCATTAATAAACCCATTAGGGGGAAAGAAATTTCAGAGAATGGGTTTAGAGATGAGTCTCTTGATGCACATAACAGGATACCCTGGGGAGTCACAGTATTATTTATTGCAAAGAGGGAAAGTTTAAGGCTTTTATTCTAAATGGGTTTGAGTTGGAGTAGTCGTCTATTTTCTGTGAGCAAGAAAGTCACATGATCTCTTGAGTATTGGGTGAATCCTGGCCTCATCTTTCCCTAATACCTATTATTGGGACTAGACCCATCACATCATTTCTTTTTTTTTTTTTTAAACTGGTATTTTTTTTATTCGATATATTTATATTTACATTTCAAATGATTTCCCCTTTTCTAGACCCCCCACTCCCAAAAGTCCCATCAGCTCCCGTCGTCCCCCCCCCCCATTTTCCCACCCAACCCTTCCCACTTAACTGTTCTGGTTTTGCCGAATACTGCTTCACTGAGTCTTTCCAGAACAAGGGGCCACTCCTCCTTTCTTCTTGTACCTCATTTGATGTGTGGATTATGTTTTGGGTATTCCAGTTTTCAAGGTTAATATCCACTTATTAGTGAGTGCATACCATGATTCATCTTTTGAGTCTGGGTTCCCTCACTTAGTATGATGTTCTCCAGCTCCATCCATTTGTCTAAGAATTTCATGAATTCATTGTTACTAATGGCTGAATAGTACTCCATTGTGTGTATATGCCACATTTTTTGCATCCACTCTTCTGTTGAGGGATACCTGGGTTCTTTCCAGCTTCTGGCAATTATAAATAGGGCTGCTATGAACATAGTGGAACATGTATCCTTATTACATGGTGGGGAATCCTCTAGGTATATGCCCAGGAGTGGTATAGCAGGATCTTTTGGAAGTGACATGCCCAGTTTTCTGAGGGACTGCCAGACTGATTTCCAGAGGGGTTATACTAATTTGCAACCCCACCAGCAGTGGAGGAGTGTTCTTCTTTCTCCACATCCTCGCCAACACATGCTGTCTCCTGAATTTTTAATCTTAGCCATTCTGACTGGTGTAAGGTGACATCTCAGGGTTGTTTTGATTTGCATTTCCCCAATGGCTAATGAAGTTGAGCATTTTTTAAGATGCTTCTCCGCCATCCGAAGTTCTTCAGGTGAAAATTCTTTGTTTAATTCTGTACTCCATTTTTTAATAGGGTTATTTGGTTTTCTGGAGCCTAACTTCTTGAGTTCTTTATATATATTGAATATTAGCCCCCTATCTGATGTAGGGTTGGTGAAGATCTTTTCCCAGTTTGTTGGTTGCCGATTTGTCCTTTTGATGGTGTCCTTTGCCTTACAGAAACTTTGTAATTTTATGAGGTCCCATTTGTCAATTCTTGATCTTAGAGCATAAGCTATTGGTGTTCTGCTCAAGAACTTTCCCCCGTACCGATGTCCTCAAGGGTCTTCCCCAGTTTCTTTTCTATTAGCTTCAGAGTGTCTGGCTTTATGTGGAGGTCCTTGATCCATTTGGAGTTGAGCTTAGTACAAGGAGACAAGGATGGATCAATTCCCATTCTTCTGCATGCTGACCTCCAGTTGAACCAGCACCATTTGTGCAGGGTTGGTTCAATATTTGGATATCCATCAATGCAATCCACTACATAAACAAACTAAAAAAAAAGCCCACATGGTCATTTCATTGGATGCTGAAAAAGCATTTAAAAAAATTCAGCATCCTTTCATGCTTAAAGTCTTGGAAAGAACAGAAATTCACGGCCCATAACTAAACATAGTAAAAGCAATATATAGCAAACCAGTAGCCAGCATCAAACTAAATGGAGAGAAACTTGAAGCAATCCCACTGAAATCAGGGACTAGACAGGGCTGCCCCCTTTCTCCTTATCTTTTCAATATTGTACTTGAGGTACTAGCTCGGGCAATTACACAACATAAGGAGGTCAAAGGGATACAAATTGGAAAGGAAGAAGTCAAACTATCATTATTTGCAGAAGATATGATAGTCTACCTAAGTGACCCAAAAACTCCACTAGAGAACTCCTACAGCTGATAAACAACTTCAGCAAAGTGGCAGGTTATAAAATCAACTCAAGCAAATCAGTAGCCTTCCTATACTCAAAGGATAAGCAGGCTGAGAAAGAAATTAGGGAAATGACACCCTTCACAATAGCCACAAAGAGTATAAAGTACCTTGGGGTGACTCTTACCAAACATGTGAAAGATCTGTATGACAAGAACTTCAAGACTCTGAAGAAGGAAATGGAAGAAGACCTCAAAAAATGGAAAATCTCCCATGATCATGGATCGGCAGGATTAATATAGTTAAAATGGCCATTTTGCCAAAAGCAATATACAGATTCAAAGCAATACCCATCAAAATCCCAACTCAATTCTTCACAGAGTTTGAAAGAGCAATCCTCAAATTCATCTGGAATAACAAAAGCTAAAACTATTTTCAACAATAATAGAAATTCTGGGGGTATAAATATCCCTGACCTCAAGCAATACTACAGAGCAATAGTGTTAAAAACTGCATGGTATTGGTACAGTGACAGGCAGGCAGATCAATGGAACAGGACTGAAGATCCAGAAATGAACCTACACACCTATGGCCACTTGATCCTCGATAAAGGGGCAGCAAACATCCAATGGAAAAAACATCATATCATTTCTTAACTTTTAAAGATTTATTTTTTTAATTATAATATTTGGAGGGTTGTGCACATGTATGTGGTGCCTACAACAGCCACAAGAAGGCATTGGGATCCCATAGAGCTAGTGATAGATGCTTGTGAGCTGCCTGATATGAGTACTGAGAACCAGATTTTGATCCTTTCTAAGAGCAGCATGAGCCCTGGCCTGCTGAACCATTTCTGCAGAAATGGAACCTCTTTTAGTGACTGTATCTTGGGAACTACTTCCTGTGACTTTGTGTTTGTGACTGAGAAACTAAACCTTCCACACACTGCAGTATATCTACATATAACCTGCAAATCATGATCCACATTAGTGCTTCTGCATGAATACACACAAATGTAGCATTTCCTGCACTAACTAAATTAGACCTAAGGTTAGGACATGTGTCCTGAATTAATAAGAAGCTGTGCATGAGAGAATCCTCTAAAACACTTTCTATGCAATGAAACAGAGAAGGCTGAGAACTCCCAAGCCAAGAGTATCAAAGCAAGGCCCTGCAGAAGTGCAGTAAACTTAATGGAAGAGAAAATACTTCTGCTTCTACCTTCTTTGGAGATTGGCAAGCAGCATCTTCAAGATTAATAACATCTAACAAACATGAATTCCATCTTCCCTCCTCCACCAGAGACTCTACCATGAATAGTTATTGCAGAGAGTGACTAGAATTTTACCCATGCATACATGTATGTGCTCATGCACATACATGTACACACAGAGTGAAGACTAAAGACTACCAAGAGCAAGTGCTTTGTAAGTTCCAACAGAAACAATTTTCAAGTAAATATTATTATTGTTATTTGTGTAAGAGTCAAGGTGGGGCTGGAGAGCTGGCTCAGCAGTTAAGAGCACTGACTACTCTTCCAAATTCAAATTCCAGCAACCACATGGTGGCTCACAACCATCTCTAATGACATCTGATGGCCTCTTCTGGAGTGTCTGAAAACAGCTACAGTGTACTAACACATAAATAAATAAATAAATAAACAAACAAACAAACAAACAAACAAACCTTAAAAAAAAGAGTCAAGGAGGTCCTAGGAACTTGGTGTTCAATTTAGTTCATCAAATATGTATCAAGTGTGCAGTACATGCCAGGTCTTGTGTTGTCTATAGAAGAGAAATAGACCATAACACCTCATAAAAAACTTTAGTGACTGATGGACTGTTTGTGACACAGCCATTAAATGGCAGTACACAGTAAGTATATTAATAGAGAGTTTTCATAAATTGAGAGGGCCATCAGTCATGCTAAGAGAAAATAAAGTGGTCATTTTTTTGCAGTTGTTTACAAACCAAGGCCCATATCATTTACAGTTATGATTCATCTCAATTTTAATTTTTACAGCATGGGAAAATATAAAGTATCTCAGAGCAAGCATTGTGCATATCCCATCTACAACTCTAACCAAATCAAGGCATCACAGAGTGGAATTCAAGTCTCAGAAAGACCCTGGGTTTCCAGGATACAACAGTCACTAGGGGCTCCATGACAATCTTACATATTATAGAATCTCTTTTTAAATCAATGACATGGTTAGCTATCCCCTGAAATAGAAGACAGGTGTGTAGCTGAATCAAATTAATGCTACTGAAATCAATCCTGAAGGTAGCAGCATCTTTGCTGTCCTGAATCCTGACCTGCAGCATCCATTCCCCCACACCTGCATGATGACTGTCTGTCTCCTGTACCCCTCAGACCTGGTGTCTCTTTGTTCCCAGCATGGCTGCTATGTCTCTCTTCTCTCCTTCCCCTTGCAGTGAATCCTAAAAGTCCCGCCTGTGTTTCCCTGCCCAGTCACTGGCTGCTGGCAACTTCATTTACTAATCAAAACCAACTGGGGCAAGGTTCCCTCGGTTTCTTACCTGCAGAAGTGCTGATTCTCATGTAATTTGGGGGACAAGATTAAAGTAACACAAGCAGCATTAAACCAAATCCACAACAAGGTGGGCTTGGACTTTCTTCATAGACAATGCTAGAACAACTCTTTTGAGGATTCACTATTCTCTAGTCTGAATGATAAGGTTCTGCTCTCCCCTGCCCTTTTCTCAACAGCCGCTTCCCTTTGCAACCCCCAGTGGCATCATCGCCTCTCCCTTCCATCATAAAAGTGGGACCACTGTGGCTCATGTTGAAGTATGTTCCCATGAAGTTGAAATGCCCCAGATGTTATCATTACAGTTCGGCTTGGAACTTAATAAATGAGAGACTGTATTATCTAACTAATAAGTTATTAGGCCGTGGTAACTAAATGAATGAAGCAGTGAATAAAAAAACGCAGCTGACTTACAGTCTGCTCACAGTGCTGGCTCCACCTTCTCTCTCTCCCCTCCTTTTGTTTCTTTTGCCCACTGTCTATCTTCAGGGTGCCTACCTTATTCACCTTATTCATTGCTTAAATGTACCTTAGATTTCCCTTCTTCATTAGAGTTAACTAACCAGTCATCCGCTCCCTATGTCCACTTCCAGATGTAGCAGAAATCCAGGAGATGTGCCAGCCAAATCCATAAAGGAAGATGCTGAGCACAAGTCAATCTCAGATGAACCTTATCTTTGACTGACCCCACTAGTGACCTCTGAAGGACCAATGCCTTAATCTGCCTCAATTTTTAGCAACCGATCACTTCTCTGGTGTTTAGGTGACAAGGGTTTACCACTGACCTATGCTACCCTGGAAATTGAGTTGGGAAGATAGAGGACCAAGACCATTGAGGAGATTCTTGAAGAAAAACATTGGAGAGACACTATTCCAGGATATAGATGGGAAGAGAGAATCAGGGAGCAAAGAACCAAACACCAGGAGGCAGCAAAAGAAGAGAAGAGACCATCTGTCAAGTTGGACATGCTGTCCCTTTTCTCTCTAGGCCTGGATAGAAGAGGAAGAGTAGAGAGTGGCATCCTTCAATTTGCTGTGTGACCCTCGGCAACATGCTCTCATATCCAAGCTTTCACTTGTAAAATGAAAACTGACAAGTATTCAAAGAAAGAGACATGACCATTAAGGTAGTTTCTAAGAGAGACACAGAGACAGACATCTCACATACACACACAACAACACACACACATTAATGTTATTCACAAAGACCTGTACGCATTTGCTTTAGAAAGATGAAACATGCTGGGCGGTGGTGGCACACACCTTTAATCCCAGCATTTGGGAGGCAGAGGCAGGTGGATTTCTGAGTTCCAGGTCAGTCTGGTCTGCAGAGTGAGTTCCAGGACTGCCTGGGCTATACCAAGAAACCCTGTCTCAAAACAAACAAACAAACAAACAAACAAAAAAGTAAAGAAAAGACATCAGAACTCTGCCTCCCGCCAGTCAGTTACCAGGGCTCCATATTGGTTCTCGGTCGCCAGAGAAATCAGACTGAGGTACGCAAATATAACCCGAGACCAACATCGCGGGGGTCTAAGCCCGACGGGCGTTGGCCTGCACCCAGGCCCTGGGCTGATCGGAGGTCCACCAGGGTGCAAACCCGACCACCATTTTGCCTAAGGGAAGCCAGGGAGACCTAGCAGGCAAAACCAAACCGGCTAACAGGCATAGCTCGAGGCGGACATAGCAGGGGTCTCAGACGGTCAGGCCCCGGACTGCCCCCAGGTCCTGGGCTGCTCGGCGGGCCATCTGTGTGCCAACCCAGCCGGGAGCTTGTTTGCCTGGGCCAGCGCGCACCGCCGCCATTTTGCCTACGGGAAGCCAGAGAGACCTAGCAGGCAAAACCAAACCAGCTAACAGGCATAGCCCAAGGCAGATATAGCAGGGGTCTCAAACGGTCAGGCCCCGGACTGCCCCCAGGTCCTGGGCTGCTCGGTGGGCCATCTGTGTGCCGACCCAGCCAGGAGCTTGTTTGCCCGGGCCGGTGCACACCACCGCCATTTTGCCTACGGGAAGCCAGAGAGACTAGCAGACAAAACCAAACCAGCTAACAGGCATAGCCCAAGGCGGACATAGCAGGGGTCTCAGACGGTCAGGCCCTGGACTGCCCCCAGGCCCTTCCGGGCCAGTTTGCGCACCACCGCCATTTTGACTACGGGAAGCCAGAGAGACCTAGCAGGCAAAACCAAACCAGCTAACAGGCATAGCCCAAGGAGGACATAGCAGGGGTCTCAGACGGTCAGGCCCTGGACTGCCCCCAGGCCCTGGGCTGCTCGTTGGGCCATCTGTGTGCTGACCCAGCCAGGAGGTTGTTAGCCCAACAGACTCTCCCAGCACTCTCAGGGAACTCGCGCATGCCACCATCCTAGCCACCTGACACACCCAATTAACACCCACAGCTGAGGGGAGCTTTGCACCAACATTGGCCTGCCAGGCTTTTGCCTAGACTCAGGGCCTGAGCAGCTAGGCTAGCCTTGTGTGCACCAACCCGGTTGGGAGTTCTGCTGCCCAGATCAGCCTGGGCGGCAGCACCACATATCCAAGTCCTGCAAGTGGCTAGCTGGGTTTCCGGGCGGCCAGCTGGGAGAAGTCAGTGTGCTCCAGTGAATCCAGCGGGCTCCAGCGGGAGCCTTCGGGTGCCTGCTTTGGGATCTGAACAGCCTGGGCAGCAGCACCCTGTCTACAAGCAGCGCAGGAGGTAAGCTGTGCACCAGAGGCCAACTGGGAAGGGGCAGCTTGCACTGGTGAGTCCAGCACTGACAAGAAAAACTAACACCAGTGAGAACTAGATGGCAAAAGGCAAACGCAGGAACGTCACTAACAGAAATCAAGGCAATATGGCAACATCTGAACCCAATTCTCCTCTACCAACATGTCCTGGATACCCCATCACACCAGTAAAACAAGATTTGGATTTAAAATCACTGGTCATGATGCTGGTACAGGAACACATGAAGGACACACTTAAAGAAATTCAGGAGAAAATGGATCAAAAGTTAGAAGCCCTTGCAAGGGAAACACAAAAATCATTGAAAGAAATCCAGGAGAATACAAAAGCCAACAAGGAGGAAATGCAAAAAACACTTAAAGAAATACAGGAGAACTTTGATCAACAGGCTGAGGTCATGAAAGACGAAACACAAAAATCTCTTAAAGAAATACAGGAGAACTTTGGTCAACAGGCTGAGCTCATGAAAGAGGAAACACAAAAATCTCTTAAAGAATTACAGGAAAACACAAACATGCAAGTGAAGGAGCTAAGCAAAACCATCCAGGATCTAAAATCAGAAGTAGAAACAACTAAGAAAACTCAAAGGGAGACAACTTTGGAGATAGAAAGCCTTGGGAAGAAATCAGGGGACAGAGATACAAATATCAACAACAGAATACAAGAGATAGAAGAAAGAATCTCAGATGCTGAAGATTCCATAGAAACCATGGACTCAACAGTTAAAGAAAATGCAAAATGCAAAAAGCTTGTAACCCAAAATATGCAGGAAATCCAGGACACAATGAGAAGACCAAACCTAAGGATTATAGGCATAGATGAGAGTGAAGATTTACAACTTAAAGGGCCAGCAAATATCTTCAATAAAATTATGGAAGAAAACTTCCCTAACCTAAAGAGAGAGATGCCCATGAATATACAAGAAGCCTACAGAACTCCAAACAGACTGGACCAGAACAGAAATACTTCATGTCACATAATAATCAAAACACCAAATGTTCTAAACAAAGAAAGAATACTAAAGGCAGTAAGAGAAAAAGGCCAAGTAACATATAAAGGAAGACCTATCAGAATCACAGCAGACTTTTCACCTGAGACTATGAAGGCTAGAAGGTCCTGGGCAGATCTCATGCAGACTCTAAGAGAACACAAATGCCAACCAAAACTACTATATCCAGCAAAACTCTCAATCACCATAGATGGAGAAACTAAGATATTTCATGACAAAACCAAGTTTACCCAATATCTATCCACAAACCCGGCCCTAAAAAGGATAATAGGAGGACAACACCAATACAAGGAGGGAAACTTCACCCTGGAAAAAGCAAGATAGTAACCTTTCATCAAACCCAAAAGAAGTTAAGCATTCAAATTTAAAAAATAACGTCAAAAATGATAGGAAGTAACAATCACTATTCCTTAATATTTCTTAACATCAATGGACTTAATGCCCCAATAAAAAGACACAGACTAACTGAATGGATACGTAAACAGGACCCTACATTTTGCTGCTTACAGGAAACACATCTCAGGGTCAAAGACAAACACTACCTTAGAGTAAAAGGCTGGAAGACAATTTTACAAGCAAATGGTCTCAGGAAAGAAGCTGGAGTAGCCATTTTAATATCAGATAAAATTGACTTTCAACCCAAAGTCATCAAAAGAGACCCTGAGGGACACTTCTTGCTGGTCAAAGGAAAAATACAAAAAGAAGAACTGTCAATCCTGAACATCTATGCCCCAAATGCAAGGGCACCCTCTTTCGTAAAAGAAATTTTATTAAAACTAAAAGCACACATTGCACCTAACACAATAATTGTGGGTGACTTCAACACTGCACTTTCCTCAATGGACCGGTCAGGAAAACAGAAACTAAACAGGGACACAATGAAACTAATTGAAGCTTTGGACCAATTAGATTTAACAGATATATATAGAACATTCTATCCTAAAACAAAAGAATATACCTTTTTCTCAGCACCTCATGGTACCTTCTCCAAAATCGACCATATAATTGGTCACAAGACAGACCTCAACAAATATAAGAAGATAGAACTAATCCCATGCCTCCTATCTGATCACTATGGAGTAAAAGTGGTCTTCAATAGCAACAGAAACAACAGAAAACCCACATACACGTGGAAACTTAACAATACTCTACTCAATGATACCTTGGTCAAGGAAGAAATAAAGAAAGAAATTAAAGACTTTTTAGAACACAATGAAAATGAAAACACAACATACCCAAATCTATGGGACACAATGAAAGCAGTGCTAAGAGGAAAACTCATAGCCCTGAGTGCCTCCAAAAAGAAAATGGAGAGAGCATACATTACCAGCTTAATGACACACCTGAAAGCCCTAGAACAAAAAGAAGCTACTTTGCCCAGGAGGAGTAGAAGGCAGGAAATCATCAAACTCAGGGCCAAAATCAATCAAGTAGAAACAAAGAGAACCATACAAAAAATCAACAAAACCAGGAGCTGGTTCTTTGAGAAAATCAACAAGATAGATAAACCCTTAGCCAGACTGACCAAAGGGCACAGAGAAAGTATCCAAATTAACAAACTTAGAAATGAAAAGGGAGATATAACAACGGAAACTGAGGAAATCCAAAAAATCATCAGATCCTACTACAAGAGCCTGTACTCAACACAACTGGAGAATCTGGAGGAAATGGACAATTTCCTTGACAGATACCAGATACCAAAATTAAATCAGGACCAACTAGACCATCTAAACAGTCCCATAATGCCTAAAGAAATAGAAGGAGTCATAGAAAGTCTTCCAACCAAAAAAAGCACAGGACCAGATGGCTTCAGTGCAGAATTCTACCAGACCTTCAAAGAAGAGTTAACACCAATACTCTTCAAACTATTCCACAAAATAGAAACAGAAGGAACACTACCCAATTCCTTCTATGAAGCCACAATTACGCTGATACCAAAGCCACACAAAGATCCAACAAAGAAAGAGAACTTCAGACCAATTTCCCTTATGAACATCGATGCAAAAATACTCAATAAAATTCTTGCCAACCGAATCCAAGAACACATCAAAACGATCATCCACCATGATCAAGTAGGCTTTATCCCGGGAATGCAGGGTTGGTTCAATATACGGAAATCCATCAATACAATCCACTACATAAACAAACTCAAAGAACAAAACCACATGGTCATTTCATTGGATGCTGAAAAAGCATTTGACAAAATTCAGCATCCCTTCATGCTTAAAGTCTTGGAGAGAACAGGAATTCAAGGCCCATACCTAAACATAGTAAAAGCAATATACAGCAAACCGGTAGCCAGCATCAAACTAAATGGAGAGAAACTTGAAACAATCCCACTGAAATCAGGGACCAGACAAGGCTGCCCCCTTTCTCCTTATCTTTTCAATATTGTACTTGAGGTACTAGCTCGGGCAATTACACAACATAAGGAGGTCAAAGGGATACAAATTGGAAAGGAAGAAGTCAAACTATCATTATTTGCAGACGACATGATCGTCTACCTAAGTGACCCAAAGAACTCCACTAGAGAACTCCTACAGCTGATAAACAACTTCAGCAAAGTGGCAGGTTATAAAATCAACTCAAGCAAATCAGTGGCCTTCCTATACTCAAAGGATAAGCAGGCTGAGAAAGAAATTAGGGAAATGACCCCCTTCACAATAGCCACAAACAGTATAAAGTATCTTGGGGTCACTCTTACCAAACATGTGAAAGATCTGTATGACAAAAACTTCAAGACTCTGAAGAAGGAAATGGAAGAAGACCTCAAAAAATGGGAAAACCTCCCATGCTCATGGATCGGTAGAATCAATATAGTTAAAATGGCCATTTTGCCTAAAGCACTATACAGATTCAATGCAATACCATCAAAATCCCAACTCAATTCTTCACAGAGTTAGAAAGAGCAATTATCAAATTCATCTGGAACAACAAAAAACCCAGGATAGCTAAAACTATTCTCAGCAACAAAAGAAAATCTGGGGGAATCAGTATCCCTGACCTCAAGCAATACTACAGAGCAATAGTGTTAAAAACTGCATGGTATTGGTACAGTGACAGACAGGAGGATCAATGGAACAGGATTGAAGATCCAGAAATGAACCCACACACCTATGGCCACTTGATCCTCGACAAAGAGGCTGAAAACATCCAATGGAAAAAAGATAGCCTTTTCAACAAATGGTGCTGGTTCAACTGGAGGTCAGCATGCAGAAGAATGCGAATTGATCCATCCTTGTCTCCTTGTACTAAGCTCAACTCCAAATGGATCAAGGACCTCCACATAAAGCCAGACACTCTGAAGCTAATAGAAAAGAAACTGGGGAAGACCCTTGAGGACATCGGTACAGGGAGAAAGTTTCTGAACAGAACACCAATAGCGTATGCTCTAAGAGCAAGAATTGACAAATGGGACCTCATAAGGTTACAGAGTTTCTGTAAGGCAAAGGACACCATCAAGAGGACAAATCGGCAACCAAGAAATTGGGAAAAGATCTTCACCAATCCTACATCAGATAGAGGGCTAATATCCAATATATATAAAGAACTCAAGAAGTTAGACTCCAGAAAACCAAACAACCCTATTAAAAAATGGGGTACAGAGTTAAACAAAGAATTCTCACCTGAAGAACTTCGGATGGCGGAGAAGCATCTTAAAAAATGCTCAACTTCATTAGTCATTAGGGAAATGCAAATCAAAACAACACTAAGATTTCATCTTACACCAGTCAGAATGGCTAAGATTAAAAATTCAGGAGACAGCAGGTGTTGGAGAGGGTGTGGAGAAAGAGGAACACTCCTCCACTGCTGGTGGGGTTGCAAATTGGTACAACCACTCTGGAAATCAGTCTGGCGGTTCCTCCGAAAACTGGGCACCTCACTTCCAGAAGATCCTGCTATACCACTCCTGGGCATATACCCAGAAGACTCCCCCACCATGTAATAAGGATACATGTTCTACTATGTTCATAGCAGCCCTATTTATAATTGCCAGATGTTGGAAAGAACCCAGGTATCCCTCAACAGAAGAGTGGATGCAAAAAATGTGGTATATCTACACAATGGAGTACTATTCAGCCATTAGAAACAACGAATTCATGAAATTCTTAGGCAAATGGATGGAGCTAGAGAATATCATACTCAGTGAGGTAACCCAGACTCAAAAGGTGAATCATGGTATGCACTCACTAATAAGTGGATATTAACCTAGAAAACTGGAATACCCAAAACATAATCCACACATCAAATGAGGTACAAGAAGAAAGGAGGAGTGGCCCCTGGTTCTGGAAAGACTCAGTGAAACAGTATTCAGCAAAACCAGAACGGGGAAGTGGGAAGGGGTGGGTGGGAGGTCAGGGGAAGAGAAGGGGGCTTACGGGACTTTCGGGGAGTGGGGGGGCTAGAAAAGGGGAAATCAATTGAAATGTAAATAAATTATATCGAATAAAAAAAATTAAAAAAAAAGTAAAGAAAAGAAAGAAAGATGTTGGAGTGTTTTCTGAGGTTTTTTGGTTGCTTGGTTGTTTGGTAGTCTGGGTTTTTGGTTTTGGTTGTTTGTTTTTCCTCACAGAGGAGTTTCCTCTGAGTATGCCTGATAGTCTTGGAATTCCCTTTATAGACCAGCCTTTCCTTGAACTTAGAGTTCCTTGAAAAGTATCCTTTAAGTGCTTCCCAAGTGCTGTGATTAAAGGCAGGAGCCACCACACTCAGATCAGATGAAGTGTTTTGAAACAGAGCTATTTATAAGAGTCCCTTGAGATAGAAGAGATGGCTTAGTCATTAAAGGCTAGGCTTACATAAAGCAAAACTATAATACCTTAGAATACTTAAAAAAATTAATGTATTGAGAGTTGGGCCCACCCCTCAGCAATTCTGCTTCTATTGATTTGGAAATGTAGCCTAGAAATGAGTGTTAAAAGCTCTCCTGGTGTTTCTGATGAAATCCAACCTACCTTAAGCCTGTCGTGTTTTCATTATGATTGAAATCTGAAATGCCTTCCAACAAACTCATGTTTAAATGTTTGGTACCCAATTTCTAGAGCATTTTTTAAGGCTGTGGAACATGTAGGAAGGCAGGATGTAACTAGCAGAGTGTGTTATCGAAGAGGCCTTTGAAGTTTCTACTCAGCCACCTTCAACTCTGCTCTATCTTTCTCTGAATATTGCCTACTGTACTTTGAACAACTCACTATATCATACCTTCTCCTTTAAAGAAGGATCCACTCTTCCATGCCATGCCAGAAATAGGGGACTGAAATCATGTGTCAAAACAAGTTTCCCTTCCTTATGCTGATTCTGTCTAGTGCTTTGTCATAACCACGAGAAAAGTAACTGATATGGATTAATGACCTTAATTCTCATCTGGGACTGTGACATGGACCCTTCAAATAGGTGATGGCCAGACACCACATTGCAATCAAGCCTCAGACTTATATAGAACCACACTCAAGACCTAAATAAAGCTGATAGAAGGTAGCTTTGGCATATGCAACCACAATATTGAAACGAGCTCATCTGTATCAATAAATATATTCTAAAAACTTTTCATATACATCATTTCTTCTTCCATAATAGCCACTGTTGAAGAATAGATACCAGTTCCTCATTTTCTTACTTATGAAGCCAAGACTTAGAGAGGTTAAATGACTTAACGAAATATACACAACGAATCAGTGATGGAAACAGGATGGTACTTGTGCTTTTCAGATCCATAACTATGGAATACAACTTTTTGAGAGCTTTGTGTGGAGGCCATCATTCTGTCTGTGAGCATCATTCCTAGGGTTACTACTTGTTGTCTTCTGAGAGAAGGATACTCTTCAATAAGAACATTGCAACAGCAAGTCACAGGCTAGTCATGTGAGTCATAGTTGTTCCCCGTCCCCTCATCCTAGAACTCATATCCATCGCCCACCTAGCCTCTATGCCACTATATATACCAGTTTTGCTAAAAGCAATAAGGAAGACTTTATGTTTTAGTGAGGTTGACTCACTCCTGTCTTCTAAAAATGCTTGAAAAAAAAAGTACATGTACACACTTAGGGAATTGGCCAGCTATGGTATTTTATGTAGTAGTATCATCTGGGGGAAGATGTTAAAGAATCACAATGCCCAGGAGCTATGGATCAGTTGCTTTGGAGCAGGACCAGGTGTAGACCTACTTTAAAGGTCTCTGGAATCTATGTTGTGGGAACCAACATATTTGCCCAAATTTGAGAGCCACTATCCCAAACTTAATTTTCTAGAAAGCAGAACTCAAAATGATGCTATCTTAAAAAGTGGTTTCACCACTTGGGTCTGTGTCTAGATCATGAAGATATCCTGGAAGAGTTAACCCTTGATCTTGATTGTGAAGACAGAAAATCTGGAGAAGCAATATAGCCATGAGGACCTTTCCAAGACCCCAAAGTCTAAGAAAGTTATTCAGTAATTAGACTGTAGCTCTCCCTCCGCTTTCTCCTTTCTTGTGTCCTCCAGGACTGAACTGAGCACTCTAGGCAAATGCAGCATGGAGGGAAGAACATATGTCTTGTACTCACTATATGAGCATTTCTCTTCTCTTTACCAGTCTCATCAGGAAATAAGTTCTCTCTGCTTCCACATTTTAGAGATGAGCAGATGGCAAAAGTTTTGATTCAGGAATAATGTCCACTTGAATGGTTCGTGCTCAAGGGCTCCTTGCTGTCATTAAAAAGACCATCACAGGCTCACAATCTGGACACTTCTGAAGTCCCTTTTTTATCCTAAGCTTAATTCTTTACCCAGACCAGTCTAACCCAGGATAGTTTCTCCTGATGGGAGTCTCACTACCCTCTCACTCTGAAAATCTCTGCTCCTTTCCAGCCACCATTACAGCTAGAGCTCAGCCCCCTCTGTATTTCCCATGAATGGGCTTCAGGCTTCTTACAGTCCAAATTCCCTCTAACTCTCCCTCTTTCCAGTATAATTTCCAGACTGTGACATCATAGATTTCTAGAAGGTGCTACTGACCATACTATGTCTCTGCTTATCAATTTTCAATGGCATCAATTAGCTACAGCCTCCTTCCTTCATGAGCTACATTAAAAAGGTGATACTGGTGGAAACCATAGATAAGCTATGTGCTCCTTGCTAAAACTGGGTGCCTCTGGGGTTGCTGGCCAGTCCAAGGCCAGGCAGAGAATCTCAGCACCTCTCTGAGGTATTTGCATTTGACTGAAAAGCCTAGCCTTCAGTCATGGTTCCCCAACATGTATGACCATCAAAGTCATCTGGCATCTTTCCAGAAATGCGTATTTCCAGGATTCCTATGACTACAAATCCTCCATCATCCCCATCTAAATAAGAGTTTTTTTCCTTCAATGCACTTAACCTATTAACATACATGCATATAAATAAGCAATTATCCATATTCTTCCTCCTCACCAGACCACAAACTCTAATGGTTCTGCTCTGTACATACTATTTGCAGCCAGAAAGCTTTCAGATATCTCTTTGTAATACTGACTTGGACTGATCAACTTCTTTAATATTCACAGTGAGCACGAAGACAGTGCCTGGAACATAGCCTAAGAAACATTGTTTGAAGGTGGATGGGTAGATGGTGAATAACTAACTAAATGAATGGTGAAAGAATACCAGAAGGATGGGTGGATATATGCATGACTCATGGTCAGAAATTTGCCTTGCTGGCTCTTCAATTTTGCTGGCTCTTCAATTTTACTTCCCACAATATCTCCAAAGAAACAAAAAACTGGGAAGACGCAATGACAATGTCCTTACATGGCTTTGTCCTTTTTACAGAAGATATGTTTCACTGAACAGGATTTTCCTACCTATGAAACACCACCTTCTGTAAAGAGAGAAAAGCTATGTTTAAAAGGTTATTTCCCTAAGAGACAGACAGACTTATGTCAAAAATAGAAGCTTTTTAGGCTTGCATACTTCCCTTGGCTACCAGGGGAAGCTGTATTCCACCCAGGGGAGAAGATTAAAAGCTGCTTTGTTATTATACACATTTCATCATAAAGCTCAGGGTACCAAGCAAAGAGAAGAGTCAGGAGTCCAATCCAATAGCACTGTGGCTGAACCCAAGGAAGGTTTCAGGAGAACCATGTGGAACTATTAAAAAGAATACACAGCTGCACCTCCCACTGAGAATTCACTGTGTACCAGGTGCTCTGCTGAGATCTTTGTGCAGTGTACCCTTTAATCCTCACCAAATCTGTACTGACAGCCTCTGGTTCTACTCTGAGTTCAACATCTAACTGCACCACCATGTGTCTACAAGGTGCAAGGCTCAGTATGTAGTCCCAGACTTTTCCTGCTCATCACTGGTAACAGGCATAATGCTCTTACATACTACATAGAGTTTGGAGGAAGAACAACTAATGGATTCTTATTATACACATAATATTCAAATCATACATAAACCATAGCATAGAAAGTGTAAGCAACCTGCCCATATTGTGCAGTGAAGAAGGGATTTCAAATAAGTACTGTGTGACCACTCAATATGATTCAGTCAAATCACTCTTAGCTAACAAGATGACTCATTCAATAATTGGTGAAAGACACTGTGCCACGGTGTGTGAGTCTTGAGGACACTACAACTTAGGGATGTAAGATCCTTGGGCTAAAGGAATTTTTCTAGAACATTGTGGCAATAATTAACTAAAATTTCTAATTGTTAAGAAATATATAATATCATAATGGAGTTGAAAAGAAATTTAAAACCAAAAGAAAGACCAAGAAGACTAAGTGTATGCACTCCCCACACTACTCTCTCTCTTTCTCTCTCTCTCTCTCTCTTTCTCTCTCTCTCACTTGCACTCACTCGCACTTGCACATGTGCACACACACACACAATCAAAAATAAACACACCAGTGCCATGGAAGAGACACAAAGGGAGTAAGTTCAATGGATTACATTAATGTCGATACTCTAGTTACAATTTTATACTATTATTTTGTAGGCATTACCCATGTAGAAACTGAGAACAATTTTCAGAGGATGTCCTCACATTATTTCTTATAAGTTTTAGTAATCTTTAATTATGACAATAAAATGCAATTAAAACTCAACAAGAAATAAAGATTCCAATGGAAAGGTGAACCAAGTATACAAACAGGCAATTTGTGGAAGAGAAAACACAAATGCCCAATAAACACTTGTAGAGATGATTGAACTAAAACAGTAAGGTGGCACTTCACACCAGGTTAATTGCTAGGTTGATTTTTTTTTTTACAAGTATTATAACACAACATACTGGCAAGGATATAACGGCAAGGAATCCACTCACTGGTATTGAGAATACAAATTGGCATGAGCACTGGGGAAAACAATTTGGCATCATTTAGCAAGCAACAGCTGTGCACATCCTCTCAGCAACACTGCTTCTAGGTTGATGTCCTAAAAATATGTGTGCCTAAATGTACGTGTACATAGTATGTATGCACAAAGTGACACAAAGGCAAATAGTATAGCTAAACTGCAGATGATTCTTCAACAGACTTGACTGACTTGATAAGGCTGAAGTGCAAAAAAAAAAAAATTAAAATTTCTAAAATAACAGACCTCTGACCTCCATGCATCTGCAGAGCTAAACGTAACCACAAAATCATAAAATGTTGCTTTGGAAAAAGTTTCCAAATAATATGTTATAATCATGTTTATTTAAAGGTATGAGTCCTCCAACCCATATTATATGTTGCTATAATGTTAAAATATATATTATGTTGCTATATATGCTATCATATGTTAGAAATGACATAAGCATTCAAACACATGAATATATGTATATATACATATATATGTGTGTGGTTGTATAAATATATAATATGTATTATTTATATATAATATAAATATATAATATAAATATATAATATATAATATAATGTATCATATATAATATATGATATACAATATATGATATATAATATATAATATGATATAATAAATATATATGGCATACAGAGAAGGATGGGTCCTCTTGGCCAGAGACTTGAGGAAAAGTACCTGGGGCATTTTATTTCTTTAAAGAAGACATGTATGATGAAAATACATACATAAACACATGCATTTATACACACACACACACACACACACACATATATATATATATATATATATATATATATACACACACACATATAATGTCCTATGGAAATAAGGATGCAGCAGTCATCTCTTTTTATATTAGTGCGTAGGGGGTATGCCATAATTTAAAAATAAGAACAATGACTGTGAGAGCATGTAACTTTTGTTCTAGCGATTCCACTTTGCGGAATTTAGGTGACAGATAATTCATTCATATTCATGAACAAATATTTATATTGTAACATTGTAATATCAAAAGCCAGAAAAGAACCTAAAAGTCCCAATGAAAGTGACTATACAAATTATACAGCTTGCACAAACCTGAATGCCACATATCCATTACAAAGGATTACACAGCTTTATCAATGCTAACAGGAGGTCATGTCTAATATACATTTTTTGAGGCATACCATGAATAATACTGCACACTATGCTCCTTTGTGTATTGAGGCATGTGTGCATATGCATGGTTTTAAAAGATTCTGGTTTTTTGTTTAAAAACAAAACAAAAAACCTTTCTTATACATGCTACAATGTGCTGTGGAGTAGCTCCCAAAACCTCAGTCATCAGCTTGACACTGGAGAACCGGAAACTTTAATAGGTACAGTCTAGAGGGAGAACTTTGGATGAGTAGGATGAATGCCTTTAAGGGTAAGAGTTGGGATGTCTCAGACAGCTGTCTTGACGTTGTTGGGGGTCCAGTCCACGAAGTAGCTGCTATTCTTATTCTGCACATTGAGCATCTGCTCATCCACCTCCTTCATGGGCATCTGTCCACAGAAGACAGCCGCAACTGTGAGGTACCGGCCGTGGCGCGGGTCACAGGCAGCCATCATGTTCTTGGCGTCGAAGACCTGCTGGGTAAGTTCAGGCACAGTGAGGGCCCAGTACTGCTGGCTTCCACGGCTGGTGAGAGGGGCAAAACCAGGCATATAGAAGTGGAGACGTGGGAACGGCACCATGTTGACAGCCAGCTTTCGAAGGTCAGCGTTAAGCTGGCCTGGGAAACGGAGGCAGCCATCTCATGGTGGCTGAGATGAGATGGTTCAGATCTTCGTAGGTTGGTGTGGTGAGCTTGAGGGTACGGAAGCAGATGTCGTAGAAGGCCTCCTTGTTGATGCAGTAAGTCTCATCCGTGTCCTCCACCAACTGATGGAGAGACAGGGTGGCATTGTAGAGCTCAACCATGGTATAAGACACTTGGGGTGAGGGCACCACTCTGAAGGTATTCATGATGCGGTCAGGATATTCTTCTCGGATCTTGCTGATGAGCAGGGTGCCCATGCCAGAACCAGTGCCTCCACCCAGTGAGTGGGTCAGCTGAAAGCCTTGCAGGCAGTCACAGCTCTGCCTCCTTCCGCCCCACCATACCACATCCAAGACAGAGTCAACCAGCTCAGCTCCTTCTGTGTAACGGCCCTTAACCCAGTTGTTGCCTGCCTCAGACTGACCAAAAACAAAGTTGTCGGGTCTGAAGATCTGACCAAAAGGACCTGCGCCAACAGAGTCCATAGTCCCGGGTTCTAGATCCACCAAGATAGCTCGAGGGACATACTTGCCACCTGTGACTTCATTGCACACACAGAGAGATTCGGTCCAGCTGTAGGTAGCTGTCCCCGTGGTAGGTACCGATGGGATCTATGTAGTGTTCGTCGTTGCTTATGACCTCCCTGAATTTAGCACCAATCTGGTTGCCACACTGTCTGGCCTGGATGTGCACAATTTCCCTCATGGCTACGGTTTACTGTAATAAAATGTTTTGATAGTTCCAATGTAAGTACCGAGCAAAAAAGATAATTAGGTTTTTTTTTTTTCTTCTGGGCCAGTTTCAGACTTAAAGGATGGAACGGAGCACCGGAGGCTGCAGCAGTGAGATGCGAACAAGACCACAGGAAGCCGTGGCCTCAAGATGGCAGTCGCCTTCACTGGAAATAGTATGGCCATCCAGGAGCTCTTCAAGCGCAACTCTTTTTTACAGCGATGTTCGGCAGGAAGACTTTCCTCCACTGGTACACAGGTGAGGGCATGGACGAGATGGTGTTCACCGAAGCTGAGAGCAACATGAACGACCTCGTCTCTGAGTACCAGCAGTATTAGGATGGAAGAAGAGGATTTCAGTGAGGAGGCTGAAGAGGCCAAAGGCAGAGAGAGCCCTGCATCACCTCGGGCTGCTTAGCTCCCTTCGCTTTCTCCAATTGCCCTCTTTGTCCTCCAGTTTCTTTCTGTTGCCTCCGTCCTGTTTTTGTTTCATTTTGTTTTCTCATGGGGGGTGGTGGCAAATAGTGCCTGGCACGTGGGAGGTACTCAATATTTGTTTGTGGGAAAAAAGAAAAAGGGTAAGAGTTGGAACTGTTCTTACTCTGGCCCCTCCCCTGCCCTTTCCTCTCCTCTCCATCCTTTCCCTTCGCACCCATCAGCCTCTGAACTGCAACAAAGTAAGCACTCTTCACCACATGCTGCCCCCCACCAAGATGTTCCACCTTGCCATGCAGGCAACTAACTGTGGATGGAAACCCCTGAACCCCAATCATTCTTTTCTCTGTATCAGTTGTTTGTCCCAGGTGTTGTATCAGTGATGGAAAGCTGACGAATATGAAACAGAGCCACTTACAAAACAAAGTGATGGCTGGGCGGTGGTGGCTCAGGCCTGTAAACCCAGCACTGTGGGAGGCAGAGGCAGACAGATTTCTGAGTTCGAGGCCAGCCTGGTCTACAGCGTGAGGTCCAGGACAGCCAGGGCTATACAGAGAAACCCTGTCTGGAAAACAAAATCAAATCCAGAAAAAAAAAAAGTGATGAAGAATAGGCTGAAGGAAAAGAGAAGGTTTTTGTATAGTCACATTTTCTGGTTGAAACTTTGTTTTACCAAGTATATTTTCATGATTCAATTTTTAAAAATACTTTAAGCAAACAGAACTAAATTGCAGTGACAGATTCTAAAACAATCTCCTATTAACAAAACCGTATGTTACCCAAATAATCCAATTTTATATATCATAATTGAATCTACCTTTGTTCAAGTAGTATTTAATCTCTTGAGCTTAAATAAACCACTCATGAACTACCTACTACATAATAAGTCCTGGTTGTGCAGAGACACAACTACCTGGCTTCCCTGAGGGTTTCGGGTGTGGGGAACAATGGTCTAGGAGCAGTAGGTAACTTAAAGGGGAATCCAGGTGTCCATCATTATCCAGGATAATGGATACGGAAAATATGGTATATACACACAACAGAGTTTTATTCATCTGTAAAGGAGAATGGAATTACAGCATGTACAGGAAAATTGGTGGAATCAGAGGTCATTCTGTTAAGTGAAATAAGTCAGTCTAAAGAAGACAAATATCATATGTTTTGTTTCTTGTATGGAAGCTGGGAGGAGAGAAGGACCTGAAACTAAGTGAGGAGATACTAGAGATACAGATGAGTAGTGGACTGGAAAATAGAAATGGGAGACAAAAGAAAGAATAATGAATGAATATGACTTAATTATGTCATATGTATGTATGAAAATGTCATAGTGAAATTTCTTTGTACAATTAATAACATACGAGGATTCAAACTTTGAGCAAAAAGAAGTAGCTAATGAAAAGAATGAGAGAAGTTCATCCCTGCCACACATGGCCTGTGTCTGTTTATCTGTCCTCTCCTTCTGGAATCCATTATGTGAGACTGGAAGAGTGACCTTTGTCACGTATATAACCTTCATATAACAGGATCAGCTGAAGGGTGGAAGGCAGGGCAAATTCTAAGAACTTAAATTAGGTACTGACTCTCTGACCTTTGACCCAGATTCCACTAGTGGAATTCCGGAGCAGTAGCTGGGAGGTCAAGTGATGAGAAAACAACCATCTGGCAGAAAGAGAAAGAACTAACTGGAAATGGCTTTAGCTTTTGGAACTACCCTAGTGACACCCCCTCCAGCAAGGCCACCTTTTCCAAGAAGGCCATGCCTGATCATACTTTGGGAAACAGTTCTACCTACTAGGGACCAAGCATTCCAATAGATGGGCCTATGGAGGCCACTCTCATTCAATCACATTACCTGTACCACAGAAATAATGCTTCCGTTGTAAAGTCATAATAATAATTAGATGAGACAGTGATGGTCAAAGACTACAACACCATGACTGGATTATAGTCAGCAGACTCTTCTTTCTTTTGCCTGTGTCCAGTGGGTGCTAATGGAATATAGTGAGGTATGAAGCAGAGGTTTTAGAGCAGGTCTTATACTTCATCAATTATTTTGAGTGGAAGACTAGTATTTTATTTTTATTTTGGTTTGTGTTATTTTTTTTTATTCCCATAACATTGCAGACCAGTATTTTTTTAAGCTCAATAAAAATGAATTGCTATAAAAGTGAAATAAAAATATAACATTCTAGACCTAAATGTCTACTATTAGAGTCAACTGATTTACCAAATTGCTATAAAAGTTATTTCGTTCCAATTTTGGTTATACTCCTGGACTAGTAGCACACAGTCATGTCTGACTCTGGTCTACTGACCATGCCCATAGGGGTGACTTTATCATTCACGAATTCCAGCTAAGGCTCCAATACCAAGAACAAACAACCAGGAGCAAACATCCTAGACTTAGATGTTGCCCCACTCCTGCAAAGGACTTTTGGAAGACTATAAGTCACCATGAACCAACTCCATAATTATACCACCTCTAACCTAAAGCTAGTCCAGTTTGTATTACATTGGTATACACTATTCCATGACTTATAAATCATTATTTTTATTTTCTCTCATGGTTCCTAAGAATCATGAATTCAGAAAACTTTCATGGGTTCAAATCTCTTTTGTAGCAATTGACTCATAACTTGGACTAGAGCAGATAACAGGTCATAAGACACATTTTTCCATTCTCATATATAGATATGGACTATATGGGTTTCTTCTAAGACTAGAGCCATCAGACTGCTAGCCTGCTCAAATAAAGATCAAGACCCCAGTCCAAGCTTTCAAGAAGCTGAGTACAGACTGGACATAGCATCATTTCCGCCACAGAATGTCAATTGTAAACCCATGACAATGATCCCAGAGTCATAGGAAGCCCTATATCTTAAAGGAAGAATAGATGATTCTAGAACTTAGATAATATGTGACATCAGAAATAGAATTAAAAATAATTTTTGGAACATACAATCTTTTACCAAAGACCATATGGAACAGTAAGAAAAAATTCTTCCAATGAGCTGAGAACCTCTGTCTAGAAGATGAAATGAAAGACTTCCATAGAGATGGCACAGGGAAGAAGGGGCAGTCTCATCAACTCATGGTGATGGATAATAATATTCTGCAAGAGAAGGCTGAAAGCAATGTACCAAGGACAGGGGTTGGGGTGGGAGTGGGGGATAGAAAAGTAGACTTGTACCAGGATTTTCATTGCGTCCTAGATAGACAGCCTATGGCAGTGGGAGCCACGAGGGGTCAATTTCCAGCAGTACTGATTCTGAAAGCCTAGCAAAACTTCAATCTTCCTGAATCTTTACACTCCTGGGCCTGACTCCATCATGGCAGAACAGAGAGGTGGAAGAAAAGATGAGAAGGAGTGAGTGAGCCAATTAACATTACCACTCCCTCCCTTACCACAAATGAGGATTGTACTGAGGGAGAAAAAAAGTAGTAGTGTGTACATATGGCTACAGGTGCCCATAGAGGACATCAGATCCTCTGGAGCAGGAATTACAGGTGGTTGTAAGCCACCCTATTCATTTGTTGGGAATCTAACTCAAGAGTAATAGGCTCTTAACCACTGAGCCACTGTCCCATCCCCTAAACTAGACCTTTTCACCTCTGAATCTAGACCTGTTGCACATTTAAAAGTGATTAAATAATGATAATATGTCTACCCTGGCCAATTACTTATAATAAATGTCATCTATGGTAAGATGTTAGAGGTATTGGAAGCTGAGAAAACTATTGTCCTCTAGAATTTTCTGTAAACCAAAAAAGTAAAGTCAAGCTTTAAATGCACTCAAATATGTTTGAAAATCAACAGCATCATCTGGAACTCCTTGAAGAAGTGAAGGAGGTGAGAGGTTGCATAACACATGCAAAGATATTGGAAGGAGAAGAAAATAACTGGCTCATGATTGTAACCCGAAGGTCAGGACATTCAATAATAGTTTATCTCCATGGATTCTTACAGACAGGAAGAGTTTAAAAGTATGAAAACATTGACCTCTCTTTTTTTTTGTCCTAAGCCAAATGTCCTAGTGTATCAGCTTCCCTCCTATTTCAAGCATTATAGAGAGATGACTGATCTCTGGATAAGATGATCTGTGCAGTTTGCTGCCCCAGCCTGGTTTATTCCTGACACCAGACTCTTCCTGCTCCTTCATGAAGATATACATTACAGTCCAGATGACCCAAGTAGAAAGAATTTTAACCCCCATCCCATTCTTCAGGGAAGATGAGACTGGGCACACATCTAGCCAATCCTTTGGGTCGTTGCAATTATTTAAGGAATGGAAACATGACCCAAATATGTCCTGTCAGTCTCAGCACCTGGAATTAGAAGGAGAAGCTGTTTTTCTGCTACATGGCTAAGAAAGAACCATCACATTGTTAGGTCTGCTCCATAGAAAGACCACCCCACACCTCAGGAATGAAACAAATATGACAAGAAGCAGAAAAAGAGTCCCTGAGACATCATGTGGTTCTATATCAGTGTACTACAAGGACTCATAGAACCTCTCAGTTATGTGGCACAATAATTTCTTTCTTTCTTTCTTTCTTTCTTTCTTTCTTTCTTTATTTATTTATTTATTTCTTCATCCCTTCCTTCCTTCCCTCGTTCTTTCATTTCTTCCTTCCTTTTTTCACTTAACCTCATGTGAATTTTATTTCTTGCAGGGAAAAGAATACTGATAAATTCTGTGAATGTTCCTCCCTAGAGTCACTCAGTTGAGGAGATAAATATCAAATTTATTTTTATCTAGTGTTACCTGTACATTGGAATGTGACCAATATGGCAGATGAACCTGTTAGCCCTGGTGATACAGTCCTGGGGATGTCTTCATTCTGAGAGCATAAAGCTATTCACATGGTTGCTTCTCAGTCTAGAGACAGTCAGCATCCAGTGTCCATCTCCGTACACCTAGACCTAAGGCTGCTTTTGTTGTTCTTATACTAAAGCTAAAATGAATAACAAGAACTTCAGGAAATTCCCAATGCATTTGAAAGCAGTAGTGAGTGGTACTGATCCTCTAAAGCTTTTGAGCACAAGGTGAAAGAGGAACACTGCACTTCCTACAGCGGTGTAATAAACGCCTACCATGGGCTCCCCAGGTTCCCTAAGTCTATCCTAGATGACCTTCTGTTGGAAACACAGAGTCTGCCATCAAACACTGGCTCCTCCCTCCTGAGACCCAACATTGACTTCTGTCCTAAACTTCCTCTTAGAACTTCTCCCATCACTTATAAACCTTGATTTGATTCTGACTGTGGCTTTGTTTACTCAGGAACAGACAGAGGTTTGTGGCAGATCAGAAACCTACATATTAACTTTATCCAATCTCTTTATATGAAATCTGGATAAATAAGAAAATAAGTATTTATAAAATAAAATTAATAATTTGATAGATACTGCAAGGAAAAAAAGATGCTCCAAGTTCCTGAGACAAGGAAGAGTGCTTTAAATTCATTCAATGGAGTTGGAGGAAGATATCTCCAAAGAGGAAATATCTCCAAAGAGGAGATATTTGAGTTAAATCTTGCAATAGGAGGATGTTTTGGAACAGGTAAACACTAGATAAAAATATGACATTCAGAAAGAAGGGCACATGCTGAATGCAATAACTTGGAAAGTTTATGTGAGAAGCAGTTTTAAGAAATTACCTGGGGCCAGCAGTGAGATGAGAGGACATTAAGTCTGTCTGGTAAAATTAGCACAATCTTAATCTGGAAGGTGGTCACAGATGTGAGGAAACCGATGGACTACATCCAATAAAGGAAAGAGCCATTCATAGCATTGAAGTAGGACAGTGGCACTGTTCTGATTTTGTTTAGAAAGATCAGGTTGGTCATCAGTTTGGTAGAGAAATAGAAAGGCTGATGGAAAGTGGAGCAGTCTGATGGTTCAGGCTAGGAATGAATGTGATATGTGTTGGGACTGAGGTGGAAAATGGAGACACAGTTCTGAAGCTTGTGGCCCCTGGATGTTGAAGGAGAGAAAGGAAGACATAGTTAGCCTCCCCTAACTATGGTGTGAATTCTTTGATGGCAAGACTCTTTGATGGCTTTCCTGTGAATTCCCAGGATGGGAGCTGACAATGAAGGTGATCATAGCTGCACACACAGAAGAGAATGACCGCTGGTGAGAACTGAGGTTTCTATCTGGAGCACTAAGTACAGTGGCTGGCCTCACTGAAAGAGTAAAGCCACCCACAGAGCCTCTTTCCTCATTCTGGGATACCTAAATTGCTCCTTCCCTATCTCCTTCCAATATGTGCCAGGGAGGCTTTGGAAGCTCACCCAGAGAGCTGAGGAAGGAAATGCAAATCACAGCCAGGAAAGCTCTCCCTCAATCCTGCTGAGAAGAAAAGTAAAATTGGAAACCAGAAACTGCATTAGAAGATGAATATCCACAGTATGGGAACAATTCTCAATGCTGAACACAAAAGGTGCATAGTATATGACAAGAGTATTCTCAGGAAATCTCAACACACATATCTATTCACCCCAAATAGGGAAACCACTAACAGACCTAACAATGGATACCACTGAAGTCAGCCTTGGTGAAACAATGGTTATCTTCAGGAGTATGGGTGAGTGGTTCCTTACAGGAGCAGCACTGACTCAATGACAAGTACATGACCAAAGCCCAAACATGCACAGGTGACAAAACTCACAAAAGCTGGGAACCTGGAGCATACTGCACAACTCGCAGGCAGCTCAATAGATTAGAGAGTGTCCTTTTTAAGAGACTCTGATCTAAACTTCTTCTGGGTAGCTCAGCTAATTTCTGCTTCTTCTAGAGAGCTCAACTGGCCTAAGATTCTTTGCAACTTGGCTTGTTTCCTCTTGGGAATCTGATCAGTTTCAGGGATGTCCTGAAGCTATTTTGAGCTGCTTACCTTCCTGTTTAAGAAACTTCCTTACAGGATAGAGTGTTTCAATGTCAAGGAACCTGTTACACAACAAGTCGAGACTGCCCAGCAGGACTGAGCAGATGAGCGAATACTAGAGTTCTCCTATTAGATGGGAGTGTGTGAAGACCCTCGGCAAAACAAGTCTTAAAGAACCAAGCAGGAATGAAACCTCCAGCAATATAAGGAAGCTACCCCAAAGTATCCCAAAGCCCAGTGACTCAACTTGCATGGCCATAGGTCATAGGTCACTGAGGTTTGACTGATTGAAGTCGGACTTGGTTGATTCCATAGCGTAGCTTTGCTTCAGCCTTCACTTTAATGAAGTTTGCCTGGAAATGGTTTAACCAGTCACTCCACATGTCTCTCAGTCTCCTGAGACAAGAAATATGTCCTCCTCATGGAAAATGGCAGAGCAAAAGTCCAAATCAAACCTCTCAAATATATTAAGTCCCCTGACAGTTCATTGGTCGAAATATTTACACTCTAATAGTCTAACACACTCTACAAAGGGTGAGGTGTTGAGCAGAGATGAGAACATGTCATCCTATTACAGTGCAGTGATTGAGACCAATAATCCACCCTATCATGTAGCATCTTACTTATGTAGATTCTCCAGGCTCCCTCCAGACCCAGTCAACAAGACAGAATTATAATGCAAAATGCTCCTGCCTAGAGAGGCATGCAAAATGCATGAGAACCACAGCTAATGGAGGTCTAGTTAACCATATCACCGGGGGCCTCATCCACTTACTCAGATAACCCACCAATCTAAAGCAATTAGAAACCTCGTAAGAAAGGTGAAGTCTACGAATTTGACAATCTCCTTATGAAAATGCTTCCTTCCTACCTTTTTGGGAGGATCAGAGTAGAGATTTGCTTAGCAAATTCCATCCATGTACGGCATAGCCACCAAGGTTAGCTATAATGTCATCTACTCCTCTGTCCGTGAGCTCCTCCCTGCACACCACTTCATACATTTTTTATTACCACCTTAACGCCTTTATAAAATATTGATTGTTCATTCCCACGGCCCAGCCAATGGACCCAAAATGAGAATGTGCTCTGATGGCATTCAGGGCACCCTACAAATGACAGAAGCCACTTGGGGGACTCAGAAGACCTTCTAGCCCCAGCATGGAAAAGATTCTGAGGAAGCAAATGAACACTGTGTTTACTAATGAGAAAATGAGGGTCTAGGAGGAGGGTTCACGAGATGGAAGATGAAAGGAAATAAAAAGGTCAGAAGGAAGGAAGAGGAAGCACATGAGCTGATGGTGGGACCAAGCTGAAAGCCTGATCATCAGTCGAGTTTGTTGTTAAATTTAATGGGCTGTAGGTGTTGATTGCTGAATCCATAAAATGAGCTATTAATTTGCTGTTCTAACAGGATAGGATCTAGCTTATGCAAATTGACCTGAAAGCAGCATCAGCTCCAAGAGAACACCTCAGGCCTCCCCCAGCTAGAAGTTTCTACTGAGTGACGCTCAGCCTGCTGGTTGCCAGGCCCAGTAATTGCTGGCTGCTTGAGGGTCTTTTTTCCAGAAGCTGGATCTGTCCCATGCCCCTCCATGTCCCCAGTACCTGGTACAGTAGTGGATACTAAGATCTACCATAACTTTGATGTGATTTCCTGCTGGTTATTAGCCTTCTCTTTGCCTTGACGTCACCATCTCCAACAGGAAGGGTTTAATGAGAATAACCATGGAGTCTCCATCATCTCAGCCATCAGTTAAGTCAGAGTAGGATCTACAAGCTCTGAGTTTCTGTGAACTGAGAGGACATGTGGAAATATGAGAAATTCTTGAGTATTCTGATTCTCATCTGCCTCTGCTGAGCTAATTTGAAGACTAAGCCTTGTTGACCGATGTTTCGTGGAACTCTGGACTGAAGTTGGCTACAGCATCATGCCAGTGCTGATTTCCTAAAGGACTACTGATTCCCCTTGTATGCCTCACCCTAGGGCAGAGGTTTTCAAATTGTCGGGTCGAAACTCGCTTCGTGGTTGACTTCTTTCACAGGGGTCATCTACGACTACTGGAAAATGCAGATATTTACATTACAATTCATGATAGCAGCAAAATTACAGCTATGAAATAGTAGGAAAAATAATTTTATGGTTGGGGGTCACCTCAACAGGAGGAACTGTATTAAAAAGTTGCAGCATTAGGGGAGTTGAGAGCTGCTGCCTTGGGGTCTAAGAAAAAATAAAGGCTGTAGTCTCACCAGACTGTTGGAAAGCTCAGACTGATGTGGGAAGAAAGTACTATAAAAGCACAATGTTCTATGACTGTGTCAAGTAAAGGAGGAGAAATTTTTGGACATAATATGACTTCATACCAGTTGTATGACTTGAAGGAAAATCCCATAACCTCTTTGTTCAGTCTCCATATTACTGAGACTGGATTAATAATCCAGAAACAGGGCTACTAGAATTAAATTAATTTGTCCAGTAAGGTGGCTCAGTGGGTAAAGAGTGTTTGCCACCAAACTTGATGACCTGAGTTTGATTTCCAGCATCCACATGAGAGAAGAGAAGTGACTCCTGCAAGTTGCCCTCTGGCCTCCACATGCCTGCTGTGGCATGACTCCCTCATCCAATGAATACATACATACATATATGCATACATACATACATACATACATACATACATACATACATACATACATAAAATCACATGAGTTAAAACCTGTAAGTAGGGAAGTACTGAGAAAACATGGTGGACTGCAGCCAGCCCTTGCTGGAATAGGAAAGAAGCCTGTAGAGGGTGAAGTGATGGGAGAAAAAGAAGCAAGCAAATAGGTGGTGGAGAGGTGGAAGACAAAGAGAAGTCAAGTGGTTTGAGCACTATGAAAAGAAGCAGAACTGAAGATGTTCCTGTCTTTGCTCCTTGGGAAACAGTGAATTATACTGCCCATCAATAGAGCCTATTACAAATGCCAATGCAAGTGGACCTATGCCTTCTTCCTTTGAGAAAACTGAGTACTCTATGAGTCACCATGACTCCCAGAGCTGCATACACCCTGGCCCAGGAAGAATAGCAGTATCTGCAGAGTAGAGAATAAAAGCTGATTCAACATGTCCTGCTCTGTTTACTTCTCATTATTGGCCTATATGCTTATCTCTCTAGTTAGTTGCGGTGGCAGTACAACCATGAGACTGAATGCCTCTGTGTTGAAAATCAATGTTATTGTGCTGTGTTTAATTTTGGCCAGGGATTTGTTTCCTTTGGTATCTCAAGGTTGGACAAACATTTCAGCATCCTACCTTTTGAAAGCTTGATGATTTTGCATGGCATATGCCGGTGCCACTGTGATGAACAAGTATGTGATGAAGAAATAGAAGAAAAAGTGAACCAAAATGGTTTGCACTCTCTGAAGAGAGCAGAGCTAGAGATGTGAGGGTGGTGAAGAACAGCCTGATGTGAGTACCTGCACTGCCACATGAGGATATGGTGAAGTTCTGGCCAAACTTTCTCCAAGGACCATGTCTGGGTCTGTGAACCTGTAACACTAGGGATCTGTATCAATGTCTGTGGCTCATATTTCCACCAAACACCAGGTGGGCACCTCTGGTCTGGGCTGTTTCCTGTAGATGTCTGCCCCAGGACCCTTTGGGCAGGGTAAGAGAACTGCCCCCAGCTTTCCTGCAGCAACCCACTGCATCACCCTGGAGAACAGGCCCTCCACCTTTCCTGTGATGTATAGTAAAGCTGGCCCTGGTGGAAGGGAGCCAGCTTCAAGGATTGAAGGATGTGAGCACAGGAGAGCTGGCCCCATCACTCACTATGGAAGTGTGGAAGAGTTGGCTGTGATGGTCTGGGCCTGGTAAAGCCAGTCCTACCCCCCCACCCCCCCCCCCAGAGCTGCAAAAGTCAGAAATGCTGGCCTGCTTCTTGCTCCTCAACTGAACAAAGCAGGAGAGCTGGCCCTGATGGCATGGGTACAGGAGAGCCAGCAGGCCAACTCATCTAGATCCAGGCCCAGATCCAGACCCCAACATCTACCCCATCTATGATGTGCTGGAGCACATGAAGAGGCCAGTCCTGCAGAACTAAAAGCTGTAGGATCACCATGACACAGGGAAACCACAGACACCTGAGAGAAGTCCCAGTGAGATCCAGTATTGAAAGTGTAGCAGAAGCCAGAGGTCTCAAACCAGACCAAGACTCACTACAATGAACATAGACAAAAGGGTATACTGTGTGACACATTGGGACAACACCACAGAGTCCATGGCAAGAAGTTTGTGTTGTTTTGTGGGGAGGATGCAAGGGCAGAGGGTGGATATGGAGGAATAAGATGAGTGAGGTTGGGGTGCATGATGTGAAATTCAAAAAGAATAAAACTTGGTTGCAAAAAAATCTGTATCTATAATACTTATATTATGTATCTTAAATACTACAACACTATAATACCTATAATTTTGTTGCTAGCTACATAATTTTAAGACTTCAGTACACAGCAAAAATATTCTTTCTTTTAGTCAAAAATTATTAACAATTTTAAGATGAGCAAGTACAATATTAAATCAAGCTCAGAGAAAACCTCTGTGCAAGACTTTAGGTGACCTCAGAGGTCACATACATCCAAACCAGACTGGAGCATGCTGAGTACTAAAGTACATTGGATCCTTCTCTGCCACCACAGACTGTGCCCGCTCAACACAAATAAATAGGATTTTGAAACTTTTTTTGAAAAAGGAAAAACCACAGTTACTATTCCTGAAGCAGTTTTAGTTTTCCTCCCTTGAGCAGCAGAGAGTCCCCTATCCTGATAAACCCAGATAAAGAAAGAGAGACAAATGCACTCTCTGGGTGCTGACAGGAGCTGTAACTAGGGTAGTGGATTTCTGGAACCAGGAAGGTATTAGAGCAGGGTGAATGTGACAAGCAGTATTTGCTGTACCTGACTGGATAACAGGCAGATTCCTGAACACCTCTTCTTCTCACACTTTAGTGGATCCACTTCCAGTGCCTTGAAGAGAGGATCGATCATGCCCTCAGTTATTCACTACCTCCCAGCCTCCCAGGGACTGATTTTGCATCTATCTTCCCATTTTATACTATGGAACTTTAATTAGTCCACTTTTTCCACCATAAAACATTCCATATTTTCAGGTGTCTTCTCATACCCATCTCTTTATTCACAGTCTTCCTTCTAGAATGTATTCTTCCAAAGTCTACAATATTTTTTCCTGAACTGAATATTCCTTCTCTTTGAGGAAACAAGATACAAGAGTCTCCATAAAACAAAGACTATACCAGTCAACATTTGCTGCAATAACAAGCAGTCCCCATCTTAATGTTTTATAAAATACACCTATCCCTATCTTGTACACATAATTGGAGGGTCACATACCAAATATGTGAATAAATTCTATGTGTCTCTTTCTTGGTTCTTCTCAGTTTTATTCCATGTGTTTTTTTTTCTTTCTGGGACCAAGGTGATAGACAAACTTTTCCTAGAGACATGCTACTTTCTTTTGGGTTCCCCCCCAGCATATTTTTATTAGTTATTTCAGAATTAGTTATTTATATACAATGCACCCCTATTACCCTAACTTCTGATTTCTTCCCAGTCTACCCTCCCATCCTTGTTCTATCCCCACCAAGTCCAATGTGTGTTTTCCATATACTTACTGGAGCATGGTCAAAGTCCCACTGGCCAGCACACACGTGCATGCATGTATACACACACACACAAACACACACACACTAGAAGCCATCAACTGTGAAGAGTTATTCTTCATTATCTTTACCATAATTTCTAAGGATTCTCTTAAAAAGCTTCCTGTCTGGACTGTTTCTTGGAGGAGCGGGACATACAAGTCTTCGATGTCTCTCATTTTCAGTCTTTGATACCATTGCAAAAGAAGCTTCCTTGTCCATAGTAGTTAGTGGCAGCATGGATCATGGACTACATATGGTTTGTGCCCCACAAATCATGGATATCAATATGTTTTCGGGCAGCAGCCCAGATCGCCAGAGTCTTTTGAGAAGACTTAACCTAGAAATGAACCATTCTTCATCTCACATATCTTGTTGCTCCAAGTCAGGTGATAACGGAGTTAAGCAGTGTTTCCAAGGCAGGACCTGCATGAATCCCAGGCTTCTGTACATTACCTAGTACTCTGCTCTGGCTACCCTGACAGCATCTCACGCATAACCATCATCTTGTTTGCAGCCTGCATTCCCATGCTTTTCTCCTCCCAGCAAAGAGAGCAGCTATAGCAGTAGAAGCAGCAAAGGTATCAGAGGCAGCAGCAGTGGCTCAATACTACCAGCAGGCTGAGCAACAGTACTAGCCTAGCTCACGAGGAAAGGTAAGACAGCCTGGCAGTGGCCTGATCCCCTCAGCAGCCCAAGGTCCAACCCCACTTGACAGTGACATGTCACCTTTTCACCTATAGCCACACTCTCATACTTGTCATCTCCACGGCATATCTAATTCTGATTCTCTCAACATCTCTTGTTCTACTTCTCTTAACTTCTCATGATGCTGCATTCTGCCATCTTGTTTTCCTTCAAGACATTCTATTTTCAAGGTAGACAAAATAAATTCACAAGTCTCAGAGCCTAACCAGCAAAATATCTAATATCTCTACTCAGTGGTGTATAGCTCACATTTGCTAACATACAGCTACCTGGCCAATCCCAGCATCACTGGTAGAAAGAAGTGGACAACTGTGAACAGAACACACTCAGCTTTAGGGTCAGATGGTGTGTTATGAATCCAATTTATTCTGTATTTTTCCATTGTCTAACTCTATGTTATATTGTCTTTAAATTCAGAAGAATGATACTCACCTTAAAGTTTCTTATAGGCAATTAATGAGGTTGGCATCTATAAAAGTGTATTACATAATCCCTGGCATGCAAAAAGTACACATAAGCATTATTCATCATCAATGGTATTTTTTTTAATATTTACTATGAGTAATCCTAATTTTATTGCATTAATTTCATTAGAGCATTTATTTATTCACTCAATAAACATTTTCTTTGTATCCTATAGTATCAGCCAATCTCCCTATTACCTGGCTTTAGTTTGGAGTCATTGCATCCTCTTATTAAATCCCATGGCTCCCAGATCTAGGGTACTCCACCATCATGAGTGACCTCACAAATGTACACAATATCCCAATCATCAGAATGTCCTAGAGACTTTTTTCTTCTTGGTCTTGTTCCATTTCAATCTGAAGGATCTACAATCAGTCCAGTAAGGGAACATAGACCCATAAAACTTTAATTAGTTTCATGGAGTTAAAATTGCTTTCATGGATAGAAAGAAAAAGGTGGGGGAAGCTTAAGACTAAAACAAAAAAAAAGAAAGAAAGAAAAGGTTGTGGTGGGGGGCAGAGAGAAGAGTCTCCTATTAAGATAAAAATAAATTGTCTGCATTTGGCTGGAAATGCTGCACATGTCTTCTAGCCCTGCCAAGGAAATGCCTTTGTAAATTATTCAGCTTTTCAGGAGAATGAGAACAATGAGGGAACCCTGAGCTGGGTGGTGATTTGGGTTTCCTGTTCAAATAAGAAAGCTGGTAATTTCCTTAAAGATCAATAGGAAAATAAGAGGGGAAAAAAAAGAAGAAAAAGATGTGCTTTACCACAGTGTTCTACAATATGACCCTGCCAGTTTTATTTAACAGAAAATGTACAAATCTCAGCCATGCTGTTATTGTTTGAGTGGCTCTGGGCAAAAACTAATTTTCTAATCTTTGGTTTCCTCCACTGATGATCAGGGAAAGCAAGAGTATCCTTGTAGATCTGTAGGAAACTGAGATCTGTGTGGTGACACTTAGCCTATGCCTGGACTTGAAAAGCTACACAGAACATTCTCCATAATTCCAGCATGAGTCAGGTGCACCCAAAGTAACAGAACTATTAGAATAGTTTTAGGTACAAAGAGACACACAGCATAACAAGTTGGTTTATGGAAACTGGCAAGGTCCATGGTTAGCAAGCCAGAGACACAGGATAACCAATTATATTACCACAGACTGAAGACCATGACAACTAAAGTTCCTGTTTCAGGATCCAAAAACAAAACAAATTTATGTTTCAGCTCAAGGCAGACACCGGAGAGTTATTTCATCTTATACAGTAAAGGAGCAGTCTACATTCTTATCTGGGATTTCAACTGGTTGGATGAAGCATACTCACATTAGGGAGGAAAAATATGTTTCACTCAGCCCATTGATTTAAATATTACCATCATGTAATAATACTCTCATAGAAATGTTTAATATTTTGTCAAATATATGGGCACCTTGCAAAGTAGTCAAATTGTTGCATGAAGATAGCCATTATAGCTCCTAAGATTTCTCTCACATGTTAAGGTATTTAAAATGTATACTGTCATATTTTTCATGGAAGCACAAACTTGGGTGGTCAGGTCAGAGCAACTAAAGCTCAGGAAGTATAATACCATGGTCATTTACCAAGAAAAATGTTACTAAGCCTACTTCTACTCTGTTAAACAGAGAGAATAATGCCCTGGATAATAATGAAATACTGTGTAGTGATGACAAAAAAGAGAGAAATAAATGCTGGGTGGTGAGGTATAGTGAAATGTAGTAAAGTACAATATTATATAGTGTACTCTGGGACTCACACATTCAGGAGAAACCAGAGCATGGTTACTACATCATACATGCAATGCCTTGTGTTGCAAGTACCATACTATAAAGATGCATAATCAACTAATATGTCAAGAATTCTAGATTTAGTTTGAAGGTTGACTTATTCAATAGCTCAGCAATACTACAGATCTGGATCAGTCCCTCTGAGACTCCCATGAACCTTTCCTTCAAACCCTCAGAAGGGGAAAAATAGTTCATGTTCCTTACTGGATAGTTGCCAATGTGAGAAAGCAAAATGATTAGAGAAATGGCCTTCTCATCACTTATGTTGCTCTTTTGCAACATCTCAATCCTTCTGAGACTGCCTAGGAGATTGTCCATCATGCCTCATTTACATGACCTTTGTCAAAAAAATTAACATCATTACGATGCTTCCGATAAGTCTTTGTAGAAGATTCTAGAAACATTGGCTCCAACTAAACTCAAGGTCCAATCAACAGGAAGAATGAAACATGCAGACAAAAGTGGTCATTGGTGTTTTAAATAAAAACAAGTTAGTTATATTATATATGGCTATATAAAGAAATGAGAAAAAAAGACTTAGCTCAAAGAAAAAGTTTTACCTAGATGAGGCAGGCCAAGTTTCACGAGCCAGCAGAACAGTGGTCTTGCACCTTCTCCTGACTTCAATCCCAGGGTATGCAGGCCTCATGGGACTAGGCCCAAGTCAGGCTGCTGGAGCACTGTGAAGCTCCCCACCCCCAGAGTCACAGTCCTGCTGCATTGTGCAGCTCCCAGGGCATGTTTCTCATGTAAGGCCCATGCTTCTAAATTGCACCAAGACAGTCTCAGAACACATAAGTAGAAATGAAGGAACAAGACCGAAGAGAGGCCCACTTCAACAGTCAGTTCTTATGCAATGACATCATAGGATCACCAAACAGGTTTGAAGGAAGTTGAATTCTCAGCGGTAAATAGTAGTTTATTATTAATTCCTTTACTTTGCTCTAAAAGGTATGTCTTATTAATTTTGTATTATGCTTACTTAGTTTTGCTATTTGCTCATGAATACTTTATCTTTTGTTCATAAAACTGGAAGATCCAGAGTTCTTGTTTCTCTTGATTTTGAATCAAAAGAAGAATCTGAGCATTAGCTGTCAATTACATGGTACATATTTGCCCCTGGGGGCATAAGACACCTCCTGTGGGAATGCCACAGAACAGAGAAAATTCTGAAAGAAATCTGTATTGAAAAAAGATACTTCCCATAGTGGTGCTTACTAAATGTTGGTTGAATTTATTAATTCTCAAGTGCTGTTAAATACGCTATAGCAAGAATGAGTCATCTTATTGAGAGACTTCATTTTTTGTTGATTTGTTAGGTTGATTGATTGAGTTACTCCATCTTATAAGTAGAAGGGCAATCTTCAGTCCATTTGGGATTTAATGTGGTTGGATAAAGAACACCCACATTAGGGAGGACTTGTGCTTGGTCGGATGAAGGTTGGTTAGTTGGTTGATTGGTTGGTCGTAGGTTAGTGAGTTAATTGGTTGTTACGTTAGAACTTTGGCTTGCTAATTGGTTGATGGGTTGGCTGGTTGCTCAGTTGGATTGTTGAAGAATTAGTGTTTAGTGACTTGGATGGCAAGTTGGTTTCTGCTATAAGTAAATCACTCAGTATTAATTCTCAAAAGGTATCTAGTATGAGTGGGACATGCAGAGTAATCCATCAATCCACCTTTAGGCCATGATGTATTCTGTACTGTGGAATACTGGGGAACAAACTTAGTTTCAGCTGAAAAGAACAGATGGTGATAGAAATAAATAAAAAATAATGTATGGAGAAAACCCATGTGAAAAGCAAAAGGCAATGGATAAAGTGCTTAAGCACATAAGCTCTGGTAACTATTGAGAGCTGAATCTCTACACCACCAATGGCTTTCCAGACTGCCTGTACAAGACATCTAATCCCGCACACTAGTGTTGTGGTTAGAATTAAGTAAGAAATGCATGCATGCATGACAAGTGTTTAGTAGTGACTTAGACTACTAAACAGTATATATCAGCATATATACTATCAATATATTGACTACTAATATATATATATATATATATATATATATATATCAGTTATTACAATTATATAAAGAAAAGAAAAACAGATATAAACTGAATTAAAAATTGTGAATGGATGCTTTTCTAAAAGAGTTTGGAAAGAAGTGCCATTGGAGGAACTGGGTTGTGGGAAGAGTGTAGGCAAGCCCAGAGTGTCAGAAAGAATAAAATGTTTTTTATAGAACTTTAAGAAACTAAGGGTAATGCCAGATAGACATGATACAAACTAAAATTCAGAGCTTCACATTTCTGCCTCTGGCTCCCATGATGGAAGCCCCTTTTTGAAAGAGTTGGGATGGAAAGACTCTAGAAAGCAAGGGAATAGTGATAAGCCTCTTGGGATGAGATCTTTTCTAAATAAGTATGGAGGCAGTCTGTGAGTTGAGTGAGGAGTCAGCCTAACTAGATTATAGGTAGATCAAAGAGGGATAAAACAAGTGATGCTCCACCCTCCTTCTCAGCTACCTCTGGTAGTGACATTATCTACACCACATATAGGTATTCATACTCATGGTCCTCAGATCTTCAAGAGTAAATCTTGGACATGAAGATGTTTATGCTTATGATAGGCTGAGAAAAATGTAGGAGCTGACTTACTAACCTCAAATAGTATTTTGCCCAACTCTTCTCCACAATCCTCTGAATGACACTTTTCTTAGAGGCAAAGGGTAATGTCATAATTGCCTATGGTTTGGCAATCTGTGACTTGTCTACTTCATGGTGATGGTCTCCCTCACCTTCCATGACCCCAACATGTATTGTCTGCCAATGGCCTCACATTTTGGAAGGAGTAGGTTTACAGAAGAGCATGACCAGATATTTGAGTCATGAAGTTATGCCAAGAGAAAATAACTGCAGCATTCTGAAATGCAAATTCTATCAGATATGTAAATATTAGTCCAGATGAACAGGAATTTCAAATTAACCCACTCAACATATGATACAAGATAGAAGAAGAAATTAGGGATTGAAGAGAACAAAACAAAACAAAGACAAACGGGCCCAGCAGAAATATTGCATGTGAGAAACAGAATTATGTATATAATGATCAGAACAGTTGAGACAATTGGTTAAAGAATAAATTAGTCAGTAGAAAAGGGAAATTTGTGAGTGGTTTAAGTAAAAGAAAATTAATGAAAAGCCAAGCAGAGCAGCTCATGTCTGTCATCCCAGCACTTGATAGGCTTGAAGCAGGATAATCTCAAGTTTAAGTGCAGTCTAAGAAACATGGTAGGTTCTAGGATAGCTTGGAGTACATAGTAAGATACTGTCTCGGCCACAACAACAACAAAAAAAAACTAAGTTAAAAGTATAAGCTACATACTGAAGAAGATAAAATCCAGGTAAGAGGTCCAGAAACAATGAATAAAAAATAGTTTTTAAAAATTATTTTGACAAAACAATAAGAGAAAAAGATTCAAGTACTTTAAAAAAGAAAAGTTCAATTTGAAATGCAAGAAGTTTGTAAAAATAGTTTAGTTAGTTCAAGTGCTTGCAAGAATGAGAACCAAGTTCAATCCCCAGCACCCATCAAAAAACCCTATGTGTGGAGGAACACACTGGTAGTTACAGCATTAGGAAGGTGGAGATGGGTGCTACTCTGGGGTACACTCTCCAGCCAGCCCAACTGGTGAGTACATGTAAGAGACTGTCTACAAACAAAAAAACCAAAAAAGCAAACAAACAAAAACAAGCAGATGGCATCTGAGGAACAACATCAAGGTTGTCTCCTGGTTTCCACATGCACCACACAATGAGCACAAAGAACATAAAGAAAAATCAAGGAACTGTCATACCCACACATTTCCTAGTAGAGAGAAAACAGTGAGGCCAAGTTGGATTAGGAAGAGGTAGATATCTCTGAGATACAAATACTAGTGTGTCCTGAGCCTTTGAGCCCATCCAGTACTAGGGTACAGAATGGCATGCCTGCTGTATCGTCCATGTCCCCTATGCTTTTAATCACAAGTCACAGTTTGCCCGGTGAGTTTCCTCATGGATTTTTGTAGAGACATATGACTTTCTCTACAACCACCAAAGGGACAAAACCTCTACCTCTTTGTTCTCAAAAGTAAAAGGAGCACAAGGTTGCCAATGAATAATTGTTTGTCAGATAAATTGACTTATACTTCATCTAAGATACTTACATATCTCACTGCTCAGTGGACAACTGTAGTGCAGTCTCTCTACCTGAGGGAACCAGTGTATTCAGCTGGTGTACAACCTAAAATTCCAACTCATTGGATACACAAATGGATCCAGCACTGCTCATCCTCCAGGTCCAACCCAGGTTAGATTCACTCATGGACCAAATGTCCAGATAAGGAATATGAGTCTACTAGTTACATCCTTCTGTCCCATCTACCTGCTAAGTCCAATTATTGGATTTAATGACTCTAAGACTTGCCTGACATAGACTAAATCCAAAGAAAGGAAGGCTTGCTATCATCAAACAGACCTGGTTTTCTGACTCTATAACCAGCTGTTCCATCTTAGACTATACTTCTCTAAAGTGCACCCATGCATTCAAATTGACAAAGTAGTCCATTTCTTTAGCTTAAAACATGAGAAGCACAGAGATCTGTGAAATAAGAAAGCCATTGCTATCCTTTCTCTGCACCTATGGCATTAGTGCTAACATCAGATAGATCATGTTCCATTCCAATTCTCATGTTGACTAGAGAGAGATGACTGTCAGCAATCAATCCCACTTCTTCCTGGGCCTCGGCTACCTCCCCTTGTAAAGGCCAGTACTGGGCAAGAGAAGGAAAATAAATCATGTGTGTAAAGTGGTAAGCATAGTCTATGGCAGAGCAAGCATTTGATACTGCTTTCTTTTTGAGGTTCCTTGTTAAAGGGACTACCATGAGCTCTGAGTCCATGAACCCTGTCCACTAATGGATTTCTATATAGGGCAAGAGGTACTCGGGATATTCTTGTCGACTAAATGAATAAGTACATGTGACCAAATGAATGAAATAGACCTTCGGACTATGCTAACACATTGGTGGGAGGACTAGATTGAATAATGCCATTTGTTGTTTTAAAATAAGTCACTAAAATGAAGCAAAAGTGTCCTTCCTGTACTTTTACCAAATTCTAGATAATTCTTACGCAGAGATTTTGGAAAGTCAAGCTTGCCATGTCAGGAAAATGTCTAAATTCTCGGGAGAAGAGTATGTTGTTATGCCACACAATCTCAGCCTCTAATACTTAACATTATAAGCTCTGCTAATAACTCCAGGTCACCTGTCTGGGGAAGAAAGATAAGGATTTTAAATTTTAGCACATTAGCATGTATAATCTACCACGGATGCTGTTGACTTGGAGAGAGATGTTTAATTTGCTTCCCCCTAGTTGGCCCCTGAGAACTGTTATTTCCAGAGAAGCTAATGGAAAGAGCTGATTGCAATATGGCTTCACTTGAAAACCTTTATGCTATTTCATGAAGAACAGGCCTCCATACATACAGCCAAGATAAGCCCCATCCCCTGAGGAAGTAAACGTCCCTGGAAAGACACACAAAATTTTAACAGCATTAGGCCTGAATCTGAGTTCTCCTAGCAGCCGTCTGCGTGACTTTCTACAACCTGCATTACTTGTATGTGTCCAGCTATTCATTAATTTATTTATGTCTACACCAAGTCACTTAAACAGTGCTGGCGTAAAACTGGCATTTAGAGTGCTTTTATAACATATTCAAGCTTTTATAATAATAAGAGCAAATTCAAGATGGCCACTAATAATTTGAGTTTCCCCCACTCAAGAGTTGCACTGTATGTGCTATGTCTGAAACCACTGTCTCTGGAAGCACTGTATAAACTTCCCTGAGGCTACCACACTGGCAAGGACACTGCAGGGAATTTTGTGGACACTTTCAGCTTAGCTGAGTCCAAACTTCTAACCACCTTTACCAGGACACAAGACATGCCAGGGAGTTCCCATCTTGGAAATGGACTCCCATTCCATAGGTGTTACACTAGGTTGCATGTTGATCAGCGATTGGCCACCCAGGTGAGCCCTTCACAAGTTCCTGACCCCCAAATAACGAACAAGATAAAATAGCTGTGTTAAGTCACAAAATTTTAAAGCATTTTGCTAAATAGCAAGAGATTATCAAAATGTCTTTTGTAGGCAACCATTAGAGGACTTCCTGATTCAATCCCAGGTCTTCGTTCTTGTGTTTTTCTTGTTGGCATTTGGAGAAACTGTTTCTGCAGATAAGAATCCAAAGAGAAGAAGCAATTAGAAAAAAGGAAGATTAAACACAAACAAATCATTTTGAAGAGGACATGTAAATAACTAGTAACATTGTCTTTTTTCATTTCACCATACTACCAAGTGAAAGAAATGCAAGGTGAAATTGAAATGCATAGCCCTTCAAATATTAGAACAGACTCCTTTAAATAAAATCATCTACCCCTGTAAAAGGAAGTGGGACACCAGAAAACAATACATATGGACACAATGAATAAAACTTGCATACAATATTTCTGGAAAACAAACTGAAAAGTTTTCTATTTGGGCATTGCTTCTAGAAAAAATAATCTGGCAGGTAGACAATGACTTGCATTCAAAATAAACGCCATATCATACTATTGATAATATTTAAATACTATTTTTTAATCTATAAATGTTAAATTTCAGGGAATGGCTAAATAAATTGAATTGCCTCCACAAGATGGAAGACTGTGGTGTGGCGTCATTGTAAATGATGCTTATAAAGTGTTTCTAATAACATGGGAAAATGGTTAATGGCATAATGTTAAATAAAAGCACAAGATAGAAAAGGGTTATAAAGTATGATCTCAACTACTCTGAAAAGCATAAAAAGTCTGAGAAGAAATGCAATAAAATGTTAATAGTGTTTATCTGTGGGGAGGTGGGATTATGGGAAGCTGTTTTTCTTATTTACTCCATGCCTTGATTTCAACGTTGGGCATACAATACTTCCACCACCTAAGTGGGTTTTCTTTTTTTTAATAAGAAAATAAACAGTCAACAGTGGTAAATCTTATGTACAAGTTTGGAATCATGAAAATGGAGAGTCATTGGTGAGATTTTAGTAGTCTTGTAATGGAAAGTCTGTGATAATACAGACCTTTCAGAGTGAGGTTTACTTTTGCCCATGTCTACGATAGGAACAATATTTGCAGAGTCTGTGGATGGTGTAAACACAGAGTTGTTTCCCCAGCAGGACTTGATTTGATCAATAAACCCACCTTACTCCCAGAAGTAGTTCAGAACTCATCATGTGAGACCTGTTTGGGAAGAAGAAGCCTCAGTCCTTAGAGGTAAATGGAAATAAGTCACAGTCTAGGTCCTCAGACTTGAAGGGATATAGTACTTGAATTTCAGACACCAGACATCCATATCTGATGCTCCTTGAGCACTTCCTTGGGGATTTCTGTGCCAATTTCACACAGCATTCTTTATAACAAAATAAGTAAGAGAGCAGAACTTTCCAAGTGTTTAGAATTATAGAATCTTGGGACTATAAGAAATTTTTATTATCACGCATATAGTAAAATTGAAAGGAGATACAGAAGCACAAAGAGGTGAGGTGCCTTGCTCAAGGTCAGCCAATCAGTTATGAACAACAGAACAAGAACCTAGAACCCTCTCCTCTGTGCTATCTTCCTCTCAGCCTTGCTAGTTATTGGCAGGCATTCAGTTTGTTTGTTTGTTTCTTACCTATGTCTCCCCTTGAAGACATAGAACTTTACTGGCACACAAGTTAACTCAACAAATTTTTGTTGGATGGATAGATGGATTGATAACCTAGGAGAATGTTGCAATGGAGGTGCATGGGTTTTTGTATCATGGTGATCTGAAATCAAATCCCAGCACTGACACTTATCAGCTGTGTAATCTCAATCAAATAACTCAACCTCTCCAAACCCTTGTAAAATAGTGGTGGCATCTCAGGAGTGGTTCATTTAGCTAAATGAAATAATGTAGATATGAAATGTTTTCTAACAAGGTCATTTTCTAATGACCTTGGTAATTACTAACTAAATGTAATTGTCTATCTTCCCACCTACCTACCTCATTTAGTCATGGCACAAGTCTCATGGACCAAACTCCCAGACCTACCTCACCCTACCTGTCCTATTTCATATTCTTTCCATATCTCAAAAAGGAAACAAGAAAGAAGCAGTGTGCTTACTTCCTAGCCCTGTGCCATTCTGATTTAGGATAAAATCAGGACAACAGCAAGAAGCAGTGAAAAGGTATAACATCTCCAACTGGACAGTGGCTTATGGTTTCCTACTTACTCTTTGTTCAGTACAAGATACATCTGTTAACTCAGAAGTTTTTCTTTCTCTTCATTTTGTTTACCTCTTAAAAAAACTTTCCTCACATTTTTAACACATGTATTCTTCTTAGGAATTAATGAATTTTAATTCATTTATTTATGCAGAGAAAATTCTTTGAACACAGAAAAAGCAAGCAAAGAAATTCAGACCTAGACAGAAGAACTTGCTTGGAAATCCTCTATACTTTGAAGTAAAATAGCTCATTTTGAATAATTCTTAGATCAAAAATATAAATGTGAAAGCTTGAATATTGTTTGATTGGATAGCAATGAAAACATTGCATGTAGAATTGTATCAGGTGAAGCTAAAAGCATATATAGAAGGAAATGGATGGACTTTAATTGTTGTAAAAGAAAAAGACTCCATATTTGTTATTTACATTCCCATCCTAAAGATATTAGGAAAAGTCAGAAAAATAAAATGAAAGGAACTAGAAATAAATAAAAATAGGGAACGACACCTGGGAAATGAGTAGAGAATGAAAAAAATGGAAACTCTTTGTCCTCTATGGAATATCTTTATCAAATCCCTCCACTCAAGGCTCAGGAAATTACGAAGACAGCTTGTGAGAGAGCGACAAGTAGTGGATCTTCCAGACATGACAGGGTTGATGCATGTATGAGTTCACAAGGAGTGTAAAAGCACATGCAAGAGCTGCACCAAGTCAAACCATGTAAAATCCCAGCACTGTAAAGGGAGATGGACATAAAGCCCCACCCCAACCTAGAAACACTTTGCACTTCATAGCTTCTGGAAAAGGAAAAATGACTTTTCTCCCAGGGCAGTCCAAAACAAAGATTGACTCCATGTTTGTTTCTTTCTTTGTTTTGTTTTTTTGGTTTCTGGTGTTGTTTTGTGGGGGGTTTTTTATTGTTGTTGGTTTGGTTTGGTTTTTATGTACATGAGTTTTCTGTTTTGGTTTGGCTAGATATTTTTTGTCTTCCAGGCTTTCTTTGTTTTTCTTTTCTTTTTGTTATTGATGTTTGGGTTTTGTTTTTAAGAAAGGGAAGTAGGATGAAGTGGGGTGAGGAGGATCTGAGAGTATTGGAGAAGTTGGAGGAGGGGAAAGAATATGATCAAAATATATTGCATACAAATTAATATAAAAGTATCAGAGATTCCAGAAGGTCTCTGCTTAAGGCTGGAGAGATAGTTTGGTGGTTAAGAACATTTGGTGGTCTTGCAGAGGACATGGATTTGATAGCCTACAGTCATCCACAACATAGGCTCCAGCCACATATTTGCCATTTATACATGTATTCAGGCAAATCACTTAAAATAAATCACATAAAATAAAATAAGTAAACCTAAAGAAGGATGCTTTAAATTTAATTTTTAAAGACAACTTTTGCCACTTTTTATCCAGTTATTTAAATGAAGTCATGTCCCTCATCCTAAGCATAGTATTCTCTACCATAATTGGGATTGTGTGAAAGACCACACCTAGGAAGCAATAAAGGTTATATGACTTTCTTCATAAAGCCAATCATCTGTAACTGGAATTTAGTCTGCATGCTTGTATGTTGTAATCTGAGAGCTTAAGTCATATTATGCCTTACCTCAAGAAGTTTATGATATAATAATTAAGGTCAAACCCTATACAACAGATATAATACCCCAGTGAAAGACAATGGTGTGTCCTCTCAGTGCCCCAGAAGCAAGAAACTAAGCTACTCAGAACATTCTCAGAAGATGTGGCCTTTGAACTCATCTGAAAGTTTGATGGTGGGAGGGTCTCTCAAAATCCAAAGATTTAAAAGTGTGGCACTAGTCAACAGAAGGGGAAGATAACAGACGTGAAGGGACAGAAGTAGAAAGGAGCAATGGGTATTCCACGTATCTGGAAAGTTACTGTGGAGATGACCCAGGGAAAGCTTTTGGACCACTGGTTCTCAATCTGTGGGTCACAACTCCTTTATGGGTCAAACAACATTTTTACAGGGGTTGCTTAAGATCACTGGAAAACACAGAGATCATGATTCATAACAGTAGCAAAATTAGAGTTATAAAGTAGCAACAAAGACAACTTTGTTGACAAGTTCTCAGAGAAGACTGGGAACTACTACCTTAGAGGGCCCCGAATGCCAGATTTCAAGACTGGCCATAATTCTGAGTCAGGAATCTGCTGTTCAGCCTTTAAGCTGTCCCTTCCATTCTCTTTAGAAAGATCATGGGAGGGACAAAGGGCAAGGAAGTACCCTCAATGTGCCCTCCTCACAGTACAGCACTAACTGCCCCTCTTCCCAGCTGCTGCTCCCCAGAAAGTGATGCACGCCATCACAAGAGAAATGTAGAGAAATGTAAGTCTGGAGAACTATGAGTACCAAGGGAATGTTCAGTGTTACTCTTCTTGTTACCTCAAGTGCTTTGCAGCCCCATGAAACTTCAGACAAATTAGAATCAGAACACAGCCCTAAAGCCCACTGTCCTACTCACTCTTGCCAACATACTCACCCCAGACCTGTTCATCCTTCCTCTGAAATCTCATGAAAGTCATGTGCTTCAGATATATCTGCCTCCCTGCCCAGCTCAGATCCCATCCCCAGCCAGAGTTTTATTCCAGCTCAAATCAACATGCCCCTGGTAAACCTGTCCATAGCTCTTGTGTCCCAAGACAAACTTCAGGCCCCCTTACAGCCCGTAATGTTCATCTAGAATAGTCCTAGCTGTCTTCAAAAAGACCCCTGTTCCAAGACAGACACAGACAACGTTTGTTCCTGTAACATGCTCTGTCCTCTTTTACCATTAGATTTTGTAGACACTGTACCCTGCTCTTGGAAAAACTTCCATTCCTGTTGACCAATACATAGAAAGGAGGTATCCTCACCACATTTCCCAGTGTTAGAAGTTGAATCTTAAAGAATCTTATAAGAGAAGCAATTTGGAAACAAATATACAATCCAGGAGAGTATCATGTGACCACCATGGCAGAGATCAAGACGAGGTATGATACTGTGAGGCAAGGAATGCTTCAGGCCATCTAAGTGTTGGTCTCTCCCAAGTCAGTCCCAAGTACTGCAAACACAGATGTAATCTGTATATGTAACTACTGACAGCATCTCCTCTGGTTGAAAACCTCTCAATAAATATTCATTCATATGCTAATATTAATTAATTAATCAAATAATCAATTAATGTGTACAGGTAAATAACAGAGGTAAGATATATATCCAAAAAACAGTGAATGGACTCATTGTCCTCAAAGGTGTGAGGGTCCCTGGCTGGTTTGGAGGCAGTTGAAAAAACTCAAAGCAGGTTTAGTGGGGTTGTGGGCCAGCTGGTAAATCCTCTGACTCAGGATATACTTCATGAGAAAGAGCAATATTGCCACCCAGGAGCCAGAGGTCAAGTTCTATATAATGGAATATGTTGACACCTGGATATGACAGATATCGGATCATCTGGGTTCAAATGTCAATAAAATCCACAAAATCCAGACTCTGAGACATATGACAGAAGTAATTTTCTGGTTTGATTAAAAAAACCCTAATAATAGAAAGTTGATGGGAGAACGTTTTTTCTTCTCTCTGTAGAGAGAAGAAAAAATCAGGATGTCGACCACTATTAATGTGGGATTCCAACTCAAGCACCAAACTGAAAAAAGACACCAGGAAATGTGAACAATAAGGAGATTTGGGGTAAATTAAGGAATTATGATTAATTGTATTTGGGAGCCATAAGAGTGTTTGTCTCCAAGTCCTTGTCTATTTGAAATACCATGAAAAATGTTTACAATGAAACATTAAAAACACAATATACAGCTTCACTGTTTATATGATATATGATATTTGGCATGACACATAAGCAAGTCAAACTTCTTTTTGCTTTGTTTTAGGGTTTGTTTGTCTGTCTGTCTGTTTGTTTGTTTGTTTGTTCATAAAATAGTCATTACAGTTTTCTGAGGCACAGAACCTGACCATCTCCACTGGAACCCAGGTCTACCCATTAGCCTGGCATCCCCAGGATGACACTACTGGGCTTTCTAAAGATCATAGAATCTGAACTCTCACGGTAAACCCACTGAAGCTCAGACTAAAGCTCTGTCCAACTCTAGGGTAGCTTCAAGCCAAGGTTAAGTCTACCACATTTCTCCAAGCTTTGCCTCATTCTCAAAAATTCAAGGTAGGTACATGGCTTGCAATCCCCCAGTGAAAACTTTTTCCTACTTCTGGGACCCCTTTCAAAGCTACCCAGTGCCCTGGTCAGGCAGAGCATTGCCGAGAAACACCAGCCTGACAGTATGGTTATAATTAAATTGGTTTCCTTCTGGGCTGCTCTTTCCTCTCCCTCTGGTCATTTTATCTGTCAGATCCCCAGGATCACAAACACTTCTCAAAATGGCCTTTGATTAAAATCCAGTGAAGCTGAAAACCAAGCCAGGAGTATGGGAGGAAGAAATTGCAACCACTACCTCAGAGAAGTCAGCTTAATTTACTCTGCACCAGGATTATGCCAACACTAGATACAGAACTTGGGTAGCAGGGATGGAACATCCGCATAGAAGCATGGGGGGATGGGTTAGGGAGCTTCTGAAAGGGGGAAACTGGGCAAGGAGATAACATTTGAATTATTATTATTATTATTATTATTATTATTATTATTATTATTAATGTGTTGGAGAGTTAATGCCCTGTTCAATGTCTTGTGAGGTGGAGCCTGATATGAAGTTATCAGGCCATGAGAAAGGACTCATAGTCTCATGCTATTATCACAGAAGTGAGTTCACTATACAATAGAGAGGTCATCTCCTCTATCAATATCTACAATGGTAGGGCTCTTGCCAGATGCTGACATCTTGATATTGAACTTCACAGCCTCCATAACAATGTGCTGGTATATAGATTACTGAGTCTGTGGTATGATGTTACAACAGCACAAAGAGACTAAAACATGGGGATGCAGAGGCACCATTTAAAAGACACACTCTTCTCCTGCACATATTCTCCCAACACAGATAAATCTGGGAGCCACAGCTTAGTGGGGGACATGCCTGACACCCAGTACTCCCGTTCATTAAGCCCCTAGCACAGAGAAGTGAGTTAAAATAAAGTCTACTTTGAAAGCAGAACAGGTTGCTGAAATTGTTTCCCCTGTTCTTTTGTTTGTTGAGAGTCATTTTTTTTATTAACACTTGTTTTTAATATGTAATATTATTGTTATAGATTTAGTTTTATCTGTTTCAGTCCACCAAATTATTATTTTTGATGTGAAATAACAGAGTCGTCTCTAGAGCTATTTTTAGGAATGCATATGATTCATGCTGCTACAAGAAAATAAGTAATTGTGAGTTTACAGTGCTTTAAACCTACACTCCTTTTATTCCTATTGATTCAAAAGATACCTTCTGAGAATGTGGGATTTCATAAGAAAGTAGCTGCCTTTAGGATGTGACAGATTAGAGTGTTCCCATATTACAGTGAAAATAACACACAATATGGTAAATGACTGGACCACGAGGATGGATTTTGGGTGGCAGCAAGTGGATTGTTTGAACCAAACAATCCACTCTCCTACTAGCAGTGACAACCACGCTCTGCCCAATACTCTGCCCAACAGGTGGTTGAAGAAAAATTAAGAAAAATAAAATCCATAGGAGCTCTTTTCTTTCTCAGAAACAAACAAAGTGCCCTTACCTCTATTGTTCAGACCAATCCAGCTATCAGTTCTCCCCATCATTGTGCTGAGCCCATTTCTAAGCTCTAGTCACCCAACTGCTGATCCAGAAACTGCTATAAAGAGATTCTGCAGACGTCAGAGGAGCATACTCTGCAAGCTGTGCAGTAAAGACTCTCTAGGTGGGTCTAATGAAATTACACATCTATTAAAGAGCAAGGTTTCCTCTGGTGTGCAGCAGGAGAGGAAAGAAGGAACTTAAAACACAAGAGGTTTGATACATAGAAAATAATGGGCAGATGAATATGGTCACATGCTCAGGCTGAGAGAGAACTTTGCCTGATTGCCAGCAAGAAAACTGTATTCTGTCAACAAGCTGAAAGGCTCAGAAGGAAAACCTACAAGATGAGAACCATTCTTCAGACACCCCAATTTCAATCCTATGAGACATTTAAAAGAAAACCCAGGTGGGCCTGTCAGAAACCCTACTGTGAAGCAATAAATAGATGTTTTAAAGCTACTACTGAGTTTGTAGTAATTTGTTGCACAGCAAGAAAAAGTGAATACAGTCATATTAAGCTTTCAACTCATTAGCTTGTGTACAGTCCCACTAGGTTTAGCCAGCAAACCAATCGATTAATTATAATTACTTGCAGAGCAAATGGCAAAGGCAGAATATTTCCTACTTTCCCAGGATTAGATTGCTAAGTAATAGCATAAGCCAAGAGCCTATAGAAAACAATATTCAGATAGCAGATAATAAAGGAGACGGATCAAAATAAACAAACAATTCACTTGACCAAAAAATATGAATGAGAACAAATTTAAAAATTACCCTCACCTAGTACCAATGGACTATATTCCACTGTTTTAAATAAACAGAAATTCTCAAATTATATTTACTTAAACTGATTGAAGTACTCTACCAGCCATAATAAACTATAAGAATATAAAAGACCATGTGAAAGTAGCAAGAAAAGATGCACAGTAAAATATTAGCTACAATAAATTTCCTATACCAATTTTCTGGTATAATAGATGTATTTGGAATTTTTATTTTTATTTTTTTCTCTACTTTTTATTTTTATTTTTTTATTTTTTTTATTTATTTTTTTTATTCAATATATTTTTATTTACATTTCAAATGATTTCCCCTTTTCTAGGCCCCCACTCCCCGAAAGTCCCATAAGCCCCCTTCTCTACCCCTGTCCTCCCACTCACCCCTTCCCACTTCCCCGTTCTGGTTTTGCCCTATACTTCTTCACTGAGTCTTTCCAGAACAAGGGGCCACTCCTCCTTTCTTCTTGTACCTCATTTGATATATGGATTATGTTTGGGGTATTCCAGTTTTCTAGGTTAATATCCACTTATTAGTGAGTGCATAATATGAGTCACCTTTTGAGTCTGGAATTTTTAAAATTAGTTTATATATTTAAAAATCTTGAATCTATGCATTAACATAGTCATAAGAAGAAATCAGTAAAGTTCCAGTATTGGTCAGAAATATCAATACACGTCTCTCACATGCTAAGTAGACAAAAAAAACCTAGAATTAGTTCGAGAAAATTAGTGCAGAGGAGTGTACTATATTGAATCAAGATTTAACAAAAAATTTAGAAAATAAGAAATATTTTATAGCAATAATTTAGAAAAATGAACATTATCCCTGAAAAATACATACATTACAAAATTTATTTCACAGAAGCATAAAATATGAACATGCTAGAAAAATCAACATTTTCTAAAATTTTAAGATTTTAGCTAAAGTACAACTTCCATTTAGCATGACTTAGCCAAGCAGTGTTTGTCCTCATGGTTTAAGAAGGATCTAATCTTTAAAATTTTTATAATTTTGCTCCTGATTTGTGTTCCCTAAATGAAGATGGTTCCTCAGAACAAAAGAAAATATTAATAGAAGCAACAGACATCCCTCAGATTGGAGATCCCTCAGCTATACTTCATACAAGAGGTTAATACCTAAAATACATTAAAAAGTACAAAAATTAAATACCACAAAACAAGCTGCTACTCAGAATACCTGGGCAATGATCTGAACAAACACTTCTCAAAAGAAGAAATCTAAGAAATCTAAGCCAGTAAATAGTTTTTAAAGGATTCAATATCCCAAGCCTTTAGAGACATGTAAATTAAAACTACTTTGAGATTCTTTCTCACCCAAATCAAAGTGTCCACCAACAGACGAGAGGCTGGGAAGATAGCTTAGTGCCTAAGAGTCCTTGCTATTCTTTCAGAGAACCCAGGTTCAATTCCCAGCACACATATGTCAGCTAACAACTATCTATAACTTTTGTCTCAAGTAACTCAGTGCCCTTTCTAGACTCTGTAGATACCAACATACATACACATAAAATAAGTTAAAAAGGTAAACAACAATACATAAAAAAAGACAGTAAACAATAATGGATGGGCAGCGAAGGCGGCGGCGGCGGCGGCGGCGGCGGCGGCGGCGGCGGCGGCGGCGGCGGCAGCAGTGGATGGTCCAGCTGAAGGGCCATCAGCGGTGGAACCTAGGCAACACAGGGTCCAGTTGGGCCCTGCAGCCACGACCACTGACCTTCGCTGACCAGCCGGGCGGCAAGCAGCTGCGGTTCTGCAGAGCCTTTCGCTGCACGGAAGCCACTTCAGAACTCGGCTTCGCGCCAGTCAGGAGAGGCTCACCTCCATCTTGATTTCGGACTCCTGAGATCGGACAGACTGAGGTACACAAAGATAATCCGAGGCCCAACACCGCAGGGATCTGAGCCCGACAGACGTTGGCCTGCACCCAGGCCCTGGGCTGTGCGGGTGGCCATCGGGGTGCCAACCCAGCCAGGAGGTCTTTTTGCCCTGGCCAGCGCACGCACCGCCATTTTGCCTACAGGACCCAGAGTGCTCGGGAGGGCAGAGACTGCTAACAAGCGTAGCCTGAGGCTAACAAAACGGGGGTCTAGGCCCCAAAAGGCACAGGACTGACCCCAAGATCTGGGCGGCTTGGTGGGCCATCTGTGTGTCAACCCGCCCAGGAGATTATTAGCACAACAGACTCTCCCGGTGCTTTCGGGGAGCACGGAAGCACACGCCGGCCATCCGGGTCACCTGGCGGACCCAATTAACAGTCATAGCCCTAGGGGAACTTTGCTCGGACCTTGGCCCCCCAGGCTTTTGCCTGGACTCAGGGCCTGGGCGACCAGGCTAACCTTGTGTGCGCCAGCCGGGTTGAGGAATCGGCTGCCCAGCGGAGTGAGCAGAACACAGGGGAGGTCACAGCAGCATACACCTTCGGCGCTCCCTGGGGGTGCACACGGGCTCCATCTGGTCCACAGACACAATCTGGGGCAAGGCCTCAGGCAGAAGCCCTCAGCTAAACTCTCTCCGCTTCAGATCAGCCTGGGCGGCCACACCACATCTCCAGGTCCCTCAAGAGGCTAGCGGGGGCTTCCGGGCAGGCAGTGGGGAGAAGTCGGTGTGCTCCGGTGGATCCTGCGGGCCCCAGCAGGCGCCTTCGGGTGCCTGCTTCGGGATCTGAACAGCCTAGAGAGCAGCACCCTGTCTACAGGCAGTGCAGGGTATAAGCTGTGCACCAGAGGCCAACGGGGAGGGGGCAGCTTGCACTGGTGAGTCTAGCACTGACAAGACCAAGTAACACCAGTGAGAACTAGATGGCAAAAGGCAAACGCAGGAACGTCACTAACAGAAATCAAGGCAATATGGAAACATCTGAACCCAATTCTCCTCTACCAGCATGTCCTGGATACCCCATCACACCAGTAAAACAAGATTTGGATTTAAAATCACTGGTCATGATGCTGGTACAGGAACACATGAAGGACATACTTAAAGAAATTCAGGAGAAAATGGATCAAAAGTTAGAAGCCCTTGCAAGGGAAACACAAAAATCATTGAAAGAAATCCAGGAGAATACAAAAGCCAACAAGGAAGAAATGCAAAAAACACTTAAAGAAATACAGGAGAACTTTGGTCAACAGGCTGAGGTCATGAAAGACGAAACACAAAAATCTCTTAAAGAAATACAGGAGAACTTTGGTCAACAGGCTGAGGTCATGAAAGAGAAAACACAAAAATCTCTTAAAGAATTACAGGAAAGCACAGACAAGCAAGTGAAGGAGCTAAGCAAAACCATCCAGGATCTAAAATCAGAAGTAGAAACAACTAAGAAAACTCAAAAGGAGACAACTTTGGAGATAGAAAGCCTTGGGAAGAAATCAGGGGACAGAGATGCAAATTTCAACAACAGAATACAAGAGATAGAAGAAAGAATCTCAGATGCTGAAGATTCCATAGAAACCATGGACTCAACAGTTAAAGAAAATGCAAAATGCAAAAAGCTTGTAACCCAAAATATCCAGGAAATCCAGGACACAATGAGAAGACCAAACCTAAGGATTATAGGCATAGATGAGAGTGAAGATTTACAACTTAAAGGGCCAGCAAATATCTTCAGTAAAATTATGGAAGAAAACTTCCCTAACCTAAAGAGAGAGATGCCCATGAATATACAAGAAGCCTACAGAACTCCAAACAGACTGGACCAGAACAGAACTACTTCCCGTCACATAATAATCAAAACACCAAATGTTCTAAACAAAGAAAGAATATTAAAGGCAGTAAGAGAAAAAGGCCAAGTAACATATAAAGGAAGACCTATCAGAATCACAGCAGACTTTTCACCTGAGACTATGAAGGCTAGAAGGTCCTGGGCAGATCTCATGCAGACTCTAAGAGAACACAAATGCCAACCAAAACTACTATATCCAGCAAAACTCTCAATCACCATAGATGGAGAAACTAAGATATTTCATGACAAAACCAAGTTTACCCAATATCTATCCACAAACCCACCCCTAAAAAGGATAATAGGAGGACAACACCAATACAAGGAGGGAAACTTCACCCTGGAAAAAGCAAGATAGTAACCTTTCATCAAACCCAAAAGAAGTTAAGCAATCAAATTTAAAAAATAACGTCAAAAATGATAGGAAGTAACAATCACTATTCCTTAATATCTCTTAACATCAATGGACTTAATGCCCCAATAAAAAGACACAGACTAACTGACTGGATAAGTAAACAGGACCCTACATTTTGCTGCTTACAGGAAACACACCTCAGGGTCAAAGACGAACACTACCTTAGAGTAAAAGCCTGGAAGACAATTTTACAAGCAAATGGTCTCGGGAAACAAGCTGGAGTAGCTATTTTAATATCAGATAAAATTGACTTTCAACCCAAAGTCATCAAAAGAGACTCTGAGGGACACTTCTTGCTGGTCAAAGGAAAAATACAACAAGAAGAACTCTCAATCCTGAACATCTATGCTCCAAATGCAAGGGCACCCTCTTTCATAAAAGAAACTTTATTAAAACTCAAAGCACACATTGCACCTAACACAATAATTGTGGGTGACTTCAACACTGCACTTTCCTCAATGGACCGATCAGGAAAACAGAAACTAAACAAGGACACAATGAAACTAATTGAAGCTTTGGACCAAATAGATTTAACTGATATATATAGAACATTCTATCCTAAAACAAAAGAATATACCTTTTTTTCAGCACCCCATGGTACCTTCTCCAAAATCGACCATATAATTGGTCACAAGACAGACCTTAACAAATATAAGAAGATCGAACTAATCCCATGCCTCCTATCTGATCACTATGGAGTAAAAGTGGTCTTCAATAGCAACAGAAACAATAGAAAACCCACATACACGTGGAAATTGAACAATACTCAACTCAATGATACCTTGGTCAAGGAAGAAATAAAGAAAGAAATTAAAGACTTTTTAGAACACAATGAAAATGAAAACACAACATACCCAAATCTATGGGACACAATGAAAACAGTGCTAAGAGGAAAACTCATAGCCCTGAGTGCCTCCAAAAAGAAAATGGAGAGAGCATACATTACCAGCTTAATGACACACCTGAAAGCCCTAGAACAAAAAGAAGCTATTTCACCCAGGAGGAGTAGAAGGCAGGAAATCATCAAACTCAGGGCCGAAATCAATCAAGTAGAAACAAAGAGAACCATACAAAAAATCAACAAAACCAGGAGCTGGTTCTTTGAGAAAATCAACAAGATAGATAAACCCTTAGCCAGACTGACCAAAGGGCACAGAGAAAGTATCCAAATTAACAAACTTAGAAATGAAAAGGGAGATATAACAACGGAAACTGAGGAAATCCAAAAAATCATCAGATCCTACTACAAGAGCCTGTACTCAACACAACTGGAGAATCTGGAGGAAATGGACAATTTCCTTGACAGATACCAAATACCAAAATTAAATCAGGACCAACTAGACCATCTAAACAGTCCCATAATGCCTAAAGAAATAGAAGGAGTCATAGAAAGTCTTCCAACCAAAAAAAGCACAGGACCAGATGGTTTCAGTGCAGAATTCTACGAGACCTTCAAAGAAGAGTTAACACCAATACTCTTCAAACTATTCCACAAAATAGAAACAGAAGGAACACTACCCAATTCCTTCTACGAAGCCACAATTACGCTGATACAAAAGCCACACAAAGATCCAACAAAGAAAGAGAACTTCAGACCAATTTCCCTTATGAACATCGATGCAAAAATACTCAATAAAATTCTTGCCAACCGAATCCAAGAACACATCAAAACGATCATCCACCATGATCAAGTAGGCTTTATCCCGGGAATGCAGGGTTGGTTCAATATACGGAAATCCATCAATACAATCCACTACATAAACAAACTCAAAGAACAAAACCACATGGTCATTTCATTGGATGCTGAAAAAGCATTTGATAAAATTCAGCATCCTTTCATGCTTAAAGTCTTGGAGAGAACAGGAATTCAAGGCCCATACCTAAACATAGTAAAAGCAATATACAGCAAACCGGTAGCCAGCATCAAACTAAATGGAGAGAAACTTGAAGCAATCCCACTGAAATCAGGGACCAGACAAGGCTGCCCCCTTTCTCCTTATCTTTTCAATATTGTACTTGAGGTACTAGCTCAGGCAATTCAACAACATAAGGAGGTCAAAGGGATACAAATTGGAAAGGAGGAAGTCAAACTATCATTATTTGCAGACGACATGATAGTCTACCTAAGTGACCCAAAAAACTCCCCTAGAGAGCTCCTACAGCTGATAAACAACTTCAGCAAAGTGGCAGGTTATAAAATCAACTCAAGCAAATCAGTGGCCTTCCTATACTCAAAGGATAAGCAGGCTGAGAAAGAAATTAGGGAAATGACCCCCTTCACAATAGCCACAAACAGTATAAAGTATCTTGGGGTGACTCTTACCAAACATGTGAAAGATCTGTATGACAAGAACTTCAAGACTCTGAAGAAGGAAATGGAAGAAGACCTCAAAAAATGGGAAAACCTCCCATGCTCATGGATCGGTAGAATCAATACAGTTAAAATGGCCATTTTGCCAAAAGCAATATACAGATTCAATGCAATACCCATCAAAATCCCAACTCAATTCTTCACAGAGTTAGAAAGAGCAATTATCAAATTCATCTGGAACAACAAAAAACCCAGGATAGCTAAAACTATTCTCAGCAACAAAAGAAAATCTGGGGGAATCAGTATCCCTGACCTCAAGCAATACTACAGAGCAATAGTGTTAAAAACTGCATGGTATTGGTTGGTACAGTGACAGGCAGGAGGATCAATGGAACAGGATTGAAGATCCAGAAATGAACCCACACACCTATGGCCACTTGATCCTCGACAAAGAGGCTGAAAACATCCAATGGAAAAAAGATAGCCTTTTCAACAAATGGTGCTGGTTCAACTGGAGGTCAGCATGCAGAAGAATGCGAATTGATCCATCCTTGTCTCCTTGTACTAAGCTCAAATCCAAATGGATCAAGGACCTCCACATAAAGCCAGACACTCTGAAGCTAATAGAAAAGAAACTGGGGAAGACCCTTGAGGACATCGGTACAGGGAGAAAGTTTCTGAACAGAACACCAATAGCGTATGCTCTAAGAGCAAGAATTGACAATTGGGACCTCATAAGGTTACAGAGTTTCTGTAAGGCAAAGGACACCATCAAGAGGACAGATCGGCAACCAACAAATTGGGAAAAGATCTTCACCAATCCTACATCAGATAGAGGGCTAATATCCAATATATATAAAGAACTCAAGAAGTTAGACTCCAGAAAACCGAACAACCCTATTAAAAAAATGGGGTACAGAGTTAAACAAAGAATTCTCACCTGAAGAACTTCGGATGGCGGAGAAGCATCTTAAAAAATGCTCAACTTCATTAGTCATTAGGGAAATGCAAATCAAAACAACCCTAAGATTTCATCTTACACCAGTCAGAATGGCTAAGATTAAAAATTCAGGAGACAGCAGGTGTTGGAGAGGGTGTGGTGAAAGAGGAACACTCCTCCACTGCTGGTGGGGTTGCAAATTGGTACAACCACTCTGGAAATCAGTCTGGCGGTTCCTCCGAAAACTGGGCACCTCACTTCCAGAAGATCCTGCTATACCACTCCTGGGCATATACCCAGAGGATTCCCCACCATGTAATAAGGATACATGCTCTACTATGTTCATAGCAGCCCTATTTATAATTGCCAGATGCTGGAAAGAACCCAGGTATCCCTCAACAGAAGAGTGGATGCAAAAAATGTGGTATATCTACACAATGGAGTACTATTCAGCCATTAGAAACAATGAATTCATGAAATTCTTAGGCAAATGGATGGAGGTAGAGAACATCATACTAAGTGAGGTAACCCAGACTCAAAATGTGAATCATGGTATGCACTCACTAATAAGTGGTTATTAACCTAGAAAACTGGAATACCCAAAACATAATCCACACATCAAATGAGATACAAGAAGAAAGGAGGAGTGGTCCCTGGTTCTGGAAAGACTCAGTGAAACAGTATTCGGCAAAACCAGAACGGGGAACTGGGAAGGGGTGGGAGGGAGGACAGGGGAAGAGAAGGGGGCTTATGGGACTTTCGGAGGGGGGGGGCTAGAAAAGGGGAAATCACTTGAAATGTAAATAAATTATATCGAATAAAAAAATTAAAAAAAAAAACAATAATGACTACTGGGGAATCCTTACCCACTGTGAATTAGAATAGCTACCAGTGTGGAGGCTTCTCAAAATAACAACAACAACAACAACAACAACAACAACAACAACAAAAACTGAACATAGAATTACCAAATGACCCAGGTATAATACCCCTGAACATATATGCAAAACAACTTTATTCAGTCAGTTGAAGGTTAGTGTCAACTTGACAGGATCTAAAAACACCTGGGAGATGGTCCTCTGAACATGACATTGTAGCACTATCTTGATTATACTAATTGAGGTGGGAAATCTACCCACTGTGGATGGTACCATTGCCTAGACTAGACGGGATCCTAAACTATAGAAGTGAAGAGAGGGAACTAAGCAGCTGTATCTAGTCATTTCTTTCTACTTTCTGATGATAAATGAGATGTGACCAGCTGTTTTGAGCCTCTCTGCCTTGGCATTTCTGCTATGATAGATTGAACTCTGATACAGAATAAGCCCTTAAGCTGCTGCGTCAAAGCATTTTATCACATAATAGGAAAAGAAACCAAAACAAGCCATCAAGAAAAAAATGAATAATGAAATTTTCAGGGAAATTGATAGAACTAGAGAACATTATATTAGGCAATGTATCCCAGACTTAGCAAAAAAGATGAATACAGTACACCTCTCTCATAGATGAAGTAATTGTGGGTAAAGGCCTGGAAGAAAAGGGGGAACCATGAAATCAAAAAGAAAAAAACTAAAAGCAGAGTGGGATAGAGAATAGAACGAAGTGGAAAAGGGGGTACAGGACTAAAGGGTGTGGCAGGAAAGGGGATGAGGAAATGAGGGGGAGGCAATGAGGTATGCAAGACATAGAATCAGAGTGAGTTATCTTTCATCTAAGCTACAGGGTAGCTAAACAGATAGAAAATAAGTTTACAAAATATTGCATGTTCATAATATTTTTAAAAAACCTGAAGCATCTCAAAATAAAGCAAATTTCTGTAACTTGTCAACTATCTCTCCACTCAAAATGTACAGTAAATATTTTAAATGGTGAAGCATTAGAAATAGCTCTTTTAAAGTTCACAGCCAAATAATAATGCCCACCATCATTCCCTCTATTGATCCTGAACTGAAGGTCATACCCAGTGCAGTAAGACAAGAAAAAGATAGTAAAAAGAAAGAAAATTGTCATTATTTACCATTGAGGTATTTGTCTACACAGACAATTCAAGGTAGTCTACAAATAAATGTCAACATTCTTATTCTATAGATACACTGAACATAAAAACAAAAAATTAACCTATATATCAATAGCTTTACATACAATAAAAGCAAAATTTTAAAAATCCCTTCCTTGTTTCTTTCACTCTTCATCTTCTCTCTCTTTCTCTGTTCCTTTCTCTTCCTCTCTCTGCTCCTCCACTTCCTCTCCTATCCAGGCTGATCCCAGAATTTTCAGCTCAAATAATCTTCCTCACCTAGCCTCCCACACACTGGAGCTAAAGGATTCATCATGATCCCCATTTGAGAAGGAGAATTTTAAGACACTGTTCACAATAGTGACAAAAAGTATAAAGGTTGCTATCTTTAAAAAAATATCCTGTTACTGATACCATTGAAATATTTTAATTCATGAAGAAACAGAACATAGTCTAGAAATTTGGAGATACAATGTCATAAAAACCTGGCTGTCATTAAATCTAGAGATTCTGGGAAATCCAATGAAAATAAAAATTGAAATTCTTCACAAAATTTAAAAATCCTTTGTTGTTGCTGTTGTTTTAGAACTTAACAACATCATACTAATATTTACATAGAGCAATAGAAAATAAAAAACTTTCAAAATATTTTAAGAGAATAATGATTTCAATCATATATAAAAAAGTGAATGTATTTTTAAAAAATTGAGGCTGAAAAGATGGATCAGAAGGGAAGAGCACAAAATGCTCTTGCAGAGGACCTGGACTCAGTTCCAGTACTCATGCCAGGTGCATCAAAACCTCTGGAAATTCCAACTCCCGGGAATTTGAGAGTCTCCTTTGGTCTCAGCAGGCATGAGCACACACATCACATTTCACACACACACACACACACACACACACACACACAATCTTTTTAAAGTTTTGCATGTGTATTAAAGTGATGGGATTTAATAACCCTAACATATGCACATACATTTTATGTTGGAATTTCAATTAATCTCCAATTAATAGAGAATATAGATTACTATATGCAAAAGGTAAGTTTGTTGTTTTAAAATATTTCTCATAAGCTAATTGTCTTAGTTAGGGTTATGATTGCTAGAATGAAACTACCATGACTAAAAGCAACTTGAGGAGGAAAAGATCCTTTTGGCCTATACTTCCATATCACTGCTCATCACTGAAGTTAAGACAGAAACAAAATTAAGTGTGTGGCAGGAACCTAGATTCAGAAACTAATGCAGAGACAATAGAGGAGTGTTGCTTACTGACTTGCTTCTTATGGCTTGCTCAGCCTGCTTTCTTATAGAACCTGGGACCACCAGCCCATGGCCTGGTACCTTCCACATCAATTACTAATTTAAAATATATTCTACCATCTTGCCTGCAGTCTGATCTTATAAAAGTATTTACTCAAGAGATTCCCTCGTCTCAGATGACTATAGCTTGTGTCAAGTTGGCATTAACCTAGCTAGAATAATTGACCCCTTGTCAACATGATAAAACACATAACCATTAATCCATAACATATCCTTTCTTGTTCATCCCTCAAATCAGACAATAATATGAACATTATTATATAAAACATTTTGTAAACTTTAAAAAGTCTACAGCCTTTTACAAATTTGAATACTTTAAAATTCAGTCTCTTTGAAATTCCAAAATCACTTTTAAAATACAAAATCTCTTTATAAAGTTCAAAGTCTCTCATCTGTGGGCTCCTGTAAAATAAAATATAAGTTAAACTCTTTCTTACATCAAAAGGAAAGTCACAATGTGAACAAAGAAAAAAAAAAGACTCCAATGATGTAAACATCTCTGTGTCCAATGTTTTAAATTCATTCACAATATTTTGGCCTTCTGCAAAAAGCTTAGATACATACCACCTGAAGCTTACCTTTGGGGATTTGGTTGGCTCTACCTCATAGCTGCTTCTGTCCTTGATGGCTACCCAATTGTACTAACATCTCCAAAATGCAACTAGGCTGCACTTTCACCAATAGTCTTACTAGAACTTTCTTCAAGGACTCCAACACTGCCATACAGAGAGAAGCCTCAGCTGCTCTCCATGACTCCTTCATGCCTTCAAAACCAGGACCACCAGTGTGCCAAGTCCAGCTGCCAGCACAAGGTCTAAACCTGACTGCCTCTGGAACACAACTTCTGTGTGCTAACTATGAGAAACCATTTTCCATAAGATTTCACCTCAGTGATGCTTAATCATTGCTATTTTCTCAATTCTCGATGACCAGTAATGATTTTTTTCCAGTTAAGCAAAGGTTTTACTTCAGCCCCAGATCACCAGAAGCATTGATTAACTAAAGACATACAATGAACCCAAAAGAGTCTTTAAATGAGTGTCAAATTTTCCTCTGGAACTTTCTAAGACAGTACATCACCATTTGTATTTCTCTCAACACTCTTATTTTCCAAGTGCCCACAAAACATCTCACCAAACTTTAAATACCAAGCTTTCAATGGCTTTTCTAGCTCAAAGTTCCGAAATTCTTCAACAGTTCTTCCAAGCACAACATGATCAATTCATCAATACCCCACTCATGATACCAATTTATCTTAGAGTTACTATGGCTGTGATAAAGCACCATGATCAAAAGCAACAATGAGAGGAAAGGATTAATTTGGCTTATGTTTCCATATCACTTCCATATCATTGAAGGAAATCGAGACAACAACTCAAGTAGAACAAGAACTTTGAGGCAGGAACTGATGCAAAGGTTGTGGAAGAGTGCTGCTTATTGGCTTTCTCCTTATGCATAGCTCAGTCTGCTTTCTTATAGAACCTAGGGCCACAGTGGTCTAGGCCCTCCCACATCAATAAGTAATTAAAAGACTGAACAGGTTTGTCTTCATCCCAATCTTATGAAAGCATTTTTTTTTCGGTTAAGATCTCTCCACTCAGATGACTATAGCTTGTGTCAAGTTGACATAAAACAGCACACAAATATTGATTTGATGACATAAAATCTGAGAATTTTTTTCTAAAGTTCCAGAGAAGTCTGAGACAGACAAGGGAAAAACAGATAAAGCAAAGCGGTGTGAAGTTGATTGTTGTTAAAATGAAGGAAAAGCTTTAAATGTTATTTTCTCAATCTTGAGTATATTTTAAATTCATCATAGTGATGAGTTCTATTTTTTAGTTTTAAAAGAAAATGTGTTTTTGACCTTGGGTAGGAAGAAATTTGTTAAGACATAAAAGATACCAATCACAAGAATGTTGATCGATTTGACTGCATATAAATTTTTAAATTAATGCATGACAAAGAATGTATTGAATAAAAGTAAAAGATGTGGCACAGATGCAAAAGACTTATTGTAATGGATCTAACTGACAAAACATTAGCATGCAAAGTATATTAAGAACTCTCACAAGTCAAAGACAACCAAGAGAAAAATTGGCAAGAGGTATTATCTAACAGTTCTATGGAGAGGGGCCCTAATGACCCCTACAAGCATGTCAGAAGATAACCAACCTCATTATTACTTAGGAAATGCAAAGCAAAAGAAGTTCCCTTTTTGTACATCAGATTAGTAAAAATTTTACAGTTATACAGTAATGGGTATAGGAGAACAGAGAGTAATAATGTATATACAATTTCTAGAACTTTATCTTGGTACTATGGACAAATGCTTAGGGTATGAACATCAGAAACACTTTTTTTGCTGTCCATGACCCCTTGGTGCAAAACTAGGATAATCTTGGGCATAAGAACTCAGGGTTCAAAAGTTCATCATGCTTTTGTAGGGAACCTGACTGTGGTTTCCAGTACCTATAACAGGTGGCTTACAACCAACCATCTGTAACTCCAGCTCCAAGGGATTCAACACTTCTGACTTCAGCAGTGTACCTGCACTCATGCTCACACATACACACATACACACAAACAGAGAGACAGAGAGAAACAGAGAAAAAGAGAGAGATGGACATGCACAGAAACACACACACACACACATCAAAATGGACTCACACATACACAATTGAATTTTTTTAACTTTTATTTTTGGTTTTTCAAGAAAGGGTTTCTCTGTGTAGCCCTGGCTGACTCACTCTATAGATCCTGTAGACCAGGCTGTCCTTGAACTCAGAAATCCGCCTGCCTCTGCCTCCCAAGTGCTGGTATTAAAGGTGTGTACCACCACTGCCTGGCTTAAATTTGTTTTTAAAAAATCTGTTTTTAAACTAGAATAATCTCTGTAATATACCTGCAAATAGAATTTCTTAAGCAGAGCATGATGGAGCATCTGAAGTTGGGGGGGGGGCACAGTTCAGCAGGTGATCTTAGGGTACTATAAGAAAGCATGTCATGCCAAGCAAGCCAGTAAGCAGCACTCCTTCAAGCCTCTGCATCAACTCCTGCCTCCTTATATGCCCTGTATAAGTTCGTACCCTGAATTCCCATAACAACAGAGTGTGACCTGAGGAATATAAGCCAAAATAAGCCCTTTTCCCTACATGTCATTTGTAGCTATTGTGTTTTATGACAGTAATAAAAACCCAGATTAAGACAGAGGGTAGGAAAGAGGGTGGTGAGAAGGGGAAATGGTATTGCTTAACTGAATTGAACATTGCCAAATTTCTCAGACAAATCACAGCATCATTATACCACAACAATGGTTTGCTTTATCATTTTCCTTATCCCCAATTACATCAATGTATAGTACTTCAAAAGCAAGTTAATTTGAAATATTATTTCTTTAGTTCCAAATGAGGTTATATACCTTTGCAAACTAATATTAGGCAACTGTATTTTGTGTGTAGAAAGGGACCAGTTATGCTTTTTATCTATTTTCTTCTTTTGTCCCACCATTAGAATTGCTTGGAACTTTATTGATGAATTAATGTACTTGCTATCATTTGTTAGAGACATTTTCACTGGTTCATTGACTGCTTTTTGGCTTATAGCACTTTGGCCAACAGAAATTTACTAAATTGCCTGAACTTCTTATATTATTCCTTTTTCAACTTTGTATTATTACTTTTATTCCTTCCTTCCATCCTTCCTTCCTTCCTTCCTTCCTTCCTTCATTCATTCATTCATTCATTTGTTTGAAGGGCAGCATGCACATGAGGTGAAAGGACAACTTTCAAGAGTTAACTATTTCTTTCCACCATGTGGGGTCCAGATTTGGTGAGGCTTTGTTTACTTGTTTATCAGTTTTCTTTTGAGATAGGGCCTCAGGTATCCCAGGAAGGCTTTGAATTCACTATGTAGCCAAAGTCTTCCCTTCCCCCATCCCCGAGTGCTGAGATTACAGATATGTTCTACCAAGAGTAGTTTAATTTCATTTTATATGTATTTATTTTATGTATTTGATTATTTTTCTGTGTATATGTATGCGTGCTACCTGTTTATTTGGTGCTCACAGGGGTCATAAGAGGATGCTGAAGCCCTTGCAACTGGAGTTAAGTATAGTTTTAAGCTACCATGTCAGTTTCAGGAACAAAGCCTGGGTCTCTATAAGAGTAACAGGCACTCTTGGCCATCTTTCCAACTCCAATGTCTGGTTGGATGGAGGTTTAATGGAAACCTAAAAATAGAGCCTGGTGCATACGAGACAAGGACTGTACCAAGTAATCTACATCCCAGCCCACCTTTCTCCTTTTGACTTCATAATTTTATGAAATGATTAGAGGGTAATATCTTGCCATGCCTCAATTTTTTATTTAATCTCAGCCATGTCTAGTGAGTCCTCTGTGGTTTCATAATTTACATTTAAATCTTCACTGATTTGCCATTGATTTTGGCATAATACAGGAATTAGAAATATAGCCTGCCCACCCTCTACCATCAGTTACCACTGAATAGAACCAAAACAATTTATCTACAGTGTTTCAGATGCCAACTGACTGAACACTAAATTACCTCATGTTCTAGATCAGTATCTAGACTTCATCTGTGCCCAGTATCATATAATTTCTAGCATCTAGCATTGTAATCTGAGGTTTATTTTCTATCATTCACAGGTATACACACACACACACACACACACACACACACACACACACACTGAAGTCCTAACTCTGAATACTTTAGCATACATCTGGTTTAGGCTGCAATGTCTTTATATAGATAATTAGAGCAAACACAGAGAGACAATCTTACCACCTATAAGCCAAGAGGAGAGTACACTATGTCCTCAGATAGCAAACAATTCCTACCCAGGGGTACCACTTCTATCCTCCAGAGCAATGAGCTAATGAGCATTTGTGTTTGAAATAAGCAGTCCCAGAAATTTTGTTACAGTTGCCACAGGAAACTAATCCATCAGTCTTGACTTTTCTACATCTCCTCCACTTCTTTCCAATGACACTCAGCTGTGCAAAAGCACATGGATTTCACAGAATTGGGCTTAAATCCAATTTCTACCACTAGAGAAGTCACATACTTTCTTTGTGCCTTCGTTCATTCAACAACATTATGGAAACTGTCCCTTTAGATTTTCTGTTAGAATTAAATGTGTAGTGGAAGACAGACATGAGGAAGGTGGACACAATGATACAATATGAAATAGTGAGAAGACCTTCGAAAATTCTTCAAGCAAGTCAGCATAAGGTGATATTTCTTGATAAGGCAGGAACCTTAATGAGTCTAAGTACAGGATCATGAGATCAGCTTCAGGCTTGCGTGTCTCTTCTGAAGCCACTATGAGACCTTTTCAAAGGGAAGTTGAGCCAGCTACAAGGTGGACTGGTGATACAGTGGAAGAGGTAACTCCTTGAAAATGGAAGAAACACTTTTAGAAGAGAGTATGAGGTACCCAAATAGAATAGGAAAGAGCCATGGGAGTCACCATCCTGGAAAGCCTATGGAGATTATGCTGAGTTGACAGAATGCACTGGGGAGGGGGATCCTTATTATACATGGCTAAATGGAACAGAAAGTGTTAGATAGGTCATGGCTGATTATACTTTCTTACTAGAATGAGTAGTTCATCTTTCTAGACCAAACACAGCTCAATTACCCATCTTCTTACATGGTCTTTTCAGCCAGTGTCTGGAATGTTCAGTTACAAAGCCTCTACCACACCTGTATGTACCTCCTCAATGTCAACCCCTCAAGAGCTGACCAGCTCCTACTTGGGAATTTCCTATGAATCCTAATTAAAAGAAACTTAATTTTCCTGCTAGAAATTCTGCAAGTGACTGGGAACATGCTCCCTCTAAGAAGAATCCATTCTGTCTCCTCTGCATACTCTTTTCCACCATGAGGTAACCTCAGACTATAGGGCTCTCGACTAAACTTACCTATAGTTATTATTGGTAAGACCTAGTTAAAATATTAAGGCCTAGATGGAATGGTAAGGCCTAGGTAAAATGTTAAGGCTTAGGTAAAATATTAAAGAATAGGTAACATTTACTTGCCATCCTGCCATTATAAAGAACCTTCTCATATGTTTCGACTGCTACTAGGAAACTTTCTGATGCTAAGATTGATTATATATTCTGTTACGTTCTATGCCCTTGCAAATGAATCAGGATAAGTAAATAGAATTGTTTTGTATAAACTTAGACCCAAATCAACCACCATACAGCACTTCCTGAACTTGTGTATAAGTTGCCCTGAGATAGACCCCAAAATGACAGACACCTGAACCAATATAAGAAACTATTTGGAATAAGACTTCCATATTGAGTACTGGTCCAGTAAAGTTTAAGTTCCCAAGACCCCCTGGAGACAACCTGGGTGGCAAGTTAAGACAGGAATGTTAGACAAGTCCCATCCTGATTGACAAGTTAGGACATGAATATTAGACAAGTCTGCTACTACCGTTGAATACCCCAATCAACAGGAGCAGGATAAATATACAACAAAGACAAATTCCTAAGGAAATCTCCTATGCCTAAACCTTGATTGGAGAAATAATTTGGCACAGATGTTTGTGGATTTGGGCTTAAAAACTCTTTAGGATCTTAACTCAGGGTCACGGTTCAGTTCCAAAATCTGGTCCATGGCCCTGGTTGACCGATCCTGGAATATATGCTCAATAAACTATCCCTGTCTGACTGGGATGCCTGTTTGTTAGTGTGGTTGTGAGCAATTCCTAAACCCCAATAATTATAATCCCCATGAGATACACAAATGGCCACGCCCTACTCCTCAGGAACTCCAACCACAAGGTTGTACCCCCAGATTACTCTAATAACCTGCTACAGCCCCTCAAGGCACATGAATAATGCATAGCCAGGCCCCAGACCCCAGAATACTCTACTGGAGAGGTCTATCTAGTCGCTCAATATGAAGATGGCCAAGCTCTCTACCACAGAGGGGAAAACAAAACGCCCAGGATCAAGTGCAGAATTCTACCAGTCCCAGGCCATGCTGGAAAACTCCACCTACCACAAAACCACATACAAAACCTGGTCCTGCTTAGTTCTTTGCTGCTTCTGTCTTCAGCAGAGGCAGCCATCCTTTTATGACTTTTCCTAATAAATCTATCATGTGAGGTTTGTTGTCTGGTATCGCTTTGTGGTATTCCTTGGCTCCTAATTGCCACAATATGTTTCCCCTCAGAGTTATAGCAGTTATAATTACAGTGGGAAAATTTAAACTCAAGGGAGTGCTCACAACCCTGGGTGCCACAAAGACCTGAGTGAAAACCATCCCATTGCTCTCACCAGCTGTTATGGTTTGTATATGCCTGGCCCAGGGCGTAGCACTATTAGAAATTGTGGCTCTGTTGGAGTGCGTGTGGCCTTGTTGGAGTAGGTGTGTTACTGTGGGTCTGGGCTTTAAGGCCAACATGTTAGCTTCCTGGAAGTCAGTATTCTGCTAGCAGCCTTCAGATGAAGATGTAGAATTCTCAGTTCTTCCTGCACCATTGCTGCATAGATGCTGCCACGTTTAATAAGAATGGACTGAATCTCTGAACCTGTAAACTAGCCCCAATTAAATGTTGTCCTTAAATTTTTTAAAATAAAGTTACTTTGGACTAGAGGGTTGCATTATTTAAAAAAAAAAAATAGTTTTAAAAAATAAAATAAAAGAGTTGCCTTGGTCATGGTGTCTGTTCACAGCAGTAAAATCCTAACTGAAACACCAACTAAGAAACTCTGAACAAGCTAACAGCATCTATAGACTTCCATTTCCCAGCTTGTAAAATGGTACCTGAAATTTAACATGGTTGTTCTTGGAGTTAAATGAGTAATAGTACTTTGGAAGAATCAAAAATGTTCATGGGTCCACAAGCAGAAGAATCCAAGTAAGTTTGAACCATCCCCCAAGCTTGCACACCTCTTAAGGTCTATGGGAACAATTACATTCACCTCCAATCATTAAGCTGTGTAGTAAATGAAAATGTCTGTCTCAGTTTCTGACATAGAGTAAGTGCTTACAAGTGATATGTGAGTCTGTCTGAGGAGAGCAAGAAGGAAAGAACTCTGAGTCCCTGAGAGAAAACACAAAGGTGGGAAACTAGACCTCAGGAAAATATAAGACAGTAAGCTAGTTGGTTGCTTTATTTGTTTTTCTATATAACTAAACTTTCTAAGGCTCCTAAATGGAAATTATCACCATTCATTAAACCAGACTTCTGCATAGGCCAATGGCAGTTTACACAGGTTTTGTTTGGCCTTGTATGTCAACTTCCCTTCACAAGAGCTATAGATAGTTTTGACATTTATTGCTTCCTTTAAATAAGAAGCTGGGGAAGATACAAGAAAAAGGGCCAGAAAGATTTTACCAACAGAAAAGAAATGTCATTTATGAAGCCATATCAGACATCCGCTTTGCAGGGAACAATTTGGATGGGGCAAATTAAGCGAATGTTCTCATGATGAACTGTCTTGGTTCACTCAGTCAGGTGCCGGTAAATCTGGCTTGAGTGGCAGATGTTAATAAACTGCAGAGAAGATTGACGCCCATCCAAAGCCAGGGAGTGCACAGTGAAGAGCTTTCAGGCCCATTCCCGTCAGAATATAAATATGTATCACTGGTTTCTAAAGTGAGTTATAGTTTCATTCTCCAAGCAGTACCTGAATTCCAGAGAGGGTATTTGTCTAGTCCTGCTATATGGGGTGACAGGTATAGCAACGTAGTCACACAGGAAAGATATCCACTTGGCAAATAAATCAGGCTCTGTGAAGGAACCTGTTGTTATCAATTTGATCTTGAGGGAGATCTTCCTGTGCTCAGGTAATATTGTGAACACATTGAACACGTCTTCCTTTTATTGAAGAACATTCAAGTACAGAGTCCTCCCATCTTCCATGTCTCCAAGTGGATATGTCTACAGCCTTCTGAACACATACTTCCCTTAATACTGGCTGGATGGCCTATAGCTTAGACAATTTGGGGGTAGACTCATAGCCAGTGTTTCTGGATCTTGATCTTTAGCACTGGAATCATCCTGTTTATCTGTGATAAAGAGAAGGTTAGGCGTGAAATCTGACCTACAGTGGAAAAGACACTAGAGTTAACTATATCAGAAGGTCAAGGGTGATGAGATCTCATTTCTACCTACACTGGAAGAGACACTAGAGAACTAGCTCCTGCACAAGTACTTCTTTTTCTGAGTTTCTTTCTCAAGAACCATAACCTTTGAGACTACCTTCATACCCAGGGTTCATTTTGTTTCATGCTATTCACTGTTATCAGGCAAGTTTATCCTTTTTGGATCTTTCCTTATAACCACTGGAGCCATGGGTTGCAAATCTTTCCTATAGCTGAGACCATTTTCCTGTGTTCCATGCTTATGCTTTCAGACTTCTCATAACACCTACCCAAGCATCAAATTCTGCCTTTACAGAGTGAGACTGGCCACCATGGCCCTCTTTATCTGTGGCTCTTGTCTTAATCAATAACATAGTCAAACACCAAGCTGTTCATGTGGAAACTCAACAGGCATTCTTGGCTTCTCATGTCTTACCTTCATATCTGTGGCAATAGAGTCTAGCAATATGTTAGATTATTGTTTAGGCAGAATGAGTCCATATTAGAAAACTCCTCAGAGATCATGTTGTCTTATACATTGCTGTCTTAGGTCAATGAAATGGACTTGGCAAGGATAGACAGGAAGAATGACCCCATCAGACATCAGAGGAGGACAGAGTTGAACCCATTGAGTATCTGAAAGCTAGTTCTACAGGCTTCTCAGTCTGTCAGAAGAGAAAATTCATCCTTGATGCCCTTGACTTTGGGAAGGGCTTCCAAGCTCCCTTCTGCTTCCAAGGCAGAACCCCACCCACAGGGGTTCTTCATCTATTACCAATGTGTCCGTGGTCTGCTATGAAACAGCAGGGGACATAAATGAAGACTGTGATGTTTCTCCAGTTATGGAAGCCTAAAAGGTAACCATAGGAACCAAACAAGCAAGAAGGAAATTAGAAAGGGAGCAAGGAAGAAAGGAACCTAGAGAGGGAGTATCAATTCTTTTTGAAATGATATTGGTCCACAATGACCTGCAACACATCTCCTGTCTTAACATGGATCATGGTCCCCAGAAATCACCTACCTGCCACTTTTTCCTGGTGTGGAGTTTGCAAGGCTCCTGCTTCTTCTTTTTCCAGTACAGACATGTCCCTTGTTTGCCTCCATAAGAAATACAAGCCACAGGCAAAAGGAGAAAGAAGGAGAGAAAGAGGAAGCAGGGTGGGAGAAAGGTCAGTGTGAATATCAAACTTTCCTGTTATCCGAGTGTTTGTAAATGAATGAATGAAGGAGTAAGTAAAGCTGTTTCTCCCTTTCTCTCTCCAGGACACTAGCCTCCCTCCTTCTAGCCCATGTGGGATGATGCTGCCTATCATGTCTTTATCATGTTGCTGCAGAGAGATCTCCTTTTCCTCCATTTATACCCCAATTTCCAGTAAGTGAAACTTTTTAAAAGGCTTGCTGCTCCAAGAACCAGTACAATTGGACAGAAAGCCCATGCCTTCCCCCACTTATGGATATTAATAATACATGACAAAAAGCTGTAGATTTACTTTGTTTTGTCCATCAAGTCAAGCTCTTTAAATCAAATGCTTAGGGAGAGGAATATTTCCCCGTGTGTCTCCAGAAATTATCTCTGGTTTTAAAGGCAACCAGACTCCAGAGCAATCAAGGGATGATTTGCTCGGTGATAGCGTATTTCTGTGACACTCTGTAAACTGTCAGCCAGACCCTCACCATATTAAGAATAAAGAAACCCAAGACCCAGAATGGAAGGGAAGGGTGAGGAATAGAAAGAGGAAGTGTAACTTTAATTTTTCAAAGCCTACTTTTAATGATGGTTCTTAAATGCTAGAACTTCCCTTCTGATCCACCATCCAACAGAGGTAGTGGAAAAGAAAAGATATGGGGGAAGTAGACCTGTTAAAAATTGTTCTTTGGAGCAAATCTCATCTATCTGAATTGTCAGGAAATCAGTAGTTCAGTTCACAGGTCATCAGGGCTTGATCCACTCACAAATACTTCACTGATATACCAGCAGTCCAGTTTGGTAGAGTTGGGATAGCAAACATAAACCAGCAGCAGTGGCACATCCTAGCAGAGACAGTCAGGCCTCAGCCAAATTGGCACAGGTCAACAGGAGGGACCAGGGCCAAAGGGAACATCAGAAGAAGTTTTCGGCTGTGCCTCTCTCTTAAAACAAAGATCAGTGAAGACGAAAGGCCAATAAGTATTGTACAGGTAGTTCTACAGGCAAGCCCTCTCACCATACATAGAGTCCTATTTATATTCCCTTCAAACGTCACATATTCTCCATGTGTTGTGCCTCAGCATGTAAGTTTGACTTAGCAAAACTTCAACTAAGTCTGTATCATCTGACATTCTGCCATTTGGCAGAGTCTACGGAAATAGAAAGAAGCCACAGCTCACAACGTTTCTCTCTATGGAATCCTGACATAAGGGAACTCAACTATGCAGTGAAAGGCAGACCAATACATGTATGTCATTAGTGATGAATCCTTCATCACTTGTCCTTTCACATTCTTGCTCTAGCAAAACATCCTTTCAGCTGTATCTGCTTTAGCAAAATGTTCCTTCAATCCTTCACATATTTGCCTCAGCAAAACACCATCCAACACAACTGACTTTCCCAAGAACCCTTAAGTCTCCACTTTAGGGAAGAGGAAGAAAAACTCAATTTACCCAAGATGGAGACGAGATGCGGTAGAGTTTGAGAAGCAAGATAGTGATGAGCACCCACAAGGGTCTTATGAACAAAGTAAAGTGTATATAGTGATTTGAGCATCCTAGAGACAGGTGTGAACCTCTCAAATAGCCAAAGAACACAGGGGAACCAGCACAGCAGCTTAGACCAAGAAGATACAATCTCCTTTGTCTTTGATGCCAGAGGCCTAGGACTGGCCCAAGAGATGCTACAGGAACCTGGGGATGGCCCCATGCGGGCATGGAGTGAGGTCATTTTCTCACATCACATTCTTAGAAAAAAACTATTAAGTTGCTAGTGTGTGTAGTATTCAACTGAAGCCAAAGAAGGCCATATCCTATGTGCAGAAAGCATTATATTCATCTGGTTTTACTCACTAGACGGTTAAAAAGGAATTATATTATGAGAATGAAGTGTCTTCATTCTTCAGATGAGGTCGCTAAGTTCCAGAGAGATTTAGTACCTTTCCCAAAATGATATGGCTAGCCAGGACAAACTGCACATTTGATCCACCACATTTACTGAACACCTACTGTTCTGAGCACTAACCACTTTGCTTCCTGGTCAAGGAACTTCACTGTCTGTATTGCAAAGATGAAGAAGTAGCCTGTGGGAAGGCATGTCCTGAGTGGGCAGGGAGGGACTCCAGTGAAGCAATGAATTTAAGCTATTTCTCCTTCTATTCACACACCTCAATTGATCCATGGCTACTTCTACTGCTCTTCTCAAAGACAGACATCCGTGATCTTCACTCCTTCACAGTTGCTCTCAAGACCCAGAGTGAGTTCTTTTTTTTCTTTTTTTTTATTATTCAATATATTTTTTATTTACATTTCAAATGATTTCCCCTTTTCTAGCCCCCCACTCCCCGTAAGTCCCATAAGCCCCCTTCTCTCCCCGTCTTCCCACCTACCCCTTCCCACTTCCCCATTCTGGTTTGGCCGAATACTGCTTCACTGAGTCTTTCCAGAACAAGGGGCCACTCCTCCTTTCTTCTTGTACCTCATTTGATGTATGGATTATGTTTTGGGTATTCCAGTTTTCTAGGTTAATATCCACTTATTAGTGAGTGCATACCATGATTCATCTTTTGAGTCTGGGTTACCTCACTTAGTATGATGTTCTCTAGCTCCATCCATTTGCCTAAGAATTTCATGAATTCATTGTTTCTAATGGCTGAATAGTACTCCATTGTGTATATATACCACATTTTTTGCATCCACTCCTCTGTTGAGGGATACCTGGGTTATTTCCAGCTTCTGGCAATTATAAAAACTTTTGAGTCTGGGTTACCTCACTTAGTATGATGTTCTTATTGCCGTGTTCCTAAAAAGAATGGAAACGTCTCTGAATCCAGAGCTTGCAGCTCCAAGTTTGCCTTTATCACACAACCCCCTTCGCCCCCACTTCCTGGTCTCTGGAAACAATTACACTGGAGCAGAGCACATTAGCAAGTGCAAGCTAAATGCTGAAGTGTGTGCTTCCTGCACAGGGAGATCAGGTACTGCTGAGTCTGCAAGAGCTGCTTTAAGTGCTTTGAGTTGGAGACAGGGCTGGCAAGAGCTAGGACCAGCTGAGGGGCGGGCAGGAGCCCTCCAAGGAGTTTAGTTCCCCAGTATTTAAAGTACAAGTGCTGCTGAGAAAGATGGTGGGGGGAGGGGAATCATGCTTAAATGGCTTTTTTAGAAAGCCTAACAGGAGATAAACTTTGTAAGCTGCAAATGGAAATAGGAAGGCTAGGAAGGGACAGAGATCCGGTTAATAGAATAAACAGAAACTGAAGTAAAGATGAGAAGAAGCTTGTGTCACCTGGGATTGGTAAGTATGCCTTGAATGCTCCCGGGGTCATGGGGACCAATCTAGTCTAGTCTTATCCACATCCATGACACTGAGGGAGCATTTTCTTGTCATCAAGGTCATTCAGGTGTCTGCCAGAGGAATCTTATAGCTTTGAGAGTCAAATAGCATTAGTGTAGAGCACCAACTAACAATGCAGGTCAGAGACACACAGTCACCTCCCTTCTCCTTCATGCCTTTCACACATGTGACCTAGATCCCTGCCAGGCCCGTCATGTTCTCAGTGTAGGATTCAGCTGCCGTGACTCTGTTTACAGGCTATATGTACTGTTGTACCATTGGCATTGCATACAGCATGACCTCCTTCCTTCCCATCCCTCATTCTAACCCAAGACCAAACAAGGTAGATTTACCAAAGTATCTGGAAGAATTCTCTCCTGTATAATCATCTTTATTCAAAGCATCATCCTAACCCTGGTAGCCTTCTCTCTTCATGGTCTAGTTCTCACCTCTTTCTATCCTCATCTTCCCCTCCATCACATATTGTGGGCTAATATTCTTAAATGCACCACTATCCTTTCTGACCTGAGGTCTTTTCAGACTTATGTCTACAATGTTCCTTGCCCTGGTAGAGTCCTACTAAGGTCTTAATACAGGTATCATTTATTCAGTTAAGTGATTCATGAGTCCCTAAGCTAAGTGATATTCATAACTCACAGCCACCAGTGTGTTGTATAGTCTCACTATTCTATCATAAGAAAGAGAGGGAGTTTGTCTCACTGAACCCTAAGTTTTATAGGGGTAAGGATCAAAGGTTTAGTGGAGGATCACTAGAATTTATGAATGAAGAAATAAATGAATGAGTGATAAATATGTCTGTTGTATTGAAGAAAGATTCAGAGGAAAGGCACCAGAGTAGAGTTCTATGTGTTTGTAAGAAGAATCATATCAGAGGGAGGGGCTAATGTTCTTTGGAGAGAAGGCAACTTTAAGCATATTCCAGAATAAGTGATTATTAGGAACTCTAGGGACTGGCAAAGAACCTAAATAAAAAAAGAAGAGGGACTGAATAAGGCCAGAAAGATGTGCAGGAGATTGGGGAGAACTTATTATCAAGGCTATGGGGGGCCATGAATGGATAGTGAGCAAAGAGGATGTGCCTCAAAAGAGTTTCAGAACCAGACTCAGGTGGTACTGGGGAAGAAAAGTGGCCAGGGTAGCCTGGACCAGGAGGGTATGATGACTGCTACAATGGAAAAGGCAGCAAGTACCTGTGTGTCTGCTCTGGTGAGACCACACCCAGGATGGCACCCTATCTAATGAAGGTACAAGAACTCTCTGGCACATGTAGGAAATATTCTGGGTTATTAAGAGATGTCTGTAACATGCCAGAATCTTCAGATTGGGAGATCTAGCTTGCTCCTAGACTGCTATAGAGGGGAAAGGGCTGCATGAGATAAAAGTACAGTCAAAGGAAGTGATGGAGGGCAGAACTCCCTAGCTCCTTAAGGTAGGATAGTCAGTGATTTGCTCCATTCCTATGTTTGAATAAGAAGTGAGTTCCTGCTCTCCACTTTAGATGCTTGAGCTAGAGGGAGAAGAGACAAATGAGCTAGTTACCCTCCTTCTCCTTGAGGTAAACATTCCATGGGTCAGCTTTTATTGCTGGCACTAATGACAAAAACATGTCTGTAGCCCAGCAGCCTGTGATCAGATTATTTTAGGGCTGGGCCTATGCCAGAAGCCACTGGATCTCTCCCATCCAAAACCTGGTAGACTTGAACTTAGTGTGTCTTCAGGGCTATGGGGCTGATCTTCAATAGTGAGATCATCCAGAGTCAAAATTTGTTTTCTGCATGACAGAAAAAAAAAAAAACTAACTGTGCTATTCTTTAAAAAAGAGAAGCTTAGGAGCTTGCTTGGGCCAGCAGAACAAATGTGGCCAGAGGGTGACAATAATGAGTCTCCCGTCATTTCAAGTGAAGGAGATATTACAGGAAGACTCTTGAAAATGGAGTTGAACAAGGGCACTCTCCAGGCCACTTCTGAGGGTTGGGCTTTATGAATGCATCTATAAAGCTTTCCCTGAGCAGTCATTCTCACAGTTTAGATCCCCAGAGGCCAGACAGTTTTGTTTCAAATTTCACTTCAAATCCTCTAGTTCCATGCATAGCCATGGTTGCCTATGTTAAAAGGCATCTAGAATTCTGTGAACCTGGGGTGTCCCCTTGAACCAGGACTCTCAGCTTCTCCATCATTGCCCAAAGACTGTCCCTCATGGCCCGTCATTGGGTCCAGTGCTAGAGACTGACACCAAGATAATTGGTGCCTGGTAAGAATCCAGATGTTAATGTGTGCAGATCGTGTAGTCACATCCAGAATCCATTCATGTCTCTGGCTCTGTTTCTCTGCCCAGAATCATTGACAACCATCTGACAAACAGCTTATATTTCTGTGAGCCATGTGGAGAATTGGGGATCTCTATTAGATGGGAGTTAGCAGAACTTTACCTTTGTACCAACTTGGGGTTTATCTTAGTTACTTTCCTTGTTGCTGTAACAAAATACCTGACCCAAACACTTTAAGGAAGGGAGGATTTATTTTGGCTGATCTTTTGAGGGTACAGTCCACTATGATAGGGAAGTAAGTTATGGCAGTGGAACTGAGGTTGCTATCTAGCCACTGGTGGCATTATATTCACAGCCAGGAAGCAGAGAGTGATGAATGCTCATGTTCAGCTTACTTTTTCCTGGTTTATTCTATTAGAGAACCCAGTCAATGGAACGGGGCTGCCCACATTTAGGGTGACTCTTCCCTCCTCTGTTAGCTAATCTAGCATACAATGGAGTATTGTGCAGACTGAGATGAGCATGAAGGGCTGGGAGGTGAGCAAGAATGTTGCTGCACAAGCGTAAGGACCCAGGTGGGGATCCCTAACACCGTGTAAAAGCTAGGTGTGGCCACGCATACTTGTAACTCTAGCTCTGCATGATGTGCAAGTTAGACAGAAATAGGATTGCTGGGCTCTGGCCAGCCAACATAGTAGAAAAACCATGACCTCTGTCTCAAGGAAAGGGGTGGAGAGTGGTAGGACTGGATACCTGGTGTCATTGTCCCCCACCCCACCATTGAGCCTTCATATATGTGCACAGAGATACACATATAAGAAGTGGGGAGTACCGGTACATCCCACAATTATAAATGATCCTGGGGTGGGCTGGTATAAGACTAGAAAAAGGTATATGGGAAAGAGTTCTATCTTCCACTTATTTTTATGTGAACCTAAGCTGGCGCTTAAAAAATAAAGACTTGTTATTAAGTAACTAGTAAGCATTAGGTTTGCTAGTAGGGATTTTACAGAGATAATTACAGTTAAATTGAGGTCATCAGAGTGGATCTAATCCAATATAACTGACATTGTTTTAAGAAGATGAGATCAGGGTCCTTTATTGTAGGGCATAAGCCTATAACAGTCACCTGAAATTCCTCCTATATTAAATGCCTAGAACAGGCAAGCCCATAGAGAAAGCTGTGTCACTACCACTAGTATAGGGGGAAAATACTGGAGCAAACAGTAGCTTTTTCGGTAGAGAGTATGTGTAACCATTTCTTCCAGAAAGGTTCAGGAAGTAAATAAAACTCACAAGACTCAGAGAAGTCCTGAAAGTAAAGAATCCCAAGTCACTTCCCTGGGGTTATTTAAGCAGTAACAACATTGGAGAGACGAGACATTTGACAGGCTGGGATGCCTACATACTGGTGTAGCTTTGATGAGCCTTCACTCGTGCAGGGGTGGGCATTTTAGTGATAGAACTGCCTTCAAGTCATTCATGTTTCCATAAATAACACTTTACCCATGTTCCTGTAAATATTGCCTACAAGCTAACTGGTTCACTAAGCTAGACTTAGGTGACATTTTTTTTCAGTCCACCACTATGACCCCTTCTCTAGTATATGAATAGATATTTATTCTGATTTCACTAGGGAAAGACACAACACAGGGTTTCTTTTGGTGAAACTATTTTGGTACTAGAGAAAGGTAATGCTTAAATAGCACTTACCTGAAATGAACACTTTGAATCTTGCATTACTATGTTAATTTTAGGTTATGTGACTTTCACCTTGATTAACTTTTTTTTTTTAAATCAAGAAACAGTGGAAGAATTATAAACACAGTCCTCTCTGTAATTTCTGCTGTCCCCTTCCCTCCCAAACAAGTTATGCAGTTCTGTAGTCTTTTTTTTTTTTTGGTGGGGGAGAGAGAGAGAGAGAGAGAGAGAGAGAGAGAGAGAGAGAGAGAGAGAGAGAGAGAGAGAGAGAGAGAGAGAAACTTTGTGGGGCTAATAAATCCCCAAGTGTTTGTGAGAATGACACAAGATTAACTCATACTTGCCAAAAAGAGAAAGAAGAGAACAGCCCTGATTTCAGAGTAACCCTAATTTCAGGAGGCTCATAGTGAAACTGGTGCAGAATAGTAATCCATGAATGAACTGCTGAGACTAACCAGGTGTGAATTTTCCTCTTCTGTTCTGGGCTCTGAGCCAGATCTTGCTGTGGTACCTCAGTTTCTAGTGTGTTGCCGTGTATGACCTTTGTGATGGCTTTGCTAGTACCTTAGGATGTAAGATTGGGAGGGTGTTGTGAGGGAGAGGGTTAACAGCCTTGTGTAGATTCATGACAAACCTTATATTACCTGCAATAAAACTTTCATTACCATTGCTTGTTTGGGTCCTTGTGCTCTGTGTTAGATTTTTTTTTAATCTAGGAATAGCCAAACATACCAAGGAACTACTTGGTCGTGTAGATATATAAAAACAATGTGAAAATGGAACTAAGCCTTGAAATGCACGGTTATCATTGGCACACTTTTCTCAGTGCTTGGTTCCTTTGGATCCCGGCTCTGGGAGGAGATTGGATGTTTCATGATACCCGAACTTACTTGCCTGTGTTGGGGAAGAAAGAGACTGGCTCTTTTATGTCTTCAGCCACTATTTATGTTTTTGGTAAAAATAAGAACACAAAACTATTATTTTACAAGTATATATGCATATAAAGAACTCTAAGAAATTGGAGTGGCTGATAGCATTAGCAATGATTACAGTAAAAAAAAACATAAAAAAGGGAAAGGATATATATTTAAAGTCAACGCTTGGACTGGAGAGATGGCGCATTGGCGTAGATCATTTGTTGCTCTTATAGAGAACCTAGGTTCAATTCCCAGCACCTATATGGTAACTCACAACCATCTATAACTCCAGTTTGAAGCAACTGCACAAAGCACACACACATGGTACACACACATAAATACAGGCAAAACACTCATATATGAAATAAAATTAATAAATCTTTTAAAACTTAAAATTTAGCCTCTACTAGTAGAGATGTAAATTGTACCACCACTGTGGAAACTATCTTTATATCTAAATATAAAGCTGCCCAGTTGTTCCATTTTACCCAAAAGAACTGAAAAGAAAGTTACAAATATATTTGTAAACCTGTATTCATTTGAAACATTATTTGTCACCATCAAAAGTTGTAAAACACTCAACACATAAATGGATACAAAAAGTGTGTGTGTGTGTGTGTGTGTGTGTATGTGTGTGTGTCAGCATTTGACCATAAAAGGAATGAAACAAAATGATAGAATGGATTAAGGAATATTATTCAGGCATAAAGAGACTAATAACATATGATTTCAGTCACATGAAGTAGCTCGAATGGGCAAATTCACAAAGACAGAAAGTAGATTAGAAATTATCTGAGGCCAAGGGGTCAGGGAACGGGGAGTTATTGCTTGTGGCAGAGTTTCTGTTTAGAATGATAAGGACATTTTGGAAGGAAGACAGTGATAATGTTAGCACAGCATCATGAATTTAATTGAGGCCACTGAGTTGTACACTAAAAGCGATTTAACTGGGTGATTTTATGTCATATGTATTTACCAAAGTTTAAAATAAAAGTTACGAACAGAGAGCAAAATTAAAGTTATCCACACAAGGGTCTATGGATAACTTGAAAATGTATTGGGATTATCAATTCATTTCACTGTTGAACTGTTTGTACTTTCCAGCATGTTCATAGAATATAAATTGCACATCAATAAATATAGAATATCAATTTCTGACCTGATTCCATTTTTCCAACTTTTTAAAAAGAAAAGCAATTACATTTTATAAAAGAAAAGTAGAGGTGTATTTTAGAGAAGATATCTGTATTTGTGCATAGCCACCCCTTGGCTATCTTCCTTAGGCACATAAAGAGTCTATGTGTTACACTGAATACTAGCTGTGTCAGAATTTCAGCTGAGGAAAAATGGCAGTAGCTGATTTCCCTGTGTGATGGGCCAGTGAACATGTGTGCATGTGTATGCATGTGCTTGTGTGTGTGTGTGTCTGTCTGTCTCTGCGTTTGTGTTTATGTGTTCACATGTTTATAGGTATTTGTGAGTTTATTGTGGGTGTATGTGGAGGCCAGAGACCAACTTTGAGTATAATTGAGATATTTGTCATCCCACAAAGAAAGCCAACTGGTGAAAAAATATTAAATTTAGAGAACACAGGGTATGACACAGCAGTCCAAAATGAACTACGATGGAAGCACATGCATCAGAGGCCCTTCACATGAAGAAGGGTGCCAGTTCTGAGACTAGCTGTTGGGATGACCAGCAAATATTATTTACTGGCTATGAAAAAGTGTGTCCCTTTCTTCTCAATTGCTAATTGCTGGGACAGCAACACTAGGCTACCAGGATATGTAAATATTTGTGGAGTCCTCCTCTGCCCCAAAAGAAAGGCAAGATGTAGTAGGGAAAGTTAAGCAGCCCCCAATGCCAAGTGGGTAAAGAATGAATTTTTGAATAATAAAGAGCTGGTGGCTGGAACTGGAGAAGAAGGATTGGCAGAACTGTGCAGAGAGATGGAGACAAAGAGAAGCAGGCAGGATAGAAGCTGGCAGGGGACAGGGCAGGGAGGTAGAGCAGTAAGGGCCAGATGGAGATGCGAATGGTAGAGAAGTAGGGTTATGCTAGGAGGTAGCTGAGAGACTGCCCCAGCAAACAGGTCAACAGCTTTAAACTACACAGATATCTCCATGTCTTAACTGTTAAATCTGAAGTGAGTCCCCTGAAAACCCCACAATGCCCAGAGAAGAGAGAGAGCCCCAATGGGAGTAAATTCCAGGATTTCAGGTGCAGTTGAATTACTCATTTATAATGGTAAATAAATAATGAGAAGGAAATAAGCCAAAGAGAGGGGAAGGAAGAACGAAATGATAAAATGACAAATAAGTGCTTTGATATAGAATAAAATGTGCTAAGGGACTCATGGGAAAATGCGGGCCTGTGGACTGGAGGCTTTCCACGGAGATCTCTGGCCTGGCTGGGTGCAAGGTTCAGGCAAAGGGGAGAGAGTGTGAGCAGGGAGATGCTTTTTCTGCTGCAGCTGCCTCCACCTCAGTCTCTGCTGTTGCTGCCTCAGTTGCTCCCAGAGGCTGCACCCATTGCCCTGCACTGAGTCGAGCCAGGCCGATCCAGCCAGAGGCTGACTAGCCAGTGAGGCGTGCATGTGGCGTGGGGGTGGAGCAGCTTCTGATGACATTTGGGGAGAGGGAGAGCTTACCTCTTCCAAATCTTCCAAAGGGCAGTGTTACAGCTCTTATGACAGAAGCTCTCAGATGACTGAGCAGTTCTCACACTTTTATTCCTTCTGGGTAGGATTCTTGCGTGCAGTTTTGACAGGAGGCACTTCCCATTGGCTTGGACTGAGAGCTTGGGGATACTTTATCTGCATGTGGGAGGGCTTGGAGTGCTGCTCTGCTTGGGGTGCTGCCACAGACCTCTCTGGGGGAGGGGGCAGAGGGGGATAGTGAGGGGCCTTACGTGACAGGAGCCAGGGGCCCAGGAGCATGGCAAACCGCCAAACATTCCTGCAGATCACCAGGGTTTTAAGCCTGTGCTTGACGAGGGACCAGACTGCCACTCACAGCCCTCGACCCTGCAGAAAAAGTGGGAAGTGCTAAGTGTGCAGCATCAACTGGGGAGAATCTATGGTTTAGAACAATGGGAACATATCAAAAAGACTAGTGGAGCGCCCCTGCAAGTGCTGGGCAGTCTGTAGGGCAAACGACCCCCTGGCTGGGTTGGCACACAGAGGGCCCAATGAGCTTCCCAGGGCCTGGGTTCAGGCAAAAGCCTGCCAGATGTAGACCCAAGCGATGTTGGCCCCTGGTTCTGGAAAGGCTCAATGCAGCAGTGTAGGGCAATACCAGAACAGGGAAGTGGGAAGGGGTGGATGGGGGAACAGGGGGAGGGAAGAGGGCTTATGGGACTTTGGGGAGTGGGGAGCCAGGAAAAGGGACATCATTTGAAATGTAAATAAAAATATATCGAATAAAAAAACAACAAACATTTGCAATGTAAATAAAAAATAAAATAAATTAAAAAAACAACAAACAAAAACAAAAAGACTAGTGGAAAGAAATAGTTGGAAATTTCAGGAGAAATTCTACAGATCAGTCTGACCGTGCTAGAGAGAATGACGAAAAGGGAGAAATTGAGGAGTAGTTACATTTTTCTTACCCCAAGAGGAAAACCCACAGGGGGGAGACGAAAGGCTCTATCAAAGCCACCTGCTAGTGCTCCATTCCCTAGTGCTCTAAAACTAGAAATCCTACTTTAAGCAATGACATTTTAATAGGGAAATACCAATGGAAAGGAGAAGCAGAGAATGTGTGTACATATGTGCTCTCTTCCCACTGTAACAAGTTTCTTTGCATTCCATGCTTGAAAACATTAAAGATTTAATGTCTTATAATTCTAATGGTCAAAACTCTGGACTAGGCTTCACTAGGCCAAAATGAAGATGTTTGCAAGGCCCCATTCTTGAAAAAAGAAAGTCTATCAGATAAAATCCTTCCTGCCTGCCTTTGACATCTTCTAGCCTTTGACATCTGCCTTGACACCTGCCTTTGACATATGCACCCCTTGGCCTATGACCTCTGCACCCTGAGAGACTGCCAGAGCATCAGACAATGTTCAAGTACCTCTAACTCTTACTTCTGCTACCTTCCATCTTCAATTTTGCAGGATCCTATGATCACACTGGCCCATCCAACATCTCCCTGTCTTTATGCCATCTTGTGAAGTTCTACACTGACGTAAGATTACATACTCTCAGGTTTCAGAGATTCTAGTGTAGGTATGTTTAGGAGTAGGACATTATTCTGCTTCCCATGGGAGAACCACATACACTATGGTTAACACCAGCTGAGATACGAAAAAGTAACACTGACAAGATGTGTCATAGACAGAACTGATGCAAGGAAAATGCTAGCTATCATTTGTAGCCAAATTGAGTCTCCAGCCTACAAAAAGTGGTGTCCTGTCAATCTGTTCTCTAGCATCCTTTCCCCAGCTCTAGGTGGAGTGGTATGGGAAAGTAAATTGTTTCATTATATATGTAAGTTCTCTAGGCAGAAGACAATCAATATAATACCCAGAAGCAAATGCTAACTTCTCTCCCACCAAACCTAGTAAAATGCAGATGCTCAGCCATCCAGAGACACCTTGTAAGAAAAATCTCTTTGTTAGAACAAAAAGGCTGCTCTGAACAAAAGATCAGCAACTTTGAGAGTTCTTAATGAGATGCCTGGACCTTCCAAGCCTCCCCAGGGTTGGAGGTCTATTTGGTTTCCAGAAAATAACAAGAAATTGCATAATGGCCTCTAATGTTACCATGTCCCGGTTTTCTTGCCTGGTGGACCCCATACAATTGATGTCCAAATGCACAGACAATGAGATGAACTTTGATGTTAGTATTAAGAGAAAATGACAGGAAAATCCATCCACTCTTAGCTATTCTTCCAGAAGTGTGCTCTGACATGGAATACCAGGACCTCTAGACAGTGTAAGGACCAATGTACACCTTCCCAGGTAAGAAAATGAGATGAGGAGCTTTGAGGCCAGCCTGCAACACTCAATAATGTCACCAAAAGCTAGGCTTCTCAATCTCAACTTAAAAATTATGAAAATGAAACTTAGAGGTAGAAATAACTTCATTAAGATCACACAGACAAAATCCATAAAGCTCAACATTGAATTTCAGCAAGGTGACTCTTGGTTCCACTGGTCCTTTTCCTCTACATGTGTTACACTCATTTGGCATTTTATTCCTTCCAATATATGTGTCAGGAATTATGCTAAAACTATTGTAAGGTTTTCTATGAGAAAGAAATCTTACATGCAGTCAAAGGGTGGTATTATGTTGGAAGGAGAAAAGAGCCTGTATTGGTAGTTCAAATCTGTGTCTCATGACCTGAATCTCTGAACCTTAGTCTTCTTTTATGTCAAATGCATATTATTATTAATTATTGTCACACTTAAATGCAGAGTTTCTTGAAGATTTGAAGAGTAGCCTGATTATAAAACAATTCATATAGTACCTGGCACATACTAGTATGCAGGATGAATTTACTACATAAAATCTGTAAAAATAAAAAATACTTCATGTAGAAGGGTACTGTTGACCTTGGAGGCAGGGGTGTCACGTCTTCACTCTTCATCTATCTATAGCATCAGACAAATAACTCCAACACTCACTAACTATAAAGAAGAATTATTTTTCCCTTAAATCCCAGTAATGTCTTGGGAGAGTTGTAGTCCGTTGAACAATTCAGCTCATCTCCTGACACAGCAATAGAATAACCATGGTTAGTTCACTAAAAAAAACAAAAATAAGTAATAAAAAAAGAAGGAATGTTGTTCCAAAGGAAGATACAATGGAAGTGCTCTGGGAACTACTTCTACCACCATGTCATACTACTGGTGTTCAATCTAAACCTTGGGTTCAGATCCAAAAACAAAACGAAAGGTTTAAGATAAAAGCATACCGGGCGGCGGCGGCAGCGGCGGCGGCGGTAGCAGTGGCTGCTCCAGCTGAAGGGCCATCAGCAGTGGAACCAAGGCGACACAGGGTCCAGTTAGGCCCTGCGCCCACGACCACTGACCTTCGCTGACCAGCCGGGCCGCAAGCAACTGCGGTTCTGCGGAGCCCTTCGCTGCACGGAAGCCACTTCAGAACTCGGCTGCCCGCCAGTCAGGAGAGACTCACCGCCATCTTGATCCCGGGCTCCAGAGATCGGTCAGACTGAGGTACACAAACATAATCCTAGGCCCAACACCGCAGGGGTCTGAGCCAGACGGGCGTTGGCCTGCACCCAGGCCCTGGGCTGTTCGAGTGGCCATCGGGGCGCCAACCCAGCCAGGAGTTTTTTTTTTTTGCCCCGGCCGGTGCACGCGCCGCCATTTTGCCTACAGGAGCCAGAGTGCTCGGGAGGGCAGAGACTGCTAACAAGCGTAGCCTGAGGCTAACAAAACGGGGGTCTAGGCCCCAAAAGGCACAGGACTGACCCCAAGAACTGGGCGGCTTGGTGGGCCATCTGTGTGTCAACCAGCCCAGGAGGTTATTAGCACAACAGACTCTCCCGGTGCTTTCGCGGAGCGCGGACGCGCACGCCCGCCATCCGGGTCACCTGGCGGACCCAAATAACAGACATAGCCCTAGGGGAACTTTGCTCGGACCTTGGCCTCCCAGGCGATTGCCTGGACTCAGGGCCCAGGCGACAAGGCTAACCTAGTGTGCGCCAGCCCGGTTGGGGAAATCGGCTGCCCGGCGGAGTGAGCGGAGCACAGGGGAGGTCACAGCAACATTCACCTTCGGAGCTCCCTGGGGGTGCACACGGGTTCCACCTGGTCCACAGACACAATCTGGGGCAAGGCCTCAGGCAGAAGCCCCCAGCTCAACTCTCTCCGCTTCAGATCAGCCTGGGTGGCCGCCACATCTCCAGGTCCCTCAAGAGGCTAGTGGGGGCTTCCGGGCGGCCAGCTGGGAGAAGTCGGTGTGCTCCAATAAATCCTGCGGGCCCCAGCGGGAGCCTTCAGGTGCCTGCTTCGGGATCTGAACAGCCTGGACAACAGCACCCTGTCTATAGGCAGTGCAGAGTGTAAGCTGTGCACCAGAGGCCAACGGGGAAGGGGCAGCTTGCACTGGTGAGTCCAGCACTGACAAGACCAAGTAACACCAGTGAGAGCTAGATGGCAAAAGGCAAACGCAGAAACGTCACTAACAGAAATCAAGGCAATATGGCAACATCTGAACCAAATTCTCCTCTACCAGCAAGTCCTGGATACCCCATCACACCAGTAAAACAAGATTTGGATTTAAAATCACTGGTCATGATGCTGGTACAGGAACACATGAAGGACATTGAGGAGAAAATGGATCAAAAGTTAGAAGCCCTTGCAAGGGAAACACAAAAATCATTGAAAGAAATCCAGAAGAATACAAAAGCCAACAAGGAGGAAATGCAAAAAACACTTAAAGAAATACAGGAGAACTTTGCTCAACAGGCTGAGGTCATGAAAGACGAAACACAAAAATCTCTTAAAGAAATACAGGAGAACTTTGGTCAACAGGCTGAGCTCATGAAAGAGGAAACACAAAAATCTCTTAAAGAATTACAGGAAAACACAAACATGCAAGGGAAGGAGCTAAGCAAAACCATCCAGGATCTAAAATCAGAAGTAGAAACAACTAAGAAAACTCAAAGGGAGACAACTTTGGAGATAGAAAGCCTTGGGAAGAAATCAGGGGACAGAGATGCAAATATCAACAACAGAATACAAGAGATAGAAGAAAGAATCTCAGATGCTGAAGATTCCATAGAAACCATGGACTCAACAGTTAAAGAAAATGCAAAGTGCAAAAAGCTTGTAACCCAAAATATCCAGGAAATCCAGGACACAATGAGAAGACCAAACCTAAGGATTATAGGCATAGATGAGAGTGAAGATTTACAACTTAAAGGGCCAGCAAATATCTTCAATAAAATTATGGAAGAAAACTTCCCTAACCTAAAGAGAGAGATGCCCATGAATATACAAGAAGCCTACAGAACTCCAAACAGACTGGACCAGAACAGAAATACTTCCCGTCACATAATAATCAAAACACCAAATGTTCTAAACAAAGAAAGAATACTAAAGGCAGTAAGAGAAAAAGGCCAAGTAACATATAAAGGAAGACCTATCAGAATCACAGCAGACTTTTCACCTGAGACTATGAAGGCTAGAAGGTCCTGGGCAGATCTCATGCAGACTCTAAGAGAACACAAATGCCAACCAAAACTACTATATCCAGCAAAACTCTCAATCACCATAGATGGAGAAACTAAGATATTTCACGACAAAACCAAGTTCACCCAATATCTATCCACAAACCCAGCCCTAAAAAGGATAATAGGAGGACAACACCAATACAAGGAGGGAAACTCCACCCTGAAAAAAGCAAGATAGTAACCTTTCATCAAACCCAAATAAGTTAAGCAATCAAATTTAAAAAATAACGTCAAAAATGATAGGAAGTAACAATCACTATTCCTTAATATCTCTTAACATCAATGGACTCAATGCCCCAATAAAAAGACACAGACTAACTGACTGGATACGTAAACAGGACCCTACATTTTGCTGCTTACAGGAAACACACCTCAGGGTCAAAGACAAACACTACCTTAGAGTAAAAGGCTGGAAGACAATTTTACAAGCAAATGGTCTCAGGAAACAAGCTGGAGTAGCCATTTTAATATCAGATAAAATTGACTTTCAACCCAAAGTCATCAAAAGAGACTCTGAGGGATACTTCTTGCTGGTCAAAGGAAAAATACAACAAGAAGAACTCTCAATCCTGAACATCTATGCTCCAAATGCAAGGGCACCCTCTTTCATAAAAGAAACTTTATTAAAACTCAAAGCACACATTGCACCTAACACAATAATTGTGGGTGACTTCAACACTGCACTTTCCTCAATGGACCGATCAGGAAAACAGAAACTAAACAAGGACACAATGAAACTAATTGAAGCTTTGGACCAATTAGATTTAACTGATATATATAGAACATTCTATCCTAAAACAAAAGAATATACCTTTTTTTCAGCACCTCATGGTACCTTCTCCAAAATCGACCATATAATTGGTCACAAGACAGACCTCAACAAATATAAAAAGATAGAACTAATCCCATGCCTCCTATCTGATCACTATGGAATAAAAGTGGTCTTCAATAGCAACAGAAACAACAGAAAACCCACAAACACATGGAGATTGAACAATACTCTACTCAATGACACCTTGGTCAAGGAAGAAATAAAGAAAGAAATTAAAGACTTTTTAGAACACAATGAAAATGAAAACACAACATACCCAAATCTATGGGACACAATGAAAGCAGTGCTAAGAGGAAAACTCATAGCCCTGAGTGCCTCCAAAAAGAAAATGGAGAGAGCATACATTACCAACTTAATGACACACCTGAAAGCCCTAGAACAAAAAGAAGCTATTTCACCCAGGAGGAGTAGAAGGCAGGAAATCATCAAACTCAGGGCCGAAATCAATCAAGTAGAAACAAAGAGAACCATACAAAAAATCAACAAAACTAGGAGCTGGTTCTTTGAGAAAATCAACAAGATAGATAAACCCTTAGCCAGACTGACCAAAGGGCACAGAGAAAGTATCCAAATTAACAAACTTAGAAATGAAAAGGGAGACATAACAACGGAAACTGAGGAAATCCAAAAAATCATCAGATCCTACTACAAGAGCCTGTACTCAACACAACTGGAGAATCTGGAGGAAATGGACAATTTCCTTGACAGATACCAAATACCAAAATTAAATCAGGACCAACTAGACCATCTAAACAGTCCCATAAAGCCTAAAGAAATAGAAGGAGTCATAGAAAGTCTTCCAACCAAAAAAAGCACAGGACCAGATGGTTTCAGTGCAGAATTCTACCAGACCTTCAAAGAAGAGTTAACACCAATACTCTTCAAACTATTCCACAAAATAGAAACAGAAGGAACACTACCCAATTCCTTCTACGAAGCCACAATTACGCTGATACCAAAGCCACACAAAGATCCAACAAAGAAAGAGAACTTCAGACCAATTTCCCTTATGAACATCGATGCAAAAATACTCAACAAAATTCTTGCCAACCGAATCCAAGAACACATCAAAACGATCATCCACCATGATCAAGTAGGCTTTATCCCGGGAATGCAGGGTTGGTTCAATATACGGAAATCCATCAATACAATCCACTACATAAACAAACTCAAAGAACAAAACCACATGGTCATTTCATTGGATGCTGAAAAAGCATTTGACAAAATTCAGCATCCTTTCATGCTTAAAGTCTTGGAGAGAACAGGAATTCAAGGCCCATACCTAAACATAGTAAAAGCAATATACAGCAAACCGGTAGCCAGCATCAAACTAAACGGAGAGAAACTTGAAGCAATCCCACTGAAATCAGGGACCAGACAAGGCTGCCCCCTTTCTCCTTATCTTTTCAATATTGTACTTGAGGTACTAGCTCGGGCAATTCGACAACATAAGGAGGTCAAAGGGATACAAATTGGAAAGGAGGAAGTCAAACTATCATTATTTGCAGACGACATGATCGTCTACCTAAGTGACCCAAAGAACTCCACTAGAGAGCTCCTACAGCTGATAAACAACTTCAGCAAAGTGGCAGGTTACAAAATCAACTCAAGCAAATCAGTGGCCTTCCTATACTCAAAGGATAAGCAGGCGGAGAAAGAAATTAGGGAAATGACCCCCTTCACAATAGCCACAAACAGTATAAAGTATCTTGGGGTGACTCTTACCAAACATGCGAAAGATCGGCAACCAACAAATTGGGAAAAGATCTTCACCAATCCTACATCAGATAGAGGGCTAATATCCAATATATATAAAGAACTCAAGAAGTTAGACTCCAGAAAACCGAACAACCCTATTAAAAAATGGGGTACAGAGTTAAACAAAGAATTCTCACCTGAAGAACTTCGGATGGCGGAGAAGCATCTTAAAAATGCTCAACTTCATTAGTCATTAGGGAAATGCAAATCAAAACAACCCTAAGATTTCATCTTACACCAGTCAGAATGGCTAAGATTAAAAATTCAGGAGACAGCAGGTGTTGGAGAGGGTGCGGAGAAAGAGGAACACTCCTCCACTGCTGGTGGGGTTGCAAATTGGTACAACCACTCTGGAAAGCAGTCTGGTGGTTCCTCCGAAAACTGGGCACCTCACTTCCAGAAGATCCTGCTATACCACTCCTGGGCATATACCCAGAGGATTCCCCACCATGTAATAAGGATACATGCTCTACTATGTTCATAGCAGCCCTATTTATAATTGCCAGATGCTGGAAAGAACCCAGGTATCCCTCAACAGAAGAGTGGATACAAAAAATGTGGTATATCTACACAATGGAGTACTATTCAGCCATTAGAAACAATGAATTCATGAAATTCTTAGGCAAATGGATGGAGCTAGAGAACATCATACTAAGTGAGGTAACCCAGACTCAAAAGATGAATCATGGTATGCACTCACTAATAAGTGGTTATTAACCTAGAAAACTGGAATACCCAAAACATAATCCACACATCAAATGAGATACAAGAAGAAAGCAGGAGTGGTCCCTGGTTCTGGAAAGACTCAGTGAAACAGTATTTGGCAAAACCAGAACGGGGAACTGGGAAGGGGTGGGAGGGAGGACAGGGGAAGAGAAGGGGGCTTACGGGACTTTCGGGGAGTGGGGGGGGGCTAGAAAAGGGGAAATCATTTGAAATGTAAATAAATTATATCAAATAAAAAAAAAAGATAAAAGCATACCTTCATGAAATATAAGTGCATAACAGACAAGTCATTTAGGCCTAATTTTGAAGATATAATAACATTATCTCAAGAGCAATTGGTCTTTCCTTCTTCCAAGGTGAATATTGCGCACCATTCTCTTCTTATTTGCTGAGATGAAGAACTAGGAAACTTGGATTCTGATCTTCAGGGAGTTCAAGTTTGTGGAGAAAAAATAATATATATATTGGGCTGAATTACTTTTCACACTAGTCACTACTCCTCTCTCCAAAAATGCAAGTTGAACAAATTCACATCTATTTCCAATACACTATGGTAAGAAGTCCCAATTGAGAAGCATTAACAGTTATAATAAGGACTAGAGTGAGTGAAGTTTAGTGATAACACGGCACGCCAGAAGGAGGATCTGTGTTCAGTCTCCTAGAACCCATGGATTCGGTTTTGTTTATTTTGTTTTAAAGCTAGGTGTGATTATTTAATAAATCTAATCCCATCACTTAGGAGACTTCAGACAGATACCCAAGGCTCACTGTTCAGCCCAAATAACCTTTTTGAAGCATCCCTGGACAGTGAAAGACCATGCCTAAAAATCAAGGTGGGTAACACAAGATAAGCGGAGGTTATCTTCTGGCTTCCACATGCATGCAAACATACATGTTATGAGACTTTTCCTGCTGGGGTAACCAACAAGACCTGTATCACTGGAGCACTATGCCTGACTTGCAGGCAACTGAGCCAGTCAGAGTCTCCTCCCACTAGAATTATTAACTGCTTATACAAACCATGAGGAATAAAGAGGTTGACAACCCTGCAAGTGAGTTAAGTGACCCACAAACCTTCTCTGCTCTCTCTGTTCCCCCAGCAAATCCAAACCCTCAGACTTTTCTCAGCTGCAGCCTCCAGACCCTGTCCATGTCTCCTGTGTATCCCACAGATCATCCCCTCCTGCCCTCCCTCCCCTGACTCACTGCTGTGTCAGAAGCAGTTCCCTGCTCAACCATAGGCTATGCCTACCAAAAGATCATTTAACCTGACCTCAGACTTTCACTGCTTTCTCTGTTCCCCCAGGGGATCCAGTCCCTCAGGTTCCTCCCAGTTGCAGCCTCTGGACCTGGTCAACTTCTCCTGAGAATCACACAGACAATCCTCACTTGAACTCCCAGAAATCAGCACCAAACCAGATAATCATATAATCATCCCAAACCTATAATCCTAGATACCCCCATAAAAACAAAATCAATAACAATCAGGAAAACATATCTTCACTAGAATTCAACTATCTAATCACAACAGGCCCTAAGTATTCCAGCATGTCTGGAACACAGGAAAATTCTATAAAATCACCTATATCAAGGTATTAGAGCTCCTTAAAAAAAGAAATTAATAAACCCCTTAAAGAAATCCAGGAAAACACAAACAATCAGTGGAAATGAATAAACCCCTTAAAGAGAGTCAAGAAAAAATAGTTGAAGGAAGTGATAAGATGGTTTAATACCTGAAAATGAAAGTAGAAGCAATAAAGGAAACATAAGCTGAGGGAATTGGGAATTCTGGAAATGAAAGATTTAGGGATTCTAATAGAAACTACAGAGAAAATCTTCTCTAAATAGAATACAAGAGATGGAAGAGAGAATCTTAGGCACAGATGATATCATAGAGATAGAAGATAAAATAAATGAATGCATCAGTCAAAGAAAATGTTAAATCAAAAGAAAAAAAAAAAAAACAGTCCTGACACAAAACATCCAGAATATCTGGGGCATTATGAAAAGACCAAACCTAAAGATAATAGTAATAGAGAAACAAGAAAAGTCCCAGTTTGATAGCTCAGAAAATAATTTCTTTTGTTTTTTTTTAAATTTACATTTCAAATATTGTCCTCATTCCCAGTCTCCCCTTAGAAAACCCCCATCCTGTCTCCCATCCTCTTTGCCTCTAAGAGGGTGCTTCCACAGCCACCCACTCACTCATTCTCCTCTCACCCCTCTAGCATCCAACCACTCTGGGGCATCAAGTCTCTACAAGACCAAGGTCCTCCCCTCCCACTGATGCCAGATAAGTCGATATTCTGCAACATATGTATCTGGAGCCATGGACCCATCCATGGGTATACTTTTTGGTTGGTAGTTTAGTCTCTGGACACTCTGAGGGTGGGTAGTCTAGTTAATTGATACTATTGTTCTTCCTACAAGGTTAAGACCCCCCTTCAGCTCCTTCAGTCCTTCCCCTAACTCTTCTATTGGGGTCCCCAGGTTCAGGCCAATGGTTGTCTGTGAATATCTGCAGCTATCTTAGTCAGATGCTGATGGAAACTCTCAGAGGACAGTCATACTAGGCTCCTGTCTTGGCATCAGCAGAAGTGTCTGCAAATGGGATGGAACCCAAGATGGGGCAGTCTCTGGATGTCCTTTCCTTCAGTCTCTGCTACATTTTCTGTCCCTGTGTTTCTTTTAGACAAGGAACCATTCTGGGTTAAAAATTTTGAGATGGGTGGGTAGCCTCATCCCTTAACTGAGTGCCATGCTTATCTACTAGAGGTAGTCTCTTCAGGTTCTTTCTCCCCTCTGTTGAGTATTCTGGGTAACGTCACCCCCTTTTGGTCCTGGGTACCTCTCTACTCTCTAGCGTCTGGGACTTTCTAGGGATTTCCCACATTCCCCATCCCCCTCCATTTCTATTCATTCTCCTGACTCTCTGGACTTTTCTCCTGTCTCTTCCCATACCTGACCCATAAAACTATAGGAGGAAAGTTTCCTAATTTAAAGAAGGATATACCTCCAAAGGTATACGAAGCATACAGAACACCAAATAGATTAGAACAAATAAGAAAGTCCTCTCATCACATAATAATCAAAACACTAAATGTACAGAACAAAGAAAGAATATTAAAAGATACATGGGGAAAAGACCAAATAACAAAGGCAGATCTATTAGAATTATATCTGACTTTTCAATGGAGACTCTAAAGGCCAGAAAAGGATGGACAGATGTGCTGCAGACTCTAAGGAATCACAGATGCCAGCCCAGACAACTATATCCAGCAATTTTCAGTCACCATCGATGGAGAAAATAAGATATTCCATGACATTGTCATGAAATGACTTAAACAATATCTATCTACAAATCCAGCCTTGTAGAAGATGTTAGAAGGAAAACTTCAACCTAAGGAGGTTATTGCCTACACCCATGAAAATACAGGGATAAATGCTAGCAAAACCAAAAGAAAGAAAACACACACACACACACACACGCAAACACATAAACACACCACCACCACCAACAACAACAATAACGACAAAATATCAGGAATCAATAATTTCAATATCAGTGCTCTCAAGGTCTGAATAAAAAGACATAGATTAACAGAATGGATGTGAAAACAGGGTCCATCCTTCTGATGTATCCAAGAAACAAACCTCAACATCAAGGATAGATATTTCCTCAAAGTAAAAGAATGGAGACAGATGTCCTAAGGAATGAACCTAAGAAGCAAGTTATTGGAGCCATTTATTAGCTAACAAAATAGACTTCAAACCAAAGCCAATCAAAAGAGATAGGGAAGGAAAGAAAAACTCCACGAAAATCTTCCAAGATGACATTTGAATTCTTATCATCTATACCCAGAACACAAGTGAACCCACTTTTGTTAAAGCAACAGTACTACAGTTGAAATCACATATTGATCCTCATACACTGATAGTGGAAGACTTCAATATCCTACTCTCACCAATGGACAGGTCATGTGAACAGAAAATAAACAAAGAAATGCTGAGCTAACAGATCTAAGCCAAATGGACCTATCTGATATTTACAGAACATTTCAACCAAATACCAAAGAATATACCTTCTCAGAATCCCATGGAACATTCACTAACATGGAACATATGCTTGAACTCAAATTGAGTCTCAACAGATAAAAATATTGAAATAACTCCCTGCATCCTATCTGATCATTATAGATTAAAGCTGGATATCAACAACAACAGAAAGCCTAAAAACTCATGGAAACTTAACTACTCTCTACTGAATGAAAAATAGGCTGAAAGAAAGGAAGAAATAAAGGACTTTATAGAATTCAATGAAAAGAAATACACAGCATACCCAATTGTATGTGACACACTAAAAGGAGTGTTAAAAGGAAAGTCTGTAGCACTAATTGTTTATATTTTTAAAAATTTAGTTATAATTCTAACAACAGAACATTTGAAAGCTCTAGAACTCTAGAATAAAAAGAAGAAAGTACCCCCAAAAGAAGTAAGCAGCAAGTAATAATCAAACTAAAAGCTGAAATCAATAAAATACAAAGAAAACAATACAAAGAATTAAGGAAACACAGAATTGGTTCTTTAAAAAGCTTAACAAACTAGACAAACCCTCATCTAATCTAACTAAAGAGTAAAGCAAGAATATACAGATAATGTCAGAAATGAAAACGGAGATATAAGAAAAGACACCAAGGAAATATGGAGAATCATAAGAACATATTTTAAAACCTGTATTTTACCAAACTGGAAAATCTAAAAAATCATGGCTAATTTTCTCAGTGCATACCATTTACCAACGTTATATCAGGATCAGATAAACAACTTAAATAGACTTATAAGCCCTGGTGAAATAAAAGCAGTCATCAGAAGTCCACCAATAAAAAAATCCCAGGGCCAGATGGTTTTAACACAGAATTCTACCAGATTTTCAAAGAAGCGTTAATGCCAATACTCCTCAAATTATTTCATGAAATAGAAAGAGAAGGAATTGGGAAGGATTTCCCAACTCACTTTATGAGGCCAGAGTTACTCTGATACTTCAACCAACATAAAGACTCAATAAAGAAAGAGAATTACATATCAATTTTGCTTATGAACATATATGCAAAAATAAAAATTAATTGCAAACCAAATGCAATACATCAAAAATATCATGCAACGGGATCATGTAGGCTTCATCCCAAAAATATAAAGATGGTTCAATATATGAATATCAGTCACTATAACAACCATGTAAACAAAATGAAAAACAAAAACTACATGATTACCTCATTCAATGCAGAAAATCCCTTTGACAATATCTAACACTCCTTTATGATAAAAGTCCTGGAAAGATTAGAGATACAAGGAACATACGTAAACATAATAAAGGTAATTTACAACAATAATATAGCCAACATATTAAATGGAGAGAAACTCAAAGCAATTCCACTAAACTCTTCCTAAGACAAGGTTGTCCATTCTCTCCCTATCTAATTAATATAGTACTTGACGTATTAGCTAAAGCAATATGACAACTGAGGAAGATCAAGAGAGTAAAAATTGCAAAGGAAGAAGTCAAAGTTTTGTTATTTGCAGATGATAAAATAGTATTTATAAGTAACCCTAAAAACTCCACCAGGGAACTGCTACAAGTGATAAACACTTTCAGTCGTGTGGCTGGATAAAATATTAACTAAAAAAAAAAAATCAGTAGCTCTAGTATATACAATTGTCAAATGGACTGAAAAAGAAATCAGGATAAAAAAAAACCTGTCACATAGCATCAAATAATATAAAATATCTTATGGTAACTACCCAAGAAAGTACAAAACTTGTACAATAAAAACTTTAAATCCTTGAAGAACAAAATTTAAGAAGATGGAAAAGTTCTGGTGCTCATGGATAGGTAGAATTAACATGATAATACCAACAGCAATCTATAGATTTATTGTAATCCCAATTATAATTATAACACAACTCTTTACAGACCTTGAAAGGACATGTGAACTTCATATGGAAAAACAAAAATCCGAGGCCAGCTAAAACAATCATGAGCAACAAGAGAATTTCTGGAAGTATCACCAACCCCAGTTTCAAGTTGTGCTAAACAGAGATGTATTGGCATCAAAACAAATATGTTGATCAATGAAATTGAATTAAAGACCCTGACATAAATACACATGTCTATAGACAACTTATTTTTTTTATAAAGAAGCTAGAAATACACAAGTGGGGTCAACAGCAACATCTACAAATGGTGCTGGTCAAACTGGATGACTGCATGTAGAAGAATCTATATAGATCTGTATTTATCACTCTGCACAAAACTCAAGTACAAGTTGATCAAAAATCTCAACATAAAGTCAGATATACTGAAACTGATAGAAATGAAAGTTGGGAATAGCCTTGAACACATAGGCATAGATGTTGCTTGTTTCTCAAATTTAAAAAAAAAAAAGCCCACCAATAACATAGGCACTAAGATAAAAAATTAGTAAGTGGGACTTTCTGAAACTTAAACACTTCTATCATGCAAAGGACACCATCAGTTAGATGTAGTGTAGCCTTCAGAACAGGAAAAAAATTACCAACTCTAAATCCAAAAGAAGACTATTATCCAAAATATATAAAGAACACAAGAAACTAAATATCATAAAACCAAATAATTCCACTTAAAATGGAGTACAGATCTAAACAGAGAATTATCAATAGAGGAATCTCAAATGCCTGAGAAACAACTAAAGAAATGTTTAACATCCTTAGCCATCAGAGAAATGCAAATAACTACTTTAAGATTCCATCTTACACTGAGTAGCTAAGACCAATAGCATAGCATAAGTGACAGACAGCTCATGCTCTGAGACTGTGGAGCAAACAGAACACTCCTCCTTTGCTTGTGGGTACCAATTACTACACCCACTATAGTAATGGCAGAAATCAGTATGGCAGTCCCTCAGTAAATTGGGAATCCATCTAACCTAAGAACAAGTTATACCATTCTTGGGTATATAACCAATGGACACTTGATTCTATCACAAGGGCAGTTTCTTAACTAGTTGTTCATTTTATGGGCTTTATTCATAATAGTCAGAAACAAGAAATAACATACATATCACTCAGCAGACGAATGGATAAAAAAGATAGTACATTTATACAATGGATTATTATTCAGCTGTCAAAGCCAATGGCATTATGAAATTTGTGGACAAATGGAACTAGGAAAAAATAACCATCCAGAGTAAGGTCATCCACACCCGGAAAGACAGATATGGTATATATTCACTTAAAAGTAGATATTAGCAGTTAAGTAAAAATAACCATGCTAAAATCTGTAGACTTAGAGAGGTTAGGTAAAGAGCAGGGCTCTAGGGGGTGGCATAGATATACCAGAGAAAGGAAAATAGAACAGATTTTGCAGGTGAATTGGGGGCAAAGACAGACTATAGCAGGACAGATCAGGTTGTGGGAGAAATGAAATAGAAGGAGAGAAAGAGCTGGAACTGGGAGCACTATAGGGGCAGTGTGGAAATCTAGTGTAATGGAATGGGGGCAAAGGAAGACTATAGCAGGACAGATCAAGTTGTGGGAGAAATGAGATGGAAGGAGAGAAAGAGCTGGAATTGGGAGCACTAGAGGGGCAGTGTGGAAATCTAGTGTAGTGGAAACTTCCTGGAATCAATGAGGGCGATCTATGGAGGACTCCTGGTAATGGAAGATTTATAATCTGAACTTGTAATCTCTTATAGCCAGGAAAGGCTGCTAGTGGTGGGACTGTGTTATATTAGGTTGATTTGTTGGCCAAGGGAATCATATGGAGGTCCCCAAACAACACAGGCTATTGGTACAAGACAACATCCAGGCAGCTCATCCAATGTGGAAAGGTTGAGTTGGTATCTACATGGAGCCTTCACCCCTATGTTCTAGTCTCTTTGGTGTGAGAAGATATTCTGTGGGCTAACAAAAAAGAAACTTGGACCCAAAGCCAGCCACAAAACCTTTGATCTACAATCTGTCATGTCTGCAAGATGTATTGGGCCAAGATGATAGAGCAGAATTTGTAAGGTTGGCCACACTGTGTCTCACTAAACTTGAGGTCTTCCCCATACATAAATCATTGCTTAGATTGATGGGAACCAGAGACAGGATAGCCTAGTAATTTATGGTAAAATCAAACTTGACTAGTCTAAAAACTTGAAAGAAAAAATCAATGAAATTACTCTTAGTGATACTCTTTTATACTCACAGAGAGATACCTTGTCCAGTTTTCATCAGAGAGGCCTCCTCAGGCAACAAAAGGGAGCAGATGCAGACATTATGTGAAGAAAGATTCTAAATTAGAAATCTGGGTAGGGTCCCTCTCCTCAGAGCTCTGGGAATCCCGGTAAAGAGGAGGTCTTCTGGAAATACTGTAGAAATCAGCTGGGCAGACGACAACAGGAGAACACAGCCCACTGAATCAAATAAACAGGGTTTGCATGGGCTCACAGAGATGGAAGTGGCAAACCTGGGGCCTGCATAGGTCTACACCAGGACCTTTGCATATAGGTTATGGCTATTTGCTTGCTGTTTTTTTGTGAGAATCTAACTGTGAGAGTGGGTGTAGTTTTTACTTGTTTTCCTACTCTTAAGATACTTTTCCTCCTGTTCGGTTGCCATGTCCAGTCTCAGTGTGAGGGCTTTTGCCTTGTATTATTATATTTTGTTTTGTATGTTTGTTATCTTTTGTAGCCCTGCTCTTTATGAAGAAAGACAAAGAGAGAATAGATTCAGGGAGAGGGGAGGTAGGGAGGAGGAACTGGGAGGAATGCAGGGAGGGGAAACTGTGTTCAGAATGTATTGTATGAAGAAGAATCTATATTCTATAAAGAGTGAGAGCAAAAAGAGATGGGGAGGAAGAGAAGAGAGAGAGAAAGAGAGAGAGAGAGAGAGAGAGAGAGAGAGAGAGAGAGAGAGAGAGAGAGAGAGAGAGAGAGAGAGAATATTCCAGGGACTTCCAGAAACTTGTGAGCTATTTATTTACTGAGTATTAATGACCCTCTCTCCAGGATGGAATGCTTCAATTCAGAGGAAATTTCTGCTTCATATACATGCCCATACACATGTATTTACCTGTTCATGTATACACACATGTGATTCATGTGGTTCTTCCATGAATCTATTTCCCCTCTTCCCCAAGAGTAAAAATGCACTAATGTATTCCTACTCTTGGAATCAAGCTTTTAAGAGACAGTCAGAGTTTGCCAGTGATGAATAGAAAACAGAAATAGTAAACTAATATTTACTGCAGACACTGAGATTAGAAGCTTATCTGTTTAGCTTCTGGATGAAAAGGGAATAAGTTCTAGAAATACACTGATGAGAAACAAACACTAAGACTCCCTGACATTGATTTCAGAGCTAAACAGGAGCAGCAGAAGAAATTCACTGGAGAACAGAAAGGAGGTGTCACAGACACAGCAGTGGACTGTTTGCTATAGCTGTTTCTTACAATAAATTAGAGGGCAGGAAATGTGCCAAATGAGCCTCTGGATTTAGGTGAACAGCTTTGGGAATATAATATTAGTAGCCTTCTTGGGTAGCTATTAGGTGGCACTTGACAAATTAGTTCAATAAAGAGATGAGCTCAGAAAATATTTAGCCAGATTAAAAGCAGAAGGAAAAGAGAGTAGAATCTGGAAACTGTAACTTTTGCAAGTACCTTTAATTTCCAACTGGTAATAAGTAAAATAGAAAAAAACTTGCAGTCCTCTCAAGTGGCAAGGATGAGTCTGAGGGCAGAGACTAAATCAGCACTGTGAATGACAATTTTCATTAAGAATATCATAGTTGACTAACATGGCACCCAGTCATCTCTTCCTGTTAAACTAGTGGCTTAGGGGAAAGAAATGAAGGATACAGATCATCTATAGCTGTCTATGATACTCATGGTACCTATAACTAAGGCAGACGTGTGCCCCAAAATGGACCATTGTTGTGATTTAAAATACAAAAGGCTAGCTAAAATTTTGAGTTCATTGTACCATGGACTGGTGTAACAAGAGCTATCAATTTACACTAAAAAGCCCCAACTGTTCAGGATGTAAGATGAAATGTAAGTTGCTATAGTAGTTACTTTTCTCTTTTCTGTGACTAAATACCTAATAAAAAGCAACTTGAGTAAGAGTTTACTTTAGCTGCCAGTTAAAGGGGATACAGTCCATTGTGGCAGGAGGGGCATGGTGACAGGAAAATGAGGTGCCTGGCTATATCATACCTATTGTCAGGATACAGAGATAGACGAATGCCCATGCTTAGCTTTCTTTCCCCTTTTATTAAGTCCAAGACTCCAGTCTTTGAAGTGCTACTGGCTACATTCAAGGTAAGCCTTCCCTCATTAGTAAAACCTTTCTGAAAGCATCCTCCTAGACAAACCCAGAGATGTGTTCCCTGGTATTTCTAAATCCAATCAAGTTTACAATTAAGATCAGTCATCACAGTGGCCAGCCTTTCAAGGAAAAGAAGTAATTGAAAGGTGATTTCCCAATGCCTGTTATAATAGGACCCAGAGAAAGAATGAAGGGAAGAAGTTCCCAGTATTTAGAAAGCCACAGAGACTGTTGCACAAGAAGTCCTTCCCAGAGAAGAGCAACAAGGAGCATGTTGCATCCTCAATGCAGCAACACCCAACAACATCTGTCTAGCAAGAAAGGGAAATTTCCTTGGACTGGTACATTTCCCTAACCCCCTTTCAAAAAAGAGTGTTTATTGTATCTCTGTACTTCATTAATTACTATATATCAGAGGGGTATAAAGAAAAATTCCAAGTCACAAGATGGAAAAGATTCACATCCAGACCTAGTACTGAAGCTTTCACATGATCTTAGCCTTAGAACATGATAGTATGTTAGAAAAAGACTTATAACCCGTACCTTAAAGAAAGAATGAATTAAAAAGAAAGAAGGCTGAAGGTTTGCTACCAAGAGAGAAGACTGTAGAAGATATGCTATGACTCAAAACTTAGTGCATCACCTGTCCTGGAGTATTTCACACTCCCTTAATATCTGCCATAGCCCTGTGATGAATGCCCTCCTCTTTCAAGATGTTAGTGAGGCCAGTGAGTAGCTGCTCCTTCTTCCATGAGACTAGTCCACACTCAAGTAGGAGCCACATCTTTGGCCATTTCCTAATATGGTGATTTAGGTCAGAATTAAACTGATCTGTTATGTCTATTCCATGTGGGCAAGAAATTAATTATTTGGTCATTAAGGATTGGGGGATATTTGTTTCTTTTTTTTCACTTTTCTAATAATTCTTTATTTTTTTAATTGAATATATTCTTCATCTACATTTCAAATGTTGTCCCCCTTCCCAGTTTACCCCTCCCCAAAAACTCCCAACCCATCCTCCCACCCCCTGCCTCCAAGAATATGTTCTTCCACCCAATCCACTCCCACGATCCCCACTCAAGTTCCCACACACTGGGGCCTCTATTGAGCCTTCACAGGACCAAGGACCTCTCCTCCCACTGATGCCCAACAAGGCATTCCTCTGCCACTCTTTTGGCTGGAACCATGTGTACCCCTTGGTTCATGGCTTAGTCTCTGGGAGCCCTGAGATGTCTGGTTGGCCAACATCATTGTTCTTCCTATGGGTTGCAAACTGCCCCCCCCCAGCTCCTCCAGAATGCCCTCTGACTCCTCCATTGTAAACCTCACTCTCAGTCCATTGTTGGCTGCTAGTATTCGCCTCTGTATCTGTACAGCTCTGGCAGGGCCCCTCCAAAAGACACCCATAACAGGTTCCTTTCGGTATGCACTTCTTGTCATCCACAGTAGATTTGGGGTTTGGTGACTGTTTGGTCTTCCTTCTTCTTGAGCTTCCTGAGGTCTGTGAATTGTAACATGTTTATTTTGAGCTGTGGATCTAATATCCACTTATCAGTGAGTGCATATCATATGCGTTCTTTTGTGACTGGGTTACCTCACTCAGGATGACACTTTGTAGTTCCATCCATTTGCCTAAGAAGTTCATGAATTCATTGCTTTTAATAGTTGAACAGTACTCCGCTGTGTATATATACCACAATTTCTGCATCCATTCCTCTGTTGAAAGACAACTAGGTTCTTTCTAGCTTCTGGCTAATATAAATAAGGCTGCTATGATCATAGTGGCCCATGTGTCCTTATTACCTGTTGGAACATCTTCTGGGTATATGCCCAGGAATGCTATAGCTGGGTCTTCAGGTAGTACTATGTCCAATTTTCTGAGGAACTGTCAAACTGATTTCCAGATTTTACCAACTTGCAATCCCACCAGCAATGGAGAAGTGTTCCTCTTTCTCCACATCCTCTCCAGCATCTGTTGTCCCCTGAGTTTTTCATCTTAGCAATTCTGACTGGTGTGAGGTGGAATCTCAGGGTTGTTTTGATTTGCATTTCCCTGATAACTAAGGATGCTGAACATTTCTTTAGGTGCTTCAGAGCCATTCGAGTTTCCTCAGTTGAAAATTCCCTGTTTAGTTCTGTACCCCATTTTTAATAGGGTTATTTAATACTCTGGAGTCTAACTTCTTGAGTTCTTTGTATACATTGGATATTAGCCCTCTATCAGACGTAGGATTGATAAAGATCTTTTCCCAATCTGTTGTTTGCTGTTTTGTCCTATTGACAGTGAGTGTCCTTTGCCTTATAGAGGCTTTGCAGTTTTATGAGGTCCCATTTGTCGATTCTTGTTCTTAGCGCATAAGTCATTGGTGTTCTATTCAGGAAATTGTCCCCTGTGCCCATGGGTTCAAGGTTCTTCCCCACTTTCTCCTCTATAAGCTTCAGTGTATCTGGTTTTATGTGGAGGTCCTTGATCGACTTGGACTTGAGCTTTGTACAAGGAGATAAGAATGGGTCAATTTGCATTTTTCTGTATGTTAACCTCCAGTTGGTCCACCATTTGCTAAATATGCTGTCTTTTTTTCCACTGGATGTTTTTAGCTCCTTTATCAAATATCAAGTGATGGTAGGTGTTTGGGTTCATATCTGGGTCTTCAATTCTATTCCATTGATCTTCCTGCCTGTCTCTGTACCAATACCACACAGTTTTTTTTTTATCATTATTGCTCTGTAGTAGAGCTTGAGGTTGGGGATGGTGATTCCCTCAGTAGATCTTTTGTTTTGGAGAATAGTTTTCACTATCCTGGATGTTTTGTTATTCCAAATGAATTTGCAGATTGCTCTATTTAGCTCTATGAAGAATTGATTTGGAATTTTGATGGGGATTGCATTGCATATGTAGATTGCTTTTGGCAAGACAGCATTTTTACTATGTTAATTCTTCCAATCCATGAGTGTGGGAGATCCTTCCAACTTCTGAGATCTTCTATGATTTCTTTCTTCAGAGGCTTGAAGTTCTTGTCATAAAGATCTCTCACTTGCTTGGTGAGAGTCACACCAGGGTTTGTAATATTATTTGTGACTATTGTGAAGGATGTTATTTCCCTAATTTCTTTCTCAGTTTGTTTATCCTTTGAGCAGAGAAAGGCTACTGATTTGTTTGAGTTAATTTTTATAACCAGCCACTTTGCTGAAGTTGTTTATCAGCTTTAGGAGTTCTCTGGTGGAATTTTTGGGGTTGCTTAAGTATACAATCATATCATCTGCAAATAGTGATACTTTGACTTCTTCCATTACAATTTGTATACTTTGATATCCTTTTGTTGTCTAATTGCTCTAGCTAGGACCTCGAGTACTATATTGAATAGATAGGAAGAGAGTAGGCAGCCTTGTCTGGTCCCCGATTCTAGTGGGATTGCTTCAAGTTTCACTCCACTTAGTTTGATGTTAGTCACTGTTTTACAGTATATTGCTTTCACTATTTTTAGGTATGGGCCTTGAATTCCTGATCTCTCCAAGACTTTTATCATGAAGTGATGCTGAATTTTGTCAAAGGCTTTTTCAGCATCTAATAAAATGACCATGTGGTTTTTTCTTTGAGTTTGTTTGTGTAGTGGATTACATTGATGGATTTCTCTATATTGAAACATCCCTGCATCCCTGAGATGAAGCCTACTTGATTGTGGTGAATTATTGTTTTGATGCATTCTTGGATTTGATTGGCCAAAATTTTGTTGAGAATTTTTGCATCAATGTTCATAAGGGAAATAGGTCTGAAGTTCTCTTTCTTTGTTTGGTTTTTTTTTGATTTAGGTATAAGCATTATTGTGGCTTCATAGAATGAATTGAGTGTGTTCCTTGAGTTTATATTTTTGTGGAATAGTTTGAAGGGTATCGGTATTAGCTCATCTTTGAAGATCTGATAGAATTCACCACTAAACCCATCTGGCCCTGGGCATTTTTGGGGGAGAGGAGGGAGGAGACTATTACAAACTGCTTCTGTTTCCTCAGGACTTACGGGACTATTTAGATGATTTATCTGATATTGTTTTAAAGTTGGCACCTGGTATGTATCTAGAAAATTGTCCATTTCATCCAGATTTTCCAATTTTGTTGAGTATAAGCTCATGTAGTAGGATCTGATGATCTTTTTAATTTCCACAGTTTCTGTTGTTATGTCTCCCTTTTCATTTCTGATTTTATTAATTTGGGTAGTGCCTCAGGGCCCACAGGTTAGTCTGGCTAAGGATTTATCTATCTTGTTGATTTACTCAAAGAACCAGCTCCTGGTTTTGTTGATTCTTTGTATGGTTCTTTTTGTTTCTATTTGGTTGATTTCGGCCCTGAGTTTGATTATTTCCTGCCAACTATTCCTCTTGGGTGTATTGCTTCTTTCTGTTCTAGAGCTTTCAGGTGTGTTGTCAAGCTGCTAGTATAAGCTTTCTCCAATTTCTTTTTGGAGGCTCTTAGACCTATGAGTTTTCCTCTTAGCACTACTTTCATTGTGTCCCATGAGTTTTGGTATGATGTGTCCTCATTTTCATTAAACTCTAAAAAGTCTTTAATTTATTCATTTCTTCCTTGATCAAGCTATCAATGAATATAGCATTGTTCAGTGTCCATGTATATGTGTGTTTTCTGTTGTTTTTGTTTGAACTCAAGACCAGCCTTAGGCTATGGTGATCTGATAGGGTACATGGAATTATTTCAATATTTCTGTATCTGTGGGGCCTGTTTTGTGACCAATTATATGGTTAATTTTGGAGAAGGTACCATGAGGTACTGAGAAGAAGGTATATTCTTTTGCTTGAGGATGGAATGTTTTATTAATATCTGTTAGATCCATTTGGTCCATAACTTTAGTTAGTTTCACTGTGTCTCTGCTTAGTTTATATTTCGACGATTTGTCCATTGTTGAGAGTGGGGTGTTGAAGTCTCCCCTTATAATTGTGTGGGGTTCAATGTGTGCTTTGAGCATTAGTAAAGTTTCTTTTATGAATGTGGGTGCCCTTGCATTTGGAGAATAGATGGTCAGAATTGAGAGTTCATCTTGGTAGATTTTTCCTTTGATAAGTATGAAGTGTCAATTTTATCCAATATAAGTATGGATATTCCAGTGTGTTTCTTGGGACCATTTGCTTGGAAAATTGTTTTCCAACCTTTGACTCTGAGGTAATGAGTATCTTTGTCACGGAGGTGGGTTTCTTTTTTTTCTTTTTTTACCCAGTAATTTTGTTCTTCGATATACTTTTTTATTTACATTTCAAATGATTTCCCCTTTTGTAGCCCCCCACTCCCAGGAAGTCCCATAAGCCCCCTTCTCTCCCCCTGTCCTCCCACCCACCCCTTCCCACTTCCCCGTTCTGGTTTTGCCCTATACTGCTTCACTGAGTCTCTCCAGAAGAAGGGGTCACTCCTCCGTTCTTATACCTCATTTGATGTGTGGATTATGTTTTGGGTATTCCAGTTTTCTAGGTTAATATCCACTTATTAGTGAGTGCATACCATGATTCATCTTTTGAGACTGGTTTACCTCACTTAGTATGATGTTCTCCAACTCCATCCATTTGCCTAAGAATTTCATGAATTCATTGTTTCTAATGGCTGAATAGTACTCCATTGTGTATGTATACCATACTTTTTGCATCCCCTCTTCTGTTGTGGGATACCTGGGTTCTTTCCAGCATCTGGCAATTATAAATAGGGCTGCTATGAACATAGTGGAGCATGTATCCTTATTACATGCTGGGGAATCTTCTGGGTATATGCCCAGGAGTGGTATAGCAGGATCTTCTGGAAGTGAGGTGCCCAGTATTAAGAGGAACTGCCAGACTGATTTCCAGAGTCGTTGTACCAGTTTGCAACCCCACCAGCAGTGGAGGAGTGTTCCTCTTTCTCCACATCCTCGCCAACACCTGCTGTCGCCTGAATTTTTAATCTTAGCCATTCTGACTGGTGTAAGATGAAATCTCAGGGTTGTTTTGATTTGCATTTCCCTAATGAGTAATGAAGTTGAGCATTTTTTAAGATGCTTCTCCGCCATCCGAAGTTCTTCAGGTGAGAATTCTTTGTTTAACTCTGTACCCCATTTTTTAATAGGGTTGTTTGGTTTTCTGGAGTCTAACTTCTTGAGTTCTTTGTATATATTGGGTATTAGCCCTCTATCTGATGTAGGGTTGGTGAAGATCTTTTCCCAATTTGTTGGTTGCCAATTTGCCCTTTTGATGGTGTCCTTTGCCTTACAGAAACTTTGTAATTTTATGAGGTCCCATTTGTCAATTCTTGCTCTTAGAGCATACGCTATTGGTGTTCTGTTCAGAAACTTTCTCCCTGTACCTATATCCTCAAGGGTCTTCCCCAGTTTCTTTTCTATTAGCTTCAGAGTGTCTGGCTTTATGTGGAGGTCCTTGATCCATTTGGATTTGAGCTTAGTACAAGGAGACAAGGATGGATCAATTCACATTCTTCTGCATTCTGACTTCCAGTTGAACCAGCACCATTTGTTGAAAAGGCTATCTTTTTTCCATTGGATGTTTTCAACCCCTTTGTCGAGGATCAAGTGGCCATAGGTGTGTGGGTTCATTTCTGGATCTTCAATCCTGTTCCATTGATCCTCCTGCCTGTCACTGTACCAATACCATGCAGTTTTTAACACTATTGCTCTGTAGTATTGCTTGAGGTCAGGGATACTGATTCCCCCAGAATTTCTTTTGTTGCTGAGAATAGCTTTAGCTATCCTGGGTTTTTTTGTTATTCCAGATGAATTTGATAATTGCTCTTTCTAGCTCTGTGAAGAATTGAGTTGGGATTTTGATGGGTATTGCATTGAATCTGTATATTGCTTTTGGCAAAATGGCCATTTTAACTATATTGATCCTGCCAATCCATGAGCATGGGAGGTTTTCCCATTTTTTGAGTTCTTCTTCCATTTCCTTCTTCAGAGTCTTGAAGTTCTTGTCATACAGATCTTTCACTTGTTTGGTAAGAGTCACCCCAAGGTACTTTATACTGTTTGTGGCTATTGTGAAGGGGGTCATTTCCCTAATTTCTTTCTCAGCCTGCTTATCCTTTGAGTATAGGAAGGCCACTGATTTGCTTGAGTTGATTTTATAACCTGCCACTTTGCTGAAGTTGTTTATCAGCTGTAGGAGCTCTCTAGTGGAGTTTTTTGGGTCACTTAGGTAGACTATCATGTCATCTGCAAATAATGATAGTTTGACTTCTTCCTTTCCAATTTGTATCCCTTGGACCTCCTTATGTTCTTGAATTGCCCGAGCTAGTATCTCAAGTATAATATTGAAAAGATAAGGAGAAAGGGGGCAGCCTTGTCTAGTCCCTGATTTTAGTGGGATTGCTTCAAGTTTCTCTCCATTTAGTTTGATGCTGGCTACCGGTTTGCAGTAAATTGCTTTTACTATGTTTAGGTATGGACCCTCAATTCCTGTTCTTTGCAAGACTTTAAGCATGAAAGGATGGTGATTTTTGTCAAATGCATTTTCAGCATCCAATGAAATGACCAGGTGGTTTTTTTCTTTGAGTTTTTTTTATGTAGTGGATTGCATTGATGGATTTCCATATATTGAACCAACCCTGCATCCCTGGGATAAAGCCTATTTGATCATGGTGGATGATCGTTTTGATGTGTCCTTGGATTTGGTTGGCAAGAATTTTATTGAGTATTTTTACATCGATATTCATAAGGGAAATTGGTCTGAAGTTCTCTTTCTTTGTTGGATCTTTGTGTGGTTTTGGTATCAGCATAATTGTGGCTTCATAGAAGGAATTCGGTAGTGTTCCTTCTGTTTCTATTTTGTGGAATAGTTTGAAGAGTATTGGTGTTAGGTCTTCTTTGAAGGTCTGATAGAATTCTGCACTGAAACTATCTGGTTCTGTGGTTTTTCTTGGTTGGAAGACTTTCTATGACTCTTTCTATTTCTTTAGGGGTTATGGGACTGTTTAGATGATTTATTTGGTCCTGATTTAATTTTGGTATTTGGTATCTGTCAAGGAAATTGTCCATTTCCTCAGATTCTTCAGTTGTGTCGAGTATAGGCTCTTGTAGTAGGATCTGATGATTTTTTGGATTCCTCAGTTTCCGTTGTTATATCTCCATTTTCATTTCTAAGTTTGTTAATTTGGATACTTTCTCTGTGCCCTTTGGTCAGTCTGGCTAAGGGTTTATCTATCTTGTTGATTTTCTCAAAGAACCAGCTCCTGGATTCGTTGATTCTTTGTACGGTTCTCTTTGTTTCCAATTGATTGATTTTAGCCCTGAGTTTGATGATTTCCTGTCTTCTACTCCTCCTGGGTGAATTGGCTTCTTTTTGTTCCAGGACTTTCAGATGTGTCATTAAGCTGCTAGTGTATGCTCTCGCCATTTTCTTTTTGGAGGCACTCAGGGCTATGAGTTTTCCTCTTAGCACTGCTTTCATTGTGTACCATAGATTTGGGTATATTGTGCCTTCATTTTCATTAAATTCTAAAAAGTCTCTGATTTTTTCTTTATTTCTTCTTTCACCAAGGTGTCATTGAGTAGAGTATTATTCAGCCTCCATGTGTATGTGGGCTTTCTGTTGTTTTTGTTGCTATTGAAAACCACTCTTACACCATAGTGATCTGATAGGAGGCGTGGGATTAGTTCAATCGTCTTATATTTGTTGAGGTCTGCCTTGTGTCCAAATATATGGTCGATTTTGGAGAAGGTAACATGAGGTACTGAGAAAAAGGTATATTCTTTTTCTTTAGGGTGAAATGTTCTATAAATATCAGTCAAATCCAATTGGTCCAAAGCTTCAATTAGTTTTACTGTGTCCGTGCTTATTTTCTGTTTTCCTGATCGGTCCATTGAGGAGAGTGGAGTGTTGAAGTCCCCCACAATTATTGTGTTAGATGCAATGTCTGCTTTGAGCTTTAGTAAAGTTTCTTTTATGAGTGAAGGTGCCCTTGCATTTGGCGCATAGATGTTCAGAATTGAAAGTTCTTCTTGGTGGATTTTTCCTTTGACTAGCAAGAAGTTTCCTTCTGTGTCTCTTTTGATGACTTTAGGTTGAAAGTCAATTTTATTTGATATTAGAATGGCTACTCCTGCTCGTTTCCTGTGACCATTGGCTTGTAAGATTGTCTTCCAGCCTTTTACTCTAACGTAGTTTTTATCTTTGACACTGAGGTGTGTCTCCTGTATGCAGCAAATTGTAGGGTCCTGTTTCCTTATCCAGTCTGTTAGTCTATGTCTTTTTATTGGGGCATTGAGTCCATTGATGTTAAGAGATATTAAGGAGGGGGCAGCGGCAGCAGCAGCGGCGGCGGCAGTGCAGCAATGGCTGGTCCAGTTGAAGGGCCATCAGCAGTGGAACCAAGGCGAAACAGCGTCCAGTTAGCCCCTGCGCCCACGACCACTGACCTTCGCTGACCAGCCGGGCTGTAAGCAGCTGTGGTTTGTGGCGCCTTTCGCTGCATGGAAGCCACTTCAGAACTCGGCCTCCCACCAGTCAGGAGAGGCTCACCTCCATCTTGGTTTCGGACTCCAGAGATATCGGACAGACTGAGGTACACAAACATAATCCAAGGCCAACACCGCGGGGGTCTGAGCCCGACGGGCATTGGCCTGCACCCAGGCCCTCGGCTGTTCGGGGGGCCATCAGGGTGCCAACCCAGGCAGGAGGTTTTTTGCCCTGGCCTGCATGCGCACCGCCATTTTGCCTACAGGACAACAGAGAGCTCTGGCGGGCAGAGCCATAACAGGCATAGCTTGAGGCTAACAAAGCGAGGGTCTAGGCCCCAAAAAACCCAGGACCGACCCCAAGAACTGGTGGCTTGGTGGGCCATCTGTGTGTCAACCCGCCCAGGAGGTTGTTAGCACAGCAGATTCTCCCGGCGCTTTCGGGAGCGCGAGCACGCACGCCCACCATCCTGGTCACCTGGCAGACCCAATTAACAGTCATAGCCCTAGGGGAACTTTGCTCGGACCTTGGCCTCCCAGGCTTTTGCCTGGACTCAGGGCCTGGGCAGCCAGGCTAACCTTGTGTGCGCCAGCCCAGTTGGGGGATTGGCTGCCCAGCGGAGTGATCAGAACACAGGGGAGGTCCCAGCAGCATACACCGTCGGTGCTCCCTGGGGGTGCACACGGGCTCCATCTGGTCCACAGACACAATCTGGGGCAAGGCCTCAGGCGGGAGCCCTCAGCTCAACTCTCTCTGCTTCCGGATCCAGATCAACCTGGGCGGCGGCACCACATCTCCAAGTCCTGCAAGAGGCTAGAGGGGCTTCCTGGCAGCCAGCTGGGAGAAGTCGGTGTGCTCCTGAGAATCCAGCGGGCCCCAGCGGGAGCCTTCGGGTGCCTGCTTAGGGATCTGAACAGACTGGGCAGCAGCACTCTGTCTAAAGGCAGTGCAGGAGGTAAGCTGTGCACCAGAGGCCAACTGGGAAGGGGCAGCTTGCACTGGTGAGTCCAGCACTGACAAGACAAACTAACACCAGTGAGAACTAGATGGCAAAAGGCAAACGCAGGAACGTCACTAACAGAAATCAAGGCAATATGGCAACATCTGAACCCAATTCTCCTCTACCAACATGTCCTGGATACCCCATCACACCAGTAAAACAAGATTTAGATTTAAAATCACTGGTCATGATGCTGGTGCAGGAACACATGAAGGACATACTTAAAGAAATTCAGGAGAAAATGGATCAAATTTAGAAGTCCTTGCAAGGGAAACACAAAAATCATTGAAAGAAATCCAGGAGAATACAAAAGCCAACAAGGAGGAAATGCAAAAAACACTTAAAGAAATACAGGAGAACTTTGGTCAACAGGTTGAGGTCATGAAAGAGGAAACACAAAAACCTCTTAAAGAATTACAGGAAAGCACAAACAAGCAAGTGAAGGAGCTAAGCAAAACCATCCAGGATCTAAAATCTGAAGTAGAAACAACTAAGAAAACTCAAAGGGAGACAACTTTGGAGATAGAAAGCCTTGGGAAGAAATCAGGGGACAGAGATGCAAATATCAACAACAGAATACAAGAGATAGAAGAAAGAATCTCAGATGCTGAAGATTCCATAGAAACCATGGACTCAACAGTTAAAGAAAATGCAAAATGCAAAAAGCTTGTAACCCAAAATATCCAGGAAATCCAGGACACAATGAGAAGACCAAACCTAAGGATTATAGGCATAGATGAGAGTGAAGATTTACAACTTAAAGGGCCAGCAAATATCTTCAATAAAATTATGGAAGAAAACTTCCCTAACCTAAAGAGAGAGATGCCCATGAATATACAAGAAGACTACAGAACTGCAAACAGACAGGACCAGAACAGAAATACTTCCCGTCACATAATAATCAAAACACCAAATGTTCTAAACAAAGAAAGAATATTAAAGGCAGTAAGAGAAAAAGGCCAAGTAACATATAAAGGAAGACCTATCAGAATCACAGCAGACCTTTCACCTGAGACTATGAAGGCTAGAAGGTCCTGGGCAGATCTCATGCAGACTCTAAGAGAACACAAATGCCAACCAAAACTACTATATCCAGCAAAACTCTCAATCACCGTAGATGGAGAAACTAAGATATTTCATGACAAAACCAAGTTTACCCATTATCTATCCACAAACCCAGCTCTGCAAAGGATAATAGGAGGAAAACACCAATACAAGGAGGGAAACTTCACCCTGGAAAAAGCAAGATAGTAACCTTTCATCAAACCCAAAAGAAGTTAAGCAATCAAATTTAAAAAATAACGTCAAAAATGATAGGAAGTAACAATCACTATTACTTAATATCTCTTAACATCAATGGACTTAATGCCCCAATAAAAAGACAAAGACTGACTGACTGGATACACAAACAGTACCCAACATTTTGCTGCTTACAGGAAACACACCTAAGGGTCAAAGACAAACACTACCTTAGAGTAAAAGGCTGGAAGACAATTTTACAAGCAAATGGTCTCAGGTAACAAGCTGGAGTAGCCATTTTAAGATCAGATAAAATTGACTTTCAACCAAAGTCATCAAAAGAGACTCTGAGGGACACTCTTGCTGGTCAAAGGAAAAATACAAGAAGAAGAACTCTCAATCCTGAACATCTATGCTCCAAATGCAAGGGCAGCCTCTTTCGTAAAAGAAATTTTATTAAAACTAAAAGCACACATTGCACCTAACACAATAATTGTGGGTGACTTCAACACTGCACTTTCCTCAATGGACCGATCACGAAAACAGAAACTAAACAGGAACACAATGAAACTAATTGAAGCTTTGGACCAATTAGATTTAACAGATATATATAGAACATTCTATCCTAAAGCAAAAGAATATACCTTTTTCTCAGCACCACATGGTACCTTCTCCAAAATCGACCATATAATTGGTCACAAGACAGACCTCAACAAATATAAGAAGATCGAACTAATCCCATGCCTCCTATCAGATCACTATGGAGTAAAAGTGGTCTTCAATAGCAACAAAAACAACAGAAAACCCACATACACGTGGAAACTGAACAATATTCTATTCAATGATACCTTGGTCAAGGAAGAAATAAAGAAAGAAATTAAAGACTTTTTAGAACACAATGAAAATGAAGACACAACATACCCAAATCTATGGGACACAATGAAAGCAATGCTAAGAGGAAAACTCATAGCCCTGAGTGCCTCCAAAAAGAAAATGGAGAGAGCATACATTACCAGCTTAATGACACACCTGAAATCCCTGAAACAAAAAGAAGCTATTTCAACCAGGAGGAGTAGAAGGCAGGAAATCATCAAACTCAGGGCCGAAATCAATCAAGTAGAAACAAAGAGAACCATACAAAAAAATCAACAAAACCAGGAGCTGGTTCTTTGAGAAAATCAACAAGATAGATAAACCCTTAGCCAGACTGACCAAAGGGCACAGAGAAAGTATCCAAATTAAAGTATCCAAACTTAGAAATGAAAAGGGAGATATAACAACGGAAACTGAGGAAATCCAAAATATCATCAGATCCTACTACAAGAGCCTATACTCAACACAACTGGAGAATCTGAAGGAAATGGACAATTTCCTTGACAGATACCAAATACCAAAATTAAATCAGGACCAACTAGACCATCTAAACAGTCCCATAAAGCCTAAAGAAATAGAAGGAGTCATAGAAAGTCTTCCAACCAAAAAAAGCACAGGACCAGATGGTTTCAGTGCAGAATTCTATCAGACCTTCAAAGAAGAGTTAACACCAATACTCTTCAAACTATTCCACAAAATAGAAACAGAAGGAACACTACCCAATTCCTTCTACGAAGCCACAATTACGCTGATACCAAAGCCACACAAAGATCCAACAAAGAAAGAGAACTTCAGACCAATTTCCCTTATGAACATCGATGCAAAATTACTCAATAAAATTCTTGCCAACCGAATCCAAGAATACATCAAAACGATCATCCACCATGATCAAGTAGCCTTTATCCTGGGAATACAGGGTTGGTTCAATATACGGAAATCCATCAATGCAATCCACTACATAAACATAGTCAAAGAACAAAACCACATGGTCATTTCATTGGATGCTGAAAAAGCATTTGACAAAATTCAGCATCCTTTCATGCTTAAAGTCTTGGAGAGAACAGGAATTCAAGGCCCATACCTAAACATAGTAAAAGCAATATACAACAAACCGGTAGCCAGCATCAAAATAAATGGAGAGAAACTTGAAGCAATCCCACTGAAATCACGGACCAGACAAGTCTGCCCCTTTTCTCCTTATCTTTTCAATATTGTACTTGAGGTACTAGCTTGGGCAATTCGACAACATAAGGAGGTCAAAGGGATACAAATTGGAAAGAAAGAAGTCAAACTATCATTATTTGCAGACAACATGATAGTCTACCTAAGTGACCCAAAAAACTCCACTAGAGAGCTCCTACAGCTGATAAACAACTTCAGCAAAGTGGCAGGTTATAAAATCAACTCAAGCAAATCAGTGGCCTTCCTATACTCAAAGGATAAGCAGGCTGAGAAAGAAATTAGGGAAATGACCCCCTTCACAATAGCCACAAACAGTATAAAGCACCTTGGGGTGACTTACCAAACAAGTGAAAGATCTGTATGACAAGAACTTCAAGACTCTGAAGAAGGAAATGGAAGAAGACCTCAATAAATGGGAAAACCTCCCATGCTCATGGATCGGTAGAATCAATATAGTTAAAATGGCCATTTGGCCAAAAGCAATATACAGATTCAATGCAATACCCATCAAAATCCCAACTCGATTCTTCACAGTTAGAAAGAGCAATTATCAAATTCATCTGGAACAACAAAAAACCCAGGATAGCTAAAACTATTCTCAGCAACAAAAGAAAATCTGGGGGAATCAGTATCCCTGACCTCAAGCAATACTACAGAGCAATAGTGTTAAAAACTGCATGGTATTGGTACAGTGACAGGCAGAAAAATAAATGGAACAGGATAGAAGATCCAGAAATGAACCCACATACCTATGGCCACTTGATCCTCGACAAAGAGGCTAAAAACATCCAATGGAAAAAAGATAGCCTTTTCAACAAACGGTGCTCGTTCAACTGGAGGTCAGCATGCAGAAGAATGCGAATTGATTCATCCTTGTCTCCTTGTACTAGGCTCAAATCCAAATGGATCAAGGACCTCCACATAAAGCCAGACACTCTAAAGCTAATAGAAAAGAAACTGGGGAAGACCGTTGAGGACATTGGTACAGGGAGAAAGTTTCTGAACAGAACACCAATAGCGTATGCTCTAAGATCAAGAATTGACAAATGGGACCTCATAAAATTACAAAGTTTCTGTAAGGCAAAGGACACCATCAAGAGGACTAATTGGCAACCAACAAATTGGGAAAAGATCTTCACCAATCCTACATCAGATAGAGGGCTAATATCCAATATATATAAAGAACTCAATAAGTTAGACTCCAGAAAACCGAACACCCCTATTAAAAAATGGGATACAGAGTTAAACAAAGAATTCTCACCTGAAGAACTTCGGATGGCGGAGAAGCATCTTAAAAAATGCTCAACTTCATTACTCATTAGGGAAATGCAAATCAAAACAACCCTGAGATTTCACCTTACACCAGTCAGAATTGCTAAGATTAAAAATTCAGGAGACAGCAGGTGTTGGAGAGGGTGTGGAGAAAGAGGAACACTCCTCCACTGCTGGTGGGGTTGCAAATTGGTACAACCACTCTGGAAATCAGTCTGGCGGTTCCTCAGAAAACTGGGCACCTCACTTCCAGAAGATCCTGCTATACCACTTCTGGGCATATACCCAGAGGATTCCCCAGCATGTAATAAGGATACATGCTCTACTATGTTCATAGCAGCCCTATATATAATTGCCAGATGCTAGAAAGAACCCAGGTATCCCTCAACAGAAGAGTGGATGCAAAAAATGTGGTATATCTACACAATGGAGTACTATTCAGCCATTAGAAACAATGAATTCATGAAATTCTTAGGCAAATGGATGGAGCTAGAGAACATCATACTAAGTGAGGTAACCCAGTCTCAAAAGGTGAATCATGGTATGCACTCACTAATAAGTGGATATTAACCTCGAAAACTGGAATACCCAAAACATAATCCACACATCAAATGAGGTACAAGAAGAAAGGAGGAGTGGCCCCTGGTTCTGGAAAGACTCAGTAAAGCAGTATTCGGCAAAACCAGAAAGGGGAAGTGGGAAGGGGTGGGTGGGAGGACAGGGGAAGAGAAGGGGTCTTACGGGACTTTCGGGGAGTGGGGGGCTAGAAAAGGGGAAATCATTTGAAATTTAAATAAATTATATCGAATAAAAAAAATTTTTAAAAAAGAATATATCGAATAAAAAACCATGTTTAATAACAAAAAAAGAGATATTAAGGAATAGTGATTATTACTTCCTGTCATTTTTGATGTTATTTTTATATTTGAGTGGTTATCTTCTTTTGCGTTTGATGAAGGAAGGTAACTATCTTGCTTTTTCCAGGGTGTAGTTTCCCTCCTTGTATTGGAGTTTTCCTCCTATTATTCTTTTCAGAGCTTGTTTTGTGGAAAGATATTGTGTAAATTTGGTTTTGTCATGGAATATCTTGGTTTCTCCATCTATGGTGAATGAGAGTTTTGCTGGCTATAGTAGTCTTGGCTGACATTTGTGTTCTCTTAGAGTCTGCATGAGATCTGCCCAGGATCTTCTAGCTTTCATGATCTCTGGTGAGAAGTCTGGTGTGATTCTCATAGGTCTTCCTTTATATGTTACTTGGCCTTTCTCTCTTACTGCCTTTAATATTCTTTCTTTGTTTAGAGCATTTGGGGTTTTGATTATTATGTGACGGGAGGTATTTCTGCTCAGGTCCAGTCTGTTTGGAGTTCTGTAGGCTTCTTGTATATTCATAGGCATCTCTCTCTTTAAGTTAGGAAAGTTTTCTTCCATAATTTTGTTGAAGATATTTGCTGGCCCTTTCTGTTGTAAATCTTCACTCTCATCTATACCTATAATCCTTAGGTTTGGTCTTCTCATTGTATCCTGGATTTCCTGGATGCTCTGGGATACAAGCTTTTTGCATTTTGCATTTTCTTTGACAGTTGAGTCAATGGTTTCTATAGTATCTTCGGCATCTGAGATTCTTTCTTCCATCTCTTGTATTCTGTTGTTTATATTTGCATCTATGGCCCCTGATTTTTTCTCAAGGTTTTCTATCTCCAAAGTTGTCTCCCTTTGTGATTTCTTAGTTGTTTCTACTTCTGTTTTTAGGTCCAGGATGGTTTTGCTCATTTCCATCATTTGTTTGTCTGTGTTTTCCTGTAATTCTTTAAGAGATTTTTGTGTTTCCTCTTTCATGACTTCTGCCTGTTGACTCAAGTTCTCCTGCATTTCTTTAAGTTTTTTTTGCCTTTCTTCTTTATTGGCTTCTATCTCTTGGGCCTTATTCTCCTGCATTTCTTTAAGTGTTTTTTGTGTTTCCATTAAACGGGTTTCTAGCTTATTCATGTTCCCCTGTATTGCTTTAAGAGATTCATTCATGTCCTTTTTGTGTTCTTCTAGCAGCATCATGAACAGTGATTTTAAATCCAAATCTTGTTTCTCTGGTGTGTTGGCATAACCAGGACTTGCTGATGTTGGAGAGTTTGGTTCAGATGCTGCCATATTGCCTAGATTTCTGTTAGTAGCGTTCCTGCGTTTGCCCTTTGCCATCTTGTTCTCTGGAGCTAATTGGTCTTGTCTCCGGCTGGTGTTACAGCCTCCTGAGAGGCTCTAGGGCTATTTCTGCAACACTGGAGGGCAGGGTTTTCCCTTTTGCAGATTGCTGATGTGCTTTCCTCCTCTTGGGTGCCCTTGCAGCCCTAGTGTTCTTTGCCCCAGATTGTGTCTGTGAGCCAGAAGGTGCCCGTTTGCTCCTTCAGGGAGCGCTGAGGCTGTATGCTGCAGGGACCTTTTCTGTGTGCTGATCTCTCTGCTGGGCAGCAGGACTCCCAACCGGGTTGGTGCACACAAGGCTAGCCTAGCTGCTCAGGCCCTGAGTCTAGGCAAAAGCCTGGCAGGCCAATGTCGGGGCAAAGTTCCCCTCAGCTGTGAGTGTTAATTGAGTCTGTCAGGTGGCTAGGATGGTGGCGTGGGCGCACTCCCTGAGAGTGCTGGGAGAGTCTGCTGGGCTAACGACCTCCTGGCCGGGTCAGCACACAGATGGCCCAACGAGCAGCCCAGGGCCTGGGGGCAGTCCAGGGCCTGACTGTCTGAGACCCCTGCTATGTCCGCCTCGGGCTATGCCTGTTAGTTGGTTTGGTTTTGCCTGCTAGGTCTCTCTGGCTTCCTGTAGGCAAAATGGCGGTGGTGCGCAAACCGGCCCAGATAAACAACCTCCTGGCCGGGTCAGCACACAGATGGCCCACCGAGTAGCCCAGGGCCTGGGGGCAGTCCAGGGCCTGACCGTCTGAGACCCCTGCTATGTCCGCCTCGGGCTATGCCTGTTAGCTGGTTTGGTTTTGTCTGCTAGTCTCTCTGGCTTCCCGTAGGCAAAATGGCGGAGGAGTGCGCCAGCCCGGGGCAAACAAGCTCCTGGCTGGGTCGGCACACAGATGGCCCACCGAGCAGCCCAGGACCTGGGGGCAGTCCAGGGCCTGACCGTCTGAGACCCCTGCTATGTCCGCCTCGGGCTATGCCTGTTAGCCGGTTTGGTTTTGCCTGCTAGGTCTCTCTGGCTTCCCTTAGGCAAAATGGCGGTGGTGCGCGCGCTGGCCCGGGGGAAGAAAACCTCCTGGCCGGGTTTGCACCCCGGTGGCCCCCCATCAGCCCAGGGCCTCGGTGCAGGCCAACGCCTGTCGGGCTTAGACCCCCGCGATGTTGGTCTCGGGTTATATTTGCGTACCTTAGTCTGATTTCTCTGGTGACCGAGAACCAATATGGAGGCCTCGTAACTGACTGGCGGGAGGCAGAGTTCTGATGTGGCTTCTGTGTGGTGAAAGGCACCTTAAATCCTCCGCTGCTCGCCGCCTGGCTGGCCAGCGATGGCCAGTAGTCGTGGGCGCAGGGTCTGCCTGGACCCTGTCCGCTTGGTTCTACTACTGATGGCCCTTCCTCTGGACCAGCCGCTGCTGCTGCTGCTGCTGCTGCCGCCGCCGCCAAATCTCTCCTGCATTTCTTTAAGTGATTTTTTGTGTTTCCATTATATGGGTTTCTAGCTTATTCATGTTCCCCTGTATTTCTTTAAGAGATTCATTTATGTCCTTTTTGTGTTCTTCTAGCAGCATCATGATCAGTGATTTTAAATCCAAATCATGTTTCTCTGGTGTGTTGGCATAACAAGGACTTGCTGATGTTGGAAAGTATGGTTCAGAGTTTGCTGCCATATTGCCTAGATTTCTGCTAGTAGCATTCCTGCGTTTGCCCTTTGGCATCTTGTTCTCTGGAGCTAGTTGGTCTTGTCTCTGGCTGGTGTTTCAGCCTCCTGAGAGGCTCTAGGGTTATTTCTGCAACACTGGATGGCAGGGTTTCCCCTGTTGCAGATTGCTGATGTGCTGTCCTCCTCTTGGGTGCCCTTGTAGCCCTAGTGTGCTTTGCCCCAGATTGTGTCTGTGAACCAGATGGTGCCCGTTTGCTCCTTCAGGGAGTGCTGAGGGTGTATGTTGCAGGGACATTTTCTTCGTGCTGATCACTCTGCTGGCCAGTGGAACTCCCAACCGGGTTGGTGCACACAGGCTAGCCTCGCTGCTCAGGCCCTGAGTCTAGGCAAAAGCCTGGCAGGCCAATGTCCGAGCAAAGTTCCCCTCAGCTGTGAGTGTTAATTGGGTCTGTCAGGTGGCCAGGATGGCAGCATGAGCAAGCTCCCTGAGAATGCTAGGAAAGTCTGCTGGGCTAACAACCTCCTGGCCGGGTCGGCACACAGATGGCCCACCGAGCAGCCCAGGGCCTGGGGGCAGTCCAGGGCCTGACCATCTTAGACCCTAGGTATGTCAGCCTCGGGCTATGCCTGTTAGCTGGTTTTGCCTGCTAGGACTCTCTGGCTTCCCGTAGGCAAAATGGCGGTGGCGCCGGCCAGGGCAAACAACCTCCTGGCCGGGTTTGCACACCGGTTGCTCCACCCCCCCCCACCAGCCCAGGGCCTGGGTGCAGGCCAACACCTGTCGGGCTTAGACCCCCTCGATGTTGGTCTTGGGTTGTATTTGCATACCTCAGTCTGTCTGATCTCTCTGGCGTCCAAGAACCAAGATGGAGGCCAGTCTCTCATAACTGACTGGTGGGAGGCAGAGTTCTGATGTGGCTTCTGTGTGGTGAAAGGCGCAGTAAATCCACCGCTGCTTGCAGCCTGGCTGGCCAGCGATGGCCAGTGGTCGTGGGCGCAGGGTGTGCCTGGACCCTGTCAGCTAGGTTCCACTGCTGATGGCCCTTCCTCTGGACCAGCCGCTGCTGCTGTTGTTGCTGTTGCTCCAGCCGCTGCCTTCTGAGGTGGGTTTCTTGTATGCAGCAAAATGTTGGGTCCTGTTTACTTATCCAATCTTTTAGTCTGTGTCTTTTTATTGGGGAATTGACACCATTGATGTTAAGAGATATTAAGGAAAGGTTATTGTTGCTTCCTGTTATTTTCATTGTTAAAGGGGGAATTTTGTTTGTGTGTCTATCTTCTTTTGGGTTGGTTGAAAGATTAATTTATTGCTTTTTCTAGGGTGTAGTTTGCAACCTCGTGTTGGTATTTTTCAATTATTATCCTTGGAAGTACTGGGTTTGTGGAAAGATATTGTGTAAATTTGGTTCTGTCATAGAATAAATATCTTGTTTTCTCCATCTATGGTAATTGAGAATTTTGCTGAGTATAATAGCCTAGGCTGACATTTATGTTCTCTTAAGGTGTGTATGGCATCTGCTCAGGATCTATTAGCCTTCATAGTTTCTGGTGAGAAGTCTGGTGTAACTCTGATAGGTCTGCCTTTATATGTTACTTGCCCTTTTTCCCTTACTGCTTTTAATATTCTTTGTTTAGTGCATTTGATGTTTTGATTATTATGTGTCAGGAGGAGTTTCTGTTCTGGTCCAATCTGTTTGGAATTCTGTAGGCTTCTTGTATGTTCATGGGTATCTCTTTCTTTAGGTTAGGGAAGTTTTCTTCTATAATTTTGTTGAAGATATTTACTAGCCCTTTAAGTTATAAATCCTTGCTCTCTTCTATACCTATAATCCTTAGGTTTGGTCTTCTCATTGTGTCCTGGATTTCCTGGATATTTTGGTTTACAAGCTTTTTGCATTTTGCATTTTCTTTGACTGTTGAGTCAATGTTTTCTATGGTATCTTCAGCTCCTGAGATTCTTTCTTCTATCTCTTGTATTCTGTTGCTGATGCTTGCATCTATAACTCCTGAATTCTTTCCAAGGTTTTCTATCTCCAGAGATGTCTCACTTTGTGGTATCTTTATTGTTTCTACTTCATTTTTAGATCCTGGATAGCTTTGTTCAGTTCCTTCACTTGCTTTTGTGTTTTCCTGAAATTCCTTAAGGGATTTTTGAGTTTCTTCTTTAAGGGTTTTTACTTGTTGACCCATATTCTCCTATGTTTCTTTAAGTGATTTTTGTGTTTCCTTTTTAAGGGCTTCTACCCATTGACCCATGTTCTCTTGTATTTCTTTAAGGGAGTTATTTATGTCCTTCTTGAAGTTCTCTATCAGCATCATGAGATGTGATTTTAAATCCAGCTCTTGCTTTTCCAGTGTGTTGGGGTATCCAGGATTTGCTGTTGTGGGAGAACTGGGTTCTGAAAGTGCCATGTTGCCTTGGTTTCTGTTGGTAATGATCTTGGGCTTGCCTTTTGTCATTTAGTTTTCTCTGGTGTTAGCTGGTATTGCTGTCTCTGATTTTGGCTTATATGTCCTGCAAGCCTGTGTATATGTACTCTTGGGATTCCCGTTCTCTCTGTGCACACAGGTACGTAGGCTCTCCTGTGCTCCCAGGCCTCTCCGCATTCCAAATGATCTGTGTGCGGTGAGTTCTCTATGAAGTATCAGGAGATGGTGTCTTCACTGTGGCAGACATATCAAGATTCTGCCACAGAGAAAGAGCAAACACCCTGAGTGCAGCTGGTTCTCTAGGAAATATCAGGCGATGATGTCTTCACTGTGGCAGACCTGGCAAAATTCTGCCACAGCAGAAAGGGCAAATGCCCTGAGTGGCTGGTTCTTACCTGCCCTGAGTGGCTGGTTCTCTAGGAAGTATCAAGAGATGGAATCTTCACTGCAGGAAACCTGGCAAGGTTCTGCGATAACAGAAAGGGCTGGCTAAGCTATTTATTTCTCATGAACAATCTAGAATACAGTAACTGATAGTGAAAGCCTAAAATCCATGAGTCTAAGAGGATTATAGAAGTCCAGTAACAGGAAAACCAATCAAGTGTCAAAGGAGATGATTAAAGAAGAATAACACCCCTGCTCAGAGGATCATATATGATTTCAAGAGGAATGCATAAATAATTAATACATACCACTTTCTTTCCATATTTCCTTAGCCTGAAGACATCATGTGACCAAGTCCAATGAAAATAGAGTAGAGGGGCTGAATAAATGGCTCAATAGTTAAAAGCACTTCTTATTCTTGCAGAGGACTTGGGTTTTATTACCAGCACTGATATCATCACTCACAACCATCTAAAACTATAGTACCAGAGAATCCAGTGACTTCTTCTGACCTACATAAGTACTACATTCATGTAGTTCATATACATACATGAAGGCAAACACTCACAACACTCAAAATAAAAATGAAAATCTAAAGAAAAAATAAGATAATAGCTTACATTAGGGAGGAGTAAATACAGTGAGTAATGATGTTATCTGCCATGAGATATGAGCTATAATTTGGGGATGGACTTAAAGCTTGGATTTCAGATAACTACTAAATTCCTGTGGCATTTATCTTTCCTCCCCAAAGACCTGAGATGATAAAAGAGGAAAAAGTTGATTACAGGACATGACCCATCAGCTGGGCTAATTCCTGCTTCTGGGAGCAGCAGCATCCCTCCCAAGGTCTCTTCATAATAAACGAATAATAAACATTCCACTAAAATCTTTAAATGGATAGAGGAGTTTAATTATAATAATTTAATTTTCAGAAGCAAAAGCTGCTTTTATACAATTACAGTGAGGCAACTTTTAATTAACTTTGGAAACTTTCTTTTGCTTTGGAAATCTAATTAAAAATACTTAGGGAACTATCAACATAACACAAGATTCAGGAGGGGTTTAGAGATAGTACTGGGGAACCCTTAGAGAAAAAAAAAGCTTTGGAAAGGTGGGACCTCCTACATTTCAAAGCACTCAACAGTTTCTGTCCTCTCTGACCTCACAGGACAGCATGGAGAGATTTTACCAATAGTAACTCCTTCAAGTGAGATTCGCCCATGTGATGGACTCTTTCTGTTGTTTTCAAGGCTCTTACTGTTTGATTTAGGGAATACAAAGAAGAAGGATGGTTAGATTTAAAGATTAGAAAGTGATATGACACCACAGACTCCCCTGTCCCAGAAAGGACAACAGAGTGCATCTCTGCTTGTTTTATAGCCTATCCATCCTTTTTTATTATTCGATATATTTTTATTTACATTTCAAATGATTTCCCCTTTTCTAGCCCCCCACTCCCCGAAAGTCCCATAAGCCCCCTTTTCTCCCCCTGTTCTCTCACCCAACCCTTCCCACTTCCCTGTTCCAGTTTTGCCCTATATTGCTTCACTGAGTCTTTCCAGAACAAGGGGCCACTCCTCCATTCTTCTTGTACCTCATTTGATGTGTGGATTATGTTTTGGGTATTCCAGTTTTCTAGGTTAATATACACTTATTAGTGAGTGCACATCATGATTCATCTTTTGAGACTGGTTTACCTCACTTAGTATGATGTTCTCGAGCTCTATCCATTTGTCTAAGAATTTCATGAATTCATTGTTTCTAATTAGCCTATCCATCTTGATATATGCCCTAGAGGATGAGATGACAATCTCAGTCATAGAAACCAAGTGGTCTGTGATCCTGCAACACAGTATCCCCAAACTTATTAGGACTACAGTAAGGATTCTCTATCCCAGGACAGATGTTTAGTCTGAGAGGATATCTAAACACACGGCTCAGGTGTAGTGCATACAAGTTCAAGTCTGAGAAGCTCTGGGATAGGTCACTATCATCTCTGGATAGGATGTTCCAGAGACTTGCTTCAGGATTCCTTGGTAAACAAGTTCGGAAAGTAGATCTATCCTTCCCTGTACCCAGAGATGAGGAGCCCAGAGATAAGGCTCAGGCCTCTGATCTCAAATAAGCTCCTCATGGTATGACCACAATTTGAGATTCATTGACAGACTTCAAAGAATTCTTTATAAGAGATCAGGAAATCTGGCTTCCACATAGACTAGTGGAAAACCTATTTACCCCCCTCCACACATACACACTTTTTCTTGGCCTCAGGTTTTGTTTTGTTTTGTTTTGTTTTATCCATCCTGATATATGTCATATGGAAGCCATGCTTGACTTTGGGAATATGCTTAGTTGAAACAAAATGGATGGGAACTGCTACATAAACATCAAGGTATTATCTGTGATTTCTTTGCCGACAATAACATCATCAGCCTAAGCTTTGTCACTGAAATCAGAAACCAGGATTCCAATGTGGCTTCAACATTAACTCATCACAAGAACTTAGGCCAATCACAATCACAACAATCTTTTCTAACCACCAGATCACCAGATAACTAGGTAATCCAGTGTGAATTTATGGAGTTCTAGAGTGATCCATTTACAGTTAACTACCCTCTGGGTGGAAACCAACCTCCTGCATGAGAGAAGACAGAGGCCAGAGAAATCTCAAGAAAAAAAAAAGTATTGTTTTGTTGGGGTTGTTATATAGTTGTTTTTTGCTGAGTGAAAAGAATTATATTCTTCCAAGTAGAGTCAGAAGGCTCATAAGACACAAGACTCAGGGAGCTCATGGAATTTACAGGCCTACTAGATCCATCATTGAGATTGTACAAGCACTACCAGTTACTGAAAAAGGGAAAGCTCTTTAATGGAGTAGTTGTCTTCAAGTTCTACAAGGAACCCTATCGATTCAGCTTCCTCATGTAATCAGCCATGCTGGAGTGTGACTTCTCAATGGTACAGTGCAAAGTCACTCATCATCCTGTAACTGACTCAAAAAAAACCCATTGGTTCAGGAATCTGAATTTAGATATAAGCATTTCCTTAGAGGTTGGGGATATAACTCAACTGGTAGCATGCTTACCTGCTGTGCACACAGCTCGGTGTTCAACACCTAGTACTGCATAACTCCAGGCATAGTGGCCCCTATGTTTATTTCCATTACCCAGAAGATGGAGGCAGAAGGAAGGAACAGAGACTCAATTTCATTTTAAGTTTGACAATAAGTTTAAGGCAAGCCTGGGATATACAAGACTTTGTTGTCCCCCAAACCCCGCTCTCCTCCACATACCTCTCCAATAAAAACATTTCTTTGTTCTGTCATTGGTGCCCTATGTAAAATCGATAGACATTTGTTCATGATTTCCCTCCCCCAAAACTCATACAGCAGGGGACATTGGAGAAGAGGTGAAGGAAGGGCTTTTTCCATGTTGCAGCCATGTGTTTACAAATCAGTACCCTTGGCTTTCTGCATGAGCTCCTTCCTAAAATTCTAAAGGCAGAAATAAGAATTAAAACAAAACAAACACTGGTTCCCTAGTGGCTCTGATTCTTCTAGCCCACTTGATCTTGTACTTTCTCACCAGGTGTTCAACACATAACCAGTTGACCCACATTCTTGAAGCCAATCACCTCTATCAGGCCTTGCAGGACCAAGTAGCTGGGATGAATCTTGAGGCCACACTGACCCCCTGTGGAAGTCAGAGACTGTAGCCACTGCTCCCACCTAAAGCTCCCACTTGCCCCATCACATCCTGAAAGCAGACAAGTTATATACCAGCTGCTATGTCTAAAACACAAACCCTTGGAGAAGCTACCTATACCCCTAAGAATCTTACCAGTCAAACAAGGAAAAGGGACAGGGGTTTGCCCTCATTCCAGTCTACTGCCACACATTAAGAAGCCTACCATGTCTTGAATATACATTGCTATAGCTTTCTTGGTATCCCCTTTCTCGCAGAGGCATACTCTTTTTTTGATGGATTCTCCTTCCCACTCAATGGTCTTCAATATCTCCAGGCAGCCAACAGAGAAGAGTCCAGTACTCTATTCCTGTCTTGGAGTTTCTATTGCTGTGAAGAGACACTATAACCACTTACAAAGGAAAATAATTAACTGGGATGGCTTACAATTTCAGTAATGGTTTAGTCCATTAACAATTGTCATAGAAGAAAACATAGTGGTGTGCAGGCAGACATGGTGCTGGAGGAGCTGAGAGTTCTACATCTGGATCTGCAGGCAGCAGGAAAAGAATGCCACACTGAGTCTGGCTTGAACATCTGAGCCCCCAAAGCCCATCCCCCAGTGACACACTTTCTCCAACAATGCTACATCTACTCCAACAAGGCCACACCTCCTAATTGTTCCACTCACTATGAGCCTATGGGGCCAGCTTCTTTCAAACCACCACAACCTCCTGCTCTATCCCAAAGCACCTGACTCTCTCCTCATCCAGAGAATGGCCCAGTGTTATCAAGATCTTAGAACTATGCATACATCCACAGCTCTCCCCTTCACCCCCCACACATCATAACTCAAGCTCTCTCCACTTAGAGTCTCTTCCAGCAAGTCTCAGCTGGTCTCAGTGCACCTGATCTACTTTCTCTTGCTGTGATAAAATACTCTAATGAAAATCAGTTTAGGAGATAAAGGGTTTATTTAGCTAATGATTGCAGATTACAGTTCATTACGGCAGGAAAGTCATGGAAGCCTGACCTTGAGACAGCTGGTCACATCACATATACAGTATGGAGTAAAGAAAAGGAACGTGCACGTGCAGCCAACCTGTTTTGTTTATCTTTACTCTTGCATAGTTTAGAGCCCCCAGGACACCACATACACATTGGCCAACCAAATAAAGATAGCTCATCAATAGAGGTTCTTTTCTTAGGTGAGATTCTAAATTGTGTAAAGGAGACATTTAGAAACTAACAACAGATGCAAACAAAGGGTAATAACCACACATTATAATATTATGGATATAATATTATGATAACCAATTCTTCCTGATAACCAAAACTGTTCATTATAGAATATGATCTAGAGACCTGTGCATATGAACACAAACTATTTTTGCATCTTCTAGGATTTATGAAGAGTCTCACTCTTCTACAGCCTAGGTTTTCTCAAATGCAGAATAGATATGATAGCTCGACCAGGCCTAGCTCAGTGAATAGGTACTGAGATGTAAAGTAGAGAAACTATGCTCCTAAATAATTGACTTTGGAGTACACAGCTTGGCATTCTGCTGTATCTTGTGTCACAGAGACACAGTAACGGAGAATGACTGAGCCATCAGAGACAAGCAGTGACACAGCTAAACTTGGGATTTTAACTTCCAAACCTCTGTGGGCTATTGGGAATTCTTGGATGAACATAAGGATCCCTTTGTTAGCTAAGGAGCATGATGCATGAAGAACAAAGCTCTGAAGAGCGAGGTCCAGGGTAGAGACAAGGAAATGGCAGGAACCTGGATCTATCTGGGGTTCAGGAAGGGCTTTGTGGAAGAGGGGACCTCAGATTGAAACCTGACAATTAATGTGAGTGGCCAATAAAAAAGGCATGAGTTTGTCTTAGTCATTCTGACTGGTGTGAGGTGAAATCTCAGGGTTTGTGATTTGCATTTCCCTGATGACTAAGGATGTTGAACATATCTTTAGGTGCTTTTCAGCCATTCAGTATTCCTCAGTTGAGAATTCTTTGTTTAGGTCTGTATCCCATTTTTAAATAGAGTTATTTAGTTGTCTGGAGTCTAACTTCTTGAATTCTTTTATGTATTGGATATTAGCCCTCTGTCAGATGTAGGGTTGGTAAAGATCTTTTCCCATTTGTTGGTTGCCATTTTGCCCTATTGACAGTATCCTTTGCCTTATAGAAACTTTGTAATTTTATAAGGTCCCATTCATCAATTCTTGATCTTAGAGCATAAGCTATTGGTGTTCTGTTCAGGAAATTTTCCCCTGTGCCCATGTGCTCAAGGTTCTTCCCCACTTTCTTTTCTATTAGTTTCAATGTGTCAGGTGTTGGTAAGGATGTGGAGAAAAAACACTCTTCCACTGCTGGTAGGATTGCAAGCTAGTACAACCACTCTGGAAATCAGTTTGGTGGTGGTTCCTTGGAAAATTGGATGTAGTTCTATTGGAGAACCCAGCTATACCATTCCCAGGCATATACCCAGGAGATTCTCCAACATGTAATAAGGACACACACTCCACTATGGTCATAGCATCCTTATTTATAATAGCCAGAATCTGGAAAGAACCCAGATGTCCCTCAACAGAGGAATGGATACAGAAAATGTGGCACATTTACAGAATGGAATACTACTCAGCTGTTAAAAAACAATGAATTCATGAAATTCTTCGGCAAATGGTTGGAACTGGAAAATATCATCCTAAGTGAAGTAACCCATTCACAAAAGAACACACATGGAATGCAGTCACTGATAAGTGGATATTAGCCCAGAAACTTGGAATACCCAAGATACAATTCATAGACCAAACAAAGCTCAAGAAGAAGGAAGACCAAAGTATGGATACTTTGGTCCTTCTTAGAAGGGGGAACAAAATACCCATGGGAGGATATACAGAGACAAAGTATGGAGCAGAGACTGAAGGAAAAACCATCCAGAGATTGCCCCACCTGGGGATCCATCCCAGATACTGTTGCCAAAACCAACAAGTACTTGCTGACAGGAGCCTGATATAGCTGTCTCCTGATAGGCTCTGCCAGTACCTGACAAATATAGAGGTGGGTGCTCTCAGCCAACCATTGGACTGAGCGCAGGGTCCCCAATGGAGGAGCTAGAAAAAGCACCCAAGGAGCTGAAGGAGCTTTCAGCCCCATAAGAGGAGCAAAAATATGAACCAACCAATACCCCCAGAACTCCCAGGGACAAAACTACCAACCGAAGAGTAAACATGGAGGGACCCATGGCTCCAGCTCCATTTGTAGCAGAGGATGGCCTTGTTGAACATCAAAGGGAAGAGAAGCCTTTGATTGTGAGAAGGCTCAATGCCCCAGTATGGGAGAATTCCAGGACAGAGAAGCGGGAGTGGGTGGGTTGGTGAGCAGGGGGAGAGGGGATGGGATAGGGTGTTTTCAGGAGGGAAATCAGGAAAGGGGATAGCATTTGAAATATAAATAAAGAAAATATCTAATTAAAAATAAAGTATGAATACAGCATGAGTATAGCATGAGTATAGGCTACCTCAGATCCATTGTGGCAAGGGTATAGATGAGAGGAAGAGAGAAAGGACACAGGGAGGGTAAGCATGAAGCTTCCAACTGTGCCCCATGCAAAGCCTCCAGATAAAGATCATGGTGCATACGTGGGATGGTTGGAGACGGTAGAGAAAGGGAGAGGGTTCAGCTGTGATGGGCGGTCATTCCAGTGCACATGCTCCCACGCTGTACGCCCAGACAGCCTGGCCTGGCCTGCCTATCAAGCCATGCTCTTTATTCACCCACTCATAGGCTATGTTCCCACTCCCTGAAGGCAAACCCTGTGAGCCCTCAGCAGGCTGGGGTGACAGCCATTTTTACTCCATGGAGATCTGAAGGGAGGCATCACACTGGATCTCAGGAGGCTTGAGGACTACCGCAGTGAGGGACTGGGGAATGTGGAAAACTGCTTTAAAAAGAGAGAGAGAGATTTTTTCTTATCATTCCTGAAAGACCAGAAGGAATGGGTTAGGCGTCAAAAAAGAAAGCTGGAAGAGGTTAAAGCACAGTAGGAGAGCAAGAAACGAGGTCAGTGGAGCATCTCTGAAGGGAAGGCAGCCAGGCAGAGAAGGTGGGGGGTAAGAGGCAGCACAAGCTGCCTTCAAGCACAGAGTCCAGTATACCAAGCCCTGAATGATTGAGGTCCTCAGGGTCTTTACCTTCCCTTACTAGGCTCTGCTGGGTGTTTGGTTCCCCAAAACCCTGTATTTGGGCAAACAAAACCTGGCAACTCTTCTCTCTGTGATTCTGCAGTTAGCCGTGTTTTGACAACTGATGCATCTTGTCTTCTTGTAGCACCTGTAAAGTGAAGGGTGCCATTCAGCACAGCGGAGGAGCTATGCCCCAAACCCAGAAGAAATCTCTTTCAATCTCTGGCAGAATTCAGTATGCCTCCTCAACAAGGTGTCGCCTATCCTTTTGCACCTTACTTAAGCTGGTCATGAGCTCACGAGGAGAGAATAACCTGGATCGTGCAGTCCTGTGAGTCTCTCATTGCCTAATAACAGAGAACAGCTAAGACTTACTGTGTAATGCTGACAACTTCCCTGTGTCCACCTATGGGACCAGTCTCATGTGCATCTATCTTAAGCTGCTATACTTGGCCACTTCTCACCCCAATTTCTCTACCTTCCCTCCCCCAAATCAAAATGCGCATATACTACTTGAAATTCCACCCTTCCATGGGAACATTTTGTTGAACATAGCTCCAGATGGGCATGACACAAAAAGGATCCTTTTCTAAAAGTGAGAGCCTATAATTGACTCAACTACATAGCATGAATAACTCTTCCTGCCAATGACTCTTAGTCCTGTGACTCACTGTTCCATAATTGGGGTGACCGTCACTTCTTTAGACATATCCCCACTTCATGCATTCAGGGTCTTTTTCAGTTTGGGTAATTATAAAACAGGCAGCTGGAGAATCCCTAGTGTGATCAGTTTTCCGATTGGTGTGATACTGTGTTCACAAAGATTCTTCGAAACGTTTTCTTACTTTTTTCCTTCGTCTGGCAAAACCATTTTAATATTCTGTAAGTGACTGGCAAACCTTTGGAGAGACAAAAACATGTTTATAAAACAAAACAGATGTCTTAACTGTAAGTTTATCAAAATAATGGGATGTTCCTTCACCATAGAAAGGAATGAAGTTTCCATATATGATGCAACATGGGTCAATGTAAAAATCATGCTGCGACCTAGGATCTAGCATTACCTTGTTGACAAATCTCTGGGCATGTCTGTAAGGAGTTTATAGACTGCATTAACTGAAGTGGGAAGACACATCCTAAATGAGGCTGGCACCATCTCAGGAGCGAGGGTTCGAGACTGTATAAAACGCTGAGTGCTAGCATTCATCGTGCTCAGTTCCCTGGCTGCAACTACAATGTGATCCACCGCTGGCCCTCTGCCTACACTGAGGAATCTTGAGACTGAGATTGATCAAGCAGGAACTTGAAGGATGATGACTGAAAGGCATTGAGCTTTCTTCTGAAAAGTGAACATTAGGCAGTTTAGTATGATGGCTTCCCACTAAGGACACATACATTTTAGCTAGGTGGGTCATATGGTATAGAAAATATATCCCAGTGAAACTGTGTGAAGTGGGAGAAGCTCTGCAAGGAAGTCTGACTTGAGATGGCCAATTCTACTGCCATCCAGGCTCAGTTAGTCCTGAGTTACACCGTTAGTCACTCAGTTAGTGCTTTGAGCTAGTCCACCCCAACACCAACTCCATCTACAAGCTGCTAAAGTGCGTGGAGAAACTGGTCCTGCTGAACTAAATGTCATCACTGAATAGGGCCAGTCCTAGGTATTCCAGTCAACCCCCAGTTTGGAACTGCTGCAGCTACAACCAGTACTGCTTGCTGTGGTAGTAGACGGGGTGTGGGTGGGTAACAGTGGTGCTGCCTGCAGGCTATAAGTACAAAGGTGAAGCCAGGCAAACTTCAGGGAGACCAACACTGACAGCAGGGAGATGTGTAGCAGCCTGGAACTCACAGAGAACCTGCCCCTGTATATCCAGCTTAACCACAAGATCCCCCTGACTCTGAGCAACAGTAGGATATCTCAGATGAGACCTGGAATTGGTCCAGCCTTTATAGTGTATCAGAAACCATGAACCAGACCAACAACTCATTATAATGAATATTTGCCTGTAAAGCTATTTGAAATATATATACACACTGTGTACCACTCTGCAGTTGCCAGTGCTAATGCAATGAATGGATATGTGATGGAGGGGTGGGAAAGGTGGAGAAACAGAGAGATACATTCACCGTGGAGAGAGATGGAACTAGAGACTTGATGGTGATGACAGGTATGAGAGAACGCTGAGTATTACTACTGAGGGGTGTGTGAATGTTTGTTTTCTATGCTGCTGCCTGCAGCTATGTTGACATGGGTGGCTTGTGCAGCCACCTAAGGCCATATTGATGTTGATGGTCCATGCTGCTAAGGCCAGGTCTGGAATCATGGTCTTGCTTTATCTTGGAACTATGTTGATGTTCATGGCCCATGTTACCAGTGAGGGCCATGCAGATGTCCATCATTTATGCAGCCAACTAAGACAATGTTGATGTCTGTGGCCGGTGCTGCTGACAGGGGTCATATTTGTGTCTGTGATCCTACCGCAACCAGCACCCATGTTGATGTGTCCGTACTCCCAGCAGAACCCATTCTGAGGTGCTTGGCATATGCAGATACCTAAGGCCATGTGGATATCCATGATGCATTCTCTTGCTGACTGTAAATGGCAAGGAAGTTCCTTTTTCAGTGGCATCAATGATTACAGACATACAGTTGAGAAAGATGAACATAGAAGGCTTCTATGAAAACCTGTATCCCTTCTACCCACCTGCCCCCCAAAACAATAGCCTAGACATGAAACTGTGGGAGAGAAATCTTAACAATTGTGATAAGAAGGCTGAAGTATATCTCTATACAACTTCTAGGAGGCGCACAGGAGGGGAAAGCATCAGTTTTCATGGAGAAGCTGGCTACAGAGTTTGACCACGCTTCAGTGAGTATATAGGCAACACAAATTGGACCTGTGAATTATCTTTCTTTCTTTCTTTCTTTCTTTCTTTCTTTCTTTCTTTCTTTCTTTCTTTCTTTCTTTCTTTCTTTCTTTCTTTCTTTCTTTCTCTCTTTCTCTCTTTCTTTATTTCTCTCTTTCTTTCTCTTTCTTTCTTCTTTCAGATTCTTCTCCTTCTTCTCCTTCTCCTTCTCCTCCTCCTCCTTCTTTTTTGAGGAAGGAAAGACACAATTATGATGCAGATCTGGGAGGACTGGAAAGTAAGAGAGATCAGGGTGCAAGATGTAAAAATCCTGGATAATCAATAAAAGTATAATGAAGGGGGAAACTGTTATAAAGAAATATAATAACTACAAATCAATGCCTAGGAACCTGACAGGAGTCAAAGGGCCAGTTGGAGACAGTAAGAGAATGAGGGACATTACAGGGCCCATCAGAGGTTTGCAGGCATAGGAGATATCTCCAGGCCTATCTTCCATAGTATGTGGTTCTCCCCAGGCCTAAAATGAAATCACAAGGCAGGTGGCACCTTCTCCAGTGCTCATATCCTCAGCCTTACATGGTCCCGAGCTCTGAACCTTATATCATTTCTCCAATACTAAGGAAAGTCAAGAGGTAAGAGACAGAGAGGATGGAGGACACCAGGAGAACATCACCCTCTAAATCAACATGAGTAAAGCTCATATGAACTCACAGATACTGAAACAGCAGACACAGGGCCTACATGGGTCTGCAACAGGTCTTCTGTACTTATGCTATGGCTTTCAGTTTAGTGTTTTTATGGGACTCCTGAGTGTTGGAGGGTACCTCCTCTTGGGCTCTTTTTGGTTTGTTTTGTGCAACTTCAATGTGATAGTTTTTTGTTTTATCTTATTATATTTTATTTTGTTATATTTAAAATGAATGAATGAATGAATGAATGAATGAATGAATGAATGAATGAATGAATATCTAGCCACTGGGGTAAAGGTTAACAACTAAACTGTCATTTATATCTATGTGGAAAGGGAAAATCAGTTTTTTTCCAGTGGCGTGACACTGGGTATATCAACCACTCCAGGACAGGGCTCATGTTCAGAAATAGTTTATCAACATATGATAGACTCTATTTGGTTTTGTATGTGTGTGCTATAATTTGCTTACACTTTAAAGGGCTTTGTTTTGCTTTTGTTTTGAGTGGTATTTTATTTTGTCTCCTTACTTTGGGGGACTTTGCTGTTGTATTGGGATTTTATTTGTTTCTTAGAGTAGGGAGGGAGGGAATGAGAATCTAGAAGGATTTAGGGGAAAAGAAGTATAAGATTAAAATAATTTAAATTTAAAACTTGTTTTAAATAATTATGAAAAAAAAGCAAAAAAGAAGAAAAAGAAAACCGAAAGCAGATAAAAGGAGACTAAAGGCTCTCAGAGTTCAGTGCTGGGCAGTGGCTCTTTGCTCTCTTCAGAAGTGAATATGAACAAATGCCACCCACTCATATCAGCATGGCTGCTACAATATCTGCAATGAGCATATGATCCTATCATAAGACCTCAGCAACGAGCAGACAGGAAAGTGGCAAACAGTAGACACAAGCTGCCAGGTCACCCCAGAAGTCAAGGAAGCTGTCACATCCAAAAATCTCGCTTCTTTACCAGTCCTCTATGAAATGAGGGCTCAGTTCCCATTTCCTCCCTCCAGGATGTTGAGTAAGTGAATTCTGCCTTTGAGCCTCAGCTTGTCCACACAGTGAGATACTGGAACAATGAGTATTGCAAAAGTCACAAGAGCCACCAAATGAGATGATGGGACTCAGGAAAGCAGTTTCTGACTAGCCCAGAATCCCCATGGATGCATTTTAAAACAAATTTCTGGGTCCCAACCCCAGAAAATATTAGCTTCCTGCACAAGGGGTTAGCTAAGGAATTTGGGACAAAAGCCTTCTAACAATTCTGGAGGAAGCCAAGAATGGGTAACTCTCCTGTATCAAGCAATAAAAATGACATGATGGGGCTTCTCAGTTTGAGTATCAGGGTTCATTGAGTCCAGGTAGGGCTGCTGCCCAACCCTGAGAGCTACTCTTCTCAGGGCCAATTGACTCTCAAGCGCTGAGTCTGTTTCTTACCTGAAAGTTGGTGCCCACTTAGATCCGTGTTTGATATCATGTGCAATGCTACTCTGTCTTCCACCAATGATAGCTGACATAATTTCTATACTCAGTAACATATTTATTTTTATAGACTATTAGCAATTGTTTGACTAATTTAGAAAGTAAAAGCTATTGTTTTTAATTATTCTTTACCTAAAATTTTGTTTCTAGTTACCTCTTTTCTTCTCATTCCCAAACTACTACATGTTCATTGGAAAAAATGAAACTATTTAGAATTATTGGAGGCCCAAACTCATGGTTTGGAGTGAAGTGATACAGCCTTTTTTCTATATGTGGAAATCAACAATCCCACTACAATGTCACCACATTCCCACATACAATGTCATCTACATATATAATAACAGTGTGGTTTACAAGTGGAACTCAAACTTGCTAGTTTCTCTGCTCATTAATTTGTCATAGCCTTCCTTCTATGCCAGCATATTGATCTAAAAATGATTTTGTTAGACAAAAAAAAAACAGTGATATCTCTAACTGGGTTCCTTCTGATCATTAGGTACCTTCTGATTTTTCAGTCTTTTTTGTGAGGAGTAAATGTTTGAGGGACTATGCATACATTTATGTAGAGGTTGGAGCTCAAATTAAAGTGTCATTCTTCAGATGCTACATACCTTGTTTTTTTGTTTGTTTGTTTGTTTGTTTGTTTGTTTTTGAGGCAGAGTCTCTTACTGGAACTTGACTTATTGTGGCCAGAAAGCTCCAGAAACTCATTTGTCCCCACAGTCCCAGCTCTGGGCTTACAAATACAGATTCAGCTTTTTACCTTGTTTCTGGGGATCCACCTCAGGTTTTTATTTTGCTCAGAAAACACTTTACCAACTAAGCCATCGCCCTGGCCACTGATATTTCACTAGTATAAGTGAATGTGCAATATGCTTCCTTGGGCATTCATCCCACATCCTTAGCATTCCTGAGAAACCATCATTGGCCTGATCCCAGAAATTGAACACAGTTACATCAGTGAAGCCTCAGAGTTTACCCACCAGACTGGACAGCTGAAGAGACTGAACACAAAGGCTGAAGCCCCTGTTGAAGTAGTTCAGAAGAGGAAGGCGTCAATGACATATGTGGAAGCTTATTATGTAAGAGGACTCCATCATCCCTCCTTTCACCTGTCTACACTGATTCTAGATCGTGACATTAGCCAAAAAGATAGTTATAAACCAGATTGAAGAAGTTTGAAAGAAATCATTGACATGTTTCTGCTCCCCCAAGCAAGTCCTTGTTTGGTCATGAAAACCTCAAGCCTGTGTTCTAGAGAATGAGAAAAAAACCATGGAACATCTTATTTGGGGCCATCCTAAGCCAGCCACCCTCCACCTCCATGCACTTGCCTACTGATGTCAGACACATGAACAAATTTAGCCAAGATTTATAGACTCTTAAAGAAAAATAGTTCTTATATTAATTAAGCCACTGAATATGATTTGTTATACAGCAAAAGCCAACAGATACAAAAACAAACAAACAAACAAACTCAACATACAATGTCTGTGCTCTCCAAGACACCATTGCCTTTGTTAGGGATCAAAGCTCCACACATGTTTGACATTAAACACTGAGCTTCCCAATAGGATCATTTACAAGTAGTTCAGATATGGCCCGGTTATTGAGGAATGATATCTAAGGAAATGTTTACATTACAAAGAGGAAAACAGGGTATATAGGCTGTTGCCACAGAAGAAGCTAATAGATTGTGGTCACATAGTGCCTCAACAATGAAGAGAATCCCCCAGACCCAACCCAGATCTCCTGAAGCTTCTCAAACCTTCAACCATCTTTGAGCACCACCGAGAGAGTTTTCCCTACTGTTAGTGAGTCAGAGAGGAGAGCTTAAGCTTCTGTATAAGGGCATTAACTGCAAATTTATATTTGAAGCCCTGTGTGCAGTTTTTTATGCATCTTTAAATACCAAAACATAATTGCCAATGTCAATACATAATGTTTATTTCTTTCAGAACCGACATTTTAATTTTCCTGAGCAGGCGGGGGAAAAATGATATGCATAAAAATAATGACAAATATTAAAACTCTCCCAAATAAGGAACCAGGATCACCCTCATAATCCTAAATTTAAATGCACTCACCATTGCTGCCACATTAAAGGTCTGATAAGCCAAATTAGGTTCCATGTAAGCATAATTAATCTTCTTTTTCAATGAAGATATTACAAGGGCGTTAATTTGAATCCCAAAGGCCTTTGGGAAATTGAATTAGATAGATAAAGCAAATATTTGACCTTTTGCAGATAATTACTATTTTAAAATATTCACAATGCAAATGAACACCAAGTAAACCTTGGGTGTTCCTAGGCTCTGCCAAAATAAAATGCTTTGTAAATATTCAGTGTAAAATGAGGCAGGTATTCTATTCTGTTCAGATCTGAACTTTCCACGTCCAATTTGTGAGCATAAAACTATAGCCGAGGGTCCTGGTGTTTATTAACAAATAATTGAATGAAAATTGGCCAACACCGATTATGTCAAATTTGCAAATTATCTGTTATCATTTGTTGGTCATTAAGTTTCCAGAGACAGTCAGGTATGGAGACTCTGTTGCTACAGCAATAATCCCAAGGCCAAGGCCAACTGAAATGAAAACCATGTTCTGCCAGGGAAAAGACTCAACAGCAGGAATGATGTATTTTTCACCTTAGAGTCCAGGTAGGATGGCAAAGGAAGGTCTAACATTAGTGCCCTACCCTCCCACTTTAACCACCTGGCTCAGCAGAAAGAGCAGAAACCTAGGTGTGAATGCTGCTTTTGCAGTTCCCATGCTCGAGGACAATGGATATCTCTGGGTTCAGTTTTCTCAGCAGTTAATGGGTAGTCATGACCCTAGAGATATAGGTATCAGAGACGAGTAGATTGTGTTTGCATTCTAATCATACTCCAGATACTCAGGCATACAGGTTGTCCAGTCTGTAAAATGGATCTGCATAATTTCTGAAACCCCCAAAAACTCATCAGAGGCTTTCTAAAGCATGTTGCCTAACCATATAACGCCCCCCACTAACACTCAATGTTCTAGTCCCAATTAGTCTGTTTTGACCAGCAAAGAAGAAGACAGCCTTATTGACAAGTGGAAGTAAAAATTCAAGCATAGGGTTACTGGAGATTCATAGACTGGTACCTGACAAATGCCCAAGATCTTTCTGGGCACAGAATCCAAATCCCTGAGCAGGGGCCATACTAGATCCTCTTGCTGTGGGCAATTTGGTATCCCTATGATTTGAGGCAGGGTCTTGGGTGATGCTGAAGGTATTGTCATAATAAAAGATTTGTCAAATCTCTTAAAATCTTAACAAATAGGTCAAGCAGTTATGTAACTGTAGATTGCTAGGTGGTAAACACACTCAGAGAAAAACACCAATTTAATGGTGTTTGATGTCCCCCAATGCCCCTCAGCCCAATAGTAGGTTTTAATTTTTCTGTTTCCAAGTACTCACTTGGTGTGTGTGTGTGTGTGTGTGTGTGTGTGTGTGTGTGTGTGTGTGTGTGTGTGTGTTTAGATGCACTGTTTTTAGGTGGATTCAGGGGAATTAACTCAGGTCCTCATGCTTGAAAGGCGAAACTTTACTGACTAAGCCAATCTTGCCACCTCTAACATTTTCATTCTTCTGAGAGTTGGTCTAGGCCAGACAATGTCATCAGGAATGTCAATGAATTATCTAGCAGTCCTCATAGGAAGGATGGCTACTATCCCATAGAATAAATGAAGAAACAATTTATTTCCCATTGATTGATGCTTTGGAAGGAGAGACAAGCTCCAGTCCATGCAGATTATCAGTCTAGTCCAAAGGCAGTCCAACCTGTCCCTGTCTGGGTTGTATTTCAGATGCTTTTCTTTTTCTCCTTTGAATCTTTGCATGTTGTTCTTACTCTGTCTTGGGTTTTAACATGCTGTCCAGGATATAGTCAACCAGGGTTCTGTTCATCTGGAAGGAAGGAGCTTTTAGAAGACCTGCATAGCCAATTATTCATCTTTGCTATACTTATGACTATATGGCTTTTTTTTTCCCACACGAACCAACCTAATATCTGTCACTGACACTTCTTTATCTCCATTTTGTGCATTTTAGGACCATTTAAGGTGGTTCTCCACTTCACTAATTTGATTTCTCACACAGCCCATTTCCCCACCACTTAGAGAGGTGCTGTGATGATCCTATTGCCTGTCAGAATCCTTGTCTATATTCTTTACCTCACCTAGCGATTTATACTTCATCAACCTATCTGCCCATCCCCATCTTTCTCTCCTTATAACTTCATTCTCTAATTCATAAAAAGTTACTGTATCCTAGTGTCTTAGTTATGGTTTCCATAGCTGTGAAGAGACACCGTGACCAAGGTAACTCTTACAAAGGACAACATTTAATTAGGACTGACTTACAGGTTCAGAGGCTCAGTCCATTGTCAAGGCAGGAAGTGTGCAATATTCTAGCAAGCATAGCACTGGAGGAGCTGAAAGTTTTACCTCATGTTCTGAAGGCAACTAGGAGAAGGCACTCTGGATCATACATCCAGTCTTAAACATATATATGAGACCTAAAAACCCTGCCTCCACAGTGACACACTTCCTCTCACAAGGTTATACCTCCTCCAATAAGGCCACGCCTCCTAAAAGTGCCACTACTCCTGGGCCAAGCATATTCAAACTACCACATTCCATTCTCTGGCCGCCATAGGGTTGTTCAAATACATGGGGGGGGGGGGGGTGGCTATAACTAAACAAAGCCTAATGCAAAATATATTTAATCCAATTTCAAAAGTTCCCAAAGTCTGTTACAGTCTTAATAATCTTAAAAGTCCAAAGTTCAAAGTCTCTTCTGAAATTCATGCAGTCACTTAACTGCAAAGTAGATCACATACCTCCAATATCACAAGATAATGTATTCAATATACATTATCATTCTAAACATCATAGTGAGGAAATACTGGACCAAAGCAAGCTAGTCAAACTCCAGTCTCCAAGTCTCCATCTCCAATGTCAAAACATTCTTCAATTCTCCAACTCCTTTCATCTTTGTTGAATGTTGTTGGTGGATCTAGCACTCAGCAGCAACAAACTTCATTCTCTTGGGTTGTTTTCTTTCCAATTAACAGCGTTCCTCAGCAGGTATCCCATGGCTCTGATATCTCTAACATCTTGGGAAATCCAAGGCAACTTCAATTTTACAACTACTTGTTCTAATGTCTGGGATCCACACACACCTTCTGGCCTCCTCCAGAGGGCTTGGGTTACTTCTCCAGCTCTGTCCTTTGTATCATTCTGGTTGATTTCACTTCAGTGCTGTTGACGTTCTTAGTGGTCCACCTGTGATACTGGATCCTCCAGTTCCCTGGGATCTTCTACCTCAACTAGGCATCACTAATAACCTCTCACTGGCTCCCTTCATGGTACCAGGCCTTAACTTCTTTGCACCCTTCAATCATATGCTGTCCACTACAGCTGAGGCTGCACCATCACCAATGGTCTTTTCTGGCCTCTCAAATTGCCAAATCTCAGATGTTCTCTATGATCCCTTCATGCCTTCAAAAACACTAACACCTAGGTGACTCTTACGCATTGCCAAGCCTCAGCTGTTCTCCATGACTCCTTCATGTCTCCAAAGCCAGTACCACTTGGGTGACTCTCACACATTACCAAATCCATCTATAGGACAAGGCCCCATCGTGGTTATCACTGAAATACAGCTTCTTTGTGCTCTCAGAAAAAACTTCCCAGATAATTTAACCTCAGTGATGCTGGTCTCTTTGTAATCACCATTAATTTTATAGTTCTAGCTAACTAGTATCAATTGTCTTAGTAACTCCTTCTATTTGTGACTCTGCAGAAGCTGTCAAGTTCTACTGCTTGCTGGGGCTGGAACATCCTTCTCCTATTACTTTATCACCAGCTTTCTGTTTTCAGTGAATGTATTCATTCTCTGCATAAGCTTGGAACGTTCTCTGTTCTGGAACTGGAACTTTCTCTGTAGACTCACTTTGAACTCAGAGATTTGCATACCTGTCTCCTGATACCTGCTAGGATTAAAGGTGTTGTCTATCATGAATGCATTTAAGCTTTGCTCTACTTGGAACTTGCTCTCACCAGACTGGCCTGGAACTCAGAGATCTGCATGCCTCTGTCTCCTGGGATTAAAGATGTGTACCACCACGTCTCAGCCTAAGCCCTTCATGACCAACATGCCTCAAGATCCAGATCAAAAGCCTATGTTTTCCAGTCTCAAAATGTGGATTACAGGTGTGTCCACCATTTCTGAATTGTAGTACATTCCAAATTAAAACTCTAAATAAATTAATATTCAGGTAATATCAGTGAACATGATGTAATTATTCCTTGTTCAGCTGCAAACACATAAACAATAAGCTTAGCTAGGTGGGATCTTGCACAAAGTTCACCACTCCCTTAATTTGATTTAATATTCTTGAACACATAATTTCACTCCATTGCCCCTTTAATACTTGAACCATACATCTTTGTATTTTTTTCTTTCTAAGCTTGTAATGCTTGATCAAATGTTCCTCACTGAGAATAAACCAGAGAATAAAGTCTATGCTGGGCATTTCTGAGACTTCCTTTGTCAATGCAATTAATCTGATTCTTTTCATCTTAGCCTTTACCTGAGTCAGACTCTTTAGACAAGGGCAAAAAGCAGCCACATTCTTCACCAAAACATCATAAAAATGATCTCCAGGTAACATACTAAAATTCCTCTCCTCTGATACATCTAGAACCAGGCCTGCAAGATTCAAATCACACTCAGTACAAATTTCTTCCACATTCCTACTAGGCTGGTCCATTAAGCCGTACTTAAAGCATTCCACAGCTTCAAAGATCCAAAGTCCCCAAATATGCATTTCTCCAAACAAAAAACATGGTCAGGCCTATTACAGCAATACCCCAGTCCCTCATGCAATCTTTCTCTCACAAGCATTCAGGTGAAGCCACACACTGAGTTTTAGATTCAGAAAAAAATAATTTTTAGAGGTCCAGCCACCCTGTGAGTTTTAAGTGAGCAATTCTGTCATTTAAATGTTCACTAGGGGGAAGGAGTAGATGGAGGAACAGGGGGAGGGAAGAGGGCTTATGGGACTTGCGGGGAGTGGGGACCCAGAAAAGGGGAAATCATTTGCTATGAAAATAAAGAATACATCGAATAAAAAAAATATGTTTAAAAAAAGTAAAAAAACAAAAAAACAAAAACAAAAGTTTTACTAGGGCCAAGCCATTTCTTGAAGAACATGAAATCAAACTGACATAGTCAGATGCCAGGACTAGACTGCATATGTCATTTGATTATATGTTCTTTGACCTTGTGAATGAGAAGAACAGAAGATTTTTATTCTTAAGAATACATAGCATGGGCTAGAGAGATGGCTCCTTGGATAAGAGAGTTTGCTGCATAGGCATGTGACTTGAATCTGAATCCCCAGTGTCCACATAAAAAAACCAGACACGGTCATGTGCTCACCTCTAATCCCAGTGCAATGAGGACTGAATTGGCCTTGTTTCCTGCAGGCTTAACTCCAAGTAGAGAGACCTGCCTCAGGCAGTAAGGTGAAGAATGTAGCAGTAAGCTAGCCAAACTACTCTGCTCTTTGTGTAGGCATGTACACGCATGTGTGTGGGTATACATATGCACAGAAATTAGGGTGGCTATGATCCAAGAATAAAAGAGGTATAGGAAACACTACAGGAAGTAGAGAAATTGGTACCTTCAAGCAATATAACTATAAACTGGTCCAGCTACAATGGAAAACAGATGAGAATTTTCTCAATAAATTAAGCATAGACTTACAATCTAAAAATGTCATTCAGAGGGTCTTCAGGTAGGTGCACCAAATGCTCACAGCAGTCAAAAGATGGTGTACTGGCTAGTTTTATGCCAACTTCACACCAGCTAGAACCTCAACTGAGAAAATGCCTTCAGAAAATCAGGCTGCAGGCAAGCCTTTAAGGCATATTCTTAATGGGAGAGGGGCTAGCCTATTATGGGTAGTGCTATCCCCGAGATGGTGTTCGGGGCTTCTACCGAGAAAACAGGCTAAGCAAGCCATGAGGAGCAAGGCAGTAAGCAATGCTTCTGTGTGGGCTCTGCATCAATTCTTACATCCAGGTTCCTGCCTGTTTAAATCCCTGTCTTGATGTCCTTTGAGGATGAACTGTGATGGGGAAGCACAAACTGAATAAACCCTTTCTTCCCCAACTTGTCTTAGTTATGATGTTTCATCACAGCAATAGAAACCCTAAGATAGATGGAAACAAAAATCTGTGAATAAATGATGAAGTGATGGCTAAACCAATTCGTTTCAACTTGACCAATTTAGAATCTCCTAAGAAATTCAGACGTACCACATTGGGATGTTTCTAGACATGGTCATGTTTCTAGAGAAGGTTAATCTGTCTGTCTGTTTCCATCTCTGTCTTTCTGTCACGGTTTCTATCTGTCTTTGCTTCTCTCTCTCTCTCTCTCTCTCTCTCTCTCTCTCTCTCTCTCTCTCTCTCTCTCTCTCTCTCTCTCTCTCTGTCACTCTCTCCTTCCTGGCCCACCAAGCTGTGGACCAAGTTGTTGGATCGAGTTGCTTCCTCTGCCAAGGTGGATAGTACCCTCTGAAACTAAGAGCAAAATAAACAATAACTCACTTTAAGGTCTTCTTGTCAGAGTGAGAAAATAATTTAAATGAATGGGTAATTAAAATATGGTATATCCATAAAACGGAATAAGATACAGCTATAAACAAGAAAGAAGAACATGCAATGACAGATAAACCTTGAAGACATCTTATGTGGGCAAAACCAGACACACATATTGAATGATTTTGTTTATATGAAATGTCCAGAGTAGACAAATTCCCAGAGACAGCAAGCACATAGTTACCAGGGGCTGTGTGGAGGAAGGACTGAGGAGTGACAGTGTTTTCTTTTAGGGAACTAAAACGGTTCTAATATTGAAGTATGGTGATATATGTTCAGTACTAACCACCTTGAACTGGGTACTCTAAAACATTCCGAGAGTAGACTTTGGAAGAAATGGCTTCTGGCAATGAATCAGCATCATGAAAAAAACCACAGCCTCCAGTGTCTAGAATACTCCTTTTGAGCAAGCAAGACTTCATGACACACTCCTTCCCTGCACACTTCACTGTCCTGCTCACTTTTGCAGTGAATACTCACATAAAGCATAGAAATGGTATTTTTATTGGGTTTAAAAGTTTACAGCCAAACCATAGAGAAATCACAAAAGACCATTATGGTAACAGAGTGGAATATAAATGTTATGAACCTTGACAATACAATAATAATTATTTGACTAGAAATGGGAATGGGCAGAAGACACAGAAGAAAATGCAAGTTTACTTATTTCTTTATTTTTCAAAGTGTATATCAATATTTTCAATGCAAAAGGAATTGAAACAGAAACAGAGCATACCATTATAGCATGCAAAGACAACCCTAGGTCTAAGGGTACTGTGTTCAGAAAGCTCTGTGAGGGAGGAGGGCAAGCTCTGTGAGGGAGGAGGGAAAGCTCTGTGAGGGAGGAGGGCAAGCTCTGTGAGGGAGGAGGGAAAGCTCTGTGAGGAAGGAGGGAAAGCTCTGTGAGGGAGGAGGGAAAGCTCTGTGAGGGAGGAGGGCAAGCTCTGTGAGGGAGGAGGGCAAGCTCTGTGAGGGAGGAGGGCAAGCTCTGTGAGGGAGGAGAGAAAGCTCTGTGAGGGAGGAGGGCAAGCTCTGTGAGGGAGGAGAGAAAGCTCTGTGAGGGAGGAGGGCATGGCTATGAAGTATGCCATTCTTCAACCTCATAGTGGGGAAGCCACAGATTCTGTCCTGTAGAGCCTGAACTTAATTTGGAGTTTGGAGTTAGAATATTTAAAAGTTTGATTCCGGGATATCTAGCTTGGTGTGGCAACAGAGTCCCTCTGTATTAACTACGTTTCTTACTATTGCTAACAAATACAAATCAAAAGCAACTCTTAAAGAAAGAGTGATTTATTGTGGCACTTGGCTCAGGAGATACAGTCTGTCATGACAGGGAAGACACAGAAGCATGAGAATGGGTCTCATAGCCATGGAAGAAGAAACATAAAACAGTGGCTTCTTACATGCCATTTACCAGGAAGTATAGAAACAGACTAGAGAGGTGCTATTACATAGTCTTCAAGGCCCATACTTATCTGCGACTTTAGAACACCCAAGTAGGTCCGATATACAAATGGCTCCAAAACCTTCTAAAACAGTATCATGAGCTGGGTAAATTTGTTCCAACACATATGCCCATAGAGGACATTTCATGTCTAAGCCATAGCACCCCTTTTCTAGGGCTAAGGTGGCTAAGATAGGGCAACCTGTACCATGGGCCACAGGAACTTCATTTGACATAGCCTAACCCTGGGACTGTTTATTTTGTCATTTTCAGGAAGGCATTAAAGGCAGTCAGGAATGAATCCCCGGGTAGGATAGTCACCAAACCCCGACACTATTATGGATGACAAGAAGTGTGTGTTGAAAGGAGTCTGTTATGGTTGTCTCCGGAGGGGCCCTGCCAGAGCCTTACAGATACAGAAGCAGATACTAGCAGCCAATCACTGGACTGAGCACTGTGTCCCCAGTGGAGGTCTTGGAGGATGGTCCGGAGGAGCTGAAAGGGTTTGCAGCCCCATGGGAAGATTGACGATGTCCGCCAATCAGATGCCCCAGGGCTCCCAGGGCTCCCAGGGTCTAAGCCATCAACCAAGGGGTACACATAGTTTCTGCCAAAAGAGAAGTAGAAGAATGCCTTATCAGGCATCAGTTGGGGGGAGAGGTCCTTGGTCCTATGAAGGCTTCATAGATGCCCCAGCCCAGGGAAATCGAGGGGGGCGGGTAGGTGGGAGTGGGTTGGGTAGAGGGGCATCTTCTTGGAGGCAGGGGGTAGGAGGATGGGTTGGGGGTTTTCTGGGGGGCGACTGAGAAAGGGTATAACATTTGAAATGCAAATGAAGAATATAGTCAATGAAAAAAAAAAGACAGTCAGGGATGTCAATACAAGAGAAAGACTAGGGCTTTCTGAGTCCCTCCTCCAGATGCTGCACAGCCACATCTTAGCTCACATCTGGAGTCTATATGGTGCAGAAGCTCTCCTTGTCCTCCATGTTTTCCATTGTCTGGTGGATTTTCATTTTGTTAGGCAAAAGACAGAGAGAAAGCCAGCCTAGACTATACAGGTCTGGCGTACTACAGGCTCTCCTGATATGAGGTATGCTTGGGCTCCTCCCTAAGAGTTCACAGCATTGAAAGGAGCTGGAAACAGCTGGCATGGCAACTCTGCATTGGAGGACTGGGACATAGATGGTTTTCAGTGACTCAAACATTGCCCATGGGTGGAGGCAGTGATCACAAGGTATGGCCTGAACCTGACGTTTGTACAGCCAGACTAAAGGCTGCACACTGTCATCTAAGAGCTGTGCAACACAGAAAATGTCCAGCCCATCTGACCTTAGCTTTCTTGTTACCCAAAAGGAGATAATGCCAGGATCATGGGGAACTGAGATTGTACAGTGATGGAAGAAAAGGTTCTTTGTAAACCATTCACATGCTTTTATTCTTTGATAGCTTTACATGTGAATATAATAGACACTCATTACCCTCTGTATTCTTCTAAACAAGTCCTCTCCTACTTTCAATCCCCAACCTGTGTGGGTCTGCATGTGTGTGTGCATGTGCGTGTGAATGTATGTGTGCCTTATCAAGTTTAATGGGAATTGCTTACATGGGTAGGAGCATAATTGAACAGAGTATAAGCAAGAAGCAATGGCCACACAGCTGCAGAATATGACTCCCCTTCCCCAGCAATCATTAACTACCAATGTCTCCTAGAATAAGCATTACTGCATTTTATTTTCTATAATCATTAGTTCACTTCCCGGTCAGTTAATCTAAAGCTGCATTCTGGCTACACACTGCACTCCTAATTCTCCTCATCACCCACTAGTGCGTGCTTCCCATGGAGGTGATGTCAGGAAATCATGGAGGTGATGTCAGGAAGTGAATACATTATTATTGCTCTTCCACAAATTCCATGGAGAACACCCATGCTTGGTTTGGGAGTAGCTTATATCACCACTCCAGAATTATGGGTGTTTTCTCCTGCCATCATTCCCTCAACTTGGCAGGCACCTCACCCCTCAACTAGCTCATTCTTAGCAATACTGCACATGTAGGAACACCACCAGCATGATACAGAGACAGAGGATTTGGAGAGAAGCAGACTGAATCGGCCAGTCTGGGCTTTGGCTACTCTAAGAAAAGCCACTGTGGAAGAAAGGAACCACGTTACCTAAAAGTTACATGGAGCCTTATTCCTTTTGTAAACTTTTATGGGCTTCTTTTTTCTTATTATAAAAGTAATACTGTTTCTTATAATATTTTTATTGTAAGCAATATAAGTAATATTGTTTACTGAAAAGAACACAGAAAGATAAGGAAGGGAATAAAAGTCTCTGACAATCCTACGATCCAGATTTAAGCCTTGCTAACATGTTGCTGGACTCTGCCATGGTTTCACAAAATATCCCTCGACCCAGGTCTCATATTGCATCCTGCTTGTTCTGGTAAGTGTTTTATTGTGAGTATATCTCCAGTTCACTAAAAATTCTTTAAGATTCATTTTTTGGACAGCATCATACCCCAGGGTACTGGAATGGACTTCAGCCAGCAACCTGATTTTTCACAGCTGACCATTCAACCTATTTTGTTTTGCCCATCTAGTAGGAATGTTTGCCCACTGGATACAGTTTGCTTTGTGGGTCCCTTGGTTGATAGCAATATCTGCAGGATACCATGTGGCTCAGCCCAAGTGATGACCACAACTACATAGTATATCCCCAAGAAAAGCAATGCTATTGCTAGAGTTGGAGTCATTTCTTGTCTCTGGCCCTTACTGAAGGTCCTTTCTCTCTGCCCCATCTCCCCATGTTTATATCTGACATTGTAAGCTGTGGTCTCAGCCATGTACTTCTAAAACACTCTGGACTCCTTCCAATCCCCCAGTCCTAGAAAGTAAAGTGTAGTTATTATATGTTCCATATTCCTGTTTATATCTTTCTTGTCCATTTTAGATATGGCCTAGGTCTCATTCTGTAACCCAAGCTGGCAACCTTCTTTCTGTCTCACCCTCCTGAGTGCTGGGGTTACAGGAATGTGTCATCATGGCCATCTTATATGTACATCTTCTAAAGCCTGAAAATATGGTCTTCCACCCTTGACTATGACACTTGGGAACACCTGCATAATAGGACACCTCCCCCATCTCCCTTCTTGCAAAGAGAGTGGATACCAGGGGTAGGAGAGGGAAAGGGAGATCAGGAGATGTCACAGGAGATGAGGATATCACTCAAGGGTCCTGAGCTCTTTGGGAAGGAACAGAGTTATCTTGCATTTACCCCTCCTCCCATGACTTCTATTCCATCCAGTCCAACATGCCTACCACATTCCCAGTAATCCAGTGTCTGGCCTAGTGAAGAAGTTGAGATCACAGCATACCTCTGTTATTAACATGCTGAGTACTGCTGAGCAAGTGTCTTCCCCTCTCTGGCCTGTCAGCAGCAGCTATGTTCAGAGGTCCTCTTGGGTCTGATGATTGCACTTGAGCCTAATAGGATCTGCTATCTATAATGCTGTACCTGTGCTGTACAGGGAAACACCTCTTCCCCCTCTTCCCAGGCCATAGATAGTGCAGGTTGAGCTGAGCAACACACTACAGCTCTCCTTCCTTTGTCTTCCCACCAGGGTACTGGGTGTCAGGTGCAGGGAACATCTGGCAAAGGGGCAGCTCGAGGCCACAGAGGAAAGTGAAGGATCTCTCCACATCTTGGAACAGATGGTGAGAGCCATCGTCATGGGGTGCTAGAGTTCTGTGAGAATGTAGAAGCAAAAGTGTTTACAAAAGTAGAAAGTCCTAGGCAGGAGGCCAGGGATCCAGTTCTCAGAGGTTCCTGCTGGCTTTCCCCAAACAGGGAGAGCATCAATGGGCATGATGATGGCACTGAGTCAACATCTCTGTGTGAATCAGAAAAACAAGGATATGGTCATGTCGATAAACAACTGAAGTGCCTGCGGGGCTGAAGAAGAATGGGATATTTACAACAAGCATCACTGCCACCAATAATTACATTCAATGACTAAGGCTAAGACATGGTTCCACAGTGATAGGGCTGCACAGATAGGACATAATCAAGCAGCCAAGGGAACATTATAATGCAACATAGGTAAGTCCAGGCAATGAAACCTGAAAGGTTACTGAGATGTACAGGTGGCATAGCCCAGGTGACAATGCATCAGATACCCCAAGAAGATTGGTAGTTGGAAAGCACCTGAAAATGGGGCAAAGTTCTGAATGCTGAGACAAGATTGACGAACAAGTCCAGGCTGGAGGACACTCCCCTCTCCTTCTCTCTCTCTCTCTCTCTTTCTTCTCTCTCTCTCTCTCTCTCTCTCTCTCTCTCTCTCTCTCTCTCTCTCTCTCTCTCTCTCTCTCTTCCAGATACACTGAGCCTTGGAAACAATCAATGTTATATCAAACCAAAGACATTGGGAAGAAAGTTCTGTGGTGGAGGATAACTGCTACTGACGCAAAATAACATGCAGGGGAAAGCTGTTTGGACCAGTGCTATGAAAAAATTCCAGTGGATGCTGTTGATCAAACCAAAGCCTTTCATCTGAAAGGCTCTATCTGAAACTTTCTGTAGATCTAGGATTGGTTCCCAATGAAGATGTTTATTTACAAAGAAGAAATGTATTCAGTTTGGAGACTTGGAGGGACCAGGAACAGCTGGTTGATCACTGCGACTCAGTTATGGACTGATAGGAGTGAACCACTCTGTGGCTGCTATGGAGTAGGGAGTGGTATACTGCACATTTCATAAAGAGAAAAGAAAGGGCTTGGAAAAATTCACTATGATGACTAGATAGATGTCTGAGGATATGAACATATTTAATCTGATTTCAATGGGGCACAGTATACATGTGTCAGAAACATCAAATGGGTACCCGATCAATATGGGTAATATTCATGTTTCTATGTTAAAACATGTTTAGTAAAACACATATTTTCTGTGAGCAGGAAAGAGGGGACTACATGTAAAATTAACACAAGTGTGAGATTCCAGGAAGCTGTGGTCCTGTTAAGAGAACAGCCATGTTCTGCCTTAGGCCCTTTGTTGAGTCCTGTGGCCTCGGGATAAAGTCCAGGCTCCAGCTTCTGACCTCCCCCTTTTCACTTCACTGCTCAGCTTCTTCCTCAAACAATGCCTCGTGATCCTCAGACTTCCCTCAGGACTCAGCTCCTCTCTGCACCCTAGGCAGTGCCTTTCCCCTTTGTAGTAGTGTGGAGTATGTGCACTGAAAGCAGGGCTGCCTTTCTCATCTAACTGTGAGTCAGTAAAGGCAATGGTGAACCTCTCAGTACCCAGCCAGGGACCAGCAGAGCAGTGGGTACTCAGACCCAAGGGCCCAGGGCCTGACCAAGGTAATGTGTAGGGGTGGAATGCCCACAGCCACACTGCAAAGGGACCAAAAATTAAAGTGGCCCATCCAATAGTACGTCTTGCTCCCTGGTCCTAAGAAATATCTTCCTGGCCTTGGGCTCTCAGACGATACCACCAATATATTTGATGGGTCCCCAGGGAATTGCAGGGCCAGCAAAAGAACAATTTGTGCTTCAGGCGTGTTAATGAATCCCTGAACAGAGGAATTAATTACTGTCTGTCGAAATTAGACTTCTCCCTTCCTTTGAGATGCATCTTCTTTTTATTCTTAATTAATTTCTAAAATTACGATGTTGGTGCGAACTCTAATTTATTTTACTTTTAGTATTGTTTCTCTGATAAGCATTTTCATTTTATGCTGGGTGCCCACCTCACCACCAATTTGTCACATTAGCTCTCACTTCAAGGAGCTGCCTTAGAGCAGCAGGAAAGGTACTGGAGGTCTCTTAAGAATGGAAGCTGTCTTCCTACCTGCCCGTTCCCTACCTATTCCATGGGTTGCTCCTTTTCTCTTTCCACGAAGATCCCAGTGCTATAGCCTGTGGCTGGGGCTGCTACAGGGCTCTACTCAAACCCATCCCAGCAAAACGTCCCCCCACCACACAAATACACTGAAGCTGTGGAGCCTTTCTTGTTCCCTGTTATCCTGCTGAGAGAATGAGACTGGAAGTAGCCACAGTCTGTAACATTCCTGTCCCTTCTACCTCTGACCATGACCTACCCTATTTCCCCACTGACAAACAACACTCTTGGGAGAGGGGGAATAGGCTAATGACAATGACAGAGGAAGAGCGGAGTGACCCTGGTTCCATCTTCCCCCCAGGCTTCTTCACTCTCACCAGTCAGTTAGTTACAGGATACCAAATTCCCCTCAAGGACTAAATTGGTGCTTCTGACACTTTCCTAGCAAGGGTTCATAGTTGGTGTGGCTGGGCTGATAGCGTTTGAAGGAAGTGGGACTCTCCCTGCTGTTCCCAAGGATGACCTCCAACTAAGTGACTCTGTGTGGGTCCAGAGCCTTAAAGTGGACTTAAGAAGCAACTCATACAGCAAGGGGTTTGTTTTGACCCAGTTTGAGGGCATAGGATCCACCATGGCAAGGAAAACATGGCATTGGGTATATAGGGCATCTGCTGAATGCAGGTGTTCTGGGCATCAACTTTTGAGTTTATTTGCCCCTTGCTGTTCAGCCTTTCTTCTTGGAATCTCCAAGAAGAACACTGCTATCTAAGGCATACAGCTCAGGAGCTCAGGCCTAGCCACTGCTCCAGCTTCTCTCTCACCCAAGTCTTTGCATTTGTCCTTCTCAATTCCCTTACAGCAGCAGCAAGGGAAAATCAAATCACCTGAGATTTTTTTTTGCTTGTGAGCTTCTGCACATTGCGCTTTGGCCAGGCCTCCTACCATAATCTGTCCACTCAGTTCAGGTCACACCTCCTTTGAAGGGCCTCTAACTACTCACTTCAGAAAACCCTACCCACTCTTTCCTCTCTGCTGTGCCATCAACAGTTGTTGCTTCCAGCACCTGAGTTGTAGTGTGCATATGGTGGGTGCTTTTGATGTCCTGAGCTATATAAGGATATAGATCAGTCCCCTCCATACCTAGACCTGAATGCAGCACAGGGAGAACATCCTTTGTCAAGAAATATTTGCTGAGTAGTTATTAGGTACCAGATAATACTTTAGGTGAGTAAGACAGATGGCATCTTTAGTCTAAGGGTGCTTACAGGCTGTGGAGGGAGAGCAGATGATAAACAATGAATATAACACATACAAAAAACGACATGGCACCACACCAGCAAAGTGCAATCAAGCATGTGGAACACGATGATGGTTTTATGGGTGGGATCTGAGAAGGCAACATCACAGAGGAAATGTTCAAAACAGGAAGTGCAGAAGAGCTCTGTGAGGAAATGCGGGGAAAAGCAAGGGAAGCCAAGATGGTGACAGACAGGGTCGGAACACATGGGATAGAGGGGCTGGCTAATCATATATTCTTGTAGGATATGCAGAACTGAAATTTGAGATGATCCTCATAGTCCAGGGAATAGCTACTCTTTTTGTGGCTGTGATGACTATTTGTTAAGAGGCAATGTAAGAGAAGGGCTCATTTTTCCTTAAAAGAACACAGTGAATGGGGGTGCAAAGGCATGATGGCGTAAGAGTGAGGTGGCTGGTCACATTGCATCCACAATCAGAAAGAAGAGACAGATGAATACTGGCTGTGGTAGTTTGAATGAGAATGGTCCCTACAGACTCATATGTGTGAATACTTGGTCCCTCATTGGAGGAACTAATTCAGAAGAATTAGGGAGTGTGGCTTTGAGGAAGGATGCCATTGAGGGCAGGCTTTGGGGTTTCAAGATTCCTGTCATTCTCAGTGTAGTGAGCTCCCAGCTCTTCCTGGCACCATGCCTTTGTTCCACCATCATGGACTCTAACCCTCTGGAACTGTAAGCCCAATTAAATGCTTTTTAAGTTGCCTTAGTCACATTGTTTTGTCACAGCAATAGAAAACTAGACACTGGTATTCTAGTATTAGCTCCTTATTCAGTTTAGGGACCAAGTCCATGAAATGATGTCATCCACTTTTAGGGTAGGACTTCAATTCTCACTTAAATCTGAGAACAGATGTACTAACATGTCCAGAAATATGTGTTCCATGTGATTCTAAATCCAGTCAAACTGACAATGAAGATTAATCCCAACATCTAGGGAGCAAGAACTACATACATAACACACTGGCTAACACAACATTTTACAGTTATAAGTTGGTCAGAGAATAACTGGCTACAGGTCAGGGGTTGCAATCCTCAAGCAGCAGTATCTTAGGCCAGGATGTAAGACTCACATCCACAATGGGTTCACCAACTATGGGGCTCTGAGGTTGAATCTGATTCACAGGGTTGTTGCAGTAAAGAACCACCAACTGGGTGACTCAGAACCACCATCTATTGTAGGACAGAAATCTGAGCCCAGGGAGATCCTGGGTCAATCCCTCTACACCTCTTCTCAGCTCTGCTGGTGACTTGTCTTCAGCATTTGTTGACCTGCAGCCACATCACGCCCACCCGTCACCATTAATTTCTCTATATGGAGTTTATCATTAGGCATGTCACACATTTGAAAAGTGTCTCCATGATGGTTGAGTGGTAGCAGTTTCCAGAAACCAACCACAGTGAACAGTACCCTGGCCTGCTTCCTGCAGGCTGGCCACCTGAGACAACTATCTGACATTCTTTAACTGCTTGCTCACTAGTCACCCCTAGCAACAGCCAAACTCAGGGCACAGAAGACATTTCTTCACCCACATTTCCTGCTTTCTTTTCTTGCCCTGTAACTAAAACTGGTCTGGCTCTGGTTATTTTTCCTTTCAAGTACAATATTTTTATTATTTAGGAATATCACATCAGGTACCCCACTCATACTTCCTTCACAGTCCTACCAGGTCCACCCACCACCCTTGCGAACCCTGCCAAAAACAAAACAAAACAAAAAACAAGGAAAAAGAAACAAGAAAAAAAGAAAGAAAAAAAAAAGAAAGAAAGACCAAACAAGTCCAATTTGCACTGCCCATATACTTGCTGAAGCATGGTCAAAGGCAGGGGCTAGTCCATTAAAGAAAACTGAGTCCGTCCCCACCTGCAGCGCAGCCAGAAGCCACCAACTGCAGAGAGCTACACTGCAGCATACAAATCAGTATTTTTCCATATTTGGGGAATTTCAAAACATGAACCCCAAATACTCCCACTTCCCATTCCTCCCAGAGCTGCATCCCCTCATGGTTAGACTGCCCCAAAAAAGAAAAAGAAAAGAAATAACAGAAAAAAACAACTAACCAAACAAACAAACAACCCCCCCCCCCCACCAATTCCAATTTGTTTCTATCCACACAGTGGAGCAATGCCAAGCTCCTGGTAGCCAGCCCCTAAAGTCTTCTCTACCTGCACCCTCACCAGAGCCACACTTCTGCATCCTTATCATTTTTCAGAGTTCTCTTCAATGGTTGCCTGGGTTGTTACTTTTTTGAGGGGGTGGGGCTGGCATTAGGAGTTGTCACAGAAACCTCCTTTATTTCTTCTCAACTGTGAGTCTACAGTCACTAATACCATGGCAAAAATAGCTTCCTTGCCCTTTAGAGTCAGCAGGAGCACAGATCTTGTACTTACACATGGTTTCTGGTGACAACACAGACCACGGACATCCATATGGTCTCCAGCATCAGCTTATGCCAAGAACCTCAGTTCTTTCATCTTGTCCACCTCTCCATCTCATATTCATTCATCATGGTGTCACTGAGAATTGCAATGTGTCACACAGTATACTTTTTTGTTTAAACAGGGTTACATTCAATATTCACTGCAACATGTTGTTAATCTGGTCCAAGGTCTCTGGTCTTTGACACACCATAAATATTGGACCATCACTGAGACTCATGTCAGCTATCCTGCTGTTTCCCAGAATCAGGGTGCTCTTGTACCTAGGCAGGGCATCTGAGGATAGGTTCTGTGAGAGCACCAGGCTGCTGTACATTTCAATGCCCTCTGTGTCTGCTGCCCCGAGGCTCTCCTGAGCTCAACCTTCGTGCTTTTAAGCTTCAGGCAGTACCACTGCTCTGTATGCTTTGTCTTCCAGCAGGATAAGCTGGTTGGATCTCAGCCACCACATCTCCATGCTGGGGGCCAGCCAGTAAGTCTAGAACCAGCCCTATTCAGTAATGGCATCTAGTGCTGCAGGACTGGTTCCTCCACTAACTCCAGTAGCTTGTAGATGGAGCAGATGTGGTTGACTTATTCAGTGCTGCATCTGTCTTTTTTAAGAGCTTTTTGTCTAGTCTGTTATTACAGGGGGGGGGGTAAGGTTGAGTCTGCAGTCATCAATATCATTACAAATGTAGCTTCTTTGCTCTTTATAGTAAGCAAAAGCATAGAGCAGTTGCTAGACCCTGGGCCCAAACATAGCTGAAGGCAGCAGCACGGACCATGACTATCAGCATAGCCTCTGGTGCTGTATAAACAATGGATTATTGGTGTGGCTTTCAGTGGTAACATGGGCCATGGACATCAACACAGCCCCAGGCTAAAGCAGGACCATGAACCCAGATATAGCACTTGGTGATAGCACAGACCACAGACATCAACATGGCCTCTGGTAGCAAGCTGCACTATCCTGCCATAGCTCAGACTATGAATGTTCATCTGACCTCCTGCAGCACCATGGGCCTCAGACACCCACATGGCCTCTCGTGGCAGCCCAGACCATGGACATCCACATCAACGTCGGCCTTTAACATGGCCTGAGGCATTGGACCACAGAAACTAACAGAATCTCTAGGGGTAGCATGGACCATTTAGATCTTTCAAGGAAATCCACTCCAGAAAATGAACCATTCTTGATCTCAAGACTCCCTGTCATTGCTCAGATGTAGGGTGATCATGAAGCTGGGCAGTGGGATGTGTGTGTGTGTGTGTGTGTGTTGGCAGTGCCACTGAAAACTGTAGTGTGTCGCACAGTATATTTTTGCCCAAGCAGCTTTACCTGCAGGTATTCACTGCAATGAGCCATTAGTCTGGTTCCAGGTTTTTGGTTTTTGAAGCCCTATGAACATCGAGCCATTGTTGAGACTCATCTTGGATACTTTGCTTTTGCTCAGAGGTCAGGTGATGTTGCAGTTAGGCAGGCCAACCAATGGAGCGGGTTCCTTGCAAGCTCTTGGCTGCTGTACACCTTCCTGGCCTTGATATCTGCTGCCTCAATGCTCTCTAGGCTTATCTTTGCATCTGTAGCCTATGAGCAGGGCTACTACCCTGCACTCAGGGCAAACAGTGCAAGCTGAAACAGCTGTGGGTCCATGTGGGGAGCTGGCTGTTAGACCTAGGACTGGCCCTGTTCAGCAATAACAGCTGCTTCTGCAGGACCAGTTCCTCTATATGCTCCAGCAGCTTACAGATGGAGTATATATCAGGGTAGGCCAACTCAAAAGTGTTGGATCAGGACATAGACGGCATCTGACTTTAAAGAGACACCTCTACAGATCCCCCCTCCACCATAAAAGCCTGCACTGTCTCAAGTCAGTAGTTCTTTTGTCAGTCTTTTGTATTGTTTGACTTTTCATTTATCTCCCTTGTTTTCCTCCTCCTGTTAGGTCACTCATAATGGATTGGGGGCCCACCCTACTCCAGTATGGCCATAACTAACTGTGCCTGCAATGATCCTATTTCAAAATGAAGCCACACCTGAGGAAACTAGGGGTTGAAATTATATTTTTTGGAGGCTACACAACCTAACCCATGCCAGAGTTTAGCTTCCTGGAGACCTGATCCATCATCCCTCTGGGCCCAGTAGGTCAGGCTGTGAGAGAAGGGTTAGCTAGTCTTCCATACAGCTCTCTAGTCCTTTTTGGAGAACCTCTGATGCTCATGACAGGGACATGATGACAGAAGCCCAGAAGATTCTAAACTGTATCTTCACCATAAATCAAATATTTTAAAAAGCGTTTTGATTTCATTTTCTTGGAATGGGAAAACTACTGTTCCATCCCCCACATTTCTCATTTCATTCTTTCGCTGTTTTCCCTTCCTTTAAAGTTCGTGTTTGCTTTCATGTTACATGTTATTTAGTTGCTTGTCAAGTAGTATCTATTCTCTGTGCAAGAAGCACATTAGCAGAAGCAGAGACTAAATTAAAATTTTCAGCCCAGTTGGAGCCACCTAAGTTAAGCCCTGCTGTCTTAGTGAGGAAACAGCACTTCTGTGCCATTTCAAAAGATGACCTTCCTCTGTTGCCAGCTGCTGGATTAGCGCCTCCTGACTCCCTATGGTCTTTGCATACATGTAACAGCTTTGAGACAGGATATTTTTCAAACACACAAAGGAAGATGTAGTTTATGCTCCTGGGCAGCATCTGAGATAGCCAGTGTAAATTGGGAGCGGGCTGCACTGGAAAACACATTCTGGGTATGGCTAAGCCTACACTTCTGCTTAGCTAACGTCCGGTTAGTTTAAGGATGAGTTGCAGTGGAGCTGGCCAGGTCATAATTAGTGGCCAGCTCAAGATCACTGGGCATGTAACTGCATAGGAGCATTATCATCCCTGGGCTCTACTTCCTCTTCTGGAAAAGAAAGAAATCCAACAGTCACATAGCACAGTCTCAGAGCTGAACCTTTCTAAGGAACCAGGGGTACGGCCCAAATGGGTTCACCATGTGGCTGGGAAGGCTTAAGGGGAAATGGAAGGGGAGCCTTGTGGTGGAGTCAGAGCCTGCTCATGCCACAGCCCGGCATAGGTCTAAGTAGTATGAACCTCAAAGTTATAGACAGGTGGAAAGGCCATGAAGCCGCAAGCTTAAGAAGAGCTGGTTCTGGACCCAGTGTCAAGGCAGAGAACAAAATGGGTGAGAGGGCAATGTTTTCAGTTTTCTTGTTCCCAGCAAAAGAACACTCTGGTTCTTTCATCATAAGCTCAGTATACACCTGCTTCCAGTGTACATCCCATCAGAAGTCCCCATTCTCTGTCCAGTCTCCTGGAAGCAGGAGAGAGACCTCTAGCACCTCCATGGGGAGAGAAGCTTGAAGGACTGGTATCAGGATGAGACCGCAATATCAAGTTCTCTGTACATAGGGTATTTGCCCCGGAGGGTCAAAGGATGGGGAACAAGAGACAAAGACAGACAGATGATGGAGGAGGGGAGAGATGGCGAACAGGGGGAAGGTAGGGAAGGATTTGCCCCCACAGGAAAAAGGACTGTGTCTAGAAAGGAGATAGAAGAAGCCTGTGGGGAAATGACAGTTATACAGGTCAAAGGGGGAAACCCTGTGTTGAGATGAGGTGTGTAATTTTGACTGGACAGGTTACTTAGGGTAGTCCAAATGGGGCTTTTGATTGCTGGCTAGCTTAAAGAATGCAATCTCACAGTTTTTTAGTGAGGAAAGGGGAATAGGGGGAGGACAAGGCCTGCCAGAGCCCAGTTTGCCATGCTTGGGTCTGTTAGAGCCCCATTCAGAGCGCTCAGAGTCACAACATGACGTCATGACTGAGGCTGCCCAGATCACAAGGCGAAAGAGCACCTGCTAGCAACGTCAGCGTCTCACTGCTAAAATTAAAAAAAAAAAAAAAAAAAAAAAAAACACCTCCAGGATGTCCGATTGTCTCTGGAAATTCCTTCCAGAAGCAGTGGAGACAAGTACCTGGGACAAGTAAGAGTTTCACACTTCTCATGGAATAAATGGAGAAGATAAAGGACTTGGGAAGGTTAAACACTGAGAAATGGGGGCTCAGGCAACTAAGATGATGGAAATGTCACGAGACTGTGAAGAGAGAGCACCCTGCCATGTATCAAAAGCAATCAATCTGGTGGCCAGGTGGAGGCAGACTCCTCAGCTCAGGGCTAAGACCTCAGCCCCGACGGCCAGGGTGACACAGTGATCTTGAAGCAGAGCCCTCCACTTCTGCTGCAGGCCCTCAAGGCTTATACAGCCCCACCTCAGTCACTGGCATAAAACTCCCAGGTCCCTCCTTTAAGTTTGCCTTTTGCTGCTTTGCATCCTGGTAAAGCAGCACCATGAGCGGCTGTTTATGCGGAGAGCACACTAGAGCTCTAGGCGGCTTGCTGCGGCTGCTGCTCTCTTGCCCAGGACCCGCTCATCTGCTCGCTCCAGTCCTGCTCACTTCCAGGTCTTATCTCAAGGCTTTTCCGTTCTCATTGGTTCTCTAGCTGAGGAGATCCCAAATACATCAGTGATGCTTTCACACTCCTGACACAAGCCAAGAGGGTGTTTATACTGTCCACAGATGGGTCGTAAGGGCTAGGTGTGCGGTTATTGTTTGGGAGGAGGTTTGCCCTACTTAGGCCCTAGAAGGGCCCATGCAGAAAACTAAGCTGGAGGACCCAGGAGGGCGGAGTTCTGAGCTGTTGGATGGCCTTCCTGAACCTACTATATCATGACATGCCTAGGTCCCTAGCGATTCCCTGACTCTGAGATTAGTAAATTCCCAGGAATCCAGTTCTTAGGAATCCATGATGCCTGAGAGCAGAGCTTAAGAACAGTGAAAGGGTGAAAGCCCAGGGGGCATGAATGTAGACCCAGCTCTCCTCACAACTTGGAGGGAATCTCAAGGTGACAGTTGACACAAACTAGAATCATCTGGCAAGTCTCAAGGAGGCACTGTACAGATGAGGTTGGCCTGTGGGCTCGTACAGAGAAGATTGCTTTCTTGTGTTAATTGAGGTAAGAAGACCTAGTCTGAAAGTCAGCTCACTTCTCTGGCCTGAGGTGCTGGGCTCTGAGATGGGAGAGAACTGAGTACAGAGCATGTACGGATTTGTGCCTCAAGTTCCTGACTACAAGTGTGACTGGCTGCTTCAAGGGGCTGTATTCTGGAATTCTGAGCTAAAAGAAATACTTTCTCCCCTAAATTTTATGTCAGGGTATTTTGTCACAGAAATAGAATGAAACCGGAACAAACGTTAAGTTCTCATTCCACTCCGAAGACTCAGATTCTTCTCTGGAAAAAGCAGTTTGCTTGGCTCACGGGTTTCAAAGCATGTTCCCTGGAGCTCTAGTGTTTCTCAAGGGGTCTCAGAGCAGAAAAGGAAGCCTAGTGGACTCTCGACTCATCAGGATCCTGAATGACAAACTGACTTTACACTCTTTTAAACATGGGGTTCCAGTTCCCAGAGGCACCTAAAAAACATTGAACTGATCACTGGCTAAGAACCAGGCGATAGGAGCCTCACCAGCTCTGGGTCTTGCCCAGACAGCCTTGTCCCTTTGGGCTCCATGTACCCTCCTGTCTAATGGGGGACTAGACAAAGTGCTCCCCCAAATACTTTCATACCTGGGATACACACATATCCCTGTCTTGTGGCAGCAGAAATGTCCTGAAGAAGTAGGAGAAGCCAAATGGGTAAGGAGGGTAGGTCTGTGGAGAAACAATTACCATCACATACAGTATAACACTCTAATGGCAGGATCACTTATATTAGAATAGACATTATGGCACACGGTTACATCAAATGAATATAATAGACTTGTTTTATATTACAATGCACACTGTAATTATACATTTCAATAATTCCTTCAACAAATTACATAGACACATTCTGAAGTAATGGAGTCCCATAACCATACATAACAATTTGCCTCGGGGGAGGATGCTGAAGGTGGTGGAGGCTGGAGTGGGAGGACCATAGTCTCTCAGCCCTGGGCACATGGCTTCTGGCTACCATCTCTGGAGGCTCTTCACAGAAAGCCCTGTGCCAGCATCTGTACACGCAGCTAATATTCTCCTCTTATATCTACAGCCTCTATAGCTCCCTTTCAGTGACAGCAGCTCGTGACTTCCCAGGCCAGGTATTCAACATACCCTGTTGCTGCTACAAGAAAATGACACGTGGCCTGTGGAGCCATATTCATGTTCACCAAGGCATGCTAGTTTCCCATTGCTGTCATCAGAGATTATCACAAACAGATCCGTTGACTAGCTGACTTCATTGTCCTAACAGATCTTCAGGCAGATGACTGGAATGGGATTCATTGAGCAGAAGGTAGGTTTTTTTTCTCCCCTCCTGCAGTGCAGTGATGTCATGGTTTTAATGTGCAATGTGCCCCACAGGCTCGAGTGTTTGGAAACTTGGTCCCCAGATGCTGCAGATTTTTCAAGAGTCTTTTGTGCCCGTGGGTGTAGCTGGCAGGTTGATCACTAGAGGCTGGCTTCTGCTTCTGGTTTATACCATGTAAACAAGTTGACAGTGCAAGCTCCTGCCAGTGCAGATGGCTTCTCCACCTACCATGCCTTCTCCTGATGAACTGCACTCTCTCAAACCACACATCCAATGCCCTTTTCCCTCAAATCCCCCTCTTTGTAACACTGACAGGCAAGCAGTGGATACAGGGGAGGATGGCTTGCAGCCCTTCCCAGCTCCTCAAGGTTACCTGCATTCCTGGACACCAGGCCCAGCCCTCTGCCACGCCCAGCCCTCCACCATGACCCTGGCCCTCATCCTTTCTGAAAATGTCACTGCCCTCTTTGACCAAGGAAAGGTGGTTCTCCTAAGGACTCTGGTTAGACTGGGCCCACCTGGGTTAAAAAGAAACTCTCCAAGACAAGGTCTGGAATGTGGATAACCTCTGTGCATGTCTGTTTGCAAATAAAGAAGCACATTTCCAATTCCAGAGAAATGGAAGGTGGCAGATGTGGGCAACTTAAGGGGCCATTGTTCTGCCTGCCACAAGCACTGGTTTGCTACCACAGAGGCTGTGACTTCCTCCTCATCTAGTAAAAGGTCATGATGTCAGGGCTAGAGCGAGAGATGGCTCAGGCCTCAGGAGCACCACACAGTGAACCACACCATTTGTAACTAGTCCTAGGGTTTCTGATGCCATCTTCTGGTCTCTACAGAAACTGTATACATATGATGCATATGTTATGCCATGCAGGCAAAACACTCATACATAAAAATAAAAATTCATACTTCTACTCAATTACATTAAATACGATAACATAAGATGCACTTTCTGGCACATATGTTCAGTGGGTAAAAGGACAAATGCAGTAAACTGATACATAACCCACTTTGCCCATTACCCATTTAGATCCATTCTTTCGTCTAAATTAACTTAGCTGCTTATAGCTGAAACTTAATTCTGATGCATTTTCTAGGGGAAAACTGTGGTTTAAATAGAGGTGGTGCCTTTTGTTGTCTGTGGTAGTTGGGCTGGGGAATTGGGAGATGACCATTTTAGACTAGGAGTGATGTATACACAGGCCTGAGATGCAGGTGATTCCAGAGCCTGTGAAAAGGATGGTAAGACTGGTACCACATGGATGGGAGATGAAGCCGTGTCACAATGGAGGGCTATGTAGCAAGGGAGAATGATGTCTGGATTGGAAGCCTCACAGGCTTGTGGTGGAGCTCACCCTGACTCTGCAGAAACCAGGTAGAAGCCGAGATAAAAGATCCAGAGGAAGACTGTTGCTTTCTTCTACACTAGAGGGGCCCAACTATCTGCATGTTGTAATGATCTGCTGTAAGGATGGGCAGGAATGGAGAGGAGAGGTGAGCGAAGCGTAGATAGGGTCAAGGGTGAAAGCAGGCCCAAGGCTTGAGAGAGGAGAAACAAGCCAGGAATGGCCTTTTCAGGAGTGCATCATCTAGACAGGAAGTGCCCACCTTGAGAAGAAACATGGGCAGGACAGGTATTTGGATCATTTCCTGAGGGCAATTCAGAATTTGAGGGCAAAACCAGCCCTTTCTGGACAGCTTCTTGGCTACTCTAGGCCACAGCCCAGAGGTAGCATTTACAGAAGGTGCCATGCAAGCCTTGGAAATCCCTTTCAGGTTGAAACGCCCCTGCTTCATAGGCTTCGGTTAGCATCTGCCTTGCAGCTACAACCAGGATCAGAAATGCCCGGGTCCTCGTGGGTAAAGAGCTGACTTCTTGTGAGTGTTAACCTGACCTCTGAAAGGACTCACCTCCAGGTTTATGTGAATGTTTGTAGAGGGGTGTACATACTTGGAGGTCAGAGACAATCTTGGGTATCACTCCTTAGTTACCACCCACCTTGTTTGTTGAGAAGATCTCTCATTGGTCTGAGGTCTTTGATTAAGTTAGGTAGGCCCCAGGAATCTTCCTTTGTCTCTCTAGTGATAGTGGAATTTAGGGTACAAGCCACATGCCTAGCTTTGTAAAGCTGTCTTCTCCCTAGACTATCCCCTTCATCCTACAAACAATATCACAAGTGATTTCCCCAGGAATACACAGATCTTAAAGCTGTTCATACCCAGCCTCATGTCTCAAGTCCCAGCCACATTCCATCCTCTTGGTCCCCAGGTGGCCTGCCAGCTCTACACAGGGTATTTCCTCTGCCCAGGGGATTCATTTCCACCCTTATTCCACAGGCTTCAGTTGGCACTCATCACCTCCCTAAAGTTCCCTCCCCATAGGCTGAGCCAGACACAGCAACCTGCCACCCTCCCATTACTCCTCCATCCCCAAGGCAGAGTGTCCTGCCTTACTCCCACCTTGGTTCTCATAGAATTGCCCTTTGTTCTCACTCCAGCATGGACCTGTCAGCAACTTCCAGACATCCCATGACTACCCACTTAACTTATCCTGATGCTATTTGCCAATGAAGTCATCAGCCTTCTGCTGATAGCCAGGCCCTAGCAGTGTTACTATCAAGATTCTACATAACAGTCAAATGCCAAAGAGGGCTCGTCATCAGGGACCCATAAACACTGAAGCTAAAAAGACCAAAGACTGGGGCCCCGATCATAAGTAAGTGTCAACTAACCAGGGAAGCCAGGGTAAAACCATGCTAGGCATGGGCAGCATGTGCCAAGGAAGATCTGGTAGCTAGAGGAAAGAAGAAAGCTCTAAAAGGCTGGAACACAAGAGCTTGGAGACTGCATGCCATGACAGAGGTGTGACGGAAGGTCTTCCTGGGGCTAACCAGAGGGTGTCACAATTAGATTTGTGTGGAGACTTGTAGTGTGTGAGGACAGTTGGACAGGATCAGGATGGATATGGGGAGCTCAAGGGATAAACTACCGTATAAGGTGGTCCAGTTGAGTGCAGATGATCACCTGGAGGAAATGATAGTTTGGGGGATCAAGTGGCTCCATTGACACAGAAGTCTAGACAGTAAGGGGGCCACATGTACCAGGGCCACTAGCTACTCCAGGGTCTGGCCATTCTGCTGCAGTGCCCATTACAGCTGCTGATGGAGAAACAGGCTTGCTCCGTCCAAGAGCCCCGAGGCCTCAGCAAGATACTGGGTCCCACGGTTTGTCCATGGCCACCTACCTGACACCTGACAGCGCAGGTAAGGAGGACCTGTCTGTGGTGAGGGGAGCTGCCTTGCTGCTGAGGCCGAGCCTGGGTTTCTCAGGAGGCAGGATGAGTCATTGTGATAATTGAATTTTTTACCTAGACTTCAAATACAGCCAAGATTGAAGGGGCAATCTGGCAGGGCCAGGTTCCCGAAGGCAGGCTTCTCGGCCTCCACAATACTGAGACCTTATTAACAAGATCACTCTTTCTCCTTTCACGGGTCATTTACAAGCAGTTCTCGGGGCTGCTGTGTCAAGGAATTCAATTGTGGGTCTCTGAGCCCCTGCCTCTGCCATCCAGGACATTGTGCCAGAAACTGTTGGGGAGAAGGGACCATAACCCAGAGGAATGGCTACATTTTCTTTTTCTTAACAGACAGCATTCTTGGGAGAAAGATCCATCAGGTTCTGAAGACTCAGTTTACACTGTGGTGAAATGTGCAGGGGTACAAATTTTGGGCTTCCTAGGATAAACATTGAAGGCCACTCCCCAGGTAGAGAGGGAGACCCAGCCCAGCCCTCTGGTCTCTATATACTTAGCCTCTAGAGCTGGGTCTCTCAGGTGCAGCTGCTCAGGCATACATGGTGACTACATTTCACCAATGGGAAATTGACGCTCTTTTTTCCCCCTGATTACTGCTTCAGAGCCTCCTGAATTCAGCTGCTGGTAAAATTAACTCACCAGGGACAATGGAGCATTTTCCAAGGTCCAAGCTGTCCTTATTTGCAGTTTGTTCTTGGCCCTCATCCAGCCAAAACAAACTAGAATGCTCCCACGCCTCCTAGACAAGGGAGGGCCTCCCCTAGCTCAAGTCTGGAGTATTTTAGTTTAGAGAATAACATCACAGTTGTTTTGGATGACTGTGTTGCTGCAAGTTTGTGGGAGACCTGAAGTGAGGTAATCCCGAACTCCCAGAGGTTCAGTCCTGCAGGGCCACTTCCCAGGCACCCCAGGTTTAGTGACCAGAGGTTCCAACACCCAGCTCACACCCATGCCAATGAGCACTGTGCTAAGCATGTGTCAGGTAAGATAATACTGTATACTACAGATACACCCGAATCCAGGTTTATTGTCCAGCCAGGTCTGGGTGTTCCTCACGATCCTGTACCAAAGTACAGTACACACGCATTTGTGCACATCTGATAGGCACTCTAGAAGGCACTTCCAAAACTGGTGAGGTTAGCAACTGAGAAATACTCAAGAAAAGATGTTGATTTAGGACAAGAGCTTTACTGTTCAGCTAACTTTAATTTTTACAGCTTAAGACATCAGGGTTAGGTGGAAAGATAACTCCCACTGAACAGGTATGCAAATTGAGGACAGAGAGAGGCATGTGGCTAGGGATTGGAGACAGGTCTGCTGCTCTTCTCAGCAGGCAAGCTTCTTCCCAGGGAAAGGGCTGACTTGTGGAGAAAGGAACCTCAGATGAAACAGTACCTAACCCTGCTTCTCACACACGGACACATCGGAAACTGATGCAGCTGCTCAGAAAAGAGTACAGATGACAGGAGCCTGCCCGGAAGAGACTGCCCGACGTAGCAGACAGCAGAGAGCAGGCACCTGCCCTTCAGCTCCTTGGCCAAACAGCTGAGGGCCCTGACAGCTGCCTTGTTGGGTTGCCATAGAGCAGCAAGGAAAGCCCAGCCAGAGTCTGGAAAAAGCCAGTCTGGAAATAAAAATGGGTGGTTCTAACTGCCAGCAATTCTCCCTCTCCCTCTCCTTCTCCCTCCTCTTCCCCTCCCTCCTCTCCCTCTCCCTCCAGAACAAGTTGCTTTCTAAGAGCTCAGGGAGGATTAGCCAACAGGAAATGTCTGATCAGGGGCTGGGAGGTGGGCACAGAGGAAGTCAATGTTCAGAATCAGGATCTGAGGATTTCAACATGGAAAGAGGTTTCCTAAAGACCACTCGATGCTGGTTAGGAAGAAAAGGCAGAGAAAGGCATTGCATCTTAGAATCATTGAATTATTGAATTGCATCATTGAATCTTAGAACAGAAGGGGCATCTTAGGCTGAGCCAGTGAGCTGGAAACAAGGAGGCAAGAGAAGAGGGAGGAGCAGGAGCAGCTGCGCCATCCCAGCCAGGGGTCCGCCCTGGAACCAGAGAACAGCAGGAAGGAAGCTGCTAACATGGGCAGGCCTGGTCTCATGCATGACTGGCCTCTGCACCTTGGCTGCTGTAGGGAAAGGAGGGAGAAGACTTGAGAAAAATAACCACGGACTAGAAAGGAGCACAGAAGAGATGAAGTAGCAGGCAAAATGGAAGGGCAGGGGATGATAAGAAACAACATGTCAGGGTGATGGACTCTAGCAGGAAAGGAAACAGCTGTAGCCAGGGCTAAGCCAGCTTTGCTTACTACTCATGCACTCAGGGCACGGCTTAGAACAGTTAGATATGAAAGTCCCTGGCAGGGCTGCAGCAAGCTGGAGCACCAGGCACCAACCCAGACAGGAGACTAGCAAAAGGAGACCAGCTCCCTCTGGGAGTATCTGAAACCACCTCCATCTACAAGATGGCTCTGGGGCAGGCTGTGAGGAGCTGAGTGCTGCCTGGGGAGGCATGGGCCAGTGCAACCCCGCATGGAGTCACTGCTGTCTGGACTCTGGAGTGGGCTTAGAGGGCCAGGTGCTTACCCAGACAGTGCTAGTGCTGTAGCCTGGCTGAAACCTGAGTTCTCAGACCTGAGGGTGGATGTGAAGACACCAGTGTACAGGGTACTCCAGATTAATCACAGTTCAGAGCTCAAGGTCTTTCTGGTGCCTGACTGCAGAGCAATGGATCCTTTGAGACAGCAGCCTCAAGCCCATTTTCAGACAAAAATCACCACACAACACCACACTTCCTCTGGCCAGCAGCCTTTGCTTCCCTCACCACCAGGAGCCACAGTGAAGACAGAGGCAGGTGATCTCAGGGCCACACACTTTATTAGCTCAAAGCTCTCCTCACGAGCCTGGCCGGCTGGGACTGGATGTTCCTGGACGGGCGGCCCCAGGCCTGAGCTAGGAAAAGGGAAAGGGGAAAAAAAAGGAGAGAAAATGTTAGGTCATAGAGTTTCAAAGTAAGATCCCGGACAGAGTTAAAAGCAAGTTGCTGTTTTAAAACTTCTTTCAAAGACAGTTTGATCAGTAAACATCAGAACAAAGTGATCATGGTCACATACTGCATTCACTTATTCACTCATTCATTCACTCATTCATTCATTCATTCCAAAGGACTGCACAGGTGCCTCTTGTGTAGGCTTTGTTTGCTGTACTTCTCACTGGTAAAACATCACTGCATGAGGCATCAGCGCATCCCTGAGGACAGCCGTGGGAGCAGAATGAGTGACACTCTGGGGCAGAAATTACAGCTGTCTGTGGAGGCAGAAGATGTCCCCAACCCCTAGTACCCAAAGGCGCTCAGTCAAACAACTCAAGGGCAATTACCTCCAGGTTTCCCCTGGCCTTTCGAAGGACTTGGTGGGTGATGACCACTGAGGAGAAAGCAGAAAACAGAACACTTAGAGCCACAGACATCAGGAGAGTAGAATGAAAACACACCAGGGAGCAGGAAGCCTGGACTCAGACAACTGGATAACTTCTCAAGCATCTTCAACAGGCTCATGCCTGAACATGACCCTCCGCTGGTGGTGCTGGTCTGGATAGTGTCCTAGTAGCATTGCTGTGTTAAAATATTCTGGCAAAAAGCAACATAAGGTTTATTTCAGCTCACAATTCTAGGTTACAGTCCATCACTGTAGGCATCAGGACAGCAGGAGCCTGAATCAGTCAGTCAAAGCACAACCACAGTCAGGAACAGAGAAGCATGCATGCCTCTTGTTTGCTCGTGTTCTGCTCAATTTCTCTCCTCTTTCCAGTTCAAAATGTCCCTGCTGAGCAAATCCTGAGTCCTGCTACATCAATTAATTAGTAAGATAACTCCCAAGAGACTTGCCCACAGGCCACCCAATGTAGACTATCCCTCCTTGAGACCCTCTTCCCAGGTGATTCCAGGTTGTGTCACGTTAACTAGTAATAATCCTCAGAAGACCCTTAAGACCTAGGTCTAGCTAGCAGAAGTTGGCTGCTGGAGCCAAGCTTTGAAAGGATATGCAGCTCCGGTTCTGGTCCACACTCTGGGAGACTTTCTGACCCACCAGGCCATGAACGAGCTTCCCCCACCTCAGACTGTGCTGCTCCTGTGTGCCTTCCCCACAACGATGGACGAACCCAAACCGTATCCCCCAAACCATGAGCCCAAAGAGATCCCTCTTCTGTAAGTCGCTTCTCTCAGGTATTTAGTCACAGCAATGAGTAGCTAACAAGAAAAGCTCCGAGGCATTGAGAGCAGAGAGGAGTGTGACGCTCTCACTCATTCTTTCTCACCTCAGGGCCGGATCCCCATCAGGAAGCCTGGGCCACAGATACAACTTCAAGTCCTCACAGGGACCCAAAGAGAACAGTGTGCATTCCGTTTGTAAGAGGCAATGCCAGGCTCTATGACCTGGGTCCTCTTCTGTAGCTGGGGAAGACCACAGTGCCGGCACTGCAGATGGGCAGATCCTACAGTGTTCAGTGTCCTCTGGGAAGTGGTGTGGGAAACAAGCCCACACTTGAAGGCCCATGAGGTGCCGGGAAGTCCTGTGGAAGCAGTGTGTTACACTGCTTCAAGCATGCTCTGGGTATCCTGGGAGAAAGAGCTCAGGCATTTGTCTCCTGTCCTTCAACTGCTACAACAGCTCAGCACGGCTCCCCCAGGCAAGCTTCTTCTTTCTAAACAGGAGTGGCTAGTCATAAGTTCAGAGGCTCCTGCTCACTGACACTTGACCTGTGTCTGTCACCACTCAAGAGCAACCATGCACAAAGAGCTTCCTTCCATAGTCCCTTCTTGTCCAGCACAGACTAAAACTGAGAAAAATACGAAGTCTCTGGGCCTAATTGGGAATCTGAAGGCAGCACCTGAGAGGCAAGAGGACTCCCATTAGTTTGTGGCTAGCTTGGGCTCAAAGAGGGGAAAAACAAAAACGAATTCATTCTAGGTAGGACACGGTGAGGGTCAAGAAGTACCCTACTCCTTGGAAGCCCAGGTCCTTGGCCTGTGCTTGCTGAGGCTACCTGTGCCTCATACTCAGCACATAGCCCACTGCCCGCTTATTCGAAAAAACTCTTCTGTGATTGTCTGCAGGAAAATCCTTTTTTCTTCACAAAACTTCCACCTGCACAAGTCAGAGTATGCTTCATCTTTATGTGTGTAAAGAGAATTTTTCAGGTGTTCTCTGCCTCTCTCTATCTCCATTCAACCCCTGGCTGCAGGGTTCACGGTGTGCCCTAGGAAGCCCGATGTATCTGAGCCAGCATACAGCTCTAGTGTGGATAGAAAGTTTTGAATTTTTCTGGGCAGAGACCATCACTTTCTCAAGATTCATCAAGGGGTCTGTGACCCAGAAAAGGCTGTCATGACATGGAGGTTAAAAATAATCTTGAAAGGCCACTGGATGCACCCAGTGAGCCATGCTCAGCCACTGGATGTACCCAGTGAGCACTAAGCACCGGTCAGCTCACGTTTTGAAGTTCCTCTTATATCTTACAGGCACACCATCCATATTCCCATTCTCAGGAATCCCTCTGGGATGAGAAGACAGGGTACAGAGAGGGAAGGAATGCATTGCAAACCAGACTGACCTCAGTGGAAGACAAGCACACACCTGGGCCACCTCGCTCGGCCCAGGGCAATCCCACCCCACCAGAAACGCCCACTGGAGGACCCAGCACACCCCACATCAGGTACTGACTCCCTGAAGGCCCTAATCGTGGGAGATAGGACTACTACCCTTATTTGCCAAGGCAGGATCTGAGGCACAGAAGTGAAGTGGACAGTGCCAGTGCCTCAAGAGTGGCAGGGTCCCAGGTTCCCATGTCTCACCCTTTCCCAGCTGTGATTTTTCTCATCCCTGTCCCCAGGTGGAGGAGTCAAGGTAGGGGACACCATGTCAATATCACTTTGTCACTTCAAAATCAAGAACAGACTTAGCCGACTGAGCTAAGGGCTATTGTGGTCCTCCTCTGCAGGACCGAGTACCAAGAAGCTCCAGGGTAGAGCCATGCCAGCTAACCTGAGGCAGGACCCTCACCCTGCCCCTGGTCAGGTCAGCTCCAGACTGGGCTTAGGAGACACCAATAGTGACGCTGAACCATTTCCTTACGCAGCACTATGTCCAAAGGACTGAGAAGGGGAACGGCTGTGTGGGGCACCTCTTCTGTCCTCCACACATGGGTGGCATCACTCTCCCAATCCTGCAGATGTGATTATAACTAGTACCAAGAGCCCTGTGGCCAACTGTGTTTAAAATGACTGTCCCTGTTTAGAGAGGAGGAGCCTACTCCTCAGAATCAGAGCCACTTAATGCATGTCACAGAGGAGGTCAAAGATGAAGCCAGGGTACATTCCCAGTCCTCACATACTGACCCAGGACGTGGCAGGGCATGGGTCTGGTTTTCTGATCTACCATAGCAGGGTCATCATCTGACCTGAATTCTGTCCACCTCAGAAATTCCTCATCCAAAACCAGCATCAGCAGCAGGATCAGGGGGAACCTGTGCTACTGCTCTATTCCTTGCACTCAGGCTGTGGGAAGCACCCCTTCTTACCTTGCTTTGCCAGGAGTCTGGCTTGAATGTTTCAGAGCACCTGAGCATGCCTACAACTGCCACTGTCACCCACATCTCTGAGGAATCCTCTTCTCCACAGGTAACATAAGTACCTCAGACAAACCCACAATATCCTGTCTCTTGAACCATCACCTGTCTTCCAGATTCAACCTTCCTCAACAGCCCTGCCTGCTGGAGGGGCTGTACGAGCTCTCCAGAGCTTTGCCATCTCTCCATGCTCTGCCATCTGCTATTCTGATACACACACGCCAAACCCCACTGCGCCTCTTTGATCCCAGCCCATAGGCTCTTTGTTCCGCCTTCCCTCTGCCATGGCTTGGACATGAAACATTCCCTATGGACTCTGATGTTTGAACACTCAGATCAGTTGTTGGGACTATTTGGAGGGGTCACAAAGTGAGGCCTTGCTGTTAGGAATAGGCCTCTAGAAATAGGCCTTGAGAATGATAGCTTGGTCCCTCTAATTCTGTCTGTCACATAATTTGACTAGCCACCTCATGCTACTATTCCCACGTACAGGAACTGGTCCCACCACCATGCCCCTACCATAGTTAGTTTCATACTGTAAACTGCAAGCCAAAACAACTTCTTCTTAAGGTGTTACCATCAAGGATTATATCACATAGTAAGACACATAACCAGTGTACTGGTGCTCAGGTAAAAGCTTTGGCATGCCTGGAGTATTCACTGCTCTCTTACTTTTGGAGAATCTCAGGATTCTGCAGAAAGCCTGTTCCTACTTGTCTGCTGTCTGAATGACATCCCTCAGGGCCAATCAGATTTAATCTTGAATCAATGTCTCACCACCTTTCAGATGGTCGTAAGAAGGCCCTCAGTTTATAACCCTGAAGCTTTATGCCTCTTCATCCTTTAGTAAGTCCAAGCTCCTTGATGACAGAAACTATTGTTCCTCTTTCCTCAGAGCCTGTGAATGGGACACTAGTCAGGAATCAATGGCCCAACCATAACTGAATTTCATCCATTTTCAGTTCAAACTGTACTAATCTGATAGTCTTTTCAGAAGGTTCCTGGGGGGCAGTTTAACAGACTGCCTACTTAGCAATAATCTTATGTTTGATGCCTCTAAGAAATGCTGCTGAGAGAGCATCCCTGGGCTGCTGAGAGAGCATCCCTGGGCTGTGGCAGTGGAGGGAGGAAGGTAGAATTGGTGACCCTCCCAAGACAGGTGATCTGACTGGCTGACTGCATGGGCAAGGCCAGGCTGAGCTGCTGGAGAACCTGGTGGGAGCTGCTTGGCCCCACACACTGGTGAGTGGTGCAGGGTTGAACACAGGCACACAGCTGGTGACAGCCTCTGCTGTGGCTGGGTGGGAGACAACACTCACCTTAGCCTTTCTCCCTTCTCTGGTGAAGCCTGTTGCAGGAACACCATGCAGAGCTTCCACATGGGGAGGGACAGGCTGATCCTCTGCAGCAGGAAGGAGCCACCTTACTCTCCACTGTCGGCCTTTCCTCAAAGGCCCTGGTCTCTGGTCCCCTTCCTGCCTCGGCCTACCAGTCAGCTGTTATTCTATTAGCAAGACTATTCTGAGTTCTCACACATAAAGCCTACTCCTCACCCCTGCCTGTGCTGGTCCTGTCCTAGATGGCCATTCCATGTTCCAGGTGACAATGTCTACTCTACTCCCTTCAGAATTAGCTCAGAATGCCCCTCCCCTACGACACCCATCTCTAAGCACAGACATATTCCTATCACACTCCTATCCACCATGTTCCTATAATGCACTATCTGTCACTACATGAGAGGACAGCCCTACCAGAATTGACTGTGTAGGTCAAAAAGGATAAAGCAGGAGAAAACCACCACCAACGACAGAAACAACAACAAAACCCACCACTCTCAAATAGGCATGATCTCAAAACCCCAGACTCCAAAGAGTGTAAGGCATACAGTAGCCAGCTGTGGCAGCAACCCAACCCTCACCCCACCCCTGCCTCTCACTTACACTGATCAAAGATGATTTTCTCCTGGTGCTTGCTCTGCTGCAGAAGTTTTGCTGTGTTCTGCAGCTTCTTTTCTTGTTCAAACAGTTTTTTGTGTAGTTTTGTGATCTCTGCCTTCATTTCTCCAATCTAAAGAAGAAAAGAATTAGAAAAATATAATAATACAAATACCAGATTCTACAAGAAGAACTAAAAATAATATCAAAAGAAGTTCAACTCAACCTCACTAGCAAAATATCTGAATAAGCTAGAAGCCCTCTCGTCACATTACATTAGCAAAACTGGGCAGAATCGAGGGTGGAGGAAAGACTGTCAGGACCATGGTAGGGCTGAGGATAGTTGCAGTGTGCTGAAGATACATGATCTACTGACTTGTAAATGCGTGCATCCCTCTGACCTGGCAATTCTGCCCCACATCCACCCTAGAAGTAAGCACATCAGCACAGGGACATGCATGTTCCCACAGGCACTCACCTGGGTACTGCCCTGCCAGTGGAAAGAACAATGAACAGACTGATGTGTTTCCGGTGAATCTGAATAAATAAACTGTGGTGCTTACATTGAGGGAATTGTGCAGCTATTAAAAAGGATGTTGAGCTCTATTTATTGATTTCAAAAGATGATTATAATTAGTGAAAGAAAGAGGCCAAATAACAGATTGAATGCTATATCGCAGGCACTTCTGTTTCATAAAAGGGAACCCAGATCTCTACATCCATAACCATATATGTGGTAAACAAACATCAATAATGAGTTTAAAATTTTGTAGTTTCCTTTTTTAAATTTATTTTTGTTTATTTTACTTACTTTTTATTTTATGTATGAGTTCTTTGTTTGTCAGAAGAGGACATCAGAGACCATTACAGATGGTCATGAAACACCATCTGGGGTCTGGGAATTGAACTCAGAACCTCTGGAAATGCTCTTAATTGCTGAGCCATCTCTCCAGACCACTGTAGTTTCTTTTTTGTTAACAGAAGACATAAAGCCAATTTAATTTTTTTTAATGTTTGAATCTGAACATGACAATACTTAGCAAGTATAGAACACTAGAAGGGCCAATTTTGATTTCTGTCCGAGTCGAGAGAGGATGCCCGTCCCCCACCCTGTGAAGCGGCTAGGCAGACTCCCGTCCCTGCTCAGGGCCACAGGCGCCCCTTTCCACTTAGCTACACTGAACCACATCTGCTACCAAGAAGGGAGACGGTAAGTTGGCAGTTCATGTAATATCTTTTTTTGTTTGTTTCCAAACTTGTTTATGATATCTGTGCTTTCAAGAAAATAACAGAATCTAATTACACATTAAGTCGACCCGTGAGCCACATGTATGGACAGAAAGCTGGCTGTATGGAAACTACCATATGCTTCACAGGAGACCAGATAAAGGCAAGCCATTGCAAAACACTTTGCTGGCAAATTAGGTGTGGGCGAGACAACTGTAAAAAGACGTAGGAGGAATAGTCTATAAGAATTCTATATTCAGATTGCTCTGCAAGTGCCTTAAGTTTCCTCTTCATCTTAAAAAAACAGAAATTGTTAGTGACAGAAATACATTATGGATGTGGTTTGTGAAAGAAAGGAGATGGGAAACTCCAATCAGCAGATCCATATTCAAAGAAAAGGCCTGGCCCTACATCAAAAGAATGGCAAATGAACGCACATTTGTCTGGTTTAGGCTAAACTAGAATGTTTAAGGTATGTATCATTGTTTGATTCCCTGCCTTAACCTCCTTTGAAGATTAACCAATCATGTCAGGTACAAAGACTTCAGTGCTGCTCTAAAACGGATGCTAATTTCATCATTAGGTTTGCTTTGATTTTCTAGTACAGGCCAGGAGCCCAGGAACACTTGTCTTCTAGTCACAATTTCACAGGCCACACATCCTAGGACAATGTCACCCTATAATTCCACATCTGTGACTATGAGATAGCAATCCATGACTCACCTTTCACATTATAGAGAACTGAGTTTCCAAGGAAACAGTGAAGCCAAGAGGGTGGTCTTGGAGAGAATGGTCTTTTCCTAGCTTGCCTGGTTCACCCCACTGTTCTCTCTACAGACAACAGCATATGGTTTACAGTAGAAGGAATAATTTTGTAGCTAAAATGATGCTTTGGAGATTTAGTGATATATGATTATAATCAGTGATAAAAAGAACCCAATACAGTAACTCTTCATAAAACTGAACACACATATGGACATAAATGCATATACTGACATGACATATAGCAATAATGTTGGTATTTCCAAGGGATATGACTTCAAGCTATTTGAAAACAGGTGTGTGTTATATATATTCATATATGTATGAGCACACGTGCTTGTACCTGAGTGAACACATATAAGCCAGAGAACTACGGATGAGTGTTCCTTTCCTTGTTCTCCATCTTTTCATTTTGAGGCAGCCTACCTCCTTGAACCTGAAGTTCCCTGCCTCAGTTGACGGAGTCGCTGACAGAGATGACATGGGTGCCCAGGGCCTCGGGCTTCTGCAGTGCTTCCAGCTGAGCCGGCTCCCAGCCTGACCCTGCTATTCTTTATAGCACTGATTTCATGCTTCAACACACACTCTTTCCCTATGGGAGCTTAGGAAGCCCTATCATGATGGACAGCAGCGACAACAACCCCAAGCAGCAAAGAAGTCCTTTCTTCTCTCCGAGCATTGGTGCTGTCTAAGAGCAAGTGTCAGTTGTGAGTTTGCAGGTCCTTTCTTACCACCACTATCCTAACATTGTTCAACTTCAAGCTAGCACTGAAAACAAGGAATTTTAAATATTCATGTCTACTGTTTCACTGGATTTATATCTTCCTGTTTATCTCATGGAGAAAGAATACTAAGACAGCAAGGTTCCAGAGCCTAGCTCTGCCACTTTAAGGCTGCACAACTCTGAGGTAAGTCATATAACCTCCTAAAGTGTTGCCTCCTACTTCTGGAAAATGGGGGTTCAAAAGTGCGAACTCTAGCTAGCTGGGAGGATTCTGAATAATGCCAACCCAAGTGGGTACGTGATGAAACCCTGATCTTACCATTACACATGGTATACATGTTTTGGAACCTTATAGTATGCCCCATAAAAAATTATAGCTGTACCCATATAAAGTACATTAAACTTTTTAAAATGTGAAATGACATCTTGACCTAATAGTTCAATGCATTCCATTTGTGAATTAAAAAGAAAAGGCAAACTACATAACTCACTGAGGTCACAATAAGGGGTAAGTTTATAAGCACAGTTTGTGGCACTAAGTAGGTACTTAGAATCAAGAAACAGAACTGGAAGGCACTCCTCTCAGAGGCTACACACATCAGTGCTTGGCTTGATTTCTGGGTTTTCTTGGTTATTCCTGGCTATTCGTTTCCTTCTTATGATGAACATCTCAAATAGCTAAAAAAGTCAACAGAACTGGATAGAACCTAGGGAACTTCAAGGCCATATTGGATTAGCTTCCCTCCAAAATTATTTTGAAACTGGCCATGTCATTTCACTTATAAAATATTTTAATATATATCTGTTAAGAGGTTTTTGAACCTGGGATAGCATTAGCACACCTACAAAGTGAAAATAATTCCTTAGTCCCATTTGAGCATGCCTAATCTGAAGACACAAAATTCCAAATCCCAGACTTTTAAAGCAGTAGGAACAGGGATGCCTAAACCCTGAAAAAGAACCAAAATCAGAAGTGTCTTCTTTTCTACTTCCTTTTCCTCTTATTTTTCTTCTTCCTTAATATAACTCATTTGACTCAGCATCCAAACAAGAATTGGATACATTGTAACAGCTACTGTCACAATCTATGGCTCTCAAAATTCCCTGGAGTGTTGACAAACAGCTGCCTGGGCTCATCCAGGCTGGCAGAAGTGAGGCACTAGAGCTGCACTTCTCAGTCTTCCAGGAGGTGCTGTGGTGCAGGGCCAGGATCTGCCTCCTTCTTCCTCACCAGGAGGTTATAGGTTCTAAACTCATCTTAGAACCTGAAACAAGCTGTTTCCTATAGGATCCCTGACCTCCCGGCAAAGAGGCCCTCACAACCAGCATTGGGATATGTAGTGAGTTTGCTGCTGTGACTCTGATTTTATTTTTACAATTTTTTAATGTTCTGTTTTCAAATTATTTATGTATTTATTTATTATATTCAATATTTTCTTTATTTATATTTCAAACACTATCCCCTTTCCTGGTTTCCCCTCTGAAAACCCCTTACTCCATTTCCCCTTCCCCTGCTCACTAACCCACACACTCCCACTTCCCTGACCTAGCATTCGCCTACCCTGGGGCAATGAGCCTTCATGGATCCAAGGGCCTCTCCTCTCATTGATGTCTGACAAGGCTATCCTCTGCTACCCATGTGGCCATGGGTCCCACCATCTGTTCTCTTTGGTTAAGTCCCTAGGAGCTCTGGGGGTACTGGTTGGTTCATAATGTTGTTGCTCCTATGGGGCTGTAAACCCCTTCAGCTCCTTGGGCCCTTTCTCTAGCTCCTCCATTGGAGACCCTGTGCTCAGTTCAATGGTTGGCTGAGAGTGTCCCCTCTGTACTTGTCAGGCACTGGCAGAGCCTCTCAGGACAGCTATATCAGGCTCCTGTCAGCAAGCACTTCTTGGCATCCACAATAGTGTCTGCGTTTGGTAACTAAATAAGGGATGGATCTCCAGGTGGGGCAGTTTCTGGATGGCCTTTCCTTCAGTCTCTGCTCCACACTTTGTGTCTGTCTTTCTTCCCAAGGATATTTTGTACCCTATCTAAGAAGGACCAGAGTAATCTTTTATGTGGAGTTATTCAGTCCATTTTAAAAACAGAAAATTTATCATGTGTTTATTTTCATGTTTACAATTCAAATTTAGGATAATGTGGTTTGCATTTGTGATTTCATATTCATTCTTCTTTCAGTAAAACTCATTTTCTAATAATATTGTGCATTTTTTATTTTATAATATGGGGCTCAGCAGGCACAGGCACCTGTTCCTAAACCTGCCAATCTGAGGTTGAGGCCACGCCCCCACCTGGTGGGAAGAGTGAATGGATTACTACTCGTAAGTTAGTGCACAAGCATGCACACAAAAAAAGAAAGACACGCAAAAGAAAAGAATGTATAAGCTATTTTATCACACGAATGTATCAGCTTCTTAACATCAGTGTCTGTGAACACAGCCACTGAAAACAGCTGAAAGCTCTGTGCTTTGGGAAGTCTTTTTGCCCTTAGTGTGTCTCTTCTGGGGAACATGGTCCAACCCGTGCAATGCATCACTGATGTGCCTGCCCCCAGGGCCACGTCTTCAGCGATATAAAGCATGGCTGGCTGATTTCTCATTGCTAAGAACTTTTAGACATTGTTCCCATCCTCCTATTTTGATGAATTCTATTCATAATTATGGAAAGTTTTATTGGGCTCCAAAAGTCAAACCTATACAACAGGGTTCATTAGCAAACTCATCTTCTACCCCTAACCCTCTGCTCTTCCTCACAGTTATAGGAGCCTCCTGCTTTGAGCATCTGTCTACACATTGGTAACCCTTCATATGTGTTGCTCATATAAACTGACGCCCATTCCCCTGAGCACTGCTCAGAGCTGAGGGGGGAGGGGAATAAATATAAATGGCAAATGAAGAACACAGGGAAGAGGGGAGGTTGTAAACTTCTATAACCTGGAAGTCTGCTTCACAAACACCACATAAAAGGCACCACATGAACAACAGGCAGAGAGAGAAATGTGCCCAGAGGCAATTTCCTACGACTACACCAGCAACCCCATTGGTGCCTTTCTGATATCCTCCTCTGCGGTGACTTTCTATGACACTGACATGAACATATTCAATTACCTGAGACATCTTCAGGAAGAAGGGTGAATGGTCATAAAGACTGAGAGGCCCTAGACTGATCTGCAAGTGGAGGAGGAACAACAGGTTACAAATTTAGTGTGTATGTATGTTGTGTGTCTGTATGTGTTTGTGAGTGTATCTGTGAATATGTATGTTTGCCAGTGTGTGTTTGTACCTGTATGTGTGTATGTGTGCATACATGTATTAGACACAAACTGATTCTGTCTGCTTAATAGACAGCTGCTTCTATCTGCTAAGGGCAAAAACACTACATTGAGGATAAATGGTTTAGTACATACATGTTATCTTTAAAATAAGTTAAAGCAAGCACTGATTTTGGAGGGTGAAAAAAGATTATTCATTCATCCACCTAGTCATTCATTCATTAAAAACCATGAACAAAACAGACAGAGCCCCTGCAGGAAAACAGAGGGAGACAGGCATTAAGCAAACAAATATGTAATTATAATGTGTGATAATGGCTTTGATGAAACTGAAGATGCTGCTACGGTTGCATGACCCAGGAGCTCTCTTTATTTGTGTAACATGTAAGACTTGAGGGTGAGAGGGAGCCAGCAGGGAGGCACAGGACATACCCAGCACGGAGACTGTGTCATGTAAGCCTCCAATGGAAAAGAGTCTGTGTGTTAAGAGAAAGCCACGCCAGCAAAGCTAGAGGTCAAGGGGTCCTGCTATCAGTCATCTCCAGCCAGTGCCCCACCAGCTACAAGTGGGCTCCGAATGACTACCCCCGACACACAAGTGATTACGAACATCCCTCAGCTCAGTTCAAATTTGTCCCCGGGACACTTTCGTCATAGGAACTTTCAGTACAAAAACACCTCATTGCCAGATTCTGAAGCTCTGAGACCTGCCAAACCTAATGGTGGTGATTTGAAATGCAAACTTCCTTCCTCCCTCCTGCTTACCTTTGGAAAACAGTTGTCTATACAGTAATATAAAGTAGGAAATATCCTTCGGACCACAAAGCAGAGCTATAACTTCCTCTCTTAGGGAGGCTGTGATTAGCCAGGATGTTGTACACCAAGATGGGACACACATGAACCCTACTGATGAAAGTCAAGACAAGACTCCATCTGCTTGGCTCCTGACCGTTTACTCAACTAGTTAAAACAGTTTTTCACTAAAATCCAGTGGAAGCCTTCAACAGATCAGATGGTGTAGACAGGGAGAGTTGAAGTGCAAGGTCCTGTTAGGAAAGGGAGTGACACGGCGGTCCATGAGGCAAGCTGACTTGTGAAATCTCTAAAGGCAAGGACAAACCCAGAGCCCACATACTTGTGCTTTTAAAGCAGCTCCCCAGCCTAGCTCTGAACCTGGTCCCCCATGGATGGACTGTGAACAGGATGGCTCTCAATACTGACACTCTTTGGAATAACTTAGCGGGGCCCCAACACTCCAGTGTCATGTCCTCTGGCACATCCCCAAGGTGGGGCACATTTCCTATGGGCCATTCCTCAATTGGACACAGAATGAACAGAGATGCAGGCGTCTCTGGTGTCCATGAGCCTCTGTGGAAATGCTATCCCATACCTGCTCACAGTGAAGGGAGCACTGGCCGCTGGTGGGGACTGAGACCCTCCAGAAGAGCTTCAGCAACCTGGAGGCTTTTTCCAGGATCAGCTTGGCTGTGTTCATGCTGGAGAGGAACTTGCTCAGAGGTACAGAGGATGAACCCTGCAAAGGACAACAAGGCTATCATATGCTGCCTTAACAGGGATCAGCCACAAGCCAGCACAAATTCACAATCAGAAGGAGGCTTCAGACTAGGGCTCCTGTTTCAGGAACTGGGATTATATGACACTAGGGAGTTATATTAGAAAAGAATTTTGGTGGCAAGTTTGGCCCAATCAGCAACCATAATTAGTAACCACTAGTTTTAACTATTGTTACTAGACCAAGAAGAGGACCTATAGTAGCACCATTCAGTCCACCACAGAACAAATGAGACAAATGCAGCCCAGAGTCCAAATTCTTGACACATTTGCCAAGGACAGGTTATTAAGGATGGATGGTATCAGGGGCCTTGTGAAAACTCTCTCCTTCTCTGTGCTGGGGGTACAATCACAAGGGGAGAGGTATCAAAGGCAAAAGAATACCAAGAATGTGGTGGTGAGGAGGAGAGAAACAGAAAGAGGGGAAAGAGGAAAAGAAAAAGTACACACCTGTTTAAATAGCAAAATGACAAAAAGAATGAATATTATTCAAAACAACAAAGGTGTCTTGAGGCACGCACTAGCTTAAAGCCATAGACACAGGCTCTCTAGGGAGTAATGTAACAGGCTAACAGTTATTGAGAGTCCCAAAATGTTCAGAGTCATTAAACCGGGAAAGCCACTACACACGTGATCAAAATATGGTCAGAGATTCATACATAAAGATGACATATGAAATTGACATGTTCACAAACAGTGAGAGAGAGAATAGCCGATGCTCTGTCTAAGCAACTCATCAGTGGGGTGGCCACCGAAAGACAAGCACTTGAAAGGAAAAGTATTAATACCATGTAGCTGAAACATAAACGTCATATTTTTGATTATTTGATAAACTTTATGAATGTCCCAAAAGTGTATATTTATACTTGTGTGTTTATTGTGTGTGTGTGTACACACACACACACACACACACACACACACACACGTATATATAAGCAATTGTAAGTGCTGACCTATAAGTGGTATTTGAAGAGATGTTTTGTTTTTATGCTTTTCTACAATTTCTGGCTTTCAAAGCAAAGATTTTAATCAGAAAAGAACAGGAATCTTATAAATGTTAATTTATTCAATATTACTTACAGGCCTTAAGGGACTAAATATTGGTTATTTAATGTTCAGTGAACACACTACCCCTTCTTCATGAAGCCTGTCATCTGACAGAAGATAAAACACAGATGTGAGTGTTAAGTATAGTAACACGAAACAAGCACAGCCGCCCACAAAGCCGAGGCAGACAGCACAGGAACTCAACTGGCTTTAGTCAAAACCCTAGAGCAGCTGGGGCAATGATTCAGTAAATGAAGTGTCTGCTGACCGAGCATGTGAGCGGAAGTTGGATCTGGAATCATGTAAACACTGGGCAGGTATGGTGGCCATCTCTAATCCCAGCACTAAGGAGGGAGTCAGGAATGCCTGAGCCAAACTGGCCAGCTACACTAGTGGTCAGGGAGCTCTGGGTTCAATTGGGAAACTGATTAATAATGCAGAGAGCAGTAAGACATCAGACCTCCACACATACATGCACCTGCACACATGTATGTGACACCATACATACAGATACGGGTAAAGGAAAAGAAAGCCTATAAGTAGGTTACAGAAGCTATGATTCATAGAAACTCAAAGGTTTAGTACCATCTAGCACTGGTGGATCTCAGCAGTGCCTTGGAGGAATTACAAGACTGGTATCTGTCAGACATGAGTTGTGTCTGTCAGGCACATAAGTCTGTGACAACAGGCAACTTGAGATGAGTCCAGGAGGATGAAGCAGAAAGAAGAGGGAAGTAGAGGATGGGGAATGCCAAGCCAGAGGAGTCAAGAGAATCAGGCTGAAGACAGGTAATATGTAAAGAGGGATCACGGTGTGGCCCTGCCTTGTCAGAGTGGAGTGTGTCAGGGAAGTAACTGATGATGGGCAGACTGACTGAAGCGATCCCAGCAGACAGAAGCCCTCAGAGTCGCTGCCCAGAGAGAAGTGAAGTCAGGTGGCCATCACTGTCACAACAGAGGATATTGCAGACTGAGAACAGCCAGCTTTCAGCATCTCTACAATGGAGTGATAGTACTTCCTTCTCAGGGAAGGTCTGAGGGAAAAACATATACAAAAACTCCTCAGGAGGAAGATGACCTTGAGCTGAATGTAGAACATCTCTCAAAATCACATTCATCACAAAGTAGCATAGAAATTACATACGGCACAGCCAGATGCGGTACTGTACAGCCTGGTTGGGTTCAGAACAGTGTATGAAGGTCAGGACTTCTAACTGGCTGAAGGAAGCCCGGAACCAAGCAGACAGGTCTGCCCCAGGTGTTGTATAAGTGGGTGGGTAGAATGACCAAGTACAAGAGGGCAGAGGGACAAAGAGTGCTAAGACACTGGAGAGAAATGAGAAGTCACACAGCAGTACAGCATGTCATTGAGCAGTAGCCATGGAAACCCAGGGAGAACCTCAACAAGCTGTCCATGGATCACCAACAAACTGCCACACCACCTTCAGGCTTTCCTATGCAACACTTCTCAACTCCTCCCGTTTAGGGCCTTCCTGAAGGCCAGGGCACTGCATACCTTGCAGAGAATTTGGCCAACCCCTCTGCCTACTGAGCCAGGAGGAAGCATCTCCCTCCCTGAGTCTGGCACTCAGGTTACCTTTGGTCCCAGCTTCTGACTTGTGGGGCTCAGAGCCTCTTGGGTTTGAACATCCATCTTGGCAAGCAGTGTCTGGCCCCAGCTGATCTGCTTATAGAGGGCATCATAGTCCTCAATCAGGCCCAGCATATGGTGGCCACTCTTGCTGGCCCACACGTGATGGCCAGCAACCAGGCAGGGCGTGCAAGAGGGGCTAGTGGCAGAACTGGTACTGTCGCAGGAGAGGGAGTCAACATCAGTTCCTGAGAGCAGAGGAGTCTCAGAAGCTACAAAAGGAGAAGCAAAATGTTAGGTCTTCTTGGGGTGACACTTGTGTTCACAGAGTCATGTTAAGAGAGCATAGCAACAGAGGGGACTGGCTCTGTGCCTCCAGCCATGTGTTACCCCATGCTGGGCAGAGAATCAAGTCAATTTAACCAATGTTTATTGAACACTTACTCTGTAGTAGACCCTAGACTGCCAAGATGAGCCTTGCTGTCACCTGCAAGCCAATAGCTCAGGGTCTAATGAGGCTGCAGGAAATATAGTGAGACAGTGAGAGTCAGCCAGAGCTCAAGGGAGAACAACAGTCTGAGCAAGGAGAGATGAATCAAGGAGGCTTCCTGGAAGATAGACACAAGCTGGACTCGTCAGGAAGTCATATGCAGATAGAGAATGCTGTTACATTTTAAGTTGGTTGATTCTAACTGGGGTGGCTGGAAAGGTATTTTATAGACAGGTCTGCATCCTTGAGTCCTCAGGAAGTAGGAGGGTCTCGATTGGTGAAAATGTGGAGATGTGAGCATTTGAAAGCACAGTCTAGAGGTGATGGCACATCTGTGTGGCCACCCACTGCAGAGGGATGAGACTGGACAACACCGCTGAGGCTGGATTCCAGGGTCCTTGCAATGCATACTATGGTGGTTTCAGTTTAACAATTTAAGTTTAACGATTTCTATCCTCTGAAGTTGTGCTTGGTTAACACCTGGGATGGATTCCAGTGGTTTAGAGATTATCTTCTAAAGATACAAATCTAAGTCCCAAACCATGGCCAAGCCGCCAAGGATGCCAGGGACATCCTTTCGGTCTATTTTAAAAGCCCTAATATTATACCCAACACTAATGCAGTTACCCAGTTTGTACCTGATTTAGGTGCCATTGCCTGGGTGGATTCAAATAGATCAAATGAATTATCACTGGCCTCGGGACATTTGCTGCCATCTATAAAAAACAAAGCGAGAGAGGAAAATTTGAGCTTTACGATCACCAGCACTAGGAAAGGATGGAATGAGAGTCCAGGAGAGGGGCTCTCATGCATCCATCCACATCCGGAACTCGACACTCACTCACTCACTCACTCACTCACTCACTCACTCACTCACTCACACATCCCCTGCACAGCAGCCCCGTAGTCAGTTCTGCGTACATTCAATTCACTCCCTGCCCGGTACCCTGTGCAGACACCAGGAAACAGAGTTGTTGAGCCCAGAGCCCTCTGTCAATACAGTAAACAGTTAACTTCATCTCAGGGTCAGGGAGAAGGGAGGGCAGAACAGAGATGGGGTGCTCAGGTGAGGAGGCTGGTCCCAAAGTGGCACCCCAAGAGCTAACTTCTGAGTTATCTGTTAAGACTTTTTTAGTGCCACATGGGAAGGAGGGAAAGAAATGGCAAGCAGAGTACAGGGAAGGTACAAGGACCCAGGAATGAGTCATCATTCAGGGAGAAGTCACAGTTCCTGTGGTGAGGCCTGGAAACAGGGCAGGACATTGCAGGGCTTGTACATGTAGCTAAGTGACCACTCAAGGGGGGCGACGTCAGGCCAAGGTCTGAGTTATGTACAGGACGAGTTAGTGCGGAAACTGTCACAGTAACCTGAACATGAGAGGAAAGTGTCCTGCAAAAGGACTTGGGGGTAATGCATCTGAAACACTTTACCAGGAGTCCATGTGATGCTACGTAACAAGGAAGCACTCTCCCACTTGAGAAGCTACTGAACTCTTTAGAGTGGAGTGGGCAGAACAGTGCTGTAATTTGTTTGTTAAAGGAGGAGAGCAAGGCACAGAGATAACCCAGTATGCCAATAGTGGAACTGAATAAGTTGTCACATGCCAGTGTTTTCCACCCATGTCCCATTCGGAGTGTGGAGCAACGGTGCTCCAGCAAAGATGTTTTCATAATACCACATTTCCTGAGCCATGGAGACTCTTCCAGTGGGTTTATCCTAACAATGGCGCATAGCAGCAAAAGCCATGCTACCACTTTTCAAAAACTAAAACTCCAAATTAACAGGGAAATGGTCAGGTGACAGACAAACACGATCCATTCAGTAGAAAGCCCATGTGTGAACAGAGGACCGTCATGATCTCTTGCTGGTTTGTTCCAGTCCTTGTTGGGTGTGTAGCAAGGATAGTTTGTCCTCTGCTCTCCCCAGATATTTCCAGACCTATACAAGTCCACAGCAAATTCAAAATAGACCCATCTGTTTGGAGGAGGCTTCCTAGGCCATACAAGATGTTAAATGGCAGAGTAAAAAGTCTGGGTTCTTATTTAAGGGCAATAAGAGACCCGGTGTGGCGGTAACAGTTTGAATCCCAGTGCTGGGAGACAGAGGCAGGCGGATCTCTGATTTAGAGGCCAGCCTAGTCTACAGGGTGAGTTTCAAAACAGCCAATGCTATACAAAGAAACAATCAAAAAACTGTGACTATAAAACTGTGTAGCGATGAGAGCTTAGAGCAGACAGAAGCTCACACGTTATAACCCTGTACAGCTGCACTTCCACACGGTGAAAAGGGGCAAGTTCACTACTGTTTGTCCAGCTAAAGAGACCACTCAGTGACAGACAGGGCCTGGAGAGCCAAAGTGAGGGCTCCTTTCTGGGCCTCTCCTGACCCCCATGATCGCTGCTTCTCCAGCTCGCTCTTCAGTGTGTTGTTAGTGTGAATGCTCCTTTCTAACTGGTCTCGGTGAACCTGCATCTCTGTCACGAAGCCATGCGGGCTGCTGATGCCCCTTCCAGCCTTCTTCACAAGCCTCACCTCTGGCCTATGCAGACATATGTAAAAGGAAGCCTTGACATCTCAAAAGACCATCGAAGGGACTCAAGGGCATTTCTACCCACTACCACCATCTAGCCCCATCCTAAGAACTACATACCATTTAAAAAAAAAAAAACAACTCGACTTTTAAAACAAAAATATTGGCTGACTTAATTGCTGCTATTCCACAGGCTAAGTAAGAGCTGGAAATTAATTTCACTTCTGGCCATAAAAGCCTAGCAAATTGCACACCAAACCCCGAAATTATGTCTAGTAGTAATAAAATCTATTTGGACCAGAATTATAGAATGAAAGGGGATGATTTTAAGGGCTACAGTATATTAAAAAGGCAGGCACAATAGCAAGAATAAGAGAAGCAACTTGAGAAGAAGCAAAAGCTGTGAGATGACCCTTTCTAGATAAACTTTCAATAGGGAGAAACCATCTGGAAAATTAGTTTAGAAAGCCCCCCACTGTGCCTCAGAATTGGATCTCAAACATTAGAGCCTAGCGTGGAGGTGCTCGGATCTCCATTCTCTGGGGCAGACGGAACCAAGGCTAACACGCACCTCAGAGCAATGTCTAGCATGTGGTGGCATTCTGGAAATCGCTGCTGAATGAATGAAGGGAAAACTATGACAAAAGCTATTTCTTGGATGCCTACTAAGTGCCAAGAATGTGGCTAGGATGTTTTAATAACTATCCTTGTTTAGCTTTCACAGTGACACATAGTAGGCCTTACAAATCTGCTTATAGAGGAAGTAACTGATCCAGTGACTGGTAAAGTAAGAACAAGCTGAGATGAAGGGAGCAAAGAGTCCAGACTTCAGCTTGGAGAAAAGCCAAAAATGGTGATATATACCTGTACGGCTAAGGCAGGAGAACTTTGAGTTTAAGGCTTGTCTGTGCTTTATAGCAAGACCCTGCCTCCAAAACAAAGAGTGGGCCAAAGAGCTTGTTTCTAAATACACCTGGTCTCCTTATGAGCCTTGGTAGCTTAGGGTTTAATGGTAGTATAGGAGAACGTAAGAGCCATGGATTCCCATGCCCATTGCTGAGCTGCTCGGGTGAGCTCATAGCCGTGCGATGCTTCAGGCCTTGCCCTGAGCACACAGTACCTTGCTGCAGCTTCTGATGCTCCTCGGCCAGCTTCTCATACACCTTAAGCTCCATTTGGAGGGTCTGAAGCAGGCTGTCCTTCTGTGAGAGTAGCTGCTGTCTTGACTTCGCCTCTTCCTGCACCCTGAAAGGATCCGGGCATGGAAACAGAGGTTAATTCTCTCCCAAGGAGGCTTATCCAGTTCCCACAGGACAGGCCCAGGCCTTCTCAGGCAGAGAGTGTGGACAAAATGTGCTGGGACATGCATGGTTAAGAGTTCCATAACAGCCCCCAATTTCCAGGGGTACGAAGCCTCACATTTAATGCACCTTTCCGGTAAACTTCATGGACATTCTAAAGCAATGTGCCCTCCAATTCCCAGCAGACACCCTAAGAATGGAACCAAAAAGGCTGTCTCTTTCTAGAGGTTCAGAGATAGGAACGAGTCAGGACCTCTGCCCAAGGTTGTGTGACAGCACACTTAGGCAGGGAAGATGGGGGTGGCTGCTCAGACAGAAGAGGAAGTCCTGTGTGTTGACAGATGGATAAAGATAGAGTCTAAGAGGGAGACTGAACAGATTCACGTCTTCTCAGCTCGCTGAAAGTCTCCCAGTGACTTATACCATTTGGAGCAAAACTGGAGTCTTCCCAGGAGGGGGCCCAGCAGGACTGAGCAGGCACCCTCCTCTCTGCCCTGGCTCCTCTGGTAGCTAGGTTCAGCACCCTCTCTGATGCACCACAGCAACTTTGTCGTAGGGCCTGTGTGCCTTCTGACAAACATGCCTATCTCTAGATTGTTTCAGCTTTTACACACTCACTATGTATTCAAAAGGCATCTTTGCAGACCCCACCCTAGACCACCATAGGAGAAAACACCATCCAGCCCCCATCATTCTCCTCCCTTAGAGGACCAGTCACACTTTTATGATCACATCCCCAGGCCACCAGACAGCGGGCTCATGCCTACCTGCATAGCTCCTGGCGGCTGCTGCAGACCTCCTGAGTCAGCTCCTGGTTGTGTCTCTCCTTTTCACTGATGTCTCTCCGTAACCTCTCATTTTCTTCCTGGACACCGGTGTACTCTAGCTGAAGGTGCTCAAGGCTCTCGGCTTTCCTAGCCAGGGACTCACGCAATTTTTCATTCTCTTTCTGTATCTCTACAAATACCAAAATGAAAAGCGACACCATTTGTTTTTTCCAACCTTATTACACTGGTACAGCGCTTCAGCTCAAGCACTGCAAAAATACAGAAAAGAGTGAGATTTAATCTGGCATTGATGGTTCTGGCATGCCAATTATCTCATGCATTTTAGGCAGATAAATCTGTCAACATCAAGGCTGCAGATTAAACATCACTGAAATGAAAGGGGCCTGTTTAACTTTCTGGTACATAATGGGCCTTGAAAACAGCGTTACTCTCTCCTTAGAGAGTATACACAGTGGGTAGTGCAATAGGCGGGAAGCCAGGTGTCAATGGGTGTAGACTGCTGCAAGCTTCCGGTAGAGAGGCCCCCACAGGAGGCCATGGGCTCTGCAGAGGAACAAAATAATCCTAGAGGCCCAGGAAACAATAAGGACTAGAGCTGGAAGAAAGAGGTGGCATGACTGATTTCTAGTGTGGCTTCTCCACTTGCTGACAGTGACCCTACTTACTCAAGTGATGCTCCTTATTCTTTGATGCCCCTGGGCAAGGGCATCAAAGGGTACTCTCTGTACAGGAGTATTAGCCCAGACCTTGAGAGCAGAAGGAGTGGTAATGCTGGAGGTCACAATACTAACTGTACAGGCACTACTGTAAGCCGTCACATGTCTCAATGTCCTGCATCTTGATAGCATACTGCCAAGGCAGGTACTGTGAATTTCCCCATCTTCCAAATGAGAAACAAAGGAATGGCAGGGTTAAGGCTTCCCTTTGGTCATACAGATGGAAGGGGCACAGTCTAGATGTGGATCTACTCTTAATCATCATTCAAATATTGCCATGCAACCTGGGGTTCCTGTTGGTCCACATGACCTCAGCACAGCTACATAATTCCTGACTGGTCCAATCTCCTCACCTCTAACCTGGCCCTTGTCTGCTAGCCTCCTCTGATCCTGAGTCACAACACTAACTGTACAGACACTACAGTAAGCCACCACATGTCTCTATGTCCTGCATCTTTGAGGACCAGGGTCTCTGAACTGAGGGCCTGCAGCTTTCTAGCATAGCTTTATCATAGCAGCCTCAATCATGCTTGCTATAGCTTTACCCATCTCATCTACCAGACTACAGTCTTCTGATTCACAATACAAAGGTTCATTTACTTATCTATCAAATTTCCCTGTAGATCAGGATAGAAAATGGTTGCTCAATGAAAGAATGAATGAATGAATGAATGAATGAATGAATGAATGAATGAATAAAGCCCCAATTTTGACTCTTAAGGCAAAATCAGTATCCATATCCCCTAGGACTATGGGATAAACTGACCCACATTCCAGCTCTAGCACCGTTGGCTCAGAGATCGTGGTAGGTCAATTGCTTAGGCTGTGAAATCTTACCAGAAACAGGGCTAATAATGTCTCACTGTTGAGTCATTCTAAGTATGAGTGATAAGTAAAAGCTCTCTGGTAACTAAGCTCCAAAAGAAGGAATTAAGAGAAGGGTCTTTATAAGGAATGCTGGATAAACTTTAGTGATAGGAGAAAAATCTCAGGTTCGGATTTGGCAGTATTAAATTTCCAATGCTTCTCTTCCGCAATGATGATGGGACAAGAAAATACAATAACGTACTGAGACCCTGGTAGTAGAAACACTGTGCTGGGGGCTTTCTACCATACCTGTCACAACAGTTAGGTAAAGCATTCCTTAACCTTTCTGTACCCTTGTTTCTCAGCTATAAAACAGGGATGTTCTATGTGACTGATGTAGAGTTAAAGGGAGAAAGCTATCAGAACCACCCTATTGGAAGATGTCAGCTCTGGCAATTCTTTGAAACAAGGGCTTTGGGGCTCAGGCTGCTGGTGGCCTCTGATTCCTTACCTTTGGTCCCTTTCTCGAGCATCATACTGAGGGCCTCATTCTGCTTCCTCAGGAAATGTATTTCTGATGTCAGAGAGCTGTGCAGTTCTAAGCCATAAGCGGAAACATTTGTGGAACCTATAAGAACACACATGAACAGTGATTTATTGACACCCTCCAGGGTAGGATGAATGAATCTTCCAAGAAAATACATTTAAACAAAGAAAAAAATACAGCATGCACTGAAGACCATCTCTGTGAACCGCGTAGCATACAGCCAAAGCCTAAAGGGCAAGGACAGTGACCTTATCTTATGGGGAGGCAAAAGGAGGCCTCCAACTTCAACTGCCCCCCAAATAAACAAAGCTGAACCAAAGAGCAAGAGGTGACAGTGGCAACCATCATAGCCAACTGCCTCCGAGGCCTTTGACCTGGTCTCTGAGGCAATTCAGTCTGATTGTCTCCCTGGTCTTTCTTACTCACTCCCTGTCGAAGAATATGACACACTCCAATCCTTGACCCAGGCTTGTGGAGCTGTCCTAAACTCCTCTCTGTCGTCCTGTCCAAGCAAGCAGTCACAGTTGCTGACTTCTCCTGAGAATGCCTACGGCAGACTCTCACCTGTCATCTAGGCCTTCCATCTTGCCTGGCTTCGTTTCCCTGCTGTTTTACCAATAAGGCTATCTCCAGCACAAGCCTTTCATGGTGCCCTTCCACTGCAAAAGATGACCAAATGAAACAAAAGATCTAACTTTTTAGTCCGGAACTCAAGACCCTCCATGGTTCTGCTCCAGTGCCACAGTGTATTCTGTTCACTCTGCATTCAGACCCCAGTGCCCAGAACATGCAGGTAACCAGAAGACTTTGGGCTCTCCATATCCCTTTCCCCTCCTAACTATTAATCTTTTCAACTCCTGGCTTAATCTGCCTTTCCTGAGCTTACACTGTAGAGAATGCAGTCTAGAATTAGACAGATGGGAGGCTACATCCTTGTCACCAAGCTGCTGTCTATCTGTTGAAAATTTACTGCTTTACAGCAGTCAGCCTAGATGATGCCTCTTGCTGGGAACCTCCTTGGCCTCGCCACATCAGGACTCCTCTCTGCACAGCTTTCTTGTCTGCACCATCATGGTGTTCTAGTCACAGCTGCCCTCCAAGCACCTTCGGTGTGCCCAGTGTCTGCATGTGGCATTGAGATGCTTCCTCCTGGTTTCTCTACTGACTCACTTTACTTACTACACCAACATGCCAGAGACCACTGTGTTCCCAGCTTTCAGAATAGCACGATCAGAGGCCTCTGGCAACCAATGAGACCTAAGTGAAGTCTGCTGAGGGCTCCAAAGATTCTCCACTAGAGAAGAGAGAAGCCTCAGGCTCTTCCTTCCCATGCTTTGGACACTGTACTGGGCAGATGGGATAGTGAAACCAGTCACCATCAGGCCATCCCTGCCTCAGAGTTATCTGTCTCTGGGGTTCTCGCAACCAGTGCAAGGATAAACACCTCACTGCTTCATTTCCTTCCCACATTTCCTTTCAGCTGCCTGCACCTGTATGCAAACAGGTGCCTGTGGTGTCCACAGTCCCTCTAAGAGAGGTACAGTTAGCTCTCCTAGAAATGTTCTTCCTACTCTTCAGAACGCCTTTCTTTCTCTAGCAAGTGAGTCATGCAAAATGAAGTCAGAAAAATCTTTATTCACAAATATCTCTTCATACCATCTCCCCCTACTCATCCCAATGAACTTGGGGATCATTTCAGAGTCCCTGGCCTATCTCCTGCTTCTTAACAACTGCAAGGCATGAGGCAAGTTGCATAACCCCTCAGTCTTGGTTAGGAACATAAAAGTCTCTATGCTTTCATTCTACGGCTATCATCTGTGTTAGTATCTAGGGGAATGGTGAATGAGGCCATAAGAGAACCAAAGACTGATCAGACTAAGCAGCAGAAATCACAATATCTACACTAATCAACGTCAGGGGAGCTATAAATAAATAAATAAATAAATAAATAAATAAATAAATAGCCATAGAATAGCCCTGATTCATCAAACATAACTAGGTCCAATTGACATAGTGAGGACCACCTCTGGAATGTTGGGAAACCAGACTTTCCTTTGAGCAACACCTCTGCAGTGAGCCCAGACAAGTGACAGTACACTGGAAGTGCTAAGGAAGGAGATAACATTGTGTGTGTGTGTGTGTGTGGTTTTGTCCATATGGAGTCCTGCCTCTTTCAGATCTACATCCAAAATGAACATTTTACTTTTAGGGGGAGGCACAACTGCTTTTATTTTTGTCTTTCTAGAGACTGTAACAACATGGTGAGAACAGCATGTCTTCCCATGCACATAAATACTTTATGAATGTCTTTTTGTAAACTTCCCTGTCAGAGCAAATTACTTTCCAGAGCAATTCGGGCTCCCTTGTACCCAGTGGTCATTTGAACACCCAAATAATTCTATAATTAGATTTGCTGGGGAAAATGTAAGAGAATGAATCTATCTCAGGCATTACCAAGAGTGGACATGAAAGGCCTAGGCCCGTTATTTGTTATTTCTTTCTCATGTTTGGCATAACTAGTAACTTGGATTAATTAGATTCCCTAGAGATGAGCAAGAAGGATGATGGATACAGGGACGAGTGGGAAGCTTCCTGAAAATGGTAGAAGAACCTGGAGAACTCACAGAGCTCCTGAAAGCTGCCTTATGTGTGGACTGGAGAGCAATGGGAAGTGGACCAGTGTCCAAATCCTGGGTCTCACCAATGAGTGCTGCCTTTCTAGACCTCAGTGACACATTGGGAGTTAAACTGGCCATGCTCTATGAAATAGCAAAATAAAACAGTGATAAAAGCAACTGTTTATTGAGTGAGCACTGAGCAAGGCTCTGTTCATGATACTGCCTCATTTAATACTCTGTGTCTCAAAACAACTAGGACTGGACTGGTCAAAGTCAGAACCAATCAACAGAAGCGCTACATCCACACCCAGGTCAACCCAACCAACTTGACACAACAAAAGTGAGGAGGAGAGAAGGGAGAGCACGGTTAAAAAGCACACAGTGGAACTGATTGCTTCTAAACTTTGTGAATGAATGTCTGACAGATATTCAGTTTTCAAGGAAGACCATTCACTTCAGAGCAAACTGCTGTATGGGAATATTGTTTGCCACTTTTGATATAAAGATTTGCCAGACTGCTAAATGCTGACAATTTTTGGTCCATTATTGATGAAAAGGTAAACTATGGTTCTATTCTCTTTTAGAATCCCTATTTATACCTCTACAGTGAGGGCCCAGCTACAGCTTAGGACCCCAGAGGCTGGCAGACCTCTCCAACCCACCCGGTCCACAGAGAGCCTCTTTAGACAAACACACCACAGAGCAGCACCTACCCGACCCAACTCTTACCCTGGGAATGGCCCCTCCTCACCTTGGTCAGCCTCAGACCCCTGGCGTTCCAGCTGTTTCCGGAGCTTCTCATTTGTTTTAATAGATTCTTCCAAATGCTTTCTCAAAGTTCGAATTTCCTGTATGTGTTCCATTAGTAAGTCTGTAGGAAGGAAGAACATCTTAAATTTAAAGTATGAAGCCCCCAACAAATTGAATAATTTATAGATTATGCAGAGATGTTGAAATTTCAACACTATTGGATCTATCGAGATAGTCAGCAGCTGGCAATTCTTTTCCAAGCTTGGGGGAGGCCAAGCTATCTCGCACAGCCCATCGCCACATCTCCGTAATGGCTCTCTGCAGCCCTCCACAAGGAAGCCACTTTACATCACGCGCAAAAATTATACGCCATACAATTTTAATGCTAACTGTAATGTAGTCTTTTATTCTTTTCAATATCAAATATTAATTTAAAATCTTCCTTATGGTAAAACTAACAGATCACTTTCAAGTCGGCCTGAATTGCCTGAGAGCTGATTAAACTACCTTCATAATGAATATAGATATTTTTCAAGACTAGTTTTTTTCCTTTTTGGGGGAGGTCCAAGGAATATGTTATCCATTTATCTATCACTCATTAATTTCAAGTCTTAAAAATATGCCAGGGAGAAAGGTAATACAAAGTGTGTTTTTTACATCACCTGCTGTGTGCATATAAATGCAGATGACCTTCTGGGGCAATTTATATCTTTAGGTTTAGGAACGTTCTCCAATGTCTTTTCCCAAATTGCTCTGCTTTCAGGACTATTTAAGGAGCTCATGTGAAATGCTCACAGGCATTTGCCAGAATGTATGAAAATACGCATCAGAGCTTTACTCCACGTAACAGGAAACTGTAACACCTCAAATTATTTGTTGAACCGAGGTCCATTCGCTATGAAGAGGAATTACGCAGCTATTAGATTATGTTATGAAAACTATAAATACCATGGAAAATGTATTATTATGTTAAATTTCAAAATCTATGAAATTGGTTACAACATAATCGCAGCTCTCTATGTAAGAACATAAGGACAGCAAAAGCAAACATACCAGAGAAGCAAACACAATGGGCTATGAATTGCAGTAACGTCAGAGTGATAGATTTCAGGTTTCTCAAAACCTCATTAGACATTTAAACATATCACGTAATATACACAAACTTAATTTTTCCAAATTTCCAAGAAGAACATGCATCAATTTTTTACCCTCTGTTCCTCTCACTTCAGCAGAGAAAAATAAGGCAACAGTTTCAGTCTAGAGGTGGATTTCCAGAGTCAGGGTTTAAAACATAATCACATTAAGTATCCAGAGGCAAAACTAATGTCTTTAATTCATCAATTAGGGTACACTCAGTATGTCTTAGTAATGTTTGTTTTAAAACATTATACTAATGTTATGACCCAGTTTTAATTCCTCCAAAATGGCTTTCATTTAAAAGTAGCACAATGTTACAGATCTTTTCCTAATTAAATAGTAATTTTGCCATGAATTTGAATGTTTATGAGATGACTTAATTCCCAGTCTTTCCGCTATCTCCTATTAATGCCAGAAGTGTGGCAAGTCATTTGGTGGAACGCCTGCCTCCCACAGCAGCTCGGAGGGGAAGGCTGTCTGGCACACTCGTGCCGTACCCAGCACTGGCCCTCCCAGCCCAGCCTGGAGGCCCCGGCCAACCTTCTTCCAGAAGCCCTTCAGCCCAGAGTCCACCTTGCTGGTTTACTTGACTCACACAGTGCAGGTTGTGGGGCGATGTCGTTGCAAACAAGCCATCTGACACTGAGTCTTTGGCTGGGAGTGAGAATTATCACAGAGCTGGAGGACACACTCCCAGTGGAATTAGATACTATGTATTAATTATGCAGCCATCCTGAGAAGAAAGAAACACTATACTGGCCTTTCCAAAATGGGAGATATGGTAATAGTAAACTCTTCCCTAAGTGTTAACTCAGAAAAACTATAAATCTTGTAAAAAGCTACCAGACACAAGAATGAAAGAATAGGAAAAAAAAATGTGTGTCTTCTGCCAGGTAGTTCCAATTTGGAGAATCTATATTAAGAAAATGTCATCAAATAAGAGCAAGGCTTTGTGTTTAAGAGCCCCCCCCCCAACTGTTTACAATTGTGAATTTCTAGAAATGACTTAAATGCTGAGCACTAGGAACAGAAGGAAAACGACAGTTCAGCCATTCAAAGGACTGTTCTACAGTCATTAGAAATGACATTATGTAACAATATGTCAGAAAGTCTATGATAAAATGTTAAGTGAGCAAAGAATAAAGATGCTAAATTATCTCTATGAAGATTACAAACATGACAAAAGGAAAAATGGATGCAAAGACAAGAAGGCCGAAGAGAAACAAACCAACCAAAGGAAAGAGTGGATGTATTTGGACGGCTCTAGAGAGCGGGGTTCCTACTCAGGAACAGAGCTGGGAATGTGCATGAGCAGCCCAGGGAGCTCCGCACATCCCACACAGACAATCCAGGAGACAGGCCTGGACCCCAAGGAAACTTGGAAAAATTAAACTTTTATCTATTATCTATTTTATCTTATATATATTACCATTTTAAAAACAAAATACAGTGAGAGGCAGAAGAGAGCTCTGCCCCAGGACACATAGAAAACGAGAGATCACATTCCCTCTGAATGACACAGCACCTCTGTCATAATGACTTCCATATTCCAGCACTCAACCATACTCGTGGCAAGGTGTACCCATGTGACCAGGCCTCATACTGCAGTCTCAGTATTTGGAAGGGGACTGAGTGTCACAGTGGACTAGTGTAAAAGGAGGGAAATGATTTATGGTCCAACCTAAAGTAGATGAAGGCAGAATCCACAACCAGAAGTAACAGAGAAATCGAGTGCTCACAAATTGATAAAAATCTGAGGGATTGCCCCAGAACTCCCAGGAAATGAGGTCCACGTAACTGGCTACTGGAAGATCTGGCTGATCCCTGAGTTCTATCGAGAATGTACATGCCATATTCTAGGTATGTCTAAGAGGTGGGACATGAGTGTTCAGAGGAGTCTCAGAACACACCCTGGGCTAAAGACTTGACTCTAATCTCACTAATACACTGGTGGAACATCTCCATTCAAAAGAAATCTAGCTGTGTAAACCAAAAGCTTCAAATAGTTCTGTAAGCAATGGTTTATGTAATTTAAGCTCAACACGATTTATTTTTAAAATAGCAAAAAATGCTAGTGTCCAGTTTATGCTACAGAATCCACTGTAGAGCCTTAGAAAAATATGTCCTGGAGTAAACAGGAGATCAGAGACCATCAAGAGATGTCCAGAGTCTACACATATCAAAGACCTAAAACCATGGACTTTGGTCCAAACCCATTACGTTCTTGTAAATGCAACTCGTGTGGATCATGCCCATCACCTGTAGCCACTTTGTGCTTCATAGCAGAGCTGCACAAAAGCAGGAGGACACACCCTTGCAGGAGAGCTGTGGGAATGCAGGAGGACACACCCTTGCAGGAGAGCTGGGGTTTCATGAAGCCCAGGCCTCAAACTGATGCTCACCTACTTAGCAGAGGATTAAACTCCCACTCTCCCTTCCTCCACTTTTCTTTTCTTTTTTTAAAAAGATTTATTTATTTATTATATGTGAGTATACTGTAGCTGTCTTGCAGGAGGACACACCCTTGCAGGAGAGCTGGGGTTTCATGAAGCCCAGGCCTCAAACTGATGCTCACCTACTTAGCAGAGGATTAAACTCCCACTCTCCCTTCCTCCACTTTTCTTTTCTTTTTTTAAAAAGATTTATTTATTTATTATATGTGAGTATACTGTAGCTGAATGCAGGAGGACACACCCTTGCAGGAGAGCTGTGGGAATGCAGGAGGACACACCTTGCAGGAGAGCTGCAGGAATGCAGAAGGACACACCTTGCACAGCTACAGATATTCACTATTTAACCCTTTGGTGGGAAAATTTGCTTAGCACATCTGCTCTGTGTCTATGATCCTTTGAATGTTTGAGATATGTGGAATGACAATCACTAAGTCCAACTTCCTGTGCAAACAGAAGAAGCTGACATGCTCAGGGAAGCACAGCCAGAAGCAGAGCACGGCAGAACATGTGTGTCTCTGGAAGTCCTGCGTTCAAGACCTCAGCACAGACATGATGCTATCAGGGGGTGGAGGCAGTGGAGGAAATTAGATCAGAAGGATACCTATGAATAAAATTAATGTCCTTGTGGCATAAACCACAAGGAGTTCCCCTGACCTTTCTTCCTTTATTCCAGGATTCAAGTGGGAAGAGGATTCTCACTAGAACTCAACTACACTGCCTATAAGGCACCAGAATTGTGAGGAATGATTTGTGCTGCCTGCAATCCCCAGGATTTATCTGCAGCAGCTTGAGTAAACCCTAACAAAGGGCCTGACTCTACAGGCAATAGTCACACCTTACGTGACATGTTTCTGGATGTGTAGAAACCAAAGAAGGCAACTAACTCCAGGTATCCACCCCAGGACTTTCAGCCCAGCCTGTGAGAAGAAAGAGCAGAATGGGAAACCATACAAGTCAGCATTTAAAAAGTGATCACGGCTTCCCGCTGCCACCCACACTTCTCACACCATAGGTCCTTCTAGTGATAAACCACTCTCCACAAGGAGCTCTGGCCCTCAGGGCTTCTCCCTTCATTGGCAAGACAGCCGGTTCTGCCTCTGGTGCTTAGTGACGTGTCGCTTACCTTGAGGAAAATGGCTCGCCATTGCTGGGTACTTCTCAGTCTCGCTATCTGGCTTTGGGTCTCTGGACAGGAAGGATTTCTCAGACATTTCATCATCTGACAGAGCATGAGAGGCAGAAGGCTCAGGAGATTCAGGCAGGAGATGTTGGTAGGGTAAGCTGTCTTCCTCAGTCCTTAACATTCAAGATTGAAAGACAAGTCATTTCCAACTGCAACCTGCTGAGATCATCTAGTGTAGACTATTTATAAATTTATATACAAATATATATGTAACAATTATAAGAGTAAGAGGCCATGAATGTGAGAAGGAAGAGAACATGGGGGGAATTAAAGGGAAGAAACTATGATATAAATAGAGTACACATATGATATTACCAAAAAATTAATAAAAAGAAATTAATTTTTGAAATTTAAAAATGAAACGTCATTTCTCACATTCTGATCCTAAGCTTGACCTCATATTTGAATACTTAGGGTTATTTCTCTTTTGTGACTGGCCATCCAAGCCACATCAGCCAGCCTGTTTGTTTCTTTACAACATTAAGCGGTAACATTCTGAAAACAGAATGGGCTTGAGTCAGGGCGCCCATCGAGTGCTACTCCATCCCAGGGCTGCTCTCTCGGATCTGGGTCTTGTTCCTGACAAACACACTCTGAGGAAGAAAGCATGACTGCCCTTGACAACCGAGGCAACCACGGCTCATCATGAGCCGGGGGGCTATCTCAGCTCATAAGTGGTACCTCTCAGATCTGACCTACGCCTACCTGACCCCACAGACTCAGGAGGGTGTGAGACTCCATCCAACTCTATTAGATGGTCTTGGCCTTAAAAAAATCTGAAAGTTTTCATGATCCCCCTGCAGACTTCCATATCATGATTCTGGCAATCATTTGGTTAGTAAGCTGTATTGGCAAGGACTGGGTAAGCCACTAGGAAAACCCACCTGAACACTGTGAAGAGCCCGTGTGAATCTCCACTGGAGATAAGCTCCTTAAGTTCTTTGCACTGTTCCCTTTCCCTATTACTTCTTGTCAGTGGCCGGTCTCATTATTCATGCACTTAGACAAGAGCAAAAGACTCGGAAGCTGCAGTGCATCCATTAACAGGTAAACAGGAGTGCAGCTGCGCCCAGACAGTGTGCTGGGTGCTGGGCATGCTGCTGCCTTGCAAATGTAGAGGAGGGCCAAGGGTACCCACTCCATTAGCTCAGGAATGACCTGAGTGCTGAGTCTACAGCTGAAAATGGTGGAGCACAAGGGGAAAAAGAGCTGCCAGAGATGGCAAGGAGAGACACCTGGCTGAAGAGGGCAGAAAGAGGTCCCTGCCTTTCTTCCACTGGTTTCACTCTTCCTTCCCTAACCTCAGAGACCCCCATTAGTCCTGTAGAAGAGTGTTGGGCTGAGAATTCCTAACACAGCTTCTGTGGACCACTCAGTGGGCCCAGTCTGCCCCTCCAGTCATGTCTCTGTCACAGACATAATCCAGGGAGGTCCCAACACTGCTGGCTTGATTTTTCAGATGCCATGGTGGGACCAGTGCCACTCAATGAAGCATGCCTTTCCATCTCCACAGCTGCCAGTAGGATGTAAAATAAAAATGGATCCATAGGTTGAACTAGGAGGGACCTTTGGTGATACTGCAGAGGGAAGAGTGTTTCTTTTATGACTAGAGAAGCCTTGATAGGGACACCCCCCTGCCTGCTTTCTGTAATGATGCTGGTGGCCTCTGTGATGCCAATGACATCTGTGCTTCTGCATCCCAGACTATCCATGTCTTCGTCCCACTCCACGGACCCCCAATGGCCACACACATGAAGGAAGGTGCTCCACAGCATGCGGATGGAGCATCACAATGTTCGGACGGAAGGAGGCCAGTCCTCAGCACAGCCAGCAGGCCAAAAGAAAGCATACAATCCATGTTTCATGTTATTCTTAAAAGGCAGCACAGAAAAACTAGTGCCAGAGCAAGAAAGACTTGAGTTCTAGTCCTAGATCTGCCACTCAATTGCTGGTGTGTAGCTCTGATCCGCAGGCTCCTCATCCTGAACAGCAAATGGAAATGCTTGCCTTGTGGTGTGAGAAGCAAAAAGGGTAAATCCTAGCTGGTGCTAGACAATGCTGTTCTCTTTAAGGAGGGGCGAGCCAAATGGGAAACTAGTGCAGACCGCACAGCTAAGTACCTCACGCAATTATGTCACATGGCATGGCAAGACCAGCCAATCCCGCAGCAGAGAGAAACATGTTGGCAAGGTGCGTGGCCATTTCTGCTCCAGCTGCCTCTGAGAAATGGTTTTCCTACTGCCCAGGGAAGGTGGCAAAGTGCAGAGCTATGCACAGCCAGAGTCCGGAGAATAAGGAGCCACGGGGCAGGAAGAAGGTAGGAGGTGAAGGAATGGGGAATAGAACACGTGCATGAGTGCCAGCCTTAGGACAGTGGACCCTTCAGGTACCTACAGGAAGATCTGCTTGCAGTCGCTGACAGGAAATCACCTGAGCCTGATGTGAGGCTGCAGGATTTACAGTAGTGGATACTGGTGCCTTGTTTACAAGAAACAGCAAAGTTACAGAAAGAAAGGGAGCCTTAAGTTAAAAGAACTGGCAGGAAAACCAAAGCTGGACAGTCCTGGGGTTTTCTTAGCAACTGCTACACACTCACCTCTTTAGCAGTTCATTCTGGGGATGTGGTTCCACTCTGGCTGATTTTCCTGGAAACAGAGAGAACATCAGAGGATGACAACAGTTTTCAAAATGGTTTGCTGGTACTTCCTTGTTCAGGTATTTGCAGAGCTATGGACCTGTCTATTTAAAGCTCCTGAAAACAATCATTTTCAGTTCGGTTTACTCATACTAGCTACTCAGGAACTGGGTCCAGATGACAGGACTGAATATAGAAAGCGGCCACAATGGTTTTTCTGGATGCTGCTCCTTCCTGTCTCAAACACAGGGCCTAGTAGCAAAGGCCTGTCATTCTAGCTGCTTAGGAGATCAAGGCAGGAGGATCCTAAATTCAAGTCAGTTTAAGCAACTTAGTAAGACTGTTTTATCATTAAAAAAAAGTACAGGCTGTGCTGCTGGGTCTAGGGAGACAGTTGTCAGCAGAGCGCCATACAAACATGAGGACCAGTTTGATCCCTAGCACCTACCAATATATAAAGTTTTAAAGCAGCAGCTTATGTCTATAATTCGAGCACTGGAGACAGGGAGGCAGAAGATCCTCAGGGCTTCTTACAAAGGTCGTCTAGAAAAATCAGTAATCTCCAAGCTGAATGATATGGAAGACAGGGTAGTCGTGTAACATCAACCTGTCCTCTACTCCAGCAGGCCCCACCTTACATATGCACAGACAAACATACACACAGACACACCCCTGCACAGACACACCTGTACACACATGAGCAGGTACATATGCAGATACAAAATAAAAGGAGGGCTAGAGAGCAAGTGTAGTGGTAGAGCCCACGGGCTATGACACAGTACAGCATAGGTGAAGTTCTGGGTTCCAACCCTAGCACCACAGAACATGACACAAATATACAGTGGAACTAGAAGACTATATGCTCACCATGGGGAGTGAGCAGTAGAATCATAAAGCCTCCCTCTTCCTGCCCCTCCCCTAAGCTGGAACGATCCTCAACTGCCTTCTGTTCTCCGTTCCATGCATGTGGGCAGAGATGATGCTGATTTCATTTTTTGCACAATCCATTTTAGAATATGCATTTCTCCTACTAAGTTTGCTTTAGAGACCTCCATTGTGAAGATTATGCTAACATTCTATGGCAGGCGCACGTGGCCTGTATCTTGCAGTTCCCTAGTGGGTATTTAGGTCATCTCCAAATTTTCATTTTAGTAAATAAATGACACAAATATATCTGTGCACATGGCTTTATCTGCATTTAAATTATTTCTCTAGGAAAGACTCTCAGAACTGGGATTAGTGGGGAAAGCAGTATTGAAAAGTGCAGTTGAGTGCAGTTGAAAAGGCCACTGTCGACAGCAGGGGAAATGACTAACAGAAACAACAAAAGAAAACAAAATAAAGCACAGGATGCTGCTGGGAAAAAGACGCTGTGCTCTGTTCTTGCGTGTCATCGCTTGAAAGGATGCACAGGCCCAGATTTCAAAGCAACTAACAACTTTATTTTAAAAATACTTCAAAACTCTGGAAATTGCAGACCAGGATGAGCTCTTTGAAGAAACTGATGCATGGCTAAAGAAGAGAAAAAAAAAAGCCCTTCTATCGTTGCCTTGAAAAATGAGACTATAATTAGACTGTACCCACAGAGCTCTAAACTCCTGAAGGAAAAGTCCCAAAACATCACCTGTAAGGAAAAAGAACACCAGAGCAGTGGGTTTGTTTTATATCGTGGTTCAGCTTACAGTTCTCACAGGGAGGCCTGCGTGGCAGGTCAGACACCACATACCTGATACTGTACTGTACTGTTACCCACAGAAAAAAAAGACACATGGCCCAGTATGGAGGCCCCAGCCCCTGAGTATAATGCTTTAGAATGTTCCCTCTGCCTTGGGTTCACTCTAACCCTAGGGTACCAGCACTTGCTTCCACTTTGCAGCAAGAAGTCCAAGTGCAAGGCTCTGTGCTCCAATCTCACGTCACTGCAGGTTACAGCTCAGAAGCGAGCAGGGCCAGGGCAGGTATAGTAATGATCTATTTCTGGATTGTCTTGGTCTTACCTTTGCCATACTAGGGAGACTCCAGAGGCTGGCAGCTGACCAGCCTGGAAGATGCTCTCAAGTCTCTAGTGCCTATATCTGTCCTCTGTACTCTTCCTAAAAGGAGGAAGTCACAGTGACTGAGCCAAATCTCACAGTCCCAGAGTGCAGGATGGTCCCTAATGGGTCAGGCACCTATCTTCTGAAAGAACAGCCTAGTTGGCACTGGGGTTGTTCACCAGACTTCAGCTGACGAAAAGCCTCCAACCTCAGAACTCAAGGCCAGACCAGCCATGCCAACAGCTAGGAGCTATGTAAGTACCGCCAAGCAAACACAAGATGGTAGCCTGCTCCGTGGGTATCAGTGCACTGAGAGCTATTTCCTTCAAGCACATAGCAGATGTCTTCGGTCTAGGAAAGCTGTAAGCATCCTAAGCTTCCCAACCACCAGCACATCTTAAAACCATCAAAGATCAGGTCTCATGCCCGCAAAAGGAAGTGCCCCAGTACCACCAACAGAGTAAGCTCGCTCATTGTTAAATAAAAGATCTGAGTAGCTTATATTACATCCATTCCTCCATCGCAAAAGGGTCCTTTTAAAGTGAAGTGACAAATGGCTGTCATTGTAGGATTCATGAGGGGATCGCAACAACTGATAAACTGAGTTTCTCGGTGGAAACTGCCTCCACATAGGTGGCAGGAGACCATCTGTCGGCTATTGCAGGAGCTTGGGATGCACCACACAGAAGCACTGCTTCCAGCTCTCTGGCAAACCGAAGAACTGTGAGCTCATGCAGTGAGGGAGTATCATGTTCTAAAACACATTTAAATAAAAGCTAGCTTTCCCTTTCTTGGGTGGCCAACAAGAAGACCACAATGAGAAAGTGACTTGTGACTTGTGACTGGCTGTACCATCCTGTCCCCTGCTACTCTTCAGAAGCCTCTTCTGAACACAATTTCTCACCCAGACTCCACATGGTCCTCACACTCAAACCCAAGTTCCTGGCATCGCCAACTCAAGCCCATTCTTCTTTCTTCCTGTCCACCACGGCTGCTCTCAGGAGCCTGGCACATACGGAGGGTATAAGGAGGGATGCAGAGCTGTCATGTCTGCCCTCAGTGAGCTTACCTCCAGGGAGAGAGACAGTTACAGTGTGTGGTGATGAGGGCCAGCATGGTAACGGTGAGATGACTCCAGAGAAGGCAACATAGTCCAGCATCAGTCAGAGAGGAACTTGGGGGGGGGGATGGAGAAAGCTTTGTGCCTCCCCCTTCCACCCTTCAGGTTCATGTTTACTTTAAGGCAGGATCTACTATGTATCCCAGGCCAGTCACAAATCCACAATCTTCTTTCCTCAACCCTGCTTGGGATGATAAACCTGTACTACCATGCCAGGCATCTGGGCTACATCTTTGAAGCAAGAACTACTTTACATAGAGGAAGTGATTCCATGGTGACAGAAGTCAGAACCCTTTGTTTGACAGCCTGGGCCACTGTTGTAACCCTCCCCTTCCTTCCCCCTACCTTTCCCTTCCCTTTTCCCTTCCCTTCTCTTCTCTTTCATACCCTGTCCAATGTTTTCCGTCTTCTCCAGTCCTTCCCAGCTTTGACCTCCCCTCTACCCTACCTCCCAACCCACTCTTCCTCGGTTTCTCTTCAGAAAAGGGCAGGCCTCCCATGGATATCAACCAACCATGGCAATATCAAGCTGTAGTCAGACCTGGTACCTCTTGCAATCATTGTTGTCACCTCCTGAACTCCCAATGTTTCCAAGAGCAACATGAGAAACTTAAAATATCACTTAATCCTCACAAACAACTCGGTCAAAGTAGGTGTTATTACTTCCATAGAAGATATCTGACCTTTCAAGTCGAATGAGGGTATTAATTCCAATTTCTGACTCCGAAGGCCACTGTAGCATCCCTCTGATAGCCTATACCACAAAGTCAGACTGTCAGGTGTGAGTTGCAGATAACCCTGAGTGAAGAACAGGAACAAGCTCTCTCTTCTGTTTGGGGTGAACAAAGAAAACTTGGAGAGGATCAACTCAATATCTATATAGGGAGTCCAGCCTGTGTAGAAAGGCACTGGTCTGAGCAGTCACAGAACAGGAAATATAACAGCAACCCTCGGTCAGCATAGCCAGCCTGACAGAAATGAGATAGGGACACATAGATCAAAGTGGTTAGGACAGGCTGTGAAAGAAAATCTCCAATTCGGACTCTCCTATCTCCTGGGTGACCTTGTCCAAGTGAGCTAACCTATGCTCCTCATAGAAATAAGGTAGTGTATATTTCCTCCTGTGCTGAGAATACAACAAACATACAATGAAAGCCGCTTTCTGCATCCCTGCACTGTTTTTTCCATCAGACCAGGGGAAGTCTTGAGAAGAAAAGAGGAAAAGTGTCAAGGCAAAGGATCCTTAGTCACTGGCTTATATTTAAGTGGCTAAACCTTGACAGCCATACTGAGTTAATTGAGGGGCTATCTCCCAATTGTCTCTGCATCAATTCTAGCACTTTGCTCAATTACTGCATTCCTCATATGCAACTTGTCCTTGAAGATACTATGATAAAGCTATGCTGGAAACCCTGACTGCAACTCCAGTTACAGAGATACTCTGTGTCTGGCCTTGTGGGAGAGCTGAAAACTACAGACCTTCAGATTCTGCCAACCAAATGCTGTGACAAAAATAGCAAGAATGCACCGAGATTCCAAGTCAGTGTTCTTTATAACAGTCCCCAAATGGACACAACCTAAGCGTCCATCCCCTGGGAATCATCAAATAAGGCAAGGGACATTTATATAGAAAATGTTCTGCAGACACTAAAGCTTAATGTGTGTTATCAATCTCTGAGCAAAGGGAAAGGTTGCAAAGAGTCCTGTTGCTATGAAAAAACACACGTTCCTACAGGGTCGGGGCACAGAAACTCGAGGCCGCCCAAGCATGGCTGCACATATGATACGATCAAAGTAGTGTCTGCCTATCTATAATTCCACAGTACTGCTTGGTATTACTTAAATTATTTAAATATTATTTAAATGTTTGACAACTTGTGCCATACAACTACCTTACGTATATACCAATTACTTTATTATAAACCCAGTTCATAAGGCAAGAGCCACACCTTTTACACGGCAGCCAAGAAATATCAGTCTCTGTGCCTTTTTATTCCACACACAGAGAGGACGCTGCAGTGAGGTTCCTGTGGCCTTTGTACCTCAAAGAAAATGAGGTTCTACACTTGTGCCATCTGCGAGCTCTGAAATGTTCCTACCTCCAGAGGAAACAACAGGTGGGATATTTGTCAGATTCTGGCGAAGAGAGAAGGCACTGAGCAGCAGCTGAAGAGGGAGAGCAGCTGGTGCCAGACGCACCTCACCTCACCTCCCTGGCCAAGACCAGGGCCAGGGCGGTCTGAAGAAAATACAACAAAACATTACTGGCTTGGTCAATCCAGTTTTATTTGTCTAACACCCAGTTACTTCTGCACTAGTAAGTGAAAGTAAGCTTATTTAGAACACATGAGCCAGAGAGAACGGCCTTTATAGAGCTGCAAATAGACTAGTGCTCCTACCCTGATCCTAAAAGCTCTTATGGAGTGAATGGCAGGAAGCCAGTCTATGACAGGTCTTTAGGAAAACCACTAATGGCTACTGGATGGGTGGACTACCCTGTGTTTATCCTGGAACTAAACTGTACATAAAGGGACCAAGGTGAACAATCGGTTCTCTGTTAATGGAGGCTGAAGAACAGTTAAGCCTGGCATTACCAAGTGCCCCGTGTCTCCGGGAAACTAACATCCTCAGTTAAGGCCAGGTTCCTAATCTGTAAAGCACGCAGTTCTGAGGGGTTAGCCTCAATTTACATTGAACACATCCGACTAGTAGGACTTGGTCATGAGAACCACATGTCACTCATAAAGCCAAGACCTAACAAAACGCCCCCCAGAGGATCAAATGTTTGAATACTTAGCCACCAGGAAGTAGCACTATTTGAGAGAATTATAAGGATTAAGAGGTGTGGATGTGTTGGAGGAAATGTATCACTGGGAGTGGGCTTTGAGGTGTCAAAAGCCCACACAAGACCAGTGTCGTACTCCTCATCTCCTACAAAGGATGATGTAGCTCTCAGCTACTGTCTGCATTCTGCCATGTTCCCCACCATGGTGACAATGTACAACACTCCTGAAATTCTAAGCAAATGCCAAATAAATGCTTTCTTTTTCTTAAGAGCTGCCTTGGTCATGGTCTCTTCAAAGCAATAGAACAGTGACGATGACACTGAGTTATTGTCCAATTCTAAGAGCACTGTGATGCTTCAACCAAGCAATGTCTACAACATCAAGAATTTAAATAGATCTAGAGGGAACAGACTTATGCTAAGAGATCAGTTGTAAAACTCCAGCATGGCCATGCATTCTCAACATGACCAGAGATAAGGTACTTCCTCTCATGGACCACTCTACACACCACAAGACTAAACTCACTCACTCACTCACTCACTTACTTCCTGACTATGAGAACCAAGAAAAATGGAGCAGGAGAGGGGACAGTGATGTCGGTGAGTGATAGGACTACTGCTGTCTTACAGAGATTGTCCAGGAGAACTTACCCAGTAGGATGGCTGAGAAAAGCAAGGAGGAACAAGAGACGGAAGGTGCGAGGACTGTGGAGAAGAAGTCTCTTTGGGCTTAAGGGCAGAACAGCCAGGTCAGTGTGTGCAGCAAAGCCAAGGAGTCAGATCTGCCGGTACCCACCAAAGAAGTCACAGAGAGTCATTGTGAGTGCCTCTTCCAACTTACCATGGAGAAATAGCTTCTCCAGTTGCTCTAGCAGTCCAGCACACTGTGTTAGCTGCTCCCGGAAGCCCTCGGCCACACAACTGTCCACATCACTGGCCTGCAGAAGCTCCTCAAACGCCTTGATCATGGTGCTCATGTGTTGACGGTAAATGACACAGATGTCATGGCTATCCTTAATTTGCTGCCGCTGAAGGGAGAGCTCCCTCGCTTGGGACTGAACCAACGAGTCGTATCTGATAGAAGAGGGAAGGGAAATGTGTGTGTCATTTTAGAATTGAATTTTTGTGACCTTAACACTAATTGGAAAAATGACAGAGCATAATTTCTGAAAGCCCGCAGCTGTACACGCATATATACTTTAGAAAAATTGAAACTGTACAAGGTCGCTCCTTCTTTGAGTTCAAACAGCCAACAAATGCTTGAACAGAGATTCTTCTGCAATATTTTTAACCTTAGAAAGCCCCCAATTAAAGCGTAGATTGGCAAGGACTCAGGAGAACAATTAGTTTCCATACACTCTTCAAAGACACTATTCTGAATTGTAGAAACAAATGCCCCAAGGGTCAGGGACCCACTGAAAATTCGCACCAAGTACAAATATGTATATGGCAAGGGTAAAAAGATAGGGCTGCCTGCTTCCAACCAAAAGGGCTGGACTCTTTACCGAGTGACTAGGTCCCATCAGTCATGGGAACAAGTTATCTTAGGTCACCTGGTTGTCCCAGGCTTCGATTAAGTGGATGCATGCAGCAAAGGAAGTCTTTCTCAAAGTTACTTAGGGGTAAAGCTCTGCTTTTCACACACACAGATTGTGAAGATTGATCACACAATACTGCCCCTCACCACCAGGTGCCACCCTTCTCTGCGCAGGCCCAGGAGCTGTTAAGAGTGAGCCTGCAGCTTCCTCAACAGAGGAAAAGCAGACACAGCAAGCTGGATCTAGAGATCTAGAGTAGCCTGACAGGCACTTCTGTTTACCACGACTACTGTTAATCCCAATAACCTACAAGCAAACCACATGAGAGCCATCTTAAAGGTGGCAGTCATTCCATGGAAGAGTAAGCGTGGGCAGGATGGGCTTGAACCCTGGCAGTGGCTCTGACCATAGCCAAGATAAAAACATCTCTAGGAGTCTCAGTTTCTCTGCTAACTAGAACAAGTGGAGACTGCCTCCTGATCAGTGTGTCTGGAGTTACATAGTTGAGTTCCTTCCCGGTGGGGTGGTACACACTTGCAATCCCAGCACTCAGGAGGCAGAGGCGGGAAGATTACCAGTTTGAGGGCAGCTTGAACTATGAGGTGAAACTCCATAACAAAACAAAATAAAACAAACACATCTGAGCCTGGGGGCTGACACAATAGCCCATCAATAAATAAATGTTTCCCTTGGTTTTGTAGCTTAGGTAGCCTTGAAAAAAAAAATCACTCTGGCTCTTGACAATTCAGAACAGTGCTGTTCTCAAATTAGTAACAAATGAAGGTCAGATTTACAGACTGTTCCATTTTTTTGCCATATCTCACGAAGCCAATGTACATATTTATAACTATAAAGCATTATCTTCATGACCCAAGAATTTCTTGCTTTCAACGCAAGCTTATTTCTCTAAGATGACCTTAAAGGGTAAAGATATGGAAAACATTTATATTCCTCCAACCTGCTCAGGACATCCATTTTATTTCCACAACATGGCAAAAGCCAATAACAGAGTTCAAAAATAAACACAGCAGGCAGCTCAGTAAACACACTGCAATCCACCGGCTGATTGCTGTGGTGCTTCTCCACTGAGCCCTCAGCCTGAGGAGGGCAACAGCTGCCCTGCCAGTGTCAGACGCCACCCAGCTCCTACCTTGCACATGCAGAGCAATGCTGTACCACCTAGCCTTTCCCTCCCACCCTGGCTGTGTGAAGCCCAGGTGGAGCTTTCCCTAGGGCACGTTCTACTCGCCCATGGAGCTCAACATTCCCTCACTAGCTTCTGGGCTCCTGCCTAGCAACAGCCTGAGAAACCTGCAAGGCCAAGGAGGAGGCTGAGGCCGGAAAAGGATGTACCTTGATGGTGAGAGGTCTCGGAACTTGTTCTGCAGATTATGGATTTCGCTGAAAAGTTCCGAGTTCAAATCCTGCTCCTTCTGTAGCTCCTGTTCCTGCTCCACCAGCTGCTGCTTGAGACTTTCTAGCATCCTACCATCAATCATCTCCGGGGTTAGTGGACGGAGAATTTTCATGTGCTTCACATATCGGACTTGGTGCAAACTTGAAAATGTCATCTCTTCTTCATCGATGCAGCCCTTAGGCTTGTTCAAGCCATCTTGGGCCCCTTCTGTCCCACACAAAACTGTGATAATAGCCTCACTGCACTGAGAGTGCTTCTGTAGCTGGACAATGATATTCCGGTAGCCTTCCAGTTCGGTTTGCAAGTCATGGATTTTCTGTTTTAAGTGTTCTGTGTCATCGGGGATATTGATATGCTCAGACTGGTCAGTTCCAATCATGCTAACTTTAACAGAGAGCTGACTCTTGGAATCCAGGTAAGTGGCTATGGAGGATGGGCCTAGGAAGTCTTCAAGGTTCTCTTTGCATGCTGGTAACAAGGCAAGGTCATCAGGTGGACAGATTTCAGAATCTGAAAATCAAATACTAATGTTTGTCAGTGTCTCCTTTGCTGCAGTCAACTTCTTAACTCTAGAGTTTCCCAGTTGAATTCTGGATCTTAAATGTCCCCAAAGCCTGTATATGAAAGGCTTGGTTTATGGCACCACTGGAAGGTTGTGCTATGTTTAGGAGGTGGGGTCTTGTAGGAAAAAACATCACTTAAGAGGACTTTAAGACCCCATCCCCCAAACCCTGGTTCCCAAATGGTTCCTAAACAGTATGAGGTGAACAGCTCTACTTTATCAAATGCCCCCACCAGCATATTAGCCCTCAGCAAAGGCTCAGAGTGACAAGTCCAGGCGGTCATGGACTGGACCCATGCACCAAAATTCTTTGTTCTTTCTAGTAGATTGCCTTAGAAATATTGTCATGCTCCAGGAAGCTGACTAGCATAGTGTTTTACCACTCAATCCATCCTCTTTCTCATGATGGAAGCAACCCAGCCCCATACACCATCCATGGCTTGTTCCCAGAAAGTCACCTGACCCTTCTCCCCACATCAAGCTGTTTCACAGTTCCACGCTTTCACACATACTGTATCCTGAATGACTATTTGTCCTTCCCTACTCAGGCCTAATTTTCCTTCTTCTGTGAGCTTATCTTTAAACTGTGCACTTTTCTGTGTTTAAGTATGACACACATATAAATGCCCATGCAGGTCAGGAGAGAGAGGCTGAACTGAAATTACAGGCAGTTGTGAGCTCAGGACTCAGGTTCTGACATAGAGAAGGTGTTCTTATCCACTGAGACATCTTTCTAGGCCTGAAAAATCTCTTCTTCAAAATCAAAAGACTTGGTCTCCAACACTGGTGCTGCCACTTTGTTTTAAATACTTGAGCAAATTAATGGGCTGCTATGAGCCTCCAGAATTTTACTTGCAAAGTAGCGAGAACACTGCTCAGGAAAAGAAGCAGCAGCATTTGTTTGTTGAGGTTATACTGAACAATACCAGAAAAGAGTAACATGAATACTATACTCAGCAGTAAATGAATCCAGAGAACAGGAATGCCCCTTGCTTCTCTAGAACCAATTTGCCAACGATGGAAGAAGATGTCATCATGGAAGGCATCAATGGAAAGGCTGGCTCAGGAAAAGGCTTTAAAGGCAACAATATGAGCTGGACTAAATGATATAGGAAGCTTTCAGAAAGGCAGTCTATGGAACCATAGGTTCTATAGTTTGTTCCTCACAGTCTCAAGGCTATTCTTATCTCTGTTAACAATGTCAACATCATCATTTGATTTTTGGACAACAGCAGGTACATGCCTTAATAGACGTATTCCCAATATAGCATTTCTACAGTACACAGTATGTCATCAACAAGAAACCATGCTGTTCATCTGTTTCTCTAGTATCAGCCACAAGATGGGCGATAGAAAATGTACATGATAACTACTATGGCTCAAAGAGGGTAAGAAGCAGAGAGAACAAACGATTGATGACTCAGCAAGGTTTTCTTCTAGGGAGCCATCCCCCAAGATGAGGAATATATACCAACTTAAGCATCCTAAGTTACATGTGTTCCAAGAAGCTAAGGATGCAGCTCACCACACATCTATAGACCACAATGTCATGCTGCAACACCAAAAGATTGAATAGTCCTGTGAACACAGAAGTCTCATACCAAGCCTGCCTTTGACAGCAAAAAGAATTTTTTCTTCCCTCAAAAACCTAATCTTGATGCATTTTGTGAAAGAATCATAAAGCAAAGAAAAAAGTAACTCCTACACAAATGTCACTTTGAGACCGATTGTGATTGACTCTAATATTTGGATATACAGCTCTGAGAGTGCCAGGGGCGGTGTGTATGCTCACACCTTCACTTTAAACTCTGCTCCTAACAAAGCAACAAGCATAACATTCCTCTACATCATCCTTTAGAAGTACCCTCAAGGTAGTATAGAAGCATAATACAAGTAGAAGCTTCCTAAAATATATACATATATGAAGGTGATCTAAATGAAATGTCAAACAGTGGGAGAGACAGAGTCCAACTGTTCATCTCTTGTCACCAAATGAAGCCTTCAGTACTGGGAACGGGTTATATTTAATTGAATTGTTGGTCAAAGGGGTCCCATAGGAATCTCCAAACAACCAGGCTGTTGCCAAGGCTACGGGTTGCTCTCATACACTGTCAGCAGGGCCCCATTACTGAAGAAAACACCTGCACAACTTGTTGAGCATGGAGAAATCAAGCTGGTCTGAACAGTCTCCACCCCATGTACTAGATTCTAGTACCTTTGGTAAAGGAGGGTGCTCTACATGCTAACAAAAGTGAAATGTAAATACCAAGCCAGCCACAAAACCTAAATTTGCAAATGTATTCTGCCTACAAGAATTGCTAGGGCAATTATGACACAAAAATTTGGGGAATAACCAATCAATATCTGATTTGACTTAAGGATTACTCTATGAGATGGAATCTATACCTGACACAGCTTGAGCAACCAAGAACCAGAGGCTAGATAGCCCAGGGACATAGGGTAAAAACAAATACTATTATTCTTAAAAAAAACAAAAAAAACAAAAAAACAAAAAAAAAGCAGTAAAATGACTCCTAATGACATTTTGCTATACTCAGATCAATGCGTTGCTTAGCCATCATCAGAGAAATATCCCGTAGCAGATGAGACAAATACAGAGACTCACAGCCAGACACAATGCAGAGAATTAAAGACCTTAGAACACACAGCCTTAAATGGGATGTCTCCATCAAATTCTTCCCCTCAGAGTTCATGTAAATTTCCAGACAAGGAGAAGGAAAGAATCTAAAAGTTAAAGGGGATGGAGGATATCCTGAAAATAAGGCCCTCTAAATTGACACAATTAAAGTTCTCATGAACACATAGCGACTGATGCAGTCACAGGACTGCACAGGTCCGACCCAGGTCCTTCCAGTATATATTATGGCTTCCAGTTTACTGTTGTTATTGGATTTGCACTGAAGGTAAAAATCAGTGGTCTCTGATTCTTGTGCCTTCTCTTGGGATATTTTCCTTCTATTGGTTTGTCTTGTTCAATTCCAATGTGATAGTTTTTGTTTCATCTTATTATACATTATTTTGTTATATTGTATGTATTATTATCCATCAGAAGCCTGTGTATTTTCAAATCAGAAATACAAAGTAGTAGATCTTGATAGGTGGGCAAGTGAGGAGGACCTTGGTGGAACAGAACTGGGGGAAACCATAATCAGGGTACATTATCTTAGAAAAGAACACACCAGTACCCCCTGAGCTCCCAAGGACTAAACCACCAACCATCGCTCCAGCCACATATGTAGCAGAGGATGGCCTGGTTAAACAACAATGAGAGGAGAGGCCCTTGATCCTGTGAAGGCTCCATGCCCCAGTGTACAGTGTAGGGGAATGCCAGGACAGGGAAGCAGGAGTGGGTGGGTTGGTGAGCAGGGGGAGCGGGGATGGGATAGGGGGTGTTTGGAGGGGAAATGAGGAAAGGGGATAACATTTGAAATGTAAATAAAGAAAATATCTAAGAAAAGAAAAAGAAAAAAAAAGGAAAAAATCCATTTTTAGTTAAAAGGAAAACAATAACAACACTAACAACAACACTAACACCAACACCAGTACCACAACCTCTCTTAAAAAGAAGTACCCTCAAAAGTCCACCGTCTACAATAGTTTGTGATTTAGCAGAGGCAGGGATTTGACTTTGCTCCAAAGGCCAACATATAGCAAGTCTTATGGCCTGCATCAATAAAGCAATGTGACTTTGCTATTCTCTTCTCAGCAGCCCAAAATGAAGGTCTGAAGAAACTACTTCCACTGTTTGGTTAAAACTCTATGAATGTTGTGGGAAAAGAGTATGTATATGTGTATATGCATATATATGTACATGTCTGAACTTGAAGGCTGGCAAGCCTTGGACGTAAGATTATAATGTACCAAAAGCAGGTTATATGCCTAGCACCTCACCTGAGTTGTCCGTGTAACTGAAGGCTTTAAGAACTGGAAGGTCTACCCAAAGTATAAAACAGAGACACTGCAAATGTTGCTTTCTGCCAAACCACTCTTATGATTGGGGCCCCCTGTGTCAAAAGCACGAGTAGAGATAGCTCTGAAGCCTCAAGAGCAAGGCCAATATGACCCAATGATCTCTATTCACTCGCCAAGCACCTACCGAGGTGTTCTTGGAAAAGGAGTCAAAGGTAAGGTGTTACCCATGGCATGCAGCCCTGAGCCAGGCAGTCACTGAACAAATTAACACTAGTTAGTATTCAAAGCCTACTAGTCAAAAAGTATGCACACAAAAGATACATTGAGGGTGGAGACCTCAGAATGAAGCTTCAGTGAGGCAAGACAAAAGGACATTCAAGCAGAAGCAGTCACGTGTGTATTGTACTGGATGCATACTCAGAAAGATAAATACAGCCTGGGGACAAGTGGCTACTGAGAGGGTAAGGAACCATCCAGAGACCCCCCCACTATTCACTAGCCATGAACAAGGACCAGGTTCCACAGCCTCTTAAAACAGCACCACCACTAGAGGCTGAGTTTTCAAACACATGAACCTGTGAGAGGCATTTCACATGTAAACCATAACCCACAGCCGAGCTAACCAGCACACTGTTGCCTGGTACAGGAGCTTTTGTCTGAAAGCTCAGAACACCCCAAAGAAGCACAAGGCTGTGCAGTCTTCCAGGCTGAGGAGAATACACGGCAGAGGTCCTGGGACCACAGCCCAGTCTTTTTCCAGAGGCTGGTTATTCCCTGGCCATCTTGTCACAGATTTAGAATTTCCAAGGAACACAATATTTTACAAAGTGAATTCAATCCAAAACAATAGTGACTTTGTTTTTAATGAAAAGATACAGCATCTAAGGAAAAGAGAGGAAGCATAAGCATTAGCCTTGGATAAGCAGGGATGTGGATAGGTGTGGTACTGCCCTTTGTCTATCTGTGCTTTAATCCTTCGTAATTAAAGGGAGGTGATAGAGCCTGCTGGGGGCTTCGCACATCTCTGTATCATCCACACTGACCTATCGAGAAAGCTCACAATCTTGGTCTCAGCAGCAGGCTTTCCTCTGATCTACTCCTGCTGGGTGGACAGAGACAAGTCCAACAGCCAACACTAAGCTGGATCCTAGTGGCCTGCTACCATCCCATGTCCATAATGGCTGAGCTGCTCTGAGAGATGGCTGTGCTATACTAAACAACCTGAGCCCACCACCCTCTACCTTGAAGAAGAGTGGGATGATAAACCATTAAGTCCCAAAGATGTGATGTTGTTCCCTGACTCTTCTGGCTCCTTTCCAGCTCTGTGACCCTAAGTCAGGCATTTTCAAATTAACTTCACCAGTCCTACATGTTATATGGGAATGATAATAATGAAGGCCTACAAGAGGGCCTTTTAGGGCACATCAAGGACACAGATACAAACCAGTCCTGAACAGTTTCTAGTACTCAGTAATAGGTGGCTGAATTCTAACCGATCTCAAAGCTTGTATATTGGTCACTGTCCACGTCCTTGTCTCTCCCAGCAGAATGTGTGGTTTCAGGTCCTTCTTGCTCGCCTGCTTTGTCCTGGAAGGCTGTTCTCACAACATCCTGGGCTGCAGGCACTGGCAAAGAGAAAGAAAAATAACACTGTAGGTTGAAATTTATCCAAGCAACTGAGAAGAACACAAAGATACAACCGGGAGAATAAAAACACTGGGGAGGCAAAATGCAATTTATAAGATAAAATTAATCTATCGAGCTGCCATAACGGGACATAAAGGCATAAATATAGTACAGCTTGTCTGAAATGGTTTAAGTCCAAGTTCTCAAAAAACAGAGAGAAAATGAATTCCATCAGCCCATGCCCACTTTTGCAAAATGCGAGAAGCCCAGAGGCTCCTGGGTGATGGCCAGAGCAGTACCTGGATGATGCACTCCAGGGTCTCACCAAGTATACAGAGCAGATGGCAAGTCCTAGACAAATGCCAGTCCCTCTGCTGGGCTGAGTCACCTCTGTCATAGAGCTTTCCCCTCATATGTCATTACCCCTCCAACACTGATTTAATTATCTGCTCCCTCCATATATAAGACAGGGAGCTCTAAGAAAGTAGAGATATGTGGTCTGTCATTCTCCTAGTTTCTAAGCTGGCTGGAGACACAGCAGGAAGTCAGATAATGTGTACCAACAGGATAACTAAAAGCCTAGATGGGAGGAAGGAAGGGTTCATGGGAAGCGGGAAAGGAGGGAAGTAAATCTGATTCTATGGAAGATGACTGGCCCTGAAACCTCAAGTAGGTGAATCTAAGAGACAACCTAAAATTAAAGTAAGGCCACCTCTGGCTGTAGGTCTCATGGAAGAAGAAAGAATACAAGCTGCAGAGTCAGTCAGGCTATTTCACGTGGAGCCCTGGCGATGAGTACCAGTGTGACTGTGGCCAAGTCACTCTCTCCTCAACTGCTTCCTGGGCTTAAGATAGGCAATAATTACTGGAACTGCCTCCAAAGACAGTAGGAAGATTCAATTACATGTATTTAATGTGTACAATGGGTTCCATAATTAAAAGGGGCTCTAATTTTAATACCACAGGAAACCCAAGGCTCTGAGAATTACCTCCAGCCTCCGACCCATTCTAGAAATACCCTGGTCTGACACAACTTCAAATCCAGTACTTGGATCTTTCATTGGTAAGCTAGAATCTGCCAAGCTCTCTGAACATCCGTCTCAGTTCTTGCTCTAAGAGAACCTGGGCTGTCTCAAGGAAACAGCTTCTGCTGCAGCCTTCGATGTAGAGGCTATTATTCCCATATCCCTCTATCCTAAGCCTAGGGGGTCTATAAGAACCTGTGCTCCTTGGTACCACGTGTGTACCACTTATTCCTCCTGATATCCCAGCTGTGTGGACCCTGCAGCAGACTGCCTACTGAATGATCACCCTGTCTTCCTCAGTCATCTCAGTCCCCTGCGCGTCACTGCATCTCTAAGGATTAACCAGTAACATGGAACCTGGTGGCGCTCTACCTCTTCATAGATCTCAACAGTGAAATTCCTCAGGTGTCTCTCCATGCTGTCTCTATCTTATCTTCATGGTCTCTCTCTCTCTCTCTCTCTTTCTCTCTGGAAATCATGTTAATCAGGCCCCTCACACAAAGCTTTCTTCTTAAAGGCCTCAGTAAACACCAAGACTCATCCTCAAGCCTCGTCCTACCATCAATAACTGACTAGTGCTCTAACTCAGCTTCTGGGATGTTGAGATGCCACCACTACTTGGTGTCCCTCCTCACCTGCTGTTCCTCCTCAGTTCAACTTCTAACCTCTGCAACTCCCCAGTCTCCTAAGTCTGGCTCTGAGCTATACAATATCAAATATTGGTATACATGACTGTTCCCTGGTTTCTTTTCAAGCTTATTTGCATCTCTTAGACACCAAACTCATCTGTCCCCAGCTGCCTACCTAAAGTCTCTACTAAAATGTCCAACAAACTCTTAACCAGAAACCTAACATCCCCAAAGCCAGCCTCTCCTATGATCTTTCCTATCCTGTTGAAAAGCAACCACATCCTTTCAGTAGAGTGCAAAGGAAGCTATCCCTTTAAAACAACCATTCCTTCAAAAAGTGAAATAATACATTTTTAGACTTAAGGTCTCCAGCATAACTTTAACACCACTTCATAATGAAACAGTACAAATATGTGAATGAATGAGGCTAGGTATCAATAAGCTTAAATCACAAAAGCAACCAGCAAGCTTGATTTGGCCCCAATACAGCACTTTATCAATTCCTGCTTTAAAGCTTAAGTCAGATCATGTCCCTCTGAGGCTCAAAGCCTCCTACCATGGTTTCTTGAAGCACTGCTGGTTTACTGCGCACCGACCTCATCTTCCACATCTCTGCCTACCTCACACACCATGCACACCAGCCGCATAACTGCTCACCATTATCTATACCCAAGTCCTCAAGTATAAAGTAACACCAGGGCCTTTCCCCTTCTCCCAAAAGGATGAGCATGATGCCAGCTCCTAATTCACAACCAAACTTCATCTTGTCAGAGCCTTCCAACATTCCTGCATTAGTGAACCCAACGGACTCCTCATTCCCCAAGTCCTTCATCCTGTTATACTTTTCTCCACAGCACTCTTCACAAGCATTATATACATATTTATAAGCTTGTCTTCACACACACAAGTACATAAACTAGAAACAGACCTCATCTGTTTTGTGCTCCTATCACCACAGAGCCTAAGACAGACCTCAGCACACAGGGTTTAATTAACCTTCCCTTTGAGAATAAAGGATGATTGTGTGACTATTATTTTTTGCGTATAGTAGGAGTCAATATCAGGTGTCAACATAGGTACACACTTGCAGGTTCCTGAACCTTTGGGGTAGATGTAAACGCTACTTTTAGTGGTGGCCTAAACTGTTCTATGAGGGTTCTCCATACTCTCCAGATTCTCTGAGGGTTGGTAGTCTGTAATCTTGAAGAACTACTGTCCTGGAGTAGGAGACACCACCTGAGGTGTGTTGTCTTTGCATTCTCCACCAGTCTGAGGAGCTGTGAGTAGGGAAGTGGGTTACTTGTACAGGGCAGAGAGAGTCAGCAGCATTGAGATGGGCCTTAGGTTAGCCAGAGAACTCTGTAAAAAGGACCATCACTTACAAACCGTACCGAGACCTGCTAAGGCTCTCAGGCTTGGGAGCTACCCCACCCCCACCCCCCAAAAAAGCCAGATTCAAACCCAAGCACCTGTATCCATGGGAGGTCTGTTCTTTTCTGAAGAGAAACAGGAAAAATAAATGTGGGGAAGAATGGGGATGCACTGGGAGGGAGGTGGAGGAGAAACTGTGTTTGGGATGTAATATATGAAAGAAGAACAAATTTAAACAATATTCCCAAACAATGATAACACTACCCTAGGCACCCATACACAATTTCAAAGGAATATAGCAGATACCCCTCCTCCAGGACCTGATTCCAGAATAAAAAGAAATCAACTGATTTGTTTCCCTTCTTGTATTCTTTCAGTGTGCATTTTTTAGGAGTTAAGATTAATCACTGCAGTTCACAGAATTTATATACAATCTTACTGCAATTCTGAACAGCAGGCATAACATTTAGGCAGCCCTGTCGGCTGCTCACGCAGCTCACAGAGAACACATTTTCTAGATGCTTACCGCTCACCAGCGCAGAGTTGGGCACTGCCATCCCCTCCATCATTGCCTCTGCCAGAATTAGCTTGTCTCGGAGTTGTTTGTTGTGGGTTTTGAACTCTTTCAGCTCCCTCTGCAGCTCTAGAACCTGGCCTTGGAGCTGAGCCACCACCTCTTGGGAGGCAGGCAGATTATACACATTTTCCAATAACTCAGGTGTATTTAATTGGATCAGCAAGCCCTTCTCGGCATCCTGGAGACAGACATGTATAGCACTGAGTATGTTTAAAACACACTTTCTTTTGTTTCATGGGCAACATACTTGTGTTTTTAAAATAGGTTTCAAACTGTTCACCCACACCTCCAGTCTGATAATAGAATCTATATCTATCCCTAAGAAAGGGCATAGATTTTGGAAGATCCCCCTCCGCCCTGGAACACACACACATCGAGAGTCAAGGGTCCTCTTTGACCCTCTCTGGGCCTTGGTCCATGGTTTCACTGGATAATTCAAACATCCTAGATATGGCCATTCTGCCTAACACAATCTTCTAGGAACTGGTTTTGTTTTTGTTTTATCTGTTTCCTCATTCCCTACCATTCCCAGTGTGGCCCCATGTGTCTTACATTCTTGCTTTTCCAAGTGGCTACTGACGCTGCTGCTACAAGTGTGTTTCTCAGCCTCAGAGGTTCCAGCCTGCCCAGCCTAGATGAAAACTTCACAGGCATTGACGTCTTGAATCCCTCATGCCACACCCCACCATGCAGGTTCCCACCGCAGCAGTTGTTACACCCACCTCGCACTGCACCTTCTGGAAAGCCAAGAGTCTTTTTGAAACTCCCCTTATTTTCCTCACTGCAATTCATTACTCAGCAAGCTCCAGTAAGTACAAATCCTAGGGCGCCTCGGTTCTTCCAACTCTCCTCATCTTCTTCTGGCACCCTTAAAGCCCTAGCCCTCACCTGTGAAGCCTTCTGAGAAGTGCAGAATTTACTCGGAGTCTGCACTCAACACTGCAGCAAAAAGCAAATTCACTATCCCTTTTTGCTAATGTATTTGTTTTCTGGCTCCTGTAAGCCAAAGGTCAATGTCCACACCATAGCCTCAAGTACAGCAGTCAATGCCTGTCCCAATTCTAGTTTATTCTCTGGTCATACTAGTCTTCTACACATTCCATAAAATGCCCTGCTCTCTGAACCTCAGGGCTTTACCATTCGCTCTGTCTAGAACACTCACTCTTGCTCATCTACACCACTCCTCTACTATGCCATTCATCAAGACACTTCAAACATGCCATCCTTCAGAGAGCATGCCCTCGACTTCCAAGTCCAATCTAAGGCTCCCTGTTAAAAACTCAGTGTCCCCTGCCATTTTCCCCATAGGACACCAGCATCACTATTATGTCTGAGAAAAGTCACATTCCACACTTTAATGTAAGGCCCAGGGTTTGGATTTCTGCATATCTTTATCATACTCTATCATAGGTTTTAATCCAGTATATAGTAGATACTCTAGAAGCTAGATGAAGATATCTTTCAAGTGATGAATTTTAAATATACTTAAATAATGAGGAGAGGAATTCAAACCTAGAATATATAAAGTATTACAATTCAATAATAATAAAATACAATGATTTGATTAAAAAAAATAGGAAACAGACCCAGATACACATGTCTCTGATAGAGAAAGCATAGAACTAACATGAACATGGGAGGATGTTTAGCATCACCATCCCTCAGACAGATACAACTGACATCTCATCAGAACCCATCCATGCCTCTTCATCCCCACTAGGGCAGCTAGAGTCAGAGACGGTATCATGTATGGGTGAAAGGCAGAGGAGTTGACAGCCTCCTACACTGCTTGAAGGAAGGTAAATGGTAGAGGTAGAAGTCTGAAGCTCCTCAAAATGCCTAAGCAGAAAGGAACTATGTGGCCCATCATTTTTACTCCTGTGTATCTACTTGAGAAGTAAAAACACTGTCCACACAAACATGTATTTGAGTAGCAATACAATGTATAACATCCAAAATAAAATTACAATAGCTCTACCCTAGAATGCTATGTCATGATAAAAAGAAAGAACTATCTCATGCTGCAACATGAGTGAACTCTGAAAGCATTAAGTGAAGTGGAAAATCTGGCCACATGTTGCAAGAGTCCATATACAGAAAATGGCCAGAACCAGAAGGTAGATTAGCGACTGCTTAGAACTTGGCAGGTAGGAAACAGGTTTGACTGCTGAGGAGAATGGGTATTCTTAGGGGCATTATGCTTGCTCTCAAAGAACCAAGAACAGCTACTCCATTATCATACAAGAAGGCTCAGCGGTCAAACCAGCTCTTCAGAATCCAAGGCTGTTAGGAAAAGCAAGATGCTTTCTGTTCTGAAGTTCCAAGGAAGAGGAAAAAAATGTTCAAGGACAGTTGGAGGAAGTGAGAGGGATCACTTCAGGGGAGGTGGATGCCTCCGCACAGGACTGGGAAGCAACGTCAATTTCTTGGTTCTGGGTCTCCACCAATCTTTATTCTTGGATGCAAATCTGCGTGTCATATGGCAGCAAAGAAGGGATCTGAAGAGCACAAATGCCAAAGACTATTTGAAGCTGGAAGATTGCCGTCAGTCAGCCTAACACAAGTTCTGAAATAACCACTCTAAACGCTGCCGTATGGACTGGAGCAGTCCCACCTTCCATCATATTAATGATGCATACTGGAAGTCGATTCTTAGGACTAGAACTCACATGTTCTGAGCTCCTGCCATATATCCATGCTGCTCTAGGCACTTGTATTCTTACCTCACGATGCCGCCATATAACCCATGAGTCTGGTTTGTACTGATCCCATTCAAGGCACTAAGGCCAAGCCTAAAGCAAGCAAAGTTTAAAGACCTCTATAAGCACATAACCAGCAGGCTCTCTCTGCTCTGTGACTTACCCTTACTATGAAGTGATGCTCTTTTTAACTGGATTTCAGAGTTCTAACTTAAGAGCTGGATTAGCAATTCTGCCACTACAAAAACCACAAACAAAGCAAAGATTCGCCTTCCTCTGAAACCAAGCAAGCAACTGTCCTCTCAATACTCACCAATGGAGTCATTCTGAACAGCTCTGTAAGTCTTGTGGCACTGTGTTTCTTCCTATGTACAATGATTATAAAGCCTATATATATTTGTTGAACAAATTAAATAAGATAATAGAGAGAACTCAGCAAGTCCCCCATACATAAAACAGATGACAAACATAAATGAATAAGTAAAATCTCTCTCATTTTAAAAACATGGCAAAGAGAATTTTTATTTAAAAAATAAAATGAATATATTTAGAAAAATCAAGTCCATTCAATTATCCAATTTCCTGAACACAGGATGGCATCTCCCACACAATAGAAAAAAGCAAACATAAAAACAAAGACAAAAAATAAACCTACCCAGGTTTCCTAATACGCAGGTACAAGCTGAAGGAGCTGGGGCACAGAAGAGCAGTTCTATTCTAGCCAAATTGCACAAATTTGCATTTTGAGTACCATTAATATAATGGCAGTATATATATTTTTTTGTTTTAGTCTCTACTGATATCTTTAGAAAACCCTTTTCTAGAAATTACAGTTTTGGTGTATAATTTAAAACAATCAAAAGCAATTTTGCTAATGATATATCTAATTCTGTTTGGAAGGCACAAAAGCAGTAATTTAGTGGTCAGAAAATAAACTTAATTCTCCATTCTGATGCTATGAAGCAGTGTGTACAGTTATTTCTCTGCTACAAAACAGCTATCAGAAGCAAGCATCCCACAGCCTTCGGTGAAGGTATCAGAATCATGACCTCTTCCTTTCTCCACTGGAACACAGCTCTGCTCCATGGACTCTCAATCCCAACCCCCTTTCCCAAAGGACAGTAAACAGGCCCAACCAGATACTACTGAGAAAGTCTGATTCTGTGTGACTGTACTTACAGGTTACAGAGCAGCTCAGAGAGAAAACCAGCCCACAGACATTCACTCAGCAAAACCAGACCTCTCTATTTTGGGCTACTGTGGCTGGAAAGCAGTTTGGCAGGAAACAGGAATGGTCTTGCAGGCAGACACAGTGGGTGCCCCAGCCTAGGCCCTGTGCTTTAGTCAAGTGAATTCTGAATTACTCAGAATCTGGCATCCAATAGAAATAAAACCCTCAGAATCCTGTCTCTCCCAAACAAGGTCCTCCTAAAACAGAAGCCAGGCTCATCCTCCTCTAAAGTCAGGTTGTTACAATTATACTGCAACCTGAAACAGGAAATGCCCTTCAGTGGATGAGAACTATATAAACTCTGGTCCAATGGAATCTTAAGCAGCCATCATAGGGAAATATCCCAGCTCATAAAACCAAAGAGAAAACTGTAGGCAGGTGGGCCAAGAGAACTCCATGTGTGCTTTTCATGGTGAAAATACCAAAGAGTCCTAGTAAATGAGATAGGGCTGGGGTCAGGATAGAAAATGGGAATGGAGGAAGAGAAAGGCAGAAAGGAGGAGAGACATGGAGATGAAGGCTGGGGACGACACAGGCAGAGGGAGTGTCCAGACTGACTTGGCCTTCACAGAACAGAAAATGCAATGACATTCAAGGTAGTTTTTAAAATCTGTTTTGTTCATGTATGGTAAATATTTTTCTAACATATAGAAAAGCTTACCGTGTTGATGGCACTGGGGAATGAGAGGTGAGTGGCCTGTAGCCCTGGCATCTCACCCAACGCCTCTGACTCAAGCTCAGTGCTGAAAACAGCCCCTTCTGGTTTCTCTGCCCAAGCATCTCTCTTTCTTTCAGGTTTGAATCCATGGGGGGTGTCCTCTATGGCCATGGTCTGCACTGAGACACTCTTCAGCTCCACTGTGACTTCGTCATCTGTCTTCACTAGCCAGGTTCCCCACAATGACTTGAGTTCATTGTGTGACTTGGAGAATGAGTTGGCTAGGACGGAATGGCCAAGTTCGTCTCTCAGCTGAACAGCTACTTGTTGAAGTGCCTTCTCGGCTTTACCATCAGGGTGCTCTCCAGGATGGCCCTGCTCCACCAAGCATATCCGTTCCAGCAGCAGGGCGCCAAGTGCTTTCAGAAGATCTGGCCTGTTTCTCCAAAGGAAGGCAGTAGGAGAATCAGCCTCCTGCTGCAACCTTGTCGCTAACCCACCCTCCCAAGTTTTGTGCCACCAATCCCGTTTGCATAAACATAGTGGGTTCCCAAATACACCAGGAACCATGACAAACACTTAATCTCATGAAATCTCACAAACAGCCTGTTGAGTTCATGGATAATGTCATACTGATATACAGTCAGTTAAGTGGACCACATGGATATATGAACCGAAATTGGTATAGGAAGGAGCGAATGAGATTCACAGGGTGCCCATTGAAATTATAGGGTCCTCCACTCCACAAAACTGCCTTCATTTCTATGTTTAATATGTAAGTATGTCTTTGAATGAACTGTGGCAACCTGGCTGGTTCATGGGTGACCTGATCCATCTTACTGTATAACAGGTACTCAATAAACAGATGTTAACTAAGAGATGCTTCATTAACAAGCATGCAGATAAAGCAGTAAGTCAATTGCTTTGAAAGCTGTAATAGGTTTTGTTTGTTTTTCAAATTTACACAATCTAGGATCATTTGTGAAGAGGGAATCTTAAGTGACAATATGCTCTGAGACTGGCCTGAAGTTAAACCTGAGGGGCATTTTCTTGATTGGCTGGAATGGGATAACCTAGACCACTGTGGGCAGTGCCATCCTGGGGTAGGTCATTCTGGTGGATAAGAAAGAGTGTGTGCAAGCCAGTAAGCAGCACGACTCCATGGTCTCTTCTTCAGTTCCTGCCTTGGCTTTCTTTGATGATTATAACTGTAAGCCAACTTTCCCAAGTTACTTTTGGACATGGTCATTTTAGCAGCAACAGCAAGGAAACTGGAACAAAGGCAAATAAAAATGGCTTCAGGAGTTGAGAGTGTTGCTCAAGAGACAGAGCATTTGCTTAGCATGTACATGGCTCCCAGTCCCACCCCTAGCACAAAAAGTAAAATGAATTCAACTAAATAAGTGAATAAGTAGGCAAACAAATACAATGGCTCCAAACGCTATGTGACAGGGAGGTAAATCTTTCACAGACCACGAAGGCTAAAGAAGCAATGAGAATGATAGTAGCTGCAGCTGCGTGGACAGCTCCTGTAGACACAGCAGGTCCCACCTCAAGCGCTCTGTGCTTCTCTGCTGCCCTGGGTTCTTTCAAAGCTGAGCCAGCCAGCAAGATGGGGTGGAGCCAGCTGAGATACTGGGCTGAGAGTTGTTCTATGAATGTGTTAGCTTCATTCATGAGCAGAATAAAGCCCAGGCTACACTGCCCACCAGACAGTGCCGAGCTACCCAGCTAAGCACTGCATCTTCACTGGCTTCTCCTATAAACTCAAGTCTGAGTCTCTGGCTCTGCTTTTCAGGGACTTGGAGAAGCTAATGTGGGAAGCACCCAGGACAATGCTGGAGTGGCACTGCTGGAAGTCTCCTTAGTGTGCAGGACACTATACTGGCACAAGGCTACAGCAAGGATACAAACTGATGACAGAAAAGGGTATGTATAAAACCACTAATCCACAACCCAAAGGGGAAAAGAAGGGGAACACATGCTGTAGGCATGACACTGAGCTAAAGAGCCATGTCACTACGTGGTAAAGAAGAAAGTAAGGCTGGGAAGTAGCAGCAGACACAGGAAGGGTCTCACGCTTCCACATCCTACTGAGAAAGGGCAGGCCTGCTCACGCATGGGCTGCAGAAAGGCGAGCAGCTTCTGGGCAAAGGCCAAGTAAATCGCCAAGCTAAGGTTACTTCAGCACTCATACTCTAGGAGAGTAAGGGCGTGGGGCAGGCAAAAATGAAAGCTTGTTCCTGCATCCATGTAAACCCAGGAATGGATGCATGAACCTGCAGCTCCAGCACTGGAGAGAAGAAACAGATGTATGCTGAGAGCACACTGCCAGGAACACTAACTGATCAGGAGAGCTTCCAGTTCAGTGAGAAGCCTTTGTCTCAGAGAAGTAAGGCAGACAGTAACAAAGGAACAGACCTGGCGACTTACTCTCCTCCACATGTGTGCATACAGGCACACACACCAGCACACATATATGCACTGCACAGTGTACATCACACTCACAAACACACATGAATAAACTTAAAAATGACAGCCTAAGGAATTAGAAAATTCATGTGCAAGGGAACAGAAAGCAATTCATTGACGAGTTTGGAAAAGGGTTTAGGATTTATTTATTTTTATTTTTTGTGTATGAGTATTTATTTTTATTCTATGTCTGTGTACCAAGTGCCTGCAGTCCCTGCAGAGAGCAGAAGAGCAAGTCAGATCCTGTGGAACTGTAGTTGCAGGCAGTTCTGAACTGTCACGTGGGTATTGGAAACCAAACCTAGGTCTTCTCTTAAGAGCAACAGGTGCTCTTAACTTCTGAGCCAACTGTCCAGCCACCCAAATAAAGTTTAAGTCACCAAAAAAAGAAAGCAAGCAAGTAAAACGGTGAGGCAGAAGGGAAACAGAGCTAGAGAACTGAGAGAAAGTGCTCCAGGCACGGGATGCTCTAAAGACTCTGGCTGCCTCTTAGAAGAAGGGCCCTCAGGGAGAGGGCAGGTCATGTAGTCACAGAGAATCGACAGTAGAGATGCTCTCTATTATCTCTGTTGCTTTTCCATTCAGTTTCTCCTTACTGCTTCACTTCAAGAAAGCTTGTGAGGCCAACATCCTCCAGCCTACCCTCCCTCTGGTGTCAGGTACCATGGAAAATGGCAGTTCCCATGTCCATCTTCTCAATGTGCTCTGCAGACAGTAGTAAGGCTCATGTCATGTCCAGAGTCCCAAGGTCTACATCAGGAAGCCAGCTCAATTCAAATTTTAAAAATTAATAGCAAAATGCATGTGCATCACTGACTTCTAGTGTGAAAATCATTTAGATTACAGACCACCTAAAACTACATTAAACCTGGACTTTAAAAATATTTCTGATATTCTAAGCTTCAGAACTAAATTTTCATTTCTTTCCTTTCCTTTCTTAATTTAGGTAAGAAATAGACACTTGCTAGTCAGCTAGCCAAAAGGAGGACCATCATTCACCTCCAAACAAAACACAATAAAACCTAAAAGACTTAGGTTTTATTATATGCTTACAAATGCATAGAAAGCAGTGGCAAAGGAGGCCACTGCAGTATACTAAAGTGGTGGCTATTGAGTCAAACATTTCAATGTTGCTTGGCTGAAAATGGGAACAACAGAAATATTAAGATGTCTCTGTGATCAGGACCTGTGGAATGGGGTGGTCCAAGAGTCTTATCAGAAGCTGGGGTGGTGCTTCTAAATCCCTCCTGAGCATGTGTGCCAAGCAGAAGGTATAAGAGAAGGCACTGACATTTACTAAGCAATTGCTATGCATCAGGTCCTCTAAATACATAACATCCTCACAGGATGTTTCTTCATCTTCATCAGATGAAGAAACAGGCTCAAACAGAAACCAACTCCCTGCCAAGTGGCAGAGCAGAGATGAAAACCTGGGTCTTTCTGACTCCAAAAGATTTCTTAGGCTTTCTGATCTCCCAAACCTAACCTTTGGATGCACTATAGAGTGCTTGACTATCTGGACACTCATTCACTTACAAGGTACTTTCCATTCTTCCAAAGAGGAACAGACACGCCATTAAGGTGATGACAGATACATAGCCATGCATCCATTGAAAACTAAATCAATGTAGTATAAAGTAGTACTACGAATGAGAGGAAAGGTGTCAAAGAAACCAGAGAGAAACAAATGGGGTTCTCTTTAAATCAAGTGGTCAGAAAAAGCCTCTCTACAGAGCTGACCACTCACTGATGCTCTGCTGTTATATGTTTGGGTGAGTCTATCACTAGCTAGGGGAAGTCCCCTGGTAAGAACAAACTTGGTCATTGTGGCTTAGGCCCAGTCAGCACAAGACATGGATGAAGAAGATGGAGAAATGGCAGAGGCTGGGTCAAGAAACTCTGATCTGATGTGACAGTGGGAATACCCTGGAAGGTACTAATATAGAAGAAAGGTTACCTAATCTTGGTTTTAAAGAGAGTCTGGCTCATCCAAGTGAATGGACTACAGAGAGGCAGATATGGGACCAGGAGGGTAAATGAGGAGCCTGCACAATTGCAGGACTCCAAACAAGAGATGGTGGCAGCTTAATCCCAGAAGGCTAAGACTGGAGATGAGAACGGACTGAATTAGGGCTGTGATCTGCGAGGTCACGGGGAAGACTCACTATGAGCTTTGGGGATTGAGAAGCTTGCACTTTGGGCTATAGCTGTTAGGCAATACGAGACATACATTAGGCAATGCAGGTGCTACAGAGGACCAGGGTGATCCTAATATGATAAAATAGAGGCGCAGCAGGCTGGTACAAGGTGGGTCTTAGGTCAGCACTGACATGTCTACAGGATGAGGTGTCAGCACAGACCTTGCTGATAGTATCATTAGGCAGACATCAGAGCCACACAGCACATTCCAAAGGCAAGAAGGAGTGGATGAGCAGAGACATCTCAGGGCTGAGAACATGGCTCTGGTGTACACTAGCATCCTTTAACAAAGAAGGCAGAGAAGGAGAAGGCAGGGAAGCGAAAAGGAACAGGAGGCCAGAGAGAAAGGGCAGCTGCTGCTGAAAGGCTGGCCAATGGATTTCACGGTTTGGAAACTGTTGCTGACTTGATAAATGGGGTAAAGGCTATGAAGGCTCTTATGATGGGGTAGAGAAAGGGAAAGGGTTGAAGCTGTGGATATCAGCAATTCTTTTACATAATCCTGCCTTGAATGGGAATAAAGAAATGGACAGTAGCTGAAATGGATGTGAAATCAGAAGGGAAAGGGGGCAATTATTGGCAAACATCAGGAGTGTCTTATGCTTATGAAAATAAGTCAGAAAAGGGGCAGGGGATTAATGATTCAGAAGAGATAGGGAGTTGGACAAAAGTTCTTGGATAGCACAGAGACACCTCTACTCTACTGCAGAAAAAACAGAGTTAAAACTGTTTTAAAACAGTTAAACAGTGGATCATATGTGATTGTTTCATTCTGTTCAGTGATAAATGAGCCAGGGTCATCAGCCAGTGGAGTAAAGAAAAAAACCTGAAAACAGTTCAGGGCTATGCCACAGTCAATGCTAAGCACACAGGTTCTAGACACACAAGTAGCAAGAGCAGCAGGCCAAGGCTGGGGTACAGCAGAGGACTAGGGTTAACCGAGGTCTCGGAGAACAGGAAGAAAAAGGTGTAAGTGGGGCCAGCATGTGACTGAGGCCTGAAACAAAGGCGACTTCTCAGAACCAAGGCAGGCAGTGTGGCCAATACAGAGAAGTCACGGCAAGAACAGCATAAACAGCTAGGAAGCAGGCAGCCCAGCCACACAGCTAGCTAGAATAAACACAATGTATTTTTTTAATGAGCAATGTGGTTCCTACATGAGAGGAACTGCAGTCTTGCAGCACAGCCAGGTAGTTGCTGAATTTGACTCTGGAGAAAATGGTGGACGCTAGGCTAAGAGAGGAGGCAGCCTGAATTTTAGAAGTAGAGACAGGAACACAAGGAAGATCCCAGGACCTCTAGGGTCTAGAAGAACTCCCACGTGCCTATTAACTCTGAACTGTAAAACCTACCTCCAAACACTAGCCAACTCTTCCCCCTGGCAACCTAACCCTTGCCCAGTCCCTTTTGGCCACTTCTCCACTGCTGCCTTTAGACCCCGACCCGCCTCGCACTCTGGTGGTTCTACACCTACCATTCCATTCAACTGTGCCCTCAGCTACAGAATCAGACCTTCTTGATGGAATTAGCATCTCTTCTACCATCAGTTGGAACTCAAGATCACATGAACCTTCCAAAAACAATTCTTGAGCATATTCAGTGCTCCTCTTTGATATTTTTACAATTTCTCAGCTATCAAATATTATTTAACATTGAGCTACAGAGATCAAAAAGTTTTGATGAAGAGATTCTAAATTTTGCCTCTAGAGGCTGGCCTGGAATCACCACAGGAATCCACACAAGCTGAAAGCCCAGGAACAGGGAGCATGGCCCATTTCACAAGCCAGGCTGCCCTGGCCGCCTCACTCCATCATTAACAGTGAGCGCTGCGGAATAGTGAGGGCAAGAGAGCTAATGAACCATTTCCTGTTCCAGTCTAGAAGACAGGTGGAGTCAGTCACTCTATAGTCTCTCCATTCTGACAGTCCCTCCAGGTGGATGGCTAGAAAGTACAAAGTCTCAAAAGCTATGAGGAAAGTCTTCGGCCTTAGTCTATCAAAGTTTTACACTGGGATCCTCACACACTGGCTCAGTAATGAATAGAGACACACACATCATTAGTTGGCTGCTGTACCTGCATATGACATTCATATCATCTTACCTGGGCTGAGTGGCAAAGGGTGAAATTAATTGGCAAGGTATTTTTTTAAAACAAGGTCTTACTATGAAGCCCGGGCAGTCATCAAACTCACTGTCATACTCATCCTTGCCAGACAAGCCTGAAGCAGCAATAACACAAAACTTTACTTAGTGCTGACATAGGCCTGTACTCAGAATCCACTCTCTTATTTAATCTTAAGATTCCTAGGGAATAAGTACTATCATCTCTAGGGATAAAGAAATCAAGATGGGGACAGACAAGAATGGCAGAGATAGACAGAATGTTTGAAAGACTGTTTTTAGTTTAGGTTTTTTTTCCAGAGCAACAAAAACATCTCACATCTAGAAGGAATTTCAACACATTAATTTAGTATTTCCATGACCAATGAGAATACTGAAGATCTCCCTCTCCCCAAAACCCAGAAAATTCTTCAATTCTCCAATGGCTGAGGGAATGCTGGGTTCCCCCCATCTCTATAAAGAGACTAGTGGCCACAGCCTATAAAGCTGAGCCTGTGAAACCTTCAGGAGGACCTCGGATCCATGACCAAACCACACGGGTTCAGTAGCGCACGGGAAGAATGGTGCTCAGAAACAAAGGTAGGCGGAGTTAGGCTGGCTGGCCTACACTAGCTGTGGCCACTACTGGCCAGGAAGCCTACAGAACAGGCAACTGTAAGAAAAAGCAGGTACCCAAGTAAAAGCATCGCAGATTTGCTTTCAGAGATGGCTCATAAAAATGACTTTCTCTAAAACCATGACTAGGTTGGGATTTTTACCACTCAAGAGATTTTGAAGACACACTGTGAGAGCTCATACTCACATTCTTTCCTCACAGCTAGCTAGAGTAGAGAAGCCTGCGCACAAAAAGAGAGCTCACATTCCCATCCCACCACATTCTTACCATGGTCCATGTGTCACCTGCTTACAGCTCCCAAGGACACTCCCACGTGATCCTGCGTGGGGCAGTGGCATCATTTACCTCAAACTTTACAAGGTTGGGGAATACTGAAGCTCCACAAACTCTCTATTCTTCAGTGTCGACTATGATTGCTCAGCACCCTTTGAAGATGAACAGGGATGTCCCTGGAGTAGACACATGCTAGGACAGTGTGAGGTGTCAAGGACTAGGAGGGTTGGCCTCATTAAGCTTGCTAAAACCAGAATGTTCCTGCCTTCTTTTCAGCAGAAGGATCCCACAAGGGCTTAGTGCAACAATGAGGTCAGAAGACTGAGGTGTCTGGCTCTTGTCAAGGGTCAAAGCAATAGCAATTTGTGCTCTTCTGCCTGTACCTATTATTGAAATAAACTACATACAAGCCAATTTTCTTCAATGTTTTTTCTTAGTTCACCCGTAACCCTGAATAGTCGGAGAAACTGAGTCACTGAGAAAGAACAGTACAGCTCTTCCTGGCTCTAAAGCCCAAGCAGCTGCCATGGATGGCCTAGAAGAAATATGAAAGGGGAAATGGCTCAGAAAGGACTAATTTACAAAATATAAACACACCTAATGTTTCTCCTTCTCTGTGTCAGAAGAACAACTTGTGGTATTGCCCACACAGGAACAACTCCTAGCAGATACAGTGAGAAGAGAATTTAGTTCAAGCGCAACATAAAACAGCAGCAATGCAAACTGAAATGGTGTTTTTAAGCTGATGCCAAAACCAGAGAAGATGCCAAGAGGGCCGACTCCTCTCACTGCCAACAGTCAGGCAGCCCTTTCTGGGACTCCCAGGAATAATTTTGGGGAAAGCTTTCTCTTTCCTTTTTGTAATGAGCCTACAAGCAGCTCTGTTCAAGTCCCCTCACAGCCACCAGCACGAAACCTAATTAGTTAATTGCACGACTGGCAAGATTCCTTCCCAGTCATTTCAGGAGCTCCCAGGTACAGTGCACAGCACCATCTGAGTCCATTTAGCAAAGTGAGCATGCTTTCTCCTCAGGCGAGAGAGGTAACGAGGTACCCGGGCCCATGTCTACCTGGATTCCAGCAGCGGTGTGGCCTTCTTACTGAAGGAAGTGCCAAGCAGGCCCAGGAGCTCATCCTCTAGGCTATGGTTCTGGGAGGTACCAGGGGTTTGGGCCCCATCATGGTCTAAAATATTGGAATCCACGTGCCTTACATATCCATTTTTGCAGCCGCCATCAGCATAGTCCTCCATGATCTGCAAATCAAAGTCTTTGGTCAGACAGAGGCTCATGGAGAACAGAAGGGAAAGGTGGAGAAAAGGGGAGGGGCAAGCCTGCAAGTGCACTCATGGGAAGGCAGGAGGCATCCGTGTCACTTTTCTGACCCTCAGTTTTCTCACTCTTGAGTGGTACCATTCACCTGCTATGGTTCAGAAAATAAAGTGAGATGACTTAGGGTACGTGTCCAATGCACTACAGGAGCCCTCCGGATGTATGTTTGACCATCCCACAGACCACACCTTGGAAATTCTTCCTAAGAAGAAGGTGGGGTGCATGTCCTCAACCAAGCTTTGTATAGTTATCAAATGTTTCATATAACATTACTTATACCACAGGTATGTATTATTATACTCTACTGACACGTACTAATTAATTGGGCTTTGATGTATCTCGTTTGGAAGGTTGAAAGGTCCTAATTCCCATGGAGATGTTATTTACAGATCCACCTTCCCGGGTTATTGGGTTTCCCAGAGGAGAACTACCACAAAGACTTCCAGTTAAAACCTGTTTTGGGCATGTCCTGAGATAGTACAATTAGCATCCACTCATCCCTTTCCAGAGCTGTAAATTTCCTCAACCAGTCTATAAATAACTCCTCTTGACTTCATTACAGCTAGTGATACACATATTAGCCATCACTCCATCTCTCCAAACTGGAAAAATGATTAAGATTTTTTTAAATGGAAGACAAGAGTCACACAAATGAGCTGTTATTTATAGGTTCTTGTTTGTCACCAATACAGTTATTAAATCCATCAAATAAGCAATCTACAAAACAGGAAAAAATGTAGCATATAGTAATAAAAGCAGAAATTATTATTATTTATTAAGCACTTACGAAATGCCTTTTGGTTTCAATGTGGAGACACCATACACAGAGGAGCAGTGGAAATTCAAGCTTAGGAGGTAAGCAAGGAAGGGAGAGGAAGGAGTGACATAGCCAAGACTCAAACCCACATTGATGGGATTGCCATCGCTTTGTGTTCCACAACATCCATATCGGCTATGGCCCACTCATGGCTCCATGAATCTAGGTGACGTGGACACCTACAGTGCCATACCTGCAGCATTTATCTCTTACTACATCTCAATCCAACCTGTAGCACCCGAATCTCACCATACCTCAATGTTCAAGTTTCGCTTAGCTCACTTGTTCAGTAGCAATGTGACTAGAAGATTCGATATGCTTGGAGTTAATGACCATAATGTTATCAAGCTGCATTACAGGGGTCAAGAGATTGCAGAGAGCCATTCTGTTCCATCAGGGTCCACTTGCACTTCAGTCAGTTGACCTGAAAGTCCATTCCCAAGGATTCATATCCTACCTCCATCACTGACATAATCTATGCCTTAGATAATTCGTCTCCTCTTACAGGTCTCAGTTTCCAATGTATAAAACAGAGTAGATTAAATATCTATCCAGATCCAAGAGCCGATCCTTATTATCCTACAGTTACCTAGTCCTTATCCAGCTATGTTTCATGACTGGCTCAATCACCTACTTCAATAAGTTCTGATAAAAAAGGGGAACAGTTTCTTTATTGCCACGCTGGCATAGAGTAGATACAATGCAGGCAGAGTTAACAGAAAACCGACCACACGCACCCCAGACTGTGGACTGACTTGGACACGGGGTGGGATAGAGTAAGGAATAATCTGTTCCTACCTCGCTACTTTGCTCCAAATGCTGGTCACTCTGGAAATGATTCTGATCATTCTGATCATCCGCTTCAAATTTGAGTGTGTCCTCATCCTCCTTGCTAGCCACAAGCTATAGGGAGCATGGATTGGTGTGAGAAATGCAACAACAACAAAAAAGTGTCCAGTATGAAGACTTATGAACAAATCAGTGGTATCTTTTCTTAAAAATCTAAACAGTCAACAAAGACAACAACAACAACAACAACAACAAAATACAAAGAAACAAATGCCAAAGCCATGAGAAAAATCGCTGAACTTAAGAGTTACTGGCTGCGGATACCCACCCACCCCCCCACACACACACCAAATTAGCTGGAGGCCTTTCCCTGGCTCTGCATGGTCTTCCTCAGAGGCTATAAAGTGAGCATGCTCTCTGCAGCTATCGCCATTCTGCTTTTGCTAAGCCCACTTTCGGATTGCAGAAAGGTAACAAGATTGTAGAAAACAGCTATTGACGGAATCAAAAATAACAAACAACAACAACAACAAAAAAAAAACAATAATGAAATTTATGCTGTAACCGAATTCCTCATCACTTCTCCTTATTTAGCATAGAGCATAAATCTTTTGTTAGAATGTCACACATATGAGATGGAGAGTGTCAGGTTGTCTGATGGTAACTTTACACTTTTGGAAATGGAATTCTTATAGATACTGCATAACTCTGAAAGGCCTAAAAGCTATAAAGTCCCAGTGTGGCTACACTCTGTTTCTAGAATGTTCAGTACAAAATTTCCATGAAAGGAAGATTCCCAGATTTCAAAACAACCAAACTTTTGATCATACGACACATGAATTAACCAAGGGGAAACTAAGAAGTACAAGGCAGCCATGGCTAGTAAGGGTATCAACTAAAGCTATTCCAAAAATCACATCATAGCTCATGTTGCTGATGCAGCACTTAGCTGGAAGTAGAAAAGCCACTGAGCTCAGGGCCACTTGTTGGAAAACTGTGATATGGGATACTTGTGGTTCCATCCCACGAGCTTTTACTCTATGAGTCAACTGCCACCTTAACTCTCTGCTCAGCTGAAATCCCTGCCTTCTTCCTCAAGAGGAAGAACCCTGTTCTGTCAGAAGAAATGAATACCAAACCAAACTGACTTAGGAATGCCACTTTATAAGAAGTTATCAAGGTCAGAACACTCTGGCCTACTACATCTGAACAACAAAAAACATCAATAAGATATGCTGAACACAACCCACATCCTACCATGCTAGAAAGCATGAGTCAGGCTGATATAAACAAACTTGCTTATACAATAGCTTGGCCCTTTTTTCCTGCATCCTTGGCAGGGTGAGAAGGCATTAAATTTGGCTATATGTCCTTGACTGATCTGGAATTTACTACACGGACCACTTTGGCCTCAAATTTGTATGGCCTCCTTGCCTTGGCCGTCTAGTGTTAGGATTCCTAGTGTGTGCTACTATACCCTGTAAATATACTTAAGATAAACACCAAACAAGACCACTTAACTTGTTTGTATGAGCACAAAAATACTAAATGTACTCCTAGGTACTTGGTAGGGGAAAAAAAAAGTCCTCAGAGAATGGGGCGTGAATGTCCTATCATCTTTTGTCCAGTGAGAGCATAATGAATAAACACTAATACGTTCAAACAATGGGACACAAGAAACGATGAGCTCAAATAACAACACGAATAAATTTCAAAATGATGATGCTGAGCGAAGAGTCAACATGATCCTGACTATTTGAAAGTCTAACCAAAAATTAAATAAAACACAGCAGACAAAGTAGAGGAGTAGGTGGGTGGGAGATAGTCACAAAGGGACACGAGGGAACTAGAAAGGAGGTTAGGTTCCATTTACAGACACATATTCTTACGGAATTTATCAAACAAATGACATACGAATCATGAAACCAAAAGAGAGAATTTTAGTACAGAAATGACAAAATGCTTAAGAGCTAAATATATTTGCCTTGGCTTAAATATTACACAGTGCACATATGTATCCAAATATCACACAACACTCCATTAATGTCTATAATTATTTTCAAGATGGCAATTATGTTTGTCACTTATATTTTTCTGAACAATAGAAAATCAACTTAGAAAAGAAAAATATGCTTATTTTGTTAAAATATGGATCAATAAATGGCTTAAAGTCTTATATAATGACCTTAAATATTTTATTAACATTATTTATATTTGATGGATATATTTATACAGAAAAACTGGGTATCCTGTCATTTTGTTATTATTGTTTTGGTTTTTGTTGTGACACAGGGTCTCATGTGGCCCAAGCTCAGTTCAACCTCATCCTACAGTTGAGTAGATCCTTCTGATCCTCCTAGCTCCACCTCCCCAGTGCTCACCACAGGTGCTCACCACCATGCCTGGATTTGCAGTGCCCATAGACACATAGATGAATGTGAAGATGATCACAACACTGGTGACAGTAAAAGGTTTCTGAACACATAACAACCAAAAATGACTTCAAGCTCTAACGGCTTTCTGGTACCAGTTGCCCATACTGCAGCAGACAGCTTCCACATACCTTTTCCTCTGAAAACTGGACACATGCACCCTGCAGTGTGCACACCAGCACACTATGCAATACCAACCACCATGGCTTGGATTTGAGACTACCGAATGCAATCAATTACTGTATACACGTTACTGTTCTTATATGCACATGCATTAATTACAGAAAATAGAATTAGTACTTTCTTATCATCTCTCAATATGTAAGCATCAAATTGGTTCACCTTTGTATAACAGAGTTTTAAAAAACTGCTATTTGAGTTGGTGGCAAAATCTCATTGAAAAATTGGTTAATGAAGTGTGGCTTGAGATTAAGTCAGAATTGCCAATAATATTTATATGTTATTCCATTTTGTGTATTAATCTGTGTGTCTTTGTGTATACATGAATATTTTTAATGCATGTGTGTGCAACTGTGTACATGCAGAGGCCAATAGTGTTATAGGTATTTGAAGATTCCCAGCTTTTTTCACAGGTATTGGGATTCCAAATCTAGTCCTCATTATAGTGCACCAACCACCCTTACCTGCTGAGTTCTCTCTCCAGCCCTGTTCAGCAATTCCTGAAATGGCCCCTAAACACACGTCTGCTTTTCTGTACAATGTATTTATATGAAGCAACATTCATAGAACTGATATTATAAAATCAAAATGTCAATCAACTCTGAGAAGTGCTGCAGAGCCTATACACCCTACATGACAAATATTCAGCCAAGATTTAAGCCTTTAAATAAAAATAAACAAGCACATCCATCTCATTAGCATTTAAATTCACTTCTATCTTTAAAAACTGGTAAAACTATATATACACCAAAGACTTGCTTTAAAACCCATTTCTTTATGATTTATATCAGAAACAGTGCACTGTGCATAGCTAGATGGCTAAGACTGTGTCAGGGGAAAAGAGGTTGCCAGGTGGAAAAATTTACAAGACATTGCTTGCGATTCACCCAAGGTCCATTTCTTAATCAATGTGACAGCCTTACTAACACCTGAGCTCAATTAAACTAAGCTCTATTACCATGTTTCCCCATCCTCAGCTTTCTAACCACACCTAAAAATGACAAAAAAAAAAAATATATATATATATATATATATACAAGTAAGTGACAGCAACTACTAACCTTCCTGAGTACTGCATCTTGCCAGCATCCTCCTTCTCACATGTCCCCAACTAGAGACGTCAGTTCCACAAGTTGCAGGCATGGGTTTCAACATTAACTAACTACCCTCCCTGACTGACCTGCTGAAATTACCCTCTCTGATGGTGACTCCTGTAGCATCAAGTAATAACTGGCAAACACATATAAGGAAACAGGTGTACCTTAATAGAGACTTTTATAATTAAGCTCATTAAAACAGCAGGATAGCAGTTGGTCACCTAGATCATTTCTATTCCCACTCAGGAAATGTGCATCCTCAAATCCAGGTGGGATGGTTCTGATTAGAGGCAGTCACGTTGGAAAGAAACATGATAAGCTCTGTTCGGCCTCCAAACTATTTCTACCATGATCAATTAAGACTTGTTAGTGGATGTTAGCTGAAAACAAACTGTATGGTTACTGCATATCAGTATGCATTAGTAATTAGAAATCTGGGAATACAGTCTAAGGAAAGAAATCTTAAAGCAGGGAAAGACCCATGTACAGACAATTTTCAATAACCACTTGAAGCAATTCATGTGTCCAAAAAGGAGTTAGGCCATTAAACTGCAGTTCCTCTGTAAGATGGAAATGATGCAATGACTTAATGACATTTAGAAAAACAACAGGAGAGAAGAAGGTATTTCAATGTCAGTGGCATGATCAGGAGGGAAGGCTTGGAAATCTTAATAATGCTGTTTTCAAGCAAAGGATTATGGTCATTTCTCCATATTCTAAGATCTTTCTCTCTTTTCTTCTCCCCTCCCATCCCCAACTCTCTTTTTCTGATTTATAGCTTCCAAGAGAACAGACATGATGCTCTGCCCCCTGGCCCCCCTCTTGAAGTCCTGCTGCTCAGAGAAAGCAGCGGACAACATGGACAACATGGCCACTTCCAGCTGTTCCTGCCTTGTTTCCTGTGAAGGAGACTGACACTCTCCCTCCCGGAGAACAGCAGCCTCCCCTCTCTCCCATCGCACCTCACCCTGGATCCCCCAGTTCCAAATGATAACCATCTTTTCACGCATGTATTCCCATCCCATTCTGGGGAAGCCAGGGGAACTGTGCTAAAGGAAAAGGCTTTTCACAGGGAACATCAAATTGAAGTGCAATCTGACAAATGACTCAAATCCGAATCGGCTGGTATTAAGATCTTAAGAGTGGGCAGAGGAAAAGGGCTCTAATTCTCCAAAGGACATAATGGGACATTTAACAGATTTTTTTCAAAGGGCAAATGAACAAACAAAACTCGGCATTTACAGCTCAAATGGAGCTGGTGAAGAAGGAGCTGCTTATTAAAAACTCGGCCTCAGAGGAAGTAAGCCGAGAGACTTGTTTCTCCCGTAAGTGGCTTGCCGTTGCTCTTGGTTTTCAAAATTATCTGGAGCCCTGGAGGCCAAGATCAATAATAATCCCTGACTCAAAAGAAGCAGACAGCCAAAGCACAGCATAAATATAGTACCTCTGAGTAGTTCCCACTGGGAAAGTGGGAAGACAGCCCATAAACCTCTCCAAAGAAATGGTATGGCCATAGATGTGAGGCCTACATGTACCTGGTACTCCAAGCTGAGTTAAGTCCACCCAGGAAGATGCCAGTTTTGATCCTGAGGGACTTCTATAAGGAAAGATCCTTTGCATTCATGGTGAAAACAGCCTGGCTTCAAAATGATGCTAATTCACACTTAGGGCCAGGTTCTTTCACTGGAGAGATGGGCTCACCAAGCCTAGAGGAACTCAACATATCCTGCTCCCTACAAAGCTTCAGGATTCTTCCCTCTACAGCATGGTTACAAACATAGGAAAAGAGACAAACGTCAGAAGGGACCGTGGGGGCAGGGGGCAGGCGGGGTGTGTAGACATCCTCCTTTAAGCTATGGATATTCCAAGGATGGACCATACTATGAAAGCTCTCTGGAGCCGCGGCCATTCTCCATATAGCTCTAAGAAGACATCACTTATCAAATGTGCCATTCAGCAAATACCCAGAGCCAGGCCACAGTAACATCAAAGGATATCAAACATATAAGATATGGCCTGAGTTGGAGGAAGCACATGGACAGATCCAATGACCAACAGGGTCCTCAAGACTTCACCACAACAAAGAGAATTTCACAGACCTCCCTCAGACAGATAGTCTTAAAAATTGGAGGGAAGGCCTTGTGGCATGCAGAGGGTGTGTGTGTGTGTGTGTGTGTGTGTGTGTGTGTGTGTGTGTGTGTGTGTGAGCGAAGCATGTGAGTGAGTGAGCGTGTACACGTTCTCCCTCCCCCATGCATGCACACGTATGTGCCTGTGTCTATGTATGTGTCGGGTGTCCTCTCTGCAATCAGCACATAGCAACAAGCAAGACTCTTCTTACCTCTGCTTGTTCTGTTGACTCAAGCCTGTCATTTCCCTGGAAACCCATGGAAGAGAGATCAAAAATGGTTTTCTTCAGTTGCTGGTTGTCTGTGTGCAGATCCCTCACAAGCTGTATGAGGTCATTGACCTGGAGGAAGGAGCAAAGACAGAGGTCTCACTTCGAAGCAGAAGCATACACCTTGTGAGAAGGCTACCCAATACCTGAGCTCTCCTCAGCTTCTGTGTCTACAAACAAGGTAAGAATAAGGTCTACCGAATGAGAACTTGCCAGGATCACAGCCACAGCACACTAAAGGCATTTGGGGAATGGCAACTAACATGTTTCTGTCTTGGAACACAGCATTCTGGAGGAAAGAGTCCCCAGAGCTGAAGGTTCTCCCACTCTGTCAGATCATCCTTGATAGCAGAGACCTCCTCTCTACACATAGTTAGCAATGACAGTTATAATGAGCTGTCCTTAAAGCAACACACACACATACCCTACGGGGTTTAGTCAACCGTTCTCAGCAGAAGTCCTAAGGAGACACAGAGGCTCTTCCTAATGAGGAACCAGTGATACAAAGAACTTCGCTGTTCTGGCTGCCAGAGCTGGCACATCTGGGAAACTATGTAAGACATAACAAGAATCAAAGTACCAACATGGCACACAGCAGTAGACTCCAAGGAAGACAGTACACGGTGCCTAAGTTCAGCCTGGAACTCCAAATCCAGGCCCAGGTCTCGCCAGGCCAAGTGCACAGGCAATTGAGCAGACTCATTTTGTTTCCTATGAGCTCCAAATGCCAAGGTCTAATAATTTTTCAAAAGGTTCTTAACCTTTAAAGAAAATTAAAAAAAAAAAAAACTACCCTGTCTATGCATGTAGATGTGAAAGACTCAAACGAGAAACAAAACCCAGACCCATAGGGTGGAAGATAGCCAGTCAGTAAAGTGTCTGCAGCACAAGCATGGAGATCTGCATTCAGACACCTGCACCCACATAGAAGTGTGGAAGCACACTGCTAAGTACCGCACTTCAGGAGAGGAGGGACGACAAACAAACTCTTAGATCTAGCTGCCCAGCAATCTAGTTAAATGCATGAGCTCCAGGTTCAGTAAAAGACCCTGCTGTAAAAAATAAGGTGGAGAGTGATAGAAGAAGACACCCAACACCAATCTTTGGCCTGCGCATACACACACACACCTTTTCCCAACAATGATCCTTTGAAATAGTATGTCACTATAACCATATCACATAACTACAGACTGAAAACCTTGCATTTAAGAAAGAAAGATGTGATGATATAGGCTTGAAACTGCATTTGTTCAAATGTATGAGTTCCTACTACATGTGCCAGGTCCTGGGACGAAAGAAATAAAATTAATATTAAGACTACATTTCAGAGGCTCACATTATCTAGACACAAGGAAACAAATAGTCACCAGTCAGTAGGATAAGGTACAAGGAAGTGAATGAGTTGAGAAAGTGACTTGCTCATTGTAGGGGTGGGTCATTTCCTCAGGAAAGTGGGCCTGGGCTAAGGTATCAAAGCCAGAAATGAGAATCTCCCGAGGAGTACCTAGACCATGCATGGGAGAAGTTATGCAGCAATCCGTAGAAGATACAGCAGGTGGGAAATGAAAGGGGCTTGAGACCTGCACACTTCTGAGATCAGCAACCAAAGAGAAAAGAACAGGCCCAAAAAGTGAACAGGTCAGGTCTATACCTTTTTCTTGAGTTCTTCTTGAGAAAAATGCTCCAATTGAAACGGATTGTGCTCTTCAAGGCAAATACTCAGATACGACGTTTGATCACTATAAAATGAAAATGGTTCTTCTGCACAAAATAAATAAATAAATGAATGAATGAATGAATGAATGAATGAATGAGTGGGGTAGGGGAGAAGACTATTAGAAACATCTTCCTAAGGCTCACCCCCATGCCTTTCACCCAAAGCAATTGCAAGGAGATGGGGGAGGGGAGCTGAAGCGCACAGGGTTAAAGCACAACCTTCAGAGCAAACGTGATTTTGCATGCTCAGCAAGCTGATGTCTCAATGTGTGCTTTCCTCTGGTCTGAAGGCTATTACTGCAGCCAATCCTGAATTTTAATTTGCCTATCAAGTGCTGTACCTGGAGACCACTATCAATGGCACAAGTAAATGATAACTGCAGTTCAAATAAGAGTGCTACTGGCTTAGGTATGAATACACAAAATTTAGATGAGATCCCAAGCACAGACTCAAGGTACATGAAAGTGGCTGACATACTCTTCAGGTCCTAGAGTTTCAGAATTCTTTAGAAAAAGAGCATACCCCCAATAGAAAGCCTGTCTGCCAGCAGGGACACAGAAGGGTATCGGTTACCGGTGTGTTAGGCTCTTCTTCCCATGGCACACATTACATCCTAATAGTGTGGGAAGAATCAGAGCCAGGGGACATTCACTGAATGAAGTACCACCTCAGGCTTTTAATGGGTCCTTCCACAAGGAAGCTGAAGCCAGGCAGATGCAGACTCAGTCAGTAGAGGATCCTGGAGACATTGTTCCTCTGGTCTATGGTTTCTTTCAGTTCAACTAAGACCGTTTGTGGGAAAAAACCAATGGGAAAACCATAGATTGGAGCCTGTACCTTCTCGCCTCCGAATTTCACTGAGCTGCTCCTGCAGGGCCTTCTGCAGATTCCGATAGGCAAGCACATCCTGCTCTAGCTGCTTCCGCAGGGCAAGAACCTCTTTCAACTCAGCCTGCAGGTTGCTGGCACTTGGAAAACAAGACACCAGAAAGTCTAAGACAGACTGATTTATGCTTTAAGATACAAAGCCAAGCAAATCTGTGGTTTTTATGTCACATGTAGGTTGTTGTTTTGAAAGTAAACTTGTTTCTTATTAAAAAAAAAAAGGGTATCTATAAAGAAAATAAAAATTTCTATGGTGCCCCCACTGATCAACACATGCTATTTCTCCAGAATTTTTTTTCCACAAGTATTTCCATGAAGTCTAAATGCTACTGGGTGTGCAAGGTAGAGAACTGTGTGTCCCTTGCTTAAATATTCACTCATATTTGTAAAGGTTTCTGGTAACCTTTTAAATGAGCAAACCGTATCTGATCAGCTGACAGTTCTCCATTTACTTTGACTCACTCCTTACTAATGTCTAACACAGGCACAGCAGGTAATCTAACAAAGGCATCTAATTCTCTGGAACACTCTACTGCTTGGACTACTCCCTTGAGAAGCCTTAGTGTATAAGAGGCTCTCTCACCCAGTAACCAGGCTTCCAAGGAGAGAGATCAGATCAAAAAGATTATACTGAGGTGAGGGTCAGGAGAAAAGAAAAACTTAAGAAAAGTAAGTTCCACAGTAAGACAGAAGCAGACCAACTCATGGCCAACAGAACTCTATTGTAGTAAGTCAACCAAACTGAAAAATGCACAGTAGGAAGGCACTGTTCTGTAAGAGCAGGTATTGAGTTTCACATGGTACAAGAAGCCCAGAACCCAGTGAGAACATAAAAGGTCTATCCCTCTTAGAGTAGCATTAATTGGGAGGAACTCTATGCAAAGAAGTTCCTTCAGTGATGGGCATGTTCTATACACTGTCTAATACAGCAGCCACTAGCTAATGTACCTACTCAATATCTAAAATGGGGCTTAATGTACCACGGAACTGAATGTTTAATATTATTAAATTGAAAGTAAGTGTAAGTTTAAGTAATCGCATTGCTAATAGCTGTTCTACTAGACAGTGCAGATCCACCGAAAGAATTTAGACTCACATCCATGCGCAAGTGCCCCATGATCTGAAGGATACACACTAGTTCTCAGAAGAGCACGGAGAGCGAGCTGACACCTGCAGCACAGATACAGTCACCACAGTCACCACGGTACAACTGTGAGCTTACAGTGTAGTTTGACATTCAGGTTACTTCCTTAAAGAGACTCAGCTATGCGGTGGATCAAAGCGCAGGAACATTTTTAAAGTGAATCAGAAAGTTTCCTTCTTAAACACTAAGAAATATATCACTCTCTTCCAGTGTCTGACATACAGTTCCCTGACAGGGTTCATCACTGCTCTGTAACTATCTGTAAAAATGTATAAATATATGGATTTTTCTAGGGCAAGGGCTCATAAGCTTTTCTGTCAGATTTTCCTAGAGTGGTTGGGAGCTGTTGCTGGGCTTTTATGTGAAACAGACTCAAGCTCCAGTTCTCCTCCAGCTCCATCCATGAAAACACACACACGTCAACAGACACTGGAAGAAATGAGTTTTTCTGCCCTGTCTTCCCTGCTTGTGTGCTGAGGAAGGTTCGTTGTGAAGTGGTCTTCACGTGAGGGAAGGAAGAGCCTATGAGAGCCTTGTACCCACCTGCCCTTCAAAATAACCCTAAGGGTCAATTTGCTTGGCCAATGAGAACCCTTCCATAGGTGCCACAACATAGGCGTGCATGGGGCATGCTGCCAAGACATTTGTCCAGGGAAGCCCCTCCCACTGGGCTGGGGCAGGCTACCACTGCACTAACGCTTCCGTTTCCTGACTGGGTGAGAAGTGAAGTGCACAGCTGATGCTTCACATCTCTCACTTCTGTTTTCCCAACTTCAGAGTCTCTGAGAGGTATGAGAAACGAGCAGAACAAATGTGGGTTTGCTCAGAGAAAAACAAGTACTGTGCGTTCTTCTTGGAAAAAAGTGGCAGAATGGAATGGCCAGGAGGAGAAATACGAGGTGCACAGGAGGGTAGTGCCACTAACCATCTCTACAGCACTGGGCCAGTCCAGTGCGCAGGCTCAGTTACAAAATGAAGCAATTACAACTTTCCTTTGAATTGGTTTTGGGGCTTAAATGAGATATTACATGAGAAAGCCTGGAATATACTCAGCAAACATCTTTACTCTTATTCATGTGATAAAACAAAGTTTTTTGCGCGTTGGGAATTACAGTAGGTACTCTCATCAAGAGAGGATTCTGCATCCATTGAACATATTTGGGAATATCCAGAGACATTGGTGGTTGCCATAACTATACCTGGATGGAGCAGTGTGACAGCAGCCAGCAGGCAGAACTAGAGATATTGTTAACATCCTACAGTACATAGGACAGCCGCTGTGGACTAGATTCATCTTGCCCCAAGTATTCCCACACTGCTGAGGTTGAGCAACAACTGAAGTCACCTCTGGTTGAGAGTACACTTCAACGCGGGCCTCAGTATAGACCCTAGAAGGTCTAAGCTCTGACCATTCTTCACTGCAATATGGAGCTAAAGTCACCAACTTCTGAGGACCGCCAAGCTACAGTGACCAGGCTCATGGTGGCTATCCCTTCCTTCCTTATATGAGAAAGGATGTCCTTCTAGGGCACTACCTTTACTACATTTCCAGAGTGAGCAGTGTTAAACTACAAGGAGAAACTCAACTGGCTCTCAGCCATAATGTTGTCTTCTGCTTTCACCAAGGCCTGAGCATCCAAAACCCCCTAGCTATGTATCCGCACCTAGGACAGGGAGACTGGGCTTTGATGCTATTACTCACAAATATTTCCTGAGAGCTTCATGACTGTGAGGCAGCATTAGAATGTATACAGTATCAGCCCTCATGCCTCAGATACTTTTCTATTATTGTACTAAGATGCTAAGCTTAAGACTGGATCTAGAAGAGTTCATTGTGGCTCACAGTTTCAGAGAATGAGAGTCTATAATCAGCAGGGCAGGGAGAATGGCATTGGGGCCTTTCCAGAGCTTAGTTCTTGATACACAAGCACATGTCACGGAGCTAATTGTGAGTGGTGTGGGCTTTTGAAACCTCAAAACCACATGCAGTAATGTACCGCCCAATCTTTCTAAAACAGCTCCAGTGACAGGGACCAAGTATTCAAATACATGAACTTATTTCTCATTTAAACGATTTCATGTTATGTAACAATGTTAACAAAGCTGGAAGATAGGAGGTGGAGAGAGAAGTAGACAGGTAAGTAGGTTGGGAGGCAGATAAGTGGGAAGCAGGGTAAGGAAGGAAGGAGGGAGAAAGGGAGGTAAGTAGGAAAGCACAGAAATTAGTTGGAAAACAGGCAAGGCTTAGGTAAGGAGGTGGGCAGGCTAGGCCATCCCCACATTACAAACACCCATGCTGAGACTCAGGGTGACAGATGGACCATGCAAGCTTGGACCTGCTAAGTGCTGGAGCTGGGATGTGAACCCAGGTCCACAGATGAGTACAAAACCTTTTAAGCATCCTTGTTCATTTGCTACAGCCTTGGCCCTCTCGAGTCTCATTCATGTTTTTATTCATTAGGAAGAAGCTTATGAACCTAGGAGCCATTCAGAGCTGAGAGTGCTCCAGAGCAACTATATCCCACCCTTAACACTTCCCTGAGCACACAGCCTACTCGGGATTCTGTCAGAGATATCATACAATGAAAGAAAAATCTCCCCCCACCCCCCCTTGAGCTCCCATGGCTGACTCCATGCCTTCCCCACAGTGAAATGGCTACGCTTCCTGAGATATGTCCACACCATCTAGCTCAATTAGTATGTTTTCTGCCTTCTCTAAACTCATTTCAGATCTAAAGTCTGAAAACGACTTCATAACCTGGAAGGTCAGTGCTGGAGGAATGGCATCCCTAAATAGAGCCGTCCCCTAGCACCTGCTCTGCCTTGCCTGGGGACTGATCCCTGCAGATAATCCTGCCCTGAGAGAAGGGGTGGGGCCAAGAGAGGCAACTGAGTTGGGGGCCAGATGAGTCTCCTGGCAGAGAGACACTCGGGCTAGTTCTGAAGGGGGCTTTTAAGACAGAGCACAGACACACTGGCCCATTAGGGCAGGAAACAGCAGGGCATGGCACAGGCAGGTACACATAGCCCAGTGAGTAGTAAAGAGTCCGGGGTGGGAAGAGCAAAAGGCATAGGTAAAAGAAAAAGATGGGTCATGCTTTTAACTATGGAAATTTTTGGACATATTCAGAAAAAGGCAAACTAAAAGCAAACTAAAATAATGAGGCCTTTTTCCACTTCTCTACTCCACAGACCAATAACCAGGAAGCTGTGGCCAATCTTGTTCCATCACAATCACCACCCACTTCTGTTTCTCTACTGTTTTGAAATGAATACTAGATACCGTCGTCTTTCAGCTATAACTATCCTGAGTAAAGACCGATTATTTACAGATGTGCAAGCAGAGGTTAGAACAGGCTGCCTACTAGGGACACAGAGGTGGAGCTAGGGGCAGAAGGCTAACAGGAATACCATTGGATTCAGCTGACCATCCTCAATACCCTTCAATGACACTAAATCATTTTAGCAATCCTACAGACATGAGTCACTCAAAGACATGGAGTTGTGGCAAGGTTCCAGGGCTCTGCCAACACCTGTGCGACCCTGGAGAAGTCACCTAACCTTTTTTGGTTTCAAGGGATTATATGCAATAGGTATAACAGTATTTTGCTCATGCAACAGCTATGAGGAACATCTGAGAGTAGACACATAAAACAACTTCCTAAACACACAGTGAAGAGCTAAAACTCTGAGCAAATATTCTATTTTAATGCTAATTTCGTTGTTCTAAACAGGAAATTCTTGATTGAAAACAGGTATATATGACCATTAAAAGAGATGTTCACTAGCTAACTACTTTGAAGGATTGCTATGTCGGGTGGGCTTTTCCTGCTTAGAAACCAGCAGTACTAACCAGGAAATGTGTGGCTGTAGTGTCTAAAGAGAATCACTTACCTGTCTGTGTCCTGAGTCTTTGCCAGATGGGCATAGATGTTCTGTTCTGCCTTTAAGTCTCCAGTCAGCCCTTCATACTCTGATTGTTGCTTTTCCTGGAAATGACAACGGGCATCTGACATTAGGGGCAGAAGCCAAGGAAGATGGCTTGCCATTATGCAAACACATGTGGCTAGCTCTAGATTTTTAAAAACCACAGACTGCAGGCTCTGAGCCAAACTCAGGCTCAGTCCATAGTCACACAGCACCACCTACAGGAGGAAAGGGGAATGACAGTCTCCATACTTCCCAGAAGGCCATCATGGATGTTGCTATTGGGAGGTGGTAGAAATTCTGAGACTGGGGTATGGTGGAAGGTCTAGTGTAATTAAGGGTACACCCTTAAGAGGAACTGTAGGACCTCTCCCCTTCTTCTCACTTCTGCTTCTTAGACCTGAAGCGAGCAGTGTTTCTACCAGGTGTTCCCTTTCATTGCCTTCCCAACACAACCTAACAGCCCAAGCCTGGGATGCAACCTCTAAAACTGTAAGCTAAACCAAGCCTTCTCCCTTTATAAGTTATCTTGTGTGTTTTATTATAGCTCCATGAAGCTAACTAATATTCAACACAAAGTAGAGAGCCATGCTTCCAACACCCAAAGCCACTAGATTCACCTATCGCTGCTGTGGAGCTACTGCCTCTGATTTCGGGACACTCTAGAGATGCCTTCCTACACTTCCTGATGCTCCACAGAGACCTCACAAACCTGAAACAAAGGGCATACAGGAGAGTGGAAGAGGGCTGGTGAGTGGCATCTGAGACGTGTCCAGAACAGTGGTGACAGAGGCTGGGCTGGACCACTGCTAATTAGTATAGCCTTAGGAAATCAGATTGCAAACCCATGATTCTTAGCACCTCTGTTATAAAATAGGAGTACAGTTTGGTGGTTCTCCATTCTAAAATGTTATTTTGCCATCAAATTCAAATTCTGGTGTAGCTACTTAGTAATTTGGGGATTTGAAAAGTTGCTAATTAATAGCTTGTGCATTCCCACCTAAAAATCAATTGGCAATGACCACCACTTCTTGGAATTATGAAGCAGATTAAGATAAACTATGCTAAGGAACTAGAGACATCTGGAGAAATGGCTAACTTCAGTGCTGAACAGAGAAAAAATGATGTGTACCAAGCACTCTGTTGTGCCAAAGATACATGCTTTAAAATCTGAGCAGTGATTGCCAGAGCCTCTGCAAAAGGACAAAATAGAGGTGCAGGGTATCAAACAGAGCTTCAGTTATACAAGTAAGTCCCAGAGAGGTAGTGCACAGCAAGATGACCAAGGTAAACAGTCCCACATACTTGGCATCTGCTAAAAAGGTAGATCTTTAAAAGCCATGGGGAAAGGTAACACTGTGAGGCAATGAATATGTTAATTATCTTGATTGTGGTGATTATTTCACAATAGCTAACTGTGTTTAAGTTTGTGTCTGTATTTGTATGTGTGACACTGTTTGATGTGTACATGTGTGTCTGTGTATTTCTGGTACTAAGGACTGAACCCAGTGAATTGTGCATGCTAGTCAAACACTCCATGTGGCACTAAATTACATTCCAGTCACCAAAACCTGATGTTTGTCAATTATAATCCAACAAAGCTAATAGATACATACATACATACATGTGTAAATAATGATGAAAAGTTGTCCAAAAGTTGTAAAAGTCATTTTTAAAGCTCTTACTAGCCAAACATGAGAAATTTGAACATCAAAATAATTGCATTACAAAGTCCAAAATTGATACAAATGAATACATCAGAAGAGGTTTTCCTTTATAGTAAAATGGTTAATTAATAGGTATGGGAAGAATGATGGGATCAGAAATTGTATCCATTTGGCAACCATCATGGTAATAAACAATTCAGCCAATAGAAATGAAAGGACTACAACTGGAGGGTGAGTCTTTGAATATCAGGCAATTTACAGACAATACACCTAAACTCTTCCTTAGAACACAGAAAAAAAGGTCCACTGGGTAGTCAAGACCTGAAGACACAGTCTTTGTGAATACATCAAAGCCAAGACAGCTAGTAACTAAACACATGGACTTTGTAGCATAAAACAAGAGAGACTTCCTTCGAACACAGCATCACCACTCTGATACTTCCACAAAAGATGCGCCAACTAAATCAAACCAGCACACACACAGCAAGCAGCCCCACATGAAGAGCACAGGAAGTAACCGCTCTGCACACTTCACACAACCAGGGTCATGGGACTAAAGAATCAAGACTGAAAATCCAAGATGGGATCCCAAATCAGACCTTTGTGCAAAGCATTCCTGAGACAGCTGATGGACTGTAAATAAGCCTGGGAATTAGAAGGCAGAGAGGAGTCTATGCTCATTTCCTGCTATGGTAGCTAGCTGAATGTCTGCTGCCCAAATGTTAGGAAAATATCCAGTTCATGGAAAGTGAAGGCTACTCTCCTGCTTCTCAGCCTCACTAACACGTAAAGGGTACACACACAAATGTGACCAGAGATCACAGCTGCAGCCTCTGTTCACTGACCTCTAACTGAAGCCGCATTCTCTTATATTGTGGTCACCACATGAGCTTTAAGGCTAGCTCTGACACCGCCAGCTGAAATCGCTTATTTGTAAGTTCCAAAGATTTCAGAACATTTATTCTTCTTACTACTTCAAAGCTACTGGGTCACTATCCTTACCATTAAATTTTGTTATTTAAATATATTAATTAAAAATATCATTTCTCTAGAAAAATTTTTTATACTTTGATAACTGAATTTCAATATATTGGTTCACTTCATAAGCCAATGCATATATAAATTCTGTCCATTTACATCTTTTTTTTTTCTTGTCTAGAATATGGGTCTTCTGGCTTATGCTGAACTGCCAAAGAAAGACAGTGGGCAAAAAGCTAAGCACCATTGGACCAAGGAGAACAGTGCTGCTCTTCCAACCCCAGCAAAGATGCTAATCACCGAGGTAGATATCCAACACTTCTGTAAATCACACTACAGGCCACTGGCCCAAGTACTCCTAAATGCTTCTGCATACAACACTGCCCCATGGGGTACTCTCAGCACCTGGCTGCACATAAGCACCTGAAAGGTCATCAAGACAAGGAAAGCCACCACGTCTTTGGTGTAGTCAGTGTATCCTGTCTCACAGTATGCCATTTCTGCCTCTCCCATTACTAGCTATGCTGACTTTATAGACTTGTTATGCTAAATGCTCTCCAAGTAGTCTCTTGTTGAATCTGAATACCTCTGGGTATAGAGATGACACCCTGCCCCCAATTCTAGAAATGAAGACATAAGGAAGGTCTTCATCAACATCAGGATCTTGAGGTATGGCATGGGCTCATCAGCACATCCATACCTGTTTTCAGGAGGTTAAAAATCTTAAATGACTTAATGGATGCATGGTGCCTGGTATGGAGTGGACACTCGGTGTCAGCCCTAAGTACCATTCCAATGCTCTGGAGCTGTGCTAGGTACTTGATAAAAATCCTGTACAGTTACAATGTATGGAGTACTATATCAACCTGTCCAGTTGTAACTGAGTCAGTCCACTTAACTGATGTCAGGATATGGACTTGTATGTGATGTCAAAGTTAACCAAGGGTTAAAAAGTAGAGTGAGAAATATGGAATTCTAGTGTGGAGAATCTCAGGAGCCCAGGCTCTGAGCCAGAGAAGGCGCTGCCATGCCAAGGTCCCAATTCCCAGCACAGCTCCCCTCTCCTCTTTTTCCTGGCAGCCCACCACACTCCTTAGCTTCTGCCTTCATTCTTTTGTTCTGCCTTCCATCTCTGGGATCTCAGACATCCCTCCCCAAGTCTCAAAGACCCGCAGAGATCTCAGAGATGGAGAGACATTGCTTACCACTCTCCAGCGACACTCCAGTGCACTTCATAGGCTCTTCTCCAGCTCAATCTCATAAGGACTCTTCTCTAGCCAAGACAGATGCCCTCCTCTAGTCCTGGAGCACCCACTCACTTTCACCCAGACCTTTCGTGCCAACCACCTGTTCAGTCTGAGCAATGCATATAGCAGTTATCCTAAACTGGGCCTGGTGTCTGGCACAAATCAAATCCTGCCATAAACACTCGCTGAACTGATGATTAAATAGGTAAGAGGGGAACACAGGGACTGATATGAATCTTAAGAGCAGAGATTCCTGTGAATATTTTGCATAATGGAAGTCAGAGTGAGTCAACGTCTTCCTAGAAGCAAATTGCTCACCCATGTTAAATAAATGAACTCTTCGGAGCCATTTGCGTCCCATTTCATCAATCATCTATTCCCCTGCGCTGACTCATGCCCCATTAGAATGAAGTCATTTGGCTCCCTCAGCAGAGCTGACAGCCAGTAGATTTCCTTGGCACAGCAGAGAGCTAGGCGGCCTGAGGATGGTGGGCAGTGAGGCACCTGCTGAGCAGGTGCCATCAAACCTCTCCACAGCATCTCCAATCACAGAACAGCTCAACAGGAGGTCTCTCGGCACAGACACTTGGCACTGTGCTCGGCACACATCTTCATGTGTGGCTCTGCAGTGCAGTCTCCACAGCTCTAGGAGTGATCACCCACTCACCACTCTCAGAATGTGCTAGAAACATAACAGTAGTCCACAGGCAGACAGACCCTGCTCCTCTGTTAGCAAGGCCTGAGCCTTTGTTAAATCTCTTGGGCATTCTAAGATTTAGACAGAGACATCTCACAGCCATTTTGGAATGGCGGTGCTTACAACAGTCAAAGTCTTTTGTCCTCAAAGTTCATGTAACTCCCTCAGTTTTCCCAGAGCCTTCTACATGGTACCTATGAGAACCTTCCAAATCAAAGTCACTCTTGATAGCTGCTGAACTCAAACTATGCTAGCTTCTGGAGCATTCAACACAGAGCAAACCTACCAGCATGTCTCTATTATCTCGAATCCTCTTAGAAGGACATATTAGAATCTGCCTCAAAGACTAGGAAGGCAGATTTTAGAGAGATCTGGTGACTTGACAAAGCCCAGAGATCTTAAGTAGCATGACTTCACCACATACCCAAGAAGGGAAGGGGCATTATTCTGCCACCAGTTCCAGAATGACTTCAAGAAAAACACGTGTACAACGCAGACCACAATCTGAAGAGACAGCAGACTGGTAAAGAGAAGGCTTAATGTATCACTTCCTGCCAGGGAAATTTGGTGACCTGGTAGATGGATGGAGCCTATTGTGACAACTGTGTCACAACCCCACAACAAAGATATTTAATACTCACAAAATGGAGTCACATATCCCAACCAGGTCAACAACAAAGTTAGAAATCACGCCTGTGGCAAGTCACATATAGCCAGGGAACTTCACACCCTCTTCTTCAGTTCCCTGATCACCTAAGCATTAATTCTCAGGATCACACTTGCTTAGCAGGAATAGAAACACTACCACAGCCTTGAGCTCTTTGTAAAAATGGGCAGAGGATAAATTCTAAATCAACACAAAATGGCCAAGGGCAAAGCAGAAGAAATCCACATTTTCTACACAGAAAGAACAAGCATTTGAAAAGCAAACTTTTCTTAAGGGAATAGAGCAGAGACAGTAAGGCTGTAACAGCCAGGAGTTCTTAAATTGACAACCAAAAATTTACAATTCTGAAGTGCAATTTACAATCCCTTATCCACAATTTGCAATTAGCCCTGCACAACCAAATTAAATCCTTTGCCAAATTATTTCAGCATTTTGCACAGTAATATAAAAATTGCCAAGATGTGGATACTGCCAAATGTCCATGCAAAGTCCTGGTACCCATGGTTATATGAGGGACAGACATTACTCCGCACAAAATAAATAAATAATTTAATTTAAATATTAAAATTTTCAACCAGCTTCATAAGATCATAAACATTCTGATCAGTGAACTATACAGGACCAAAATGCTATTCCAAAAGCAAAGTTAAATAAGTATGACGTAAATCAGTGAAGATCTAGCCTATAAACTACCTTGTTTGGATTTCTATTGTTGCAATGAAACACCATGACCAAAAAAAGCAAGTTGGGGAGGAATGGGTTTAATTGGCTTACACTTCCTTGTAAGTGTACAATTACAATTACAAGTGAATTACACTTGTAATTCATTACTGAAGGAAGCAAGGCCAAAAATTTAAACAGGGCAGAGACCTGGACGCAAGAGGTAATGGAGAGGCCATAAAGGGGGGCTTCTTACTGGATTGCTCCCCAAGGCTTGCTCAATCTGCTTTTTTATAGAACCTAGGACCAGCAACCCAGGGATAGCACCACCCAGGATGGGCTGGGCCCTCCCCCATCAATAACTAAGAAAATATCCTACAGCTGGATCTTATGGAGACATTTTTCCCAATTCAGGTTCCTTCCTTTCAAATGACTCTAGCCTGTATAATGTTAATATAAAATTAGCCAGGACATTACCTGACCTAAACTGTTTAGTTTCAAAACAGGCTACCTTTTTACAGGACTGTGCACCTGAACAGTTCCACAAACTTTGGTCCAAATCAAGAGGAGGGGGAGGGAAGAGGAGGGAGAGGGAGAGGGAGGGAGGGAGAGGGAGGGAGAGAGAGGGAGGAAGGGAGAGAGAGAGAGAGAGAGAGAGGGAGGGAGGGAGGCAGGGAGAGGGAGGGAGAGAGGGAGAGAGGGAGAGAGGGAGAGAGGAGAGAGAGAGAGAGAGAGAGAGAGAGAGAGAGAGAGAGAGAGAGAGAGAGAGAGAGAGAGGAGAGAAACATTCACTAAGACTTAGTTCTTGGACTGCTTATGCAGCCACGACCAGGACTGGGTCTGTCACTGCAGCACCATGAAGGTATTGTCTGCAAAAACATTTCTGTGCCTACTGGAAAACAAATCCCAGCCTACCCAGCCACTACAACCACCACAGCTGTTCTGGTTCTTCCCCCCAGACCTTTACCTGCACTCCACAACTGGAGAACTGCGGGGTGGTATGGCACAATAGCACAAGGGCAGCCTCCAGCTCTGTGCCAGCCTAAGGTCTACATCCGCCCTGGTGGATGCCCACGCTGTCCAGTTTGTTCATTATGGAAAGAAACACCTTTCACAAAACCACGTCACAATCAACCATTCATCAGAGGACTAATCTGCCTAATTTTAAAAAGGTTTAAAGAGCCTGACCTAGAGTTAACACCTCTTCTTTTGCACACAGGCTGCCACACTGCATCGTTTATATAATTACTCAACGCACATTTCAAGAGCCAAACATAGGCCTGAGCACTAGATTTAGAGATAGGCACCAGCTTCCACTGCGGAAGGGTCGGGGAGGGGAGGGGAGGGGAGGGGAGGGGAGGGGAGGGGAGGAGAAGCAGAAGTTTGGAGTCAGTAGGAGCAACTAGTGGAGGAGTGTGCTACAAACGAGGGGCCAGTGGAGGGCTGTGGGATCCGGGAGAGTTACCCTAGACAGGTGTCTGCAGGGATACTCAGGGCTTAAAAGATAAACAAAGTACCCCCAAGACAGGGAGGGAGACATAAGCAAAGGCACACTGAGACACCAACAGGGCTCTCAGGCATCAGTAAGCTCTCCGGTGCATTCAGAGCAATGGAGACAGTTACTACAACTATCTGTGCCCACCCTTGGCTCTGAATAAGGACACAGGAACGTATATTAATTATAAGTTTATATAATATTATATTTACTATACTATTTTGGCAGTATAGCTAGGCTGGAGAGCTGTGACTTTTCAGGCTGAAAGAGTGGTTAGGTGGGAACGGGAAGCCAGAGGCCATCTGGACACAGAAAAAGAAGCAGGTACCAGGAGAGATTAAGATGGACAGCTAACGTGCCACAGGGCGGGATCCAGGCTAAGCCAATATTGTTGGGTTAGAATAACTAAGAATCTGGACAGCTACAAGGTCCAAAGCTCATAATTAATATAATAATGCTGTGTCCTTTTTCAGAGCAAGGGTGGACAAAGGCAGTTATGGTGGCTTAGACCAACAATGTGGGGCCAGAGGAGAAAGTGCCAGCATTTCAGCAGGACAGCTTTCTTACTGCTCATAATCCAACATCTCTCAAGAGATGACCTTTGACAGAACAGATATCAGGCTACTCTCTCAGCAAGGTAGGATTTCTCAGTTTCAAGTGCACAGCAAACAGGAATGCCCAGACAAAGGGTACTAATTTGCAGAGCTGCTAGACAAACCCTCCCACCTGTTGCAAGCTCAATTATCTGCAAGAAGGCACTGGAGTTTCTAGATCAAAGAAACTTATCAAACAAGTTTCAGAAAAGAAGATGAATACATTCACATGTGAACACCAATTTCAGTCAAGCTTGCCTTGGAGAAGATGAGTTTGCTGTCTGGTGACTGCTGAGAATACTTTTCTGTTATTAAACCATCGCTCCCAAACTTGAGCTCCTCTGCAGTCATTAAATAACAGTTCTGCTGTATTGCTTCCAAATCTTTTTCATTGGATTTCTAAGGAAATGAAACAAATCATAAGAAAGTTTTCATCAAGAAAAGAATATTAAGAGATTTTTCTTAAACTCTTTTAGGGGAGATATCTTATTTTATCACAAAGTCCTTATGTCCCCTAAATGATTCCATCATCCCAAAATATTAGGCAACCAACAGGGCTGTGATGCAATGTCATCTGCATATTATTACTGTGTGAGAGAGGGCAGAATGCCAACGACGTGGCAGAGGACGGTGGCGGTCCATGAACTGACACTACTTACCACAGTGATTGTCATGAAGTGAGCTGGTTCCCTCCCTGGGACCACCCTGCTCTCTGAATGACCCCTGGATAATTTCCTACCCAGTTAACATGATGGGCAAGTAGAGTGCTTACATATTTGAGCCCAGTAAAGTCTTAGTCTCCTCTGAAACTACAAACTTGATCTATCCATAAGCACAAGGGAGAAAAGGCTGAGACTGCAAATATACATTAGGGTATGTTCAGATATGACGGTCCTTCTTCATAACACACAACCCCTCTACATGGGTTCTGGTATCAAATTCAAGTCACCAGGCTTATGCAACAAGCACTTATGCCCACTGAGCCATCTTGTGGGTCCTGATCTTACTTCTTATGTTTTGATACCAAAGTTATATAGTTTTTAAAAGCTATGTAATTTTTATTGTTGCCATTTCTACTACATATGTAAAAAGAAAAAGTAAAAGAAACAAAAAGACAAAGTCTCATTCTACAGTCCAGGCTGGCCTGGCACTCTCTGTGCCTCCCAGGATGGCCGTACACTAACGATTCTCCTTTCTCACCTTTCCAAGTGGCAGGATTACCGGCATGAGTCTTCTGGCCTGAGTTCTATGTACTGTTCCTTCAGTTTAAGGTTTTTGTCTTGCCTCTGTGGTTGTTTGAATATGCTTGGCCCATAGAAAGTAGCACCATTAGGACATGTGGTCTTATTGCTTCCAATAAGGTGTAACCTTGTTAGGGGGAAGGGTGTCACTATGGAAGCAGGCTTTGAGGTCTCATATTTATGTTTAAGTTTGCTGAGTGTGATCAAGACAGTTTCCTGCTGCTGCCTTTGGATTAAGAACTGTAGAACTCTCAGCTCCTTCTCCAGCACCATATCAGCCTGCACCCTACCATGCTTCCTGACATTATGATAATGGAGTGGACTTCTGAAACTATAAGCCAGCAGCAATTAAATGTTGTACTTTGTAAGAGTTGCTTTGGTCACAGTGTCTCTTCACAGCAATAAAACCTTAACTAAACCACACTTCAGCAGACTCTTCACCCATTTGCTGAACTTAAGTCACTCACCTTTTAAAGGCTAACAGTGCTCAGACACTCTATGAAGGTAGAAATGGACACATCAAAAGTAGTCTTACAGGGAGATGTGTGGGGCCCAGAGAGCCACGGGACCAGGATCGGCCCCTGAGCAAGGGTGGGTGGAGGCATGTCCAAACCTAGAACATCTAGTCCTGAGATGGGCAGGAGGAGTAGGATGGTTCCCCCAGTGCCCCAGGCCTGCATGTCATGGTGCACAGAGCCCTGTGCTCCTGCCCCTTGCCTCACCAGAGGAAGTCATGTTGCCAGTAGTTGGGTTAAACTTCCTTTCCCCTCATAAGGTCATGTCCAAAAGTACCTGGAATTCTTCCTCATGCAAATGAAGCATCCTCAACATTTTGGTCCTGGCCAATGATAGAAACTCAGCCTAGTAGACCCTCCTCCTCCCCAAAATATTTAAATAGCCTTTGTTGCCCCCAAATAAACTGAACCAGTTCTCTAAAGAACTGGTGTGTGTGTGTGTGTGTGTGTGTGTGTGTGTGCGCGCGCGCGCGCACGCACACATTCTTTACTCATGCACTCATCGCTGACTTGAACCCACTCATACCTGGTTAAGCTTCTCTCCCTCCAGTCCAGTGCAATGCACAATGGAGCTAGCTACCCCTGGGGGAGAAGCAGATAGGGGCCTGCAGAGATGTACAAGTGAAAACCAGCTGTTTGATTGAAGAACCTTCAACTGCCGACATCTTTCATTCTATTTCCTTCTAGGAGGAATCTCCCGGTTGGAGTCTGCATACTCCCCTCACTGCATTCCCTTCACTACCATTTCTGCTTTCAGCTGCCTCCAATGATGCCCAGGGCAGCACTTCTCTACTTTAGATCCCCCAGAAATCTCTTGCTAGAGACAAAGAGAGGGTCACCTAGACCTGTCCGGAATCCTAGCTAAGTCTCCTGTTTTCAAAGGTATTGGCCACATCTTAGATCTGCTGAGCCATTTGGGGGATATAGCCTATATTAGTTCAATTCTTATTGGCTTTTCTTTACTGTGTGTCATAGTAGCAAAACTGAATCCTATGCAGTTCCCACTCATATAAACATAACATCCAAGATTTGGCTAACTTACAGCTTTGGCCACACATTGCTCCTACTCAGCACTGTGGGCTTACTCGTCTCTATTCCCCAACTCTTGTTTTAATTGGGTTTCAGTACTAGGAAGCACTGTTAAATACCTGGATTTAACCTACCACAGTTACCTGGGTAGAATCTCAGACATTCGCTCTGTGGCCAGTAAGAAGTAAATTCCAAAACTAAACAGGAAAGGAAATGGGCAAAGGAGTGTGGAATACTTGCCTTCAGTGAGTGGGCTGGGCACAGGAGCAAATCCAGCCACGGATCTGCCATTTACTGTGGGACCAGGGTAATAAGCATTTCCCCTCTGTCCTTGTTCAGTCCTATTAGCTGAGGCTCAAATGACAAAACGTAGTTCTAACTGCCACAAACAGAGCCATTAAGTCTGTTACAGGGACAGTGATGGACCATGCCTCGAATCCCAATACTCCGAAGGTGGAGGCAGGAGTCAGAAACTAAAGTTATCCAGCTACACAGTGAGTTTGAAACCTGCTAGGCAACAGGAGACTCTGTCTCAAGGAAAAAGTTTTTGGAGTTCAGAATAAACTACTAAACTGAAAGAAGATTAGCATGTGGAAAGAAAAGAAATCATGGTATAATACCTGAAGCAGCAGGTCCTCCTGACTGGCACTTCCTGTCAGGCTTCTGACCACTTGTTCTTGAGTATGCAACTTTGTATTGCTTTCACCTGGAAGGCTCTTATAATGCTTCTCCACAGCCTTCTCTCTCTCACTCACTTCCTTGCGGAGTTTCTCAACTTCATTTCTAAGGTCCTAGAATAAGAAAAAGAAGAAAAATGGGATTCACTTGACAAAGAGTTCCTGGTGACAGTTTGTTACTAAGTTATGATGAGAACAAGTTGATCAGTATATTTAACAAATACAGGTTTCTTTCTCATTTAAAGTTTTATAAAAACCCATTTTCAGGACATCACAAATTTTGAGAAGCTTTTATATGCACGGTATTATTTATAATGGTGAATAAAACAGAAAACCAAACAGCCTAAAATGGAGGAAAAATAAGAGAAAAAAATAGAGAATAATGTTTAGGAAAGCAAAGGACTGCAACTAAAGAGACGCCACCAACAGCAGTCAGCTGTGCCTCAGCCTCACAGGGCCACAGCACACAGGAAAAGGACTGGGGTCTCTCTGAAGATGTGCAGGGTAGGCTCCAGGACATGCTAATGTAGAGGTGGAAGAAGAAAGAAAGGAGAGCCTTCTTCCGTGTATTTCACCATAACACAAACTAAAACATAACACACCCATAAGACACAGAAGAGTGCTAGATAGAAGAGACAGAAAAGAAAAAAGAAAAAAGGAAGAAAAGAAGAAGAGGAGGAGGAGGAGGAGGAGGAGGAGGAAGAAGAGACAGAACTAGCTTTACTGTCTTAGTCAGGGTTTCTATTCCAGCACAAACATCATGACCAAGAAGCAAGTTGGGGAGGAAAGGGTTTATTGAGCTTATACTTCCACGTTGCAGTTCATCACTAAAGGAAGTCAGGACTGGAACTCAAGCAGGTCAGGAAGCAGGAACTGATGCAGAGGCCATGGAGAGATGTCCCTTACTGGCTTGCTTCCCCTGGCTTGCTCAGCCTGCTCTCTTATAGAACCCAAGACTACCAGCCAAGAGATGGTACCACCCACAAGAGGACCTCCCCACTTGATCACTAATTGAGAAAATGCCCACAGCTGGATCTCATGGAGGCACTTCCCCAGCTGAAGCTCCTTTCTCTGTGATAACTCAAGCCTGTGTCAAGTTGACACACAAAACTAGCCTGTACACTTTACAGATGTGACCATTTAAACTTTTACACAATAATCTGTTTTAAAATTCCCCTAAAAGTTAAAACAGATCAAGCAATTAGTCTGACTTTGCATAGCACTGTCGGGTAATCAAACAGAAAAGTTGCTTCAGCAACCTAGGAATGGAGTACTGAGGACACTCCTACTGAGGTGTCTCTCCACGGGAAAAGGAGAAGGTGAAACAGTGTTTTAGGTAACAGTCTAGGAAATAATAATGGCAGTAGTAGGAGTCTGAAGTGGATATATGTACTTAGTTTGTATTTATCAATGAGTGGCTATTAATCTCCTTAGTTCTAGGGCTTTCAGCACAATAGAAAAGAACTCAAACAGAAACCAAGTTACACTCACTAGAAACCACAGCATGAGCTACGCACATGTCGACACTGAGCTGCTTCCTTCCTTCCACTGAGAAAGGCCAGCACTCATGCTCTACTGCCATCTGTATTGTGTTCTCAATCATTCCCCACCAAAAGAACATGCTTCTTCTGTGTCTGCCAAAGTGCGGCCCCTAAACCAGTATCCCCTGCATCCTCAGAACAAATGCCGCAGACCTCTAGAGAGGCAGACCCGGGTCTGTATATTTGATCAGGTCCTCCCGGTAACTGTGGGACACACAAAAGGTCATCTCAGAAGAATGGATTACTAATGGTAGACTTGGGATGGGACCAAATATGAGTCCAAACATCTTTTCATACCCAAGAGGAAGAACAGGATCAAGAACTACAGTAAGCATATCGAAGGGAACCAACCAGAACACGTGTTCCACTATTGAGGGGAGAAAATAGGATGGTCAAAAGGATGAGCAAGTAATTAAGATACATCAAAGTACCACAACTAATGCTGGGGTTACGGTTTAGTGGAAGAAACTTAGTATTATGCACAAGCCCCATGTTCAATCCCCAAACATGCGAGTGTGTACAACTCAAACACACACACACACACAAATGCACATACGCAGCAGTGGTAAGGAATCCATGATTTTATAATACTTAAAAAAATATTTTTAGTTGTTCTGACAGAATAAATGCCTTCAAAGATGTTCCCATTCCAATCCCTAAATGGCAAAAAGGAATAAAGGCAAACAGATGAAATTCAGGCTGTTTAATCAGCTGACTTTAAAGAACATATGTCATCCTGAGTTACCAAGGCAGCTTCAATATAACTACAAGAGCCCTTGAAGTTGCAAAAGATGGCAGTAGATGTCTCTACAACCATGGCTAGCAGTGAGGATGAAAAGGGCCCACAGGTCCAGAAATAGTTCAGCCTTGAGAATCTGCAGCCTTCAAGAAAAGTGCAACCTAGGAGTAGCTTCCACCTCAGCTTCCTGAGTGCCATTTCAGACTTCTGGTGGGCAGGCAGTCAACACTGTGAATCTGTACTGTGGTGACCTGTTGTAGCTGCAACATGAAGTCAAATGCCTTTCAATGTGCTTCTTTTGTGATTTTTTTTTATGTTTAATTTTTCCTGCAAGAATTGCCCCTCATTACAAATAAGTACATAAGAAAAAACAAATACATTTTTACAGGGATACTCATTTGTAAAACAAGAAATAATGAAATCAGATAATTATCATTTTATAAACATTGGATACCCAAATATTTTAAAGAAAAATATACTTTTTAATTAAAAATCTAAGATGAGGCTAATCCAAAATAAGAACACAAATGCATTATGAACTTCTCTAAAAAGTAAACCAAAATTCAATTCTAGAGGGAGTTAAGGATTTTTTGGTCATATGTTTGTTTTTATTTCTATACACAAAATTGTCCCTTAGTGTCCCTGGGGGGATTGGTTTCAGGATCCTGAGAGATAACAAAAGTACACTCAAGTCCTTCCTATAACGGTATATTTGCAAAGACTCTCCCCATATTCTCAGATTGCTATAATATTTAGAACAATATAAATAAATGTTGTACACATCTGTTATGTAATATTGTTAGGGAATAATGGCCAAAGTCTCTACATGTTTAATATAGACATAATTTTCTACTCAAGTTTGGTTGAATGTGTGGATGCAGAATCCAGACTCAGAGCCAGCTGTGACACTAAAGCAACAGTAACAGAATAAGAATGAAGAAGCTAGCCCTGCCAACAACTGAAGCCATGCTCAAGCTGCGGGGCTTCTTTTAGACTTCCTACACCTGCAGTGAGTTTTTACATTATTTTAACTTTGGTTTGGAATTTTTCCCATTTTTATTTATTCTATTACATCATGACCTACAAAGAACACACAGCAACTAAATAATAAAGACGAAAACAAGAACATTTTAAAAAGAAAAGAGAAGAAAGCCTCCTGGTGGCTTAATCACACCTCGCCAGACTGCTCTACAGAGAAAGTTCCAAGCCAGCTAGGTCCGCAGAATCAGACCCTGTCTCCAAAAACACATGAACAAAAACCAATTCTACACAATGTTCTCATTTACCAATTTTAACAAATATAGCAAAATTAGATGTGCCCTATCCTCACAGCCTCCAACTATTTGAGCCCCCACATAACACGTTATTGCAGATTGTGACTTTTCATTGCTGTGGGTATCTTTTATTACAGCTTTTAGAGTTAATTTTTCAGGAAAATCTCTGAGAGGGATTTCTAGGTCAAAGCATACGCATGTTTTAAGGATTTTTTCCAAAGAGGCAATGTCAAAAGAAAAACAAGTGCCACAATCAAAGCACTAGAGGCCTGTGCCAAAGCCTCGTCAGAAGTAGTTTCTAAAGTATTTGCTAATGGAACCCATAGGAGACGCCTTCAACTGTCTTTAAGTTTGCATTTCCTTCATACCCCATGTGTGTATAGATGGGGTACTGTTTTGTTGTTGTTGTTCTGCCCCCCCCCCCCCCCCCCCCACTGCAAACTGTTGTATCGAGCTAGGAAATGGCAGTCCTTTCCTGAGCAGCTCAGATAGAAGCTGATCCCTCAAGAAGCATCTAAGAGGGGGGGGGCAGAGCGAAGATGAGCCAGCGTTAGCGAAGAGCAGACTGATTCCGAGCGTGGTAGCTCACAGCCATCTGTAACTCCAGTCCCCAGACATCTGATGCCTTTTCTGGCCTATGTGGCACATCCATGCATATCCTATAGAGACATACACGCATGACAAGCACACATATACATAAAAATTAAATTAAAATTAATTTTTTAAAAAAAAATAGAATCCAAGGTGTGCACTTAAAAGCACAGATCCCTTTCTTCCACATCAGAGTGCCTGCCAGGGCAAAGTGTATCTGCCTTGCTAAAGCTATTACAGAAGAGGCAGGAGTTACTTGTCCAATAGACAGGACTTCATTATATCTCTCCCTTGGGATCCTGCTGCTGTTTCTAGCCAGGGCAAACACACACACTGGGGCCAGAGAAGCAACTGTGACTGAGAAGCTGGCAATGCAATAAGGGGGAGCTGAGATGATCCCACCCTCAGGATCAATGAAGCACAAGGGACTGTGGCCGGCACTAACCACGACTCAGACCATGTGCCAGGAGTTCATCTATCTAACCTTTAAAACTTATGATGGACTGTGGTAGGACAAGTCTTCAATGCCAGCAGCTGGGAGGTAGAAGCAGACAGAACTCTGAATTTGAGGCTAGCCTGAAATACACAGTGAGTCCCAGTCAAGACTCCCCAGTGAGCTTCTCAGCTCCCTAAAACAAAGGTATTGAGGCCCAGCAGACTCCCAGCAGAACCTGGCTACCTCGCCGCTCTCTGCTTGCTGCTCCCACACTGGTGCTGCTCTGACAACCGACTGTCTTGCTATGGCTCTTATACAGTAGGCATGTCCTCAGTCCATAACCTTCATGCTTGTTGTACCCAAAGCCTGCAGTTCAGAGCTGCCCCTCACCTCCTCCAGGTATATTACCTCACTCCAGTTTTCATAACCTCCCTCCCTCTCTCCACCTCCTCCACACCTCTTCCCACACCGTCTCTTCCTGTAGCACTTCCTATTACAGTGTGAACTTTTTCAGTCCCATAAGAGCAGATCATATTTGGTTTACTTTTCCAACTCTAACCCCTATAATGGCATCAATCACACAGAAGGTGCTGTAGCAGATGAAACAGAGCCATAAACTCTTGGATTTCCCCCATGGAGAGACAGGGAGTCTATGCCTCTACTTTTTAAAGCTTAGAAATGAAGTGACCACTGCAACCTAAAGAACTGGCCATTTTTGGCCCAGGCCCAGAAGTTTCTAATTCCTGTCTCTTTGGGCATTCTCTTATTGGCCTGCATGTCCTGAATCTAAGAGGCATGGCCATCCTAATTCTCCTATGCTGGTAAGGCTAAATGCAGAAACTCCGACTGATAACCTCAGCTTAATTTTCCACCCATCTCCAACATTTGCCTGGAAACCAGCCCACCTATCAAAAGAGAACTGAGTGGAGCCAAGTAAAGCAGAAAACCATTTGGGTAAGGCCTGCCCAAATTCTTGGCTAAAAAAAGGAAATATAATAAAGTTATTATTTTAGATATCAACTTTGGGGTGATCTACTGTATAGCAATAGATAACCAAAACAGCACTCAATAAATATCAATAAATTAGATAAATGAAGTAAAGCATGAATAATGAGATAAATAAAGTAGCAAAGATACAGGACAGAAGTTGGGGTCTCATGATAGTCTACTACTGAGGCACACAGCAGCCCTACCGCCATTGAATACACAGAGGCCATGGTGGACTGCATAACAACAGCCCCCAAGGGGTACTAGGGAGTGGCACTACTAGGAGGTGTGGCCTTGTTGGAGTAGGCTGGCCTTGGTTATGTCGCAGAGGCAGGTTTTGAGGTCTCAGGTACTCAAGTCACATCCAATGTGGCATTCTCTTCCTGCTGCCTGTGGATCCAGAAGTGGACCTCACAGCTCCCTCTCCAGTACCATGTCTGCCTGCATGCTACCATGCTTCCACCCATGATAAAAGACTAAGCCTCTGAAACTATAAGCCAGTTCCCATTAAATGATTTTCTTTATAAGAGTTGCCATAGTCATGATCTCTTCACAGCAATAAAACCCTAGGAGAAGCTAATTTACCTGTGATCACAGTGAATAAGGTACAACAACTGGCTGATATCTGGTTTCAAACCCTCAGTTCACACCTACACCAAAGCACAGGTTTGGGTCTTTTTTGTAATAAAGCAATGATTCCAATCCACTTAATTAAACCCACTCAATACACCACTCTGAAGAACCACTAAATAAAATTGCAATGGAGATCTTAATGTTAAGATAGCCACTTAAATATATCTCTTTCAAATCACAATGGAACTAGAGAGAAGGCAGGAAGGCTTGAGTTTGGTCACTAATATGCATGCAAAAGTTAGATGCAGGCAGCCGATAATCCCAGAGCTAGGGGGAAAAGGCACAGAGACAGGTGAATTCCTAGAGTGCACTGGCCAGCCTGGGGGACTGAGAGAGGTCCAGGTTCTGTGAGAAAATGTTTCTGAAAAATAAGATGGTAAGTGATGAAGGACGATGCCTAGCGTCAACCTCTGGCCTTTGGAACATACACTGGTGCACCTGTGCATATAATTCCATGAACACATACATATATCACCCACACACAAAATAGAGTCAAATTAAATCTGTACACTGCCTTAAGAAGAGTGTGCTTTCTTTAGAATTTTATTTAATTGTGAATATTGTTTTAAGAGATTCCTTTTAATTAGTAAATAATCATATTTGTGGGTAAAATGTCCTGTTTTGATATATGAATATATCATGGAACAACTATACCAAGCTAATTAACAAGTCTGTCACTTAAATATCTCTTGTCGTGACATTTAGAATTTGTTCTTTTAGCAATATTAAAAATTTAAATATATTATATTCACCATACCATACAACAGATCTGGAGAACCTACCCCTCTTGTTTGAGATTGGTCCCTCTGGTGAACACCCCTCTCTACTTCTCTACACACACACACACACACACACACACACACACACACACCATCCTCCACGAAGCACCATTGAGGTCGGTCCCTCTGGTGAACACCCCTCTCTACTTCTCTACACACACACACACACACACCATCCTCCACGAAGCACCATTTAGGTCGGTCCCTCTGGTGAACACCCCTCTCTACTTCTCTACACACACACACACACACACACACACACACACACACACACACACCATCCTCCACGAAGCACCATTCTACTCTCCACTTCTGCAGGCTTATGTAATTCTGCTTGTTCACATACCAGGTCTATTTGTGTTGTTATAAATGACAGTTTCATTTTATGGCTGAATAATATTCGTGCATGCGTGCGTGCGTGCGTGCATGCATGCGTGCGTGGGTATATACACACCCGTGCATGTGGGAGTGTGCACACATGCATGTGTGCCTGTGCTGGTGTGCATTTTCCTTACAGCAGGTGATGAACATTTAGGTTCCTTTCACTCGCGACTGCTATCAATAGTGCTGCAATGAACAAGAAATCAAAGTGGAAATTTCTCAACCTACTGACTTCAATCCTTTTGAGATGTATACACAAAAGTTCAATAACTGAATCGTAAGATAATTCTAGTTTCATTTTCTAGGAACCTTCAAACTGTTCCACCAATTTACATTCCCACCAACAGTGCGCATGAGTCCCCTTTCCCTGCCTCCTCCCCAGCATTCGTTCCTTATCTTTCATCTTCTTGGTAATAGCCATTGTAACAGCTTCGAGGTGATATGCTGTTGTGGTTGCAATTTGCATTTCCATGATGAATAGGAATGTGGAACTTTTTTTCAATAAAGTAACTATTTGTATGTCTTCATCTGAGAAGTCTAATCAAGTCCTTTTCCCATTTTGTTTTCTTGCAATTATGTTGTTTTGATTTTTAAATGTTGTGGATGCTTACCACTGCCAGGAGATATGTGACTTATAACACATGTCCCCCCAGCACACAGACTGTCTCTTCTCTGCTAAACTGCTTGTTTTGCTTGGCGGCCCATGCTTTGAGGGTCATATACCAAAAAAAGAATCATTGCCCAGATAGACTGTCAAAAAATTTACCTGCAGAGTTTTACATCTGGTTTTGAGTTCATTTTTAATATAGAATGGAATAAAGATCTAATTTCACTCTCTGGCTGTCCAGTTGACCAACCTCCACTCACTGAAGAGATTAGTCCTTCCTATGCCTGTACCACATTTGGACTACAATTGCTTTGCAGTCTATTTGGTACAAAATGGTATTGCAATTCTTTAACCATTCATACTCCATGCTGTGTAAGTGTGAGTTGTCTGTGTACACAGCACTACACACTTAGACCAATCCTTGTGTTCAGCTCTGTCCTTTAAACACCTGTCAGACCCATACTTCAAGGGACAAGTCAAGTTCTAGTATATAATTGTCTGGTAATTATTCTATTCTCTTTTATCATTTGCTTTAAAAGTTTTAATTCACCTATCTAAGAGAACATGTGATAAAGACTACTAGAATATTCCATATTCCTGCACGTCTCCAAAACTGAGCTACAACATGAAAATGGCCGGCTCTTCAATTCTAGACACTTTTAAATCCCAAGATTTAAGGAGACAAACCTAAAGTTTAGCATCATGCTTGGTACACTAAAAGAAGGAAAGTAGGGAGGGAGGAAGAAAAGATGGGAAGGAGAGGTAGAAGAAATGAGACAGAGAGACACAGAGTGTTTTCATGTATCTGTCGGGGCGTTATGACCCAAAGCATCATCAAATCATGGAGAGAAATCAAGAAACCCAAGAAAATAAGCCCTTCCCTGTGGGATGTTAAACAGTGCCAGAAATTTGATAGGCAGAGCAGGTCTGAGTTCCTGGGAACTTAGGGTACACTCCTGAGACGGTAGGCGGCTCCCTGATCCCTTCCAGATGCCTGGCCTGAAACACGTGCCACAATTCCCACATAAGGAACTGTGATCTGTGGTCATGTAGGCCCAGAACAGAGTTCTCCATGGTAATGAGGGACATAGAGGCCCTGAGGATTTAGCCAATAAGCTTCCCTTCCCAAAAATCCCTTCCTGTAAAACATATTTAATCTCAGTCCACTCTGAAAAGTTGGTACACATCCATTTTCCATGACGAACAACCAATAAACAGTTTGAAAACAAGGATTGTCACTCATCTACCACCACCAACTCCATTCTACCATAGAAGGCCTCTCTATGCTCCCAGGCACAACCACCCCAAAGCTGAGGACAATCACCACTGAGCTAAGCCTACTGCCTCCATCCCCACGCCCCAGGCTCATCCTCAGCTTGCAGGCCTCTGCAGTTCTCCGCTCTTCCACAGCTCCCAGCAGTGCCTGGATGTCCAAAAGTCTGAGAAGCACAATGGCCCGAGCCTCACTGCAGGCCATGGGATGTTCCTGACTTCTCTGTGCAGTTCTCCAGCAGCGACTGGAGGCCCAGAATTCAGGAACTAGCAGCTTTAGCTTTCCCACATCTCACACTGTGTTTTCCCACTGTCACCGCCCCCACACCCACCCCAGCGGTGGCTTGGGCTTCCTTGAAGCCCAACACTCAGCAGCAGCAGCCTTGGGGAAATGCAACCAAGCACTGTCTGCATTTGGTGTTGGCCTGTGCAGCAGCCCTGCCCTGCCGGCGGTGAGGTGGAATGTGGACCCACACTTCCTCTTGGATTGGTTACATCAGTGATGGAATTCATTACCAGCCACAAGCTAGGCAAGGGCCAAGGCACGACTTGAGATAGCACTAACTTTAATAACTGTCTACAATGGTAAGGATCTCACTGTCCTGGAAAGGTAAATGAAGCTCATAGAGACTAAAAGAATTGGACAAAGGTGTATATAATTTCTAATGCTGACACTGAAAACCAAGCTAGTGTGCCCCTAAATTCTATGATGTGATCAACCAAATTGTTAAGGCCAAAAGTGCTTTAAAGCACTCCATATCATGGGCTCTCTTTAGGCAATACATCCAAATCATAAGCCAATTTTATAGTGTCTCTAGCACTTGAATCTCTGAAGCCCTCTCCAAATTGATGGCGAGGACAGGATCTAGCTACCCATATGGTCAGCAATGAGAGGAGGCTTAAAGCAAAGAGACTGGTGACAATAGGCGGATGCATGCTAAGGTGGCCTTGGGGAGGAAGCACTGCCATGGCAACTCAAAGACAGCCATTGCCTCATGCTCTCACTACCCATGAGTCATGATAAATGTTAAGGAGGCATGCGGATGGCATGCCTTTCTGAGGCAAAACAATCAGATCTAAAAACTGATACCTTGGTAGTTCTCCCAACACCCCTTCAGAATTTGAGGGCTGTTTAGAGTTTTCTATAAATCAATGCTCAACTCCTAAACAACTATATGTGACATTAGACAGAAAAGTTACATCAAGAGGGGTTCCCATCCCAGGAGGGAACTTTACTGGCTTTCAGGTTAAATGAAAGGATGCAAGATAGTCTAAGGCTACGGCTGATGCACAATAACTGAAGTCGTTTCCCTCTTAGTAAAGTACATGAGAGATTAAGAACCTGGACTTAAAGCTCTTGTGGTCAAGAAGTCCCAAATGCTGCCTTGACAATCACTCCCACATCCCAGAGTTCACCTAGGACATGTACAGAAAAAACCACAGCAGAGAGTCAAAGTACAATTTTGTGATGTCACATATCAGAAGGTTTTGGGTTCTTTGTTGTTGCTGTCACTGTTTGCAGAGAAAAAAGCACGTGACCAACTTAATGAAGCCACCTATACCCTCTTCCTTAAGAAGCCAGGCATGGCAGGGAAGATTTATGAGAAAATCGAGGAGTCAGTCCTCCCTACAGTGCTGGGCCTCATAGGTCTGACGTGGAAAGTAGAGAATTCTGCCTTAAGGTACCATGCCTCTCTCCAGGTAACAAGGAAGGAGGGATGGACCAGTGAACCTTCTGGACATTAATCTGCTGAGCAACTCTCCCAAAGAGAAGGATCAGAAGATAGAAAGGTTCCCACTGCAGAATGAGGGGAGTTCAGCCCCTCCTCTCATGGCATCTCCTTCTGAACACAGCTTTCACAAGCAGCTTCGCAGTTAAGTCCCTGAGCTACATTGTTTCTTCCAGTCACATGGAGCCAGTAACTGAAGAAGACAACTCAAGAGTGAGCATCCCACTCGTGGCTCTTCTAGTGGGCACCACCTCAGCCTCAGCTTGTCTCTAAGCAGTCCCTGTCACCCCACCATTTCATGCTCACAGTTTCCAAGTGATCCACCCAGACCTTTCACCTGAATATGTGTCACCCTCCCCTACCAGAAAAAAAAAAAAAAAAAAACTTGGCTGGAAGCAGCTAGCCCTCTTCCAAGGTTCAGGCACAGTGTCCCCACTTCTAGAAAGCACTCCTTGATGCATCCACCCTCCCTATGTGAAGTCCAAAGAGTTAAGAAATTTAAAAGTAACAAGTTACTAAGGACCCTATGGACATCATCCTCATAAAAATATAACGTACACACAAATCTTTTTCTTTAGAAAAATGTCTGTGAGATCCAAGGGCATACAGGTAAACAATTAAAATTAGGAAGACAATAAGTGAGAAATTTTGAAAAAGAATCAGAATTTTTTAAAAAGTACATCAGATTTTTTGAAAGCCTTAAAAGACAGATCAAGCAAAAGAAAGAACCCTGGAGCTTGAAGATGGGTCTTAAAATATCACATTCAGACAGAAAAGAGGAAGTTTGAGGCAGCATGAGAGGTTTCTGAGGCGCCATCAAGAGGTCAAATGTCTGTGTCACTGGCATTCCCAATGCCGGAGAAATAAAGGGAAAAGAAGACAGAAATGCAGTGAAGAACGTGAGAGGACAGGGAAGTCCCGAACAGCGGGCAACCGCGGACATGCAGATGTAATGACCCTACAGTATCTAAACAGATAGGACGAAAAAGTCCTTAGTACACACATTGTACTCAACCATCAAACACACAGGACAAAGACCAAAACCTTAAAATCTGCCAAGATAAAAATACCAAGTCACATTTAAGAGCAAACCCAAGAAACTGACAGCAAATTTCTTACCAGAAGTCTGCTAAAGGTGTAGAGTGATATATTATAAGACCTAGACAAAGTAACTGCCAACCAACATCATCAGACCAACAAGGCTATCTCTCAGAAACCAAAGTAAAGATCTTCTAAACCAAGCCAAGTCTCATGAAGCTTGTGGTCATCAGACAGTATGTAGTTACAAGAATGCTAGTGAAAAGCACACATAACAACACACATACGCAAATAATAATAACATTTAAATGTTTTTAAAAGTAAACAATTAGAAATGTATAGACCCCCAATATAAGAGCATCTTGTTTTATAAAATATTACACCTACTGTAAGAGATAGCTGTAAAACAATAGCCTGTATGTATGTGTGTGTGTGAGGGGGTTAATACCAGACTCTTCTCAAAAGATCGTCTACCAATAAACACCAGAGTTAAATATATAGTAGGTAAGTGAATTTAATAGATACTTACAGAACAGTCTATCCAACATCTACAAAAGACACATTTTTCCCATTAATGCATTCTACTTTCTCTATAAGAGAACATAAAATAAGTCAGAAAAATTAAGTCTTTACAAACTAGAAAAAAAAGTATTTCCTGTATCTTTTCTAGTTACAATGAAATTATGAAATACACAGAACTTAGATACCTAGAAACCAACAGGAGGGAACACTTCAGAAATTATACAAATTACAAAAAAACACAACCCCCTGTAACTCCAGTTCTAGGGGCTCTGACACTCTTTTCTTTGGGCCTTCATTGGCGCGCGTACGCACGCACACACACACACACACACACACACTCTTATGCACACAGAAACTGAACTCCATGCTGCTGAGCAAACAGCAGGTAACTGAGGCAGTCAGCCAATTAAAGGGAAAGATAATTATAGGGAAGAGGGATTTACAATTTCCTTAAACAAATGAAAATGGAAACAAAACACACAAAGTCAGTGGGATACAGCAAAAGCAGTACCAAGAGGCAAGAATACAGCAACAAAAGCCTGCATCAAAAACTGATAGAAAATAACCTAAAAAAGATAGACGTCAAGGTCTCACAGACGTGGAACAAAGCCAAGTGTGGTCCTGCGTACCTCCATCAAGTGGCTTACTACTACCTGAACTCCAGCTCCAGGGGACTCAATGTCTTCTGGCTTCAACAGGCACTATACTCATGGTGTACACACAGACCAAACATATTCTAATATTACAAATAAAATTTAAAAAAAAACCTCAATGAGATACTATCACACTACAGCTAGCATGATTATTGCCCCCCCCAAAGGATAATAAATGCTTCCGAAAACTACCCTGTGATCTACCTATCCCACATTTCCTTGCAAAGCAGCAAAACGCCTGTGACCGTTACAATTAAGAATGAATTCTAATGGCTGATAAGAGAGCTCAGGGATATGACCTAGAACTGTGGTTCTCAGCCAGTTGGTCACAACCCCCTTGGGGGGGGGGTCACATATCAGTAATTTACATTACAATTCATAGCAGTAGCAAAATTACAGTTATGAAGTAGCAACAAAATAATTGTAAGGTTGGGAGTCATCACATGAGGAACTCTATTAAACAATAGGGCCCCAGCATTAGGAAGGTTGAGAACCACCAGCTTAATATCAGGGTAGAGTCAAGTAGTGAAAGCTGCAGAGTGCATAGGGTCACTTTCACGGGGCCGTGCTCTGTTTACTGAGAGACAAAGCTTAGGACACCGGGAGGATAGACCGGCTCCTAACAGAGCAGAAAAGGAGCACCAGGTTGACTGGTCACTTTCACTTTGGCTTTCCAGGTGACTAGGCATCATTTATTTCCTTCCATTGAAGAAAACAGGACCACATGATTGACAATCCTGTTTCTCTAGGCTGTGCTTCTACATCTCCTAGCCTCAGTTTACTGGGGCACTTCTCACAACAGCTAAAATACAGAATCAGCCCAAGTGCCCATCACCAGATAAATGCATAAAAATACACAACACACACAGACACACAACACACACAGACACACACACACACACACACACACACACACACACACGCATGCACGCACGCACGCACGCACGCACGCACGCACACACGCACGCACGCACGTACACTCAGGAGTACTATTTGACCATAAAGAACAAGCCTGTCACAGAATTACAGGGCTTCAATTCATTCGAAACAAGCCACACAGAGAAAGATCAGCCACTGAATGTTCACTCCATATGTAGAAATACAGACACACACACACAAAGAACCTGAATTCAACAGGGATTCCTCAGAAATCGGAAGTGAAGTGGAGAGCTAGAGAGAACACGATCATAGAAAGGTGGACAGACATGATACATCGTACATAAGGGATGATAAGGAAATGTCCTGGTGAAGCCCACGACTGTGGACAATTATCATGTGCTAACTAGTGCAGCAAACAATATTAATGAAAGCCAGCCTACTGCATTCTTCCATCACATTGACTCATGGAGTCCTAGGATAACTTCAAACTCACTATGAAGATAAGGATGACTCTGAACTCCTGGTTCTACTGCCTCTCCTAGCCCAGGGATTCCAGATGGGCACTACCACACCTGATTCACAGCACTGGCGTTTCAGACTGAGCCCAAGAACATCCAACCTTGGCTGACCACTAAAGGAGTCATGTAACCACATGTTCTTGGGCATCCCCAGAAGCTAACTGACTCAGCTGCTGTGGGGATGAAGAAGAGCACAAAACCTTCCATCTGCTTTTAATTCAAACGGCTACTGTTAGAAGAAAACGTCAGCACACCTGAGGTGCGGTTGCTACATTTGCTATCAGAACAGGGTTGAGTGAAAGTTTGAAAACCTCAATCATACACCAGTTCCACCTTGCTCCCCAGTGAATACTGATTCTAAGATTTGTAGGATGCTGTCTCCTCGGCCGCTGAATTTCTGCACTAATAGGCAATGTTCCTTTGAGACTGTAGGTGCACTCTGGGCCAGCACTGAGCTGAGTGCTTCCTTTGCATATCAGGGCTCTCTCAGAGCAGGGAGGTTGGTTTTTAAACGTGGATTATTTGAAAACTAAAATATCCCTCAAATCTTAACATCACATTAGAAATGAAATCCAGGCCCTCATCCTTCTCCATCCAGAGAGTCTGTTTTATCTCTGGCCAGATGGAGAACAAGAAAGTTCTCATCCATCAAATTTCAACCTTATCAGGTTTTGCTGGGAGCAAGCTTGTCAAAGTGCTCGGTGCTACTTTTAAATATACAAAGGCGATTTCTTCAAAATCTTAATCAAGTAGAGGCATGCCGTGATGCGAGGACAACTTCCAGAATCAGCATGATGTGTGGTTGTAAGCTGTGCACAGCCTCCCTGACCGTGGTGCAAGCAGTCACGGGAAGTGTGAGATGTGGTGCTGGGCCCATGCAACTCTGTGCGGCTCCACTCCCATGTCTTCTTTTCATAAAAGTTCATTTGAAGAGCAAATGTATAATCTTAAACATGGACGACAGGAAATGAGGGCTGCAGCGATGGCTCAGTGGCTAAGAATACTTGCCGGTCTTCCAGAGGACCTGAACTCAGTTCCTAGCATCGTCATCAGGTGGTTGCATAATTGGAAAACAGTAACAGTGGCAGGAAAAATGGCTTAGCAGTTAAGAGTGCCTGTTCTTCCAGGTGACCCAGGACCCCGGACCCACAGAGTGGTTTATCATTTTCTATAACTCCAGTTCAAGAGAATCCAATGCCCTCTTCTTACCTCTGTGGGCACCAGGCATGCCCGTGGGACACACACAGGCAAAACACATACACATAAAATAAAAACTAAATCTTAAAAAAAAAAAAAAGTATTAGAAGCCATTGGAATGAGACAGTCCTGCACAGGTGACACACCTAAAATTCTAGCACATGGGAAGCAAGAGCAGGTGGGTGAGGTATTCTGGGTCAATTCTGTCTACATAGTGAGTTTAACCTTAGTTCACTGGGCTACATAAGACACTGTCTTTTAAAAATAATATTGAAAAGGGCCTCTGTGGAGAACGGACAAAGCTGAGGCTAAAGTTGAGCAGAGATCTGAGTATGACTGCGGCAGACATAGACAGGATACCACACTTTGTTCAAGGGAACAAACCTGCATCCCCATCCCCACTAAGGCTTCCTAGTGTAACAGGAATGCATTTCTGCCTCTCTCACCCCTGTGGCCAACATTCTTCAAGGCTAGGCCTACCACTGTGAAGCCTCCCTCTTTTGCTTAGCTCCCCGGCACAACTCCATGCTCTGCTCCTTTCGGTCTATTCTGCTATTAGCAGCGAGCACACTGTATTTTACAAGCTCTATCCAGATTTCCATCACAGTTCTCCAGACTGTGTCTGACTTGAGTCTGCCTACTATATCCAGCTCCCAGGACAGAGTCAGTGGAGGGATGAAATATGTAGCAGTGACAAAGTCGCTCTCTTGGTCGCCCATGAAGACCACAGCAATTCATCAGAAAATGAAGTGGTCAGCCTTGTAAAGCAGCTTTTCCAGCAACCTTAGGCAGGAGCTACTAGGATGCCAGGCCTCCCTCCCCAAGGGCACTCTGACCCATTCCTCCAAGGGGTCAGTCAACTGGAAAAAAAGATACGCATGCTCTTCAGAGCAAAGATTCCTGATCCAGTGGACTCAGGTGGACAGCGGTCTACCATTCAACATCTGAGCAAGCACTTGGAAGATGCAGAAAAATGGGGGAAAAATAAGAAATCGCGATACAGAGAGCAACTATGACTCTTTTTTCATAACATAACATGCTTTTTTCTCACATATTACATCTCATTACTCATTTGTTTAATGCTAACATAAAAAGGATCCACATCATTTTAGGTTTGTTTAGAAAAAGTAAGTTGTTAGCTTAGAGGTTAAGCATCCCTAAAGGAAACTCAGCTCCAACCAAAACCCAGTGCTGGTGTCCACTTCTATAAAGACACCTTGGTGACCGCCATAACACACTAGATATCATGGAAGTTGTTACAGTCTACCCACACAAACCTTGAAACAAGCCCTGTTCTGCAGGTGAGAAACGGACAGCACAGTTTACACTCAACAGCTAACAAGGGACAGAAGAGGACTCAGTACATCATTCTCTTATAAAAGCTGGTATTTGTAAACTTTATTTGTATGGTGTGTGTGTGTGTGTGTATATGTGTGTGTGTGTGTGTGTGTGCGTAAGAGAGAGAGGGGGGGGAGAGGGAGGGAGGGAGGGAGATGACCCAAGTGGCATAGCAGCTGTGTGCTAGACAGAGGATAACTATAAGAAGCATTTTTCTCCTTCTATGCTGATTCTGTGGGCTGTCAGGCTTGTATAGAAAGCACTTTCGCCCTTTGAGACATCCCACTAGCCCAGAAACTGGGATTTGCAAGGACACGACATTCTACTTAGTTCTTTTAAACTGTACATTATGCTACAAAGACATCAGTTCAAAACATTTCACATCTGATTTATAAATAAAAAAAATAAAAATTAAAAAAGGAAAGGGACATTCTGGGCTTTCTGAGTTTTGTAAAAGCATCCCCTCTTGGACCTATGGTCCTAAGCCTAAGCCTAATCCACTGTCATCAAATGCTATGTATTGATTGAGGTTCTTAGGATGTACTAAATGCTATCCAAGTATCATTTTGGGCTACCTGTTAATAAGTACCAAAGATTTAGAGGGACTCCAGTTAAACTACCCCAAAATTAAATCTATTCCTGGTAGATCATGCAGGATTTTGCCACCTAGGTGACAGTAACAACTTTAATTAGAGTTTTGGCTTATAGCCAGCAAATGCATCCTGCAGAGCTAAGTGCCCAGGTACTGAAGCACACACTTGTCAGGGCAGCAGATGACAGGTCCTGTGACAGATGCAAGCACTGTTACACAGTCTAGGGACTCACAGTCCAACACAGGCCGCTATACAAAAAACTTGACTTACTCTTGTCCCATACCTGCTTGTAGTAAAGCTGAGAGTCTGAGCCAGAGACATAAATCTGAAGTAAAGCTTTCTCGAATTCTTTACCACCCCACACACACAGAGTTGTGGGGATTGGTTAGAGTCTGAAGCCTTTGGGCCAAACAGGGCATTTAAATCAGGATGGAAGAACAATAAAGACCAAAGTCACCTCCCTGTCACAGCCTACTGAGGTCACTTTAACTGCCACAGTCAATATGCTGAACTGGGAATACTTGTTCCTGCTTTCTTAGGAATGTCTATGAACTTGCTTCAAGTGATATGGGTCCCTCTGGTGGCAAGGAGGCATGTATCAGGGTACAGAAGACCTATCTGATTGTTAGATCCCCACAGTAAAACTAAAGCCGTATTCACCAAAGCCTGCCCAATACAAGCACTCGATAAATGTGCATGGAATAAACAAAAGTACAAATTATAGCATGTGCTAAGTCAACTGGCACAGTGTCTGTAATCAAAGAGATTAAAACCAACATGAGAGCTGACCCTTGTGGGCCAACTTCTCATGCACTTGCATGGTCAGGCACAGTGCGTCCACTGGTCTCTGATCCAAACTGCTTCTACCAAAGGCATTGTCTTTCCATACAATGAGCCAGAAAATGAATGCTCCTGGCGTGGGCGTCTGAGAAAGACTGCAAGCATTGGCTTGCCATCAGGATTCAGGGAATGCCAAACAAAGTCTATTTGCTATGAGTCCTCTGTGTGGACTTTAAGTTGGGGCTCATGTAAAAATAGGGCTGTAGTATTTCCAACTTATTTTCAAGTTCACAAGAACAGAACAATGAGAAACAGCTAGATCCAGTCCCAGCAACTGAGAACCTCAATACTTACGAGCCCACCGGCTTGAACAGCATCGATCTGGCTTGCACAGACTTGCTTTGACTGAATGGGCTATTGTTGAAGACTCTGTAACTGTTCAGTTTTCTTTATAAAAACCCACCAGACGCATTTCTTCCCTTGGGCCTCAGTGCCAGCTGAAGCTGGCCTTTTATCTTAACATGTTCGTCTCCCAAACATTGGAGACCCTGAACCTCAATTCTCTTTTTCCTCTTGTTTCCAGGAACTGCCAGCAGAATCTTAAGTCTCCCACTTCTGCACCACAGGACACCACAAAACATTTAGCATCTATGCTATGGTTCCAAAGCCCTTGTCAGCGTTTCCTTTGAAATCCTGATGTCTTCATCATTATTCCCAAGCTCATTTAGTTGTACAAGTTTATGTAAACTACAACACATGTCTGAGAAACACTGAGAGGAACAAATTACTCTTTAAAGCTTCAAATAACCGGAATATTGTAGACTGGTTTTCTTGAGAATACATTATTCCAGTCTACAGAAAACACAGAATAAAAAAAAAAATCTCTCTATATGCACCATATCCCTACCTACTGCTGGTTTGCCAGCACCATAACAGAGTATAGTTGGCAAAGTTCTGAAATTACATACCAGATCCTTGCCACTTGCATATCTCTGTGTAGGTGACCACAAGGAAGCCATTTAAATTATGAGGCTCAGTTAATCTGTAAATTAGAGTAACATTCTCTAAAACATGTTGTTGTGGCCACATACAAAGCAGCCACTGCTTTATAAGTGGCAGGTACGCTCTGTAACTAAGGATCAGGTCTGTGTGCTGCCATCAATCCTGACATCAGTTTCTGTTATCTATGAGGATCTGAAGGGTGAACTAAATGTAAACCGAGAACAAGGCCTGAGCTTTGAATATCTTCCTTTCCAATATTCTTTTCCAGTCTATAGAACACAGTAAAACCTGAAAGTGTATAGGAAAGATCTAACACTGGATATGACTACTTTCACAGTAAGGCTTGAATGTACAAGGCCAGCCCTAGAATGATATCAAGGACACCAAAAAAAAAAAAAAAAAAAAAACCTGCAAAATTTAAATGCCAAAATCCAATCATCCACTCAATTAAAGGGTTTCTTAAACGAAGACATAGGTCAACAAATGCATAAGAAAGTATTCAATGTTCTTAGCTATCAGGGAAATACAAATTAAAACTGCTCCAAGAACTCACTGCATCCTAGTCAAAATGTTATCATAAAAACAAAAACAAAACCATTAATAACACAACAAACACTAGCAAGGATTCAGGGAAAGAAATACCTTATTCCCTGCTGTGGAAATGTAAACATGTGCAACCCCTATGGGCATCAGTATGGTGGATCTAAAAAACTGAAAACAGAGCTATTGTATGACTCATCTCCCTGTGAGAAGAAGCCATGGCTGGCCCCACCCCTGATGCAGCACTCATGATGTCAGGAGAGTAGGCGGGACTCACGTGGATGGTTCTGGCTCCTCGGCTCCCCTCTTGGTGGGCTTCCTCCAGGTCCCGCTCTAGTCTCAACTTCTCCTTCTTCAAGTCATTCAGCTCCTGGGTGACCTTTTTAACATTCCTGAGCAACCTATGGTTCTCAGTGCTCTTGGTGACATTTTCTGAGTGCAGCTTGGCCAACAGGGCTTCCTTCTCTTCCAGAGCAGCCTCACAGTCCTCGGACCCCTAAGAGAGGGAGAGCAGAGAGACCGGGTTTCACATGTCAGAAGCAAACCAAGAAGACCTGCCATTTTGCCTACCAGGCAGGGAGGAAGAAAAATGCGCAGCATTCAGTATCCAGAGCCCAAGGAGTAGCATTTTGGGAAAATACAGGACAAAGTGTAGGTTGTGGTACTGTTGGTAAGGGTGGCCCACAGTTCTGTCAAAGAAATACAAGAGGGAAAACACAAACTGCTAACAAAGCTAACTTCTATGCAGTGGGAATATAACTGACTTTCTATTTCTCTGGATTTTCTAATATTTTAAGTTAACTGAGCACGTTGCTTTTATAATGGTATCAAAACAATGTAATTAAGTAACTTTAAAAGGGTAGAAAATGTTGTTTGGAGTATAGTTGGTAAGTCACTTGCCTAACATGTGTGAATCCCTGAGTTCAAGCCCTCATGTCATAATCAGTCAACCAATAATAATTAGGAAATGAAGAAAAAGATGGCAAACAGTGGTGAGTCCTAACACCAGCAATAGTCTTCACTAGTATGACTCACACCTGTCACAGGATTTTCCCTGGCCAAATACATTAAGAGAGCAGAAGGACAGGAAAAAGGGAGGCGAAGCTAAGAGTTGCAGAGACAGAGAGCATCTCAGGGGAGGAGGAGAAAGGCCAACATGGAGGCAGACGTGAACCAGCATGGCTTTAACCAGCCACAGGTAGTTATGATATCATAAGGTAAGAATAATTGGGATAAAGCTTTTATCATTATTAATTGGTTCTGAAATTATTATATTGGCAACTTGTAAATTGAGAATGTATTGATATATAAATCTGATTGGTTAATTGTAAGCTTCTATGTCTTGTTTCTCCCAGGTAAATGGGTGTAGTGATGGCTGACTGCAGGGTGGACAGTCGTGTGGGGGCTGGCTAGAGTCATGGCAGGAGCTTGGGGAGCCTGCGGGGAGAGAGAGAGCTGGCTCCCCGCTGCCACAGAGAGCAACTGGAGCACAGAGAGTTGGCAGTTTCTTTTTTAATATTTCCCGCAACACACACCCAGTCATATCCAGAAAAATGAGGTAGCTGTCAACACAGCAGTCGAAGTCTACTTTGAAAGACTCTAATGTTATCAGAGTTGAAGGACTAAATGTATCAAGAATACTTTTACTTCATTAAATACAATTCACTGAGAAAATATTTATGTAACACACACAAAAAATGAACAAAATGCTTTAAACCACCAACACTAAAAGAATGAATTACAGTAAGTTCTCAGTTACAAAGTATGCTCATTTAAATAGGAGTATCTGATGTGAGCTTGCTTTGAAGGGATATTCTTCCTTAGTAACTCTGTAGAACCAAGAAATATATAAGGGGATGCAAATTAACCTTGCAACCAGGCATATACCTGGGCAACAAGAGGAATCTGATATCTGTGTCGATGGTAGTGCCTAAATAAATTCAAGCAACTTAGCCCATGCCCATAAGTGAATGATGCTCAGGGCTGCTACGTGACTACTCTGTCATCAGACTGCCCATAATGAAATCTGGAATTCGCATGATTCCCAGCTGCATGCTGCCCTGGCACAGCACCACTGACCCTCACCAGGGAAGACCCTAATTAACACCAATAAACTGGCAAGAATGAAAAGAAGACGACTAAATTCAAAGAGGATACTAGAGATAGGCATCAGTTAGGGGCTTGTTGAACACAGTCACTGTTCACAGTTACCAAGTACTGAGAATTTCTGCAGGATTATTGCATGAATAATGATGGCCAAGCCTCCTTAAAAACTCCAGCCTCGAAGAATTCAAATACACACATACGACTCATTTCATAAAAACACTTTCCATATTAAATTTTCCCTAAATAGCCCTTTGAAAAACTTCCCTAGAGTGCTCTTTACCTTTCCCTAAATGTTGCCCAAGTGGCAAATATTTGGCCCAATTACACGTGGCCAGAAACTAAAGGCCAAATAGAAAATTAGGCAAATTATTCCTGCTCACAATAAAAGGATCCAAATGCCCTAGTACAATTTTAGCTATGTGACTTGGGAGATGTTACCTTGGAAGACTGAGTAAAGAGATGCTGAAACATATATGTGAGTCGGCAATAATTTCAAAATGAAAATTTAAAAGTTTGAGGAAATCTACACTATGCTCCCATGGCCAGAATGTTAAAGAAAGTTTTATAGAACATGAAATATAGAACAGCCCAGTCCACATCTATAGTCCCAGATACTTAAGGGGTCAAGGCAGGAACCTAGGAGTTTGGGGCCAGCCTGGTTGTGGTGGTTAGAATGACGATGGTCCCCCAAAGGCTCATAGGTAGTAATATTATGTGAATGTTATGTGACCTTGTTGGATTAGGTGTGGCCTTGTTGGAGGAAGTGTCACTGGAGGTGGACTTTGAGGTTTCAAATGCTTAGGCCAGGCTCAGTGGCTCTGTCTCAGTTCCTGCTGCCTGCCCATCTAGATGTAGAACTCTCGGCTACCTCTCCAGCACCATGTCTTCCCACCATGACGATAATGAACTAAACCTGTAAGCCAGTAGCAGTTTAATGCTGCTGGCTGTATAAGAGTTTCTGTGGCCATGTTTTCTCTTCACAGCAAGAGTAACTCTAAGACACCGGGTAACATGCAAGAAACCCAATCTCTGATTTAAAAGGAGAGAGAGGGAGGCTGGGAAGATGGTTGGTTCAGTTAGTCCAGTGCTTTCTCCGTAAGCATGAGAGTCAGAGTTTAATCCCCAGAACCCATATAAACGCCAGACGGAGCTGTACGTGTCATAAGACAGCACTGGGACGGCAGAGACAACAGGGTCCCTAGGGTTTACCGGCCAACCAGTCTAGCCAAATTGACGAGCTCCAAGGTCAATGAGAGGCACTGCTTCAAAAATCAAGATGGAAGATCGAGGATATGGACCTCTGGCATCCTTGCATAAGTTTTTTTCTTTCTCTGTATGTGTATGTCTAAGTGTATGAAAGTATCAACAGAGAACATATTAGAGGTTTGCTGGCAATTTCTATTACTTCTTTCTATTACTTTAAGAATAGAAATTATTTTAAGTTTTTTCTTCAATAAGTGTTTTTACTTTTACACCTGGAGGAGAATGTTACTTCTAATCCAGAAATAACTTTAATGGCCAAGAGGAGTAACAGGCAGCCTACACTGTAAGCTGCAAACAGCCACACCTGTGATCTGAAGTTGAGTCTGTGAGTCTGTACCTTGGCAGCCCCTCCAGGAATTTAAATATCTCCTGCTGCTGCTTCATTGTCAAGTTCCATTTCAAGGAACCCTGTAGTCTGTCTGTCTGTCTCTCTCTCTCTCTTTCTCTCTTTCTTCTTCCTATTCTTCCTCCTCTTCTTCCTTGCCCTCTTCCTCCTCCTCCTCCTTGATTATGTATATGTATATATGTCTGAAAGGATCATGTAAGTAAAGTTGTCCACAGAGACCAAAAGAGGGTGCCAAATTCCTTGGAACTGGAGTTGCAGATCCAGGGGATTTGCTGTCCTTCCTGGGTGCTAAGAACCAAACTCATGCTCTGTGGAAGAGCTGCAAGTATTCTTTGCCACTGAGCCAGCTCTCCAGCCCCCACTGCTTTTAAACTCAGGCTGCAATTAGTTCAACACATCACCCAACGGGTCATTTTATATGAAAGAAGCTTAAGTCTGTAAAGCATTGAAACTACATACACCTCAGATGACTCACTGGTATAAACATGCAATGAACACTCATGTATAATCTGAGCAGTACAAGGGTGGACTTTGTACAGAGACTGATATTCTAGTCCTGCCACCACAAACTCTCAAAAGGTCAAAAGCATACCTCCTCTTTGGATAAAAAAACAAGAGAATTTCTGAGAACTGCCAATCTGATGCACAACTCAAGAGAGTTTCAACAATGCCAGATTTCTGTGGACTGAAGACAAGGACCTAGCCCCACGCTGCTATTGTGAGACCTCGCACTGCATGTGTTGCATTTTGATCAGGATCAATAGTTATTAAATCACTAAATGCATGTCATGTGTCTGAATAACAGTTAAGTTTATAAGGCTGCTTTCTTTCTTTTAGGCACCCACATAACAAGGAAAAGTAAAATATACTAAGGATGCCTGGACTTGGGCTATTAACTGCAAGCATTTTTTTTTCTTAAGCAATGGAAAATATTGATGGTTTTCCAAAGAATTTGGCCTTTAAAGCTTGTTATTTTCTAAGCAAGGGGGAAATGGTGTAAAATGTAAGCTCAGCTCCATTCCATCATCTACTGTCAAAACAGTAGAAGCAGCAAGTCTAGGATCTCAAAAGCAGAGAGATCTGTCTATGCTGCTAGCATCCCGTGATTTAAACCAAATTACTGCAATTATTCTTATTGTGAGCCAAAACTCTGCAACAGATAAGGCAGGAGGTATGAATCTTAGAAGTCCCATGGCCCTAAATCAGACTGATGTACTTTACTAGAAGCAGCCTTGGTGCAGGAGTGAGAGGAGAGCTTAAGCACGAGTGGACTTAACCTGTGGATGGAACTTCTCTGATTCCACCTCAGTAACAAACAGGCTTACATAAACTACATAGGTAAACTAGAAACATGGAAGGAAAACACTGAAATAATTAAAAGCACAAAGATAATCTAGAAAAGATAGGGACTGTCCTGAGGAGTGGGTGGGAGTCTTAAAGCGCAACGCTATGGACATAAAAGAGATCAGAGACATCAAAGCCTGGACCACAAATTCAGAAAGTAGCAAGAAGGAAGAGGCAACCAGAGAAAAGAAGCAGAGGACTCCACATTGTGGAGTATCAGAAGCCTGGGGTCAAACCCCGGCCCTGTCACTCATCAGTGTGGTGACCCCATGCAGATCATATTTCTCATCCTGGAGTTGCCTCAGCAATTAAACAAGGATATGAACAGTATCTGCTTCAAATGTTACACAGGTTGGCTGGGAGGCGACCTGTGGAACCGGAGCATGGCTGGGTACAAGGCAGTGTTCAACAATCGCCTGCCATCACTTCCGCCTGCTGACTTAAAGCCTGACTCTACCACCTGCCAGCTGTGAGAGCGAGTATGCCACATACTCTCAATGAGCCTGAAAACCCTCAAAACACAAGGCTATGATAATTATTTTCCTCAAGGACTGTGAAGATTAAATGAAATATTCTACATAAATGCTAAAAGCAAGCCCAGCAATCTCAACTACTAGAGTAGCTGTCTTCATCACCATCACCATCATCATTACCACACTGAAAGGCCTGAGAAGCTCCCAAAACTAGTGGAGGACCTCCCTTTAATTATATATACTCAACCAATTCCATCACTAAAGAGCATGCACGGTTCCCCTTATTGCAAGCCCCCAGGTTCTCTTCAGCTGCAAAGTCCAGGCCTCTCCTGGGATGAAGCCCTGAGTGAGACACTTTCACTAATGAAAACTCTTACCTGGAATCTGGGGACCTGAGTTTTCAAGGGAGCCTCTCTGCCTTTGGTGGAGTCAGCAGTGAGCTTGTTGATTTTGGAATTAATTTCTTCAACCTGGCAAAACAACAAATGGTGGACACACACATAGCTGGACTCCCCTTCCCTGACCTGTAGTGCTTTATAGACACAAGCCCTGAGTGGGATTTCTGGTTTTGCCATTTGTTAACCGGATGGCTTAACCTGAAACTGAATCCCCTCACCTGTTGCCATGGTCCATATAAAGTCAGAGTATTTCCCCCATGAGCCTATGAGAGACTCTCAGGACTCAAAGGGAGGGACCTTAAATGAAAGGCCCTACAGTAGGGAGAGGGAACTTATAGAGCCCACCTTCAGCAGGAAGATAGGGCATCAAGAGAGGGGGTTGTCATCCCACAGTCAAAACTCAGACCCATATTTGTTCTGGACTGAAAGAACTGTGGGGATGGATCCAGAGAGAAACCTGAGGATCCATCCAGGGAAGAAGGTCCAGGGACAGGCCCAAAGTGGGATCTAGCTCAAGGGGAGGTCCCAAGGTCTGACACTATTACTGAGGCTATGGAACATTCACAAAAAGGGAGCTATCATGATCACACTCCAGAAGACCCAACAAGCAGCTGAGTCAGATGCAGATATTTGCACCCAACCAACGGGCAGAAGCTGCTGACCCCTGTGGTTGAATTAGGGAAAGACTGGAAGAAGCTGAGGAGGAGGGCCACCCTATAGGAAGACCAGCAGTCTCAATTAACCTGGACCCCTGAGATCTCTCAAACATTGGAATACCAACCAGGCAGCATACACCAGGTGTCATGAGGCCCCCAACACATATACAGCAGAGGAATGCCGGGTCTGGGTTCAGTCAGAGAAGATACATCTAACCTTCAAGAATCCGGAGGCCCCAGGGAGTTTAGAGGTCTGGTTGGGTAGGGTATGAGGGGTGGTGACATCCTCGTTGGGTAGGGTATGAGGGGTGGTGATATCCTCGTGGAAATGGCGTGGGGAGGAGGTATGGGATGTGGAACAGTCAGAAGATGGACCAGGAGGAGGGAATAAAATCTGGAGTATAAAAAGAGTAAGGAAATAAAAGAAAAAAATTTTTAGCAAATTTAAAAGAAAGAAAGGAAGGAAGGAAGGAAGGAAGGAAGGAAGGAAGGAAGGAAGGAAGGAAGGAAGGAGGGAGGGAGGGAACAAAGGGAAGAAGGAAGGAAGGAAGGAAGGAAGGAAGGAAGGAAGGAAGGAAGGAAAGAGGGAGGGAGGGAGGGAGAGAAGGAGGAAGGAAAGAAAGAAAGAAAGAAAGAAAGAAAGAAAGAAAGAAAGAAAGAAAGAAAGAAAGAAAGAAAGAAAGAAAGAAAGAAAGAAAGAAAGAAGGAAAGAAGGAAAGAAAGAAAAAACGGGGAAAAAGAAGAAAAAAAAGGAAGTGAGCCCTAGTGAGAGGACCTTGAGTAACCTTGGCACATGCTCTCAGAAGGCCGAGTAGCCCTAAGTATCAGGCTTCATCTGACAACATGATCTGCCCCTCTTGCCCAGAGACCTGCTACCTGTCATTACATCTCATCAGAGGCTGACCACATTAGAGAGAGTGATCTTGGACTTTCAGCATCAGAAAAAAAATGGGTGAAATAAAACTCTTTATAAAGTTATCCTGCCTCTGAAACATCATTGTAGTAATGGAAAACAGACTAATGCATGATAAATCCAACTCATCTAACTATGGTGTTGTTAGTGCTAATGAAGCAATGTACATTAGCATAAAAACAACAAGCATTGATAGTATTACTGTTTGTCCATTCATGACTCATTCAATAGCTTTGAGTGGCTTTCCCCAAAACTTTGTACTTTTTATACCCTGGGATCCACTATGAACTCCCACCTCTGTACCTTGGAACTGTTCCACTACTAATACCACAACACACTGAGGGCTCCTACTCCAGCAGGACCCCAAGCATCATATGAACCATAGCTACTATGGCAAAAAAACAAATCACAGCTGTAGTGGACACTGTGCTCCCTTAGTTTCTCGGCACCAGTTTCCAACCTCTGTAACCACTCCTGTGTATACTGTCTCATCCCTAAATTCATAGTCTGGCTTACAGTGGCATCCTTAGCCAGTCTATGCTTTCACTGACTATATTGGTCCACTCTCAGAATCTTAACTTGTGACTAACAACATGATTCCCAAGCCTTTGCCTCTCTTGCCATGTGTCACACTTGTTAAGCTCTCTGCCTCCTAACAAGGAAGGCCTGCACAGTCCTCAAGGCCAACATTCTTGTCACAATGTCATATTCTACTCTCCATGCTCTAAACAATGTCAATGTCACCTCATATCCCCACTCACCCAACACAAGACACCTAGAGTCACCTCGACTGTTCCTTCTCTGAATTCTCAGATCTGATTATCAGATTTTCCAATCTTTTATCTATTTTTAATTATTTCTATTATTTCTTGAATACAATCTTCTTCCCCCATTTTGCTTGCTATTATCTCTGTTCTAAAAATGCCTTTCTTGGCTCTTAATTTGCCTCTACTCTCTGCCTCCTAAATCCACTCTTCCAATCCAGCCAGAGGCTCCTCTAAGGTGTAAATGTAGCTGTTACTTCTGCTACTCATACCCTGCAAGCAGACAATATGATTAGTCCCCAACACCACTGGGCCCTTGCAGCTTACCCAATATCTACAGTTTTATCTGTGCACTTTGTTCCCCTGGACCATTTGTGCTGCCACACACCACATGTTTTGGCCATTGTGTTCTCTGTCTCCAATCTGGTCTCCCATCTGCAGCTCTTTACCGGCTTATGCCTCTCACCATTCAGGACTCAGCATCAATTCAGCATCTCCTCCTCTAAGCAACATCTACTCCTCACATCCACCCTAATGAGGACGAGTTAGCCTTCCCTCTGCCTGCCCGACCCCTGCACTTGCCTCACTTCCAACACCCATCACTCTGACTTGCACATCACACATTAGTGCTTGGTCTCTCTGGTGGGAGAGAACAACAAGGGATAAGAGCCATCAGCCACTGCCTTGGGTCCCTTGGGTCCCTGTCCCTAAGGCAGCAAGCCAGGTGGGCTTTCTGGATCCCAGCCACAGCCCTGCTTCCCAAATTCCTCAAGTTTCAAAAGTCTCAAGTTTCAGCTGTCCTTCAGGAGTCATCCTGTCCTGTCCTTCAAGGCAGTCCCTAGCCTGTGCCTGACGAAGTCTCCACTGAGAGGCTAGACGCACAGCTGCCCTTTAACTCTTGGTCCTGAGGGAAGCTCGCCACTGCTTATGTCAGGGCATTCATGTTGAAATGATTATGTTTATGTATTATTTAAATTAACTTAACATCTTTGCACCTCTTTCAATGGCTTACTAGAAACCGTTATTCATATTTAGCTGCTGACAGCACTAACTGACGCGCACCACAACTCCACCTGACCACAGGACACACTTTCTGTACTGTCCTGGCACTTACAGACTCTCTGTAAACTTCAGGGAAGGACAGGCAAGCCACAGAAACTAATAAAGAAAAATCCCACTTCACTCCTCAGACATACCTCTTTCTCCTTTGATTTTAATGCCATGGTTAGACCCTGAATGGCTTTATAACTCTTTAAGTTATTTTTCTTCTCTGTAGCAATTTCTCTTTCCTTCTCTCTCAGGTCCTCCTGAAGTGCCTAAATTAGATTAGAAAAAGATTCACGAAGTTGATGTGTTCCAACCAAAATGCACTGTAAATATATCTTTAAGAGCACACTCAAATGCAGTTATTCTATCTTATTCCTGTCAACCTGTGATTAATGTTTCCTAGTCGAGCCGAACGCCATGGCATCAGCTCCCAGTTACTGTGTTACTGCTCACAGCAGCAGGGCTGGGTGAAGGGAAGGGGATCAGATCGCTTGAGCAGCTGACAGCTATTCCTATGGGAAGGGCTCCAGTGCCTTCTAAAATCTGAATACAGTCACATCAGAGTCTTCGAAACTGCACCAGGTTATTTGGGGGAAATAACAGATCATTAATTTCATTCCTTAATGCTACACAAGCTAGGAGAGTTTGGTCTGATGGAGACGGGGCCGTACATTTATAGTCCTGAGTTCATGTCTTAAGATAATCACTCCTGCCTCCCTCCTGGGCTGTTGTGAGGATCAGATGAGATAATGGATATGAAAGTACTTTCTACACTGGCAGGCACTGTACAAATGCCAGCTGTTGTGACTAAGGGCCCCGGGAACCTGGGTGTTGGAATCAAATAAGAAAATTCCCCCCTCCCAGCTATGTAATCCTGGGCAAGTGACTTCACCTTCTGAGTCTCAGATATCACATCTGTAACATGGGAATGTCCATGGGACAAAGCTATTGCAAGGACTGAGCAACTCCCTCTACTGTGCTTTATGCATAACTGGTACAAAGAATTATCTGTTATGAGAGGCAAACAGAGAGGAAGTCTTAAATAAGTCAACATACCTGTATCTTCTCTTCAAAGTGGTTTCTCTCCTTCTGCCATTCCTAAGAAAAGGCACTCATGAGTGAGCCGGAAGAGGAGTATCCAGGAGGAGGCGCTTCCGACGGCTTCCCCACAGCCATTGGGATGAGCATCTCATTCACTTGCTCCCTCCATGCATGTGCAGACCTCATTAACACAAGTGCACCCTTGTTGGCCCCCACCCACAGCCTGACTCGCTCTGACAGAGACAAGTGTGACTGCTGGCCACAGGCTTGGTTGCAGTTCTGTGGCAGAGCTTCAGAAGAACAGGTAAGGGGCCCATTAGAGGGCGGGGCCTGGGAGTCAAAGCAGGAGGAGGGAGCGTAGTGGCAACTACACTGCAAAGGAACAGTGACAAGGCTAATGTCTGCTAAGGTGACAAGGACAAAAAACGCTGCTCCACAAAGAAATCATGCCCTTTCTTGGGCTTCCGGAACATACCCTGATGTGAACAGACCATGCAGCAGCCATCTTTGCCCAAAGAGGACGATAGTCAAGATAGCTTGTCCTGGAGGCTTCAAGAATAAAGAGGGTTCCAGGAGATTTGAGCCTAACTACTAGCAACTCACTTCTTGGCACCTAGAGGCCTATGACCACTCTGAGGCTGATCCTAAACTCAGTCAGGGGATCACAATCTCTGCTTGGCCAAGAGGCCCAGAGGCCTGAGCAGGGTACTATGTGTTGCCATACCCAGAGCCTGTTAGCTCCCTTCTGCCACATCCTCTGATGTTTCACACCAAGTATGGCCTCAACCCTGTCTCTAACCACAAAGGAAAAATGGACATGGACAGTGCACCACAAGTTTATACTAAAAGAAACCTAATGGTGAAAAAGAAGCCCCAGGGTGATGGCAAACAAACACACGGGGATCTACACATACGCGGGTATGGGACACAGGAACAAAGGCGGGCCTGAACAAAGGCAGTACCTGCCGAGTCCCAGCTGACTGAGCTGGAACGTAGAAGTTACTGTGCAAACCACGCAGACTGAAGAGCGGCGCCCCACTTTCCACTTTCCGTGGAGCAGTCTGATGTGCTCCCCCTCCCGCTGTGCCCTGTCGCCTCACCTCAGCTTCTCTCTCTTTTTCTTCCCTCAGAGTGGCAGAAAGTCCTCGGAGTTCTCCAGATGACACGTTCTCGTCAGGAGATGCCATCTGAGATTTTTCCTCTTTAAGGCACTGAATTAAAGCTTCTTTGCTCTTCAAAGACAGCTTCAACTCCTCAATCAGTCTAAAAGAGAACAAAATTTAAATATTAATTTTGAGCTGCTCTCTTCGCTCAGTGGAGCAGGAGGAGGTAGGAAACAGGGCCAGACATCTTCAAAGTGGATGTGTCCAATGAATACACATAAACAAAATTGCATTCTTCAGGTCAGAGAGCAAGGAACAGAATTTAGGTGGCATTAACGAGTCCTCTTGTCTCTAGCCTTGCCCAGGGATTTAGCTCTGGAGCTGCCCCGTCTCTGGTCCGGCCATGCACCTGCTCAAAGGCCTTCAGTAGCTCCACTGCAGCAGCAGATTGCTAAGTTTTAAATAAGAAATACCCTCTCCAAAAGACATCAGGCCCTGAAGCCCAAGCAATCAGCCAATCAAGAGCTGTTTGGTAGCATAGATTTAAAAAGCAGGGCTTTCTCTCCATAGCTCATAAACACATGTCAAGCTAATGGCCGCACATTGGAATAAGGCACCCAGCTCCTAAGTCATAACAGCACCAGTTTCGTCCTGATCCCTATCCGCCTATAGAGGCTCACAGAGAGCTTGCTCCAAAGCTATCCTGTGGCCCTCCATGCCTCTGCATATGCTATCAATACCTTATGATAAGCACCAGAGTTCCTTAAATTGCATCTTCCATCTCTGAGTCTCAGAGAAGCTTTGCCAACTACAACCATAATGTCTTGTAGAAAATGTGAACAGTTCCCTTTTTGGAACCAAACTCGATGCCCTTGGATCAACTGCTCAGTGACCAAGCTAAGTCATTCAATCTCTCTGAGCCTGTGTTTGGACAACTTAAAACAAAAGTGTACTTCTGACATACAGCTGAACTCAACAAATGACTGCTGCAGTACTGATTCTATGTATGTGTGCCCGTTCTGTGTGCAGGTGCTTATCTATGCAGGTGTGTATAGAGGTCAGAGCTCAGTGTCCAAATGTTTTCTTCAATGGTATCTGTACCTTATTTTGGCTTTGCTGGGCTACATGCCTGGCTAGCAAGCCCCTTGAAATGCTGGGATGTATGCCATCACAGGAGCTTTTACGTGGGTGCTGGAAACCCCAACTCAGGTCCTCATGCTCACACAGCAAGCATGTTACTCACTAAGCCACCTCCCCAATCAACCCTGGATGTTCTGCTTTTTAAATCTTCAACAATTAACATTCGTTCTGAGGACTCTCCTCCACAGAGCCTTCTGTAGCTAAGCCCAAAAAGCAACCCAGTTTTGTAGAAACACAGGCCTGGAGGTCTGGCAGAGCTAACCTCGTAAAGCACCTGGCTTCCATGCCCAAGGCCAGAAGCGAGACATGGGCAGCAGAAACACCTAGCAGTGCAGTGCATCAGAGCTCAGCAGTAGGATCTGCCTGACAGCCTAGGAACCTGGAGGGAGGTGCAATACTGCCCTCTAGGGGTTCAGCTCGGATATAATCAGTGGGGAAAATGGACAGCTACAAGTCACCAAATGTAGATTTAAAAATGGTAAGATGGGGACTAGAACCAGGTGAACTAAAGGCTACTGAAGGTCCAGTCCATTACAGAGCAGCAGTCTTGAGCCAATAAGAAGGCACCATGAGTTGCCAACATTCCTGGGCTTTCAAGAAAAGTATGAATTCACTCCTCCGTGAAATTCAATGTTTTAAATGCCAGCAAGTAATTCAAACTTTTTAAAACTCTATTTAAGTTGAAGAAAATATATCTATTGCTATAGCCAACCTGTAGGGATCCCCGACATGATCACCTTCAGATGCAGAAGAGCTCAAAACTGACAAAATTAGAGACGAAGGCCTGCATGTAAAGGTGGTGGGAACCCAGGAACGCAGCTGGAGAGTGCACACAAGCCGGGGCCAGACCACATTCACCAACCTGCCATGCCCAGCAGCGGCTCCTCTGTGTGGTCAATCCACATCCACTTCATCTGCGTGTAACTCTCTACCCCTGCTGTAATGCTGGCCTAAACTTCTAACTCTGACTTAGATATGGGCTATGGGAAATCATCAAGATTTAGTGCCTGGAGACTTACCAAACAGGCCTCTCCTGAGGGAAAATAAAGGTGGCAGGTGGCTGCTGGTCTCTGGAAGTTTACCTGGGATACCTTCATCTCTGAGACTGATATATTTGTAGAGCTGACAAGCCAACTTGCTATACTTGTCAAGGCAGGCCTGTGCAAATGCCAGGAAAATGCAGCCTGCAGCAGGGTCCCCACTTGACCATCTATATCCATGGAGAAGCCAGCACTTGGACCAGTCCACACCCCTCCTCCCAAATGTCCTCTCCCCACACAAATAAGAATCAGAGCTTAAGCAACGCACAGTGCCGATCTATAAGTGTCGGCTTTGTACACAGAGCATGCAAGCTTCATCCCTTTGACATACCAACCCTCTCCATGGGCAACGCCTAGGACTCCCCCTAAAGGAACTTTACACAGTCTGGAAAGTCATCTCTACCACATCATTTATTAGGATCTATCTAACCACTCTCCATAACCAGAACCACCGCCATCCCTGTGGTTCCAAATGCATGCCCAACCATGCTCAGCACTGCTTCACTTCCTCCAAGGCCAGCCTGAATCTAAAACCCCACTTCCCCACACCTCCACTCTCAGGTACCCACAGAACCCACAACTCCAGCCCTGACTGCAAACACCATCATCCCACTCCTCCCTAAAATCACCTCCTGTATGCTCATCTCCAAACTGAGTAAACTGTATAGCCTCCCCTCAGCCACTCAGTCGCAAGGCTGAAAGAGGGGGTATCAGTATGTGTTTTCCTTGGCTACCAAAGCCATTCAAGCCCACTGTGCCCACTTCCCCTTCGATCCCCACCTGTTTGGCTGCACTCTTGGTCCAGGCCTTCAGTCTCGGTTGCCATCACTTATCTAGATATCAGCATGCATCAGCATGCAAGCCCAGTGGCAGTGCATCCCGAGGCAAGCAAAGGACTGCTCTCCATTTAAACCTAATCAGCTCATGTCTCCGAGCTCCCCACAAACTTCTCAACAGATTCCTCATGCCATCCAGATAAAGTTCAGAGTCTTCCCTAGACCCAGGGATGCGACCAGCATCCCCACACTGCATATGCTACCTCCCTACTAATCAATCAGTAGCCATGGTGACTATCAGAACTGTTTGATGATGCTTACAATCAAGTAACACTTACACAGTCACCTGATAGTGTGTCATACCTGTCTCACTCACCTCCCTTCACAATACTACACATCGTCTAACATTACCACAAGAAAGGTGAGTGTCTTAGTCAAGGTTTCTGCACATTTCTGCACAAACATCATTACCAAGAAAGAAGTTGGGGAGGAAAGGGTTTATTCAACTTACACCTTTCACGTTGCAGTTCATCACTAAAGGAAATCAGGACTGGAAATCAAGCAGGTTAGGAAGCAGGAGCTGATGCAGAGGCCATGGAGGGATGTTTCTTACTGGCTTGCTTCCCCTGGCTTGCTCAGCCTGCTCTCTTATAGAACCCAAGAATACCAGCCCAGGGATGGCACCACCCACAAGGGGCCCTGCCCCCTTGATCACTAATTGAGAAAATGCCCCACAGCTGGATCTCATGGAGGCACTTCCCAACTGAAGCTCCTTTCTCTGTGATAACTCCAGCCTGTGTCAAGTTGACACATAAAACCAGCTAATATAGTGAGCCCATACTGTTTTACAAAAGAGGCCAAATTCACATATTTTATTACAGACTATTGGCACAATTGCCTGCTTTATATTAACTTTCATTAACTTAATCTACTACTTCGTCTCATTTGTCAAGTAAACTTTAACACAGATATGTATTATGGGGGTGGGGCACACAGCAAGTGAAGGGCTGGATATTAGTCAGGTTTCAGACATCCATGAGAGTATCAGGCCAGGGGACATCTACTTTCTTGGAAACGTGTCTATTGGCCCATTGACACAGAATTTGTAAACGCTACAGTCCTTACCCTTCTGTCCCTGCCTCCCACACTCCCACCTAGTAACTTCATTAGCTCTGGGTTAGACAAGCCTCCCTAGCTCACTCCTTTAATCACTGCTGTGTTCAACAGATGTCACATAAGAAGTGCCTGTTGAATAAAGAGCATAATCATCCAACAGAGCCACTGAAGGAGGTGATCAAGATGGCAGGACCCTCACACGACTGTCCCAGGACGTCTGACAAACCTTTCCGAACCTTCTCCTTTTTTCTCCATCACAGGTATCAAGAATTCTCCTTTCTCCCGATGACCAATGTGGTAGTTTGAATAAGACTGGCCCCCACAGACTCAGGTGTTTGAATGCGTGGCCATATCGAGCAGCATTCTCGGAGGGATGGCATGGTTGGAGGAAGTGTCTCAGGTTTGAGGTGCTCTTCTGTGCTCAAGCTAAGCTGAGTGTAACACACAAATTTACTTCTGCTGCCTGCGGACCATGATTAGAACTCTCAATTCCTTCTCCAGCACCACAGTGTCTGCTTACCACCATGACAATAACTGACTAAACTTCTGAAACTGCAAGCCAGGTTCAATTAAATGTTTTCCTTTGTAAGGGTTGCCATGGTCATGGTGTCTCTTCACAGCAATGGAAACCTAAGACAGCCTCTCAGACATTCTACTCTGGTCCAATCCACCTCTTGGCTCACTGCTTCTAGACTATATAGTTCTCCCAGAAAGACAAAGCTATATATACATGCCTTCTAAGGACTTCACTGTCAAACGACGACAGAAGAGAGATTGTGGAACACAATGACCTATGAATTTCTCGGTGTGGTAGCTCTTGACGGTTCATGAATGGCACCTGGGGGAGGAGCCAGCAAAGAGAACCCCTCCTCTTCCTGGCAAAATGGCCCAAGAAAAATACTGGATGGCAAAGGGATAGATCGAGATGGTAACTCATTCCCTCCACCAAGGTCTAGGGGATTCAGTGTCTCAAACATGTCCATTTCACTGAACAAAAGGAAGAAAAAGAGGCTAGCCTCTAACCTCCATGCATGCACACACACACACACACACACACACACACCACACAAAAATTAAAATTAAAAAAAGGCCTCTAAAATAATGAGCCAAAAGAAAATTGAAAAAGTAAAAACAAAGAAACATAAAAAAGGCTGCAGTGCATACAATGCCAGTTGCCCGAGTACCTGGAGTGCAGGTACTGAAATATGGAGACCATGACCACAGGCTCCCTCCCCACTGATTCAGTCCGCTCTCTGAGAGAATCTCAGGTGTGCTCAGCTGATGATGTTCAACCCATAACTGAACACAAAGTCGCACACCTGGATACTATAATGGGGCACTGAGTCAGAAGTAAAGGCAAACGGCATGCACCCACAAGAATCTAAACAGCTAGCCAGGGTGACCCTAAACAGCTGGCCAGGGTGACATACTCAAACAAACTCTGCACTAGAGGAGGAGGGCAGCAGGTGCACCAGGGATTCAAGGCCAGCCTATGCCACACAGTGAATCTGTGCCAGCCTGGGCTATTAACTAACTAACCAATGTAATGGGCCACACCACTTCACAGCGCAGTGAGCAGCTGACAAAAGCAAGCAGAGGCACAATCCTCTGGGAAAGACCATCCGCTTTGGAGCCATCGCATCCGATTGTAAACAGGTGTGGTTCTTCAGCCACCTATGCTGCTCTCCATGAATTTAACCCATCCTCCCACTTAGAGATCAACAAATGGTATGAGAATCAAAATATCAGAAGAAAATTTCAACTTATTTTTAACGACTTTTTGTCAAAAGTTTGGCTGCAAGCCACAGTGGTCATTAAAGACAGTCTAAGAGCCCTACTGCCCACCCATTTCTCTAAACCAACAGCTTAGGTTTTACTCATGCATTGAAGAACTCTGGATTTGGTCTACGGTGTTCTTCTCTGGCCTATTGCACTGCATAATTTGGGCCTCCAGCCAGCACTAAACAACATGGTGGAAAATAGGTCACATGAAATTCACTAGTAGTTATGGTGGGGACGAACCACTTACTGTTCCTAGTGGAAAGAACCACAAGTGAAATTTCCCTTCAATAGTGCCAAGTAAAACCGGGCTTCTCCTGAATGCATGGCTTATTTTACCTCATGGGCAATGTGACTGTCAGGGTCACAGGATTGTGTTTCCTTTAGCTACCAGGAAGCTATAGCCAAAAGTAAACACTAGGCATGCGCAGATGGATCTTCGGATGCCTTCACAACATGAACCTGTCTACTGACGTCTCTTGCCCACTACTATGCCATTCCTTTTCTGTCTGCCCCACTCTGGTCCCCAGCCTTCTATCTCGCTGCACTGGCTACATTCCAGTAAGTATTCCAATCTAGTGCAGATCAATGACAGGAGGGACGGGAGGGGAGGGGGGAGATTCTCTCTCACTCCACATAATGAGATGTTAGAGCTTCCGCAGGGATCCGAGCCAGACCTGTCCTTCTCTTCCAGAGCCAGCGTCATCTCCAGGTCCCCTTCCTGCATCTTCTTCATCGCTGAGAGTTTGTTTTCTAAGCTGAGCCGACGAGCCTTCTCTGCTTCTGTCCCCGCAAAGGCCTTCTCCAGTTCTGCTTGGGCGGCTCTCACATCCTACAGTCAAATTAAATGCATTTGATGCAATTTTTCAATACAATTGGGAACATTTTGAAAGGAAATTGGATTAAAATATAAATATTTATGACTTTTTCTCCAGCACATTTCCCCTCCCTGGATGTACTATACATGGAAAGAATCAGTAATAAATACATTTGCCAGCCATTTTTCCCTCTTGTATCAGAAGAGTAATGGGCACTTCCAATAGAAACAACTCAACTCTACAAGAACTGTACTTTGCGTTCTGAAAAATCAGATCACTATTTACAGCTTCAATGAGAACAAGGAGAAGTGTGCTTCTCAATACTAAATGTGTGTACATTCCAGCCACCCTAATCTCCATGCAAACTCACCCCACAGCCCACTGTCCCCTGCCGTTTCTTTTTAAGATAATGACTATACAATTCTAAACTACATTTCCGTATCTCCAATGTGGTTTAGGTGGTGAAAAACTCCATGCTCTTCCTGAGAGCTCGGAGATGCCCCCAGGGAAATTATCTTCTAAATCATGCAGGCCCAGGGAAAGGCCCTGGTGCTCAAGAGGTGACCCGGAGTAGGCCCGTGTCTCCAACCACACAGACCACTGGCTCAGATTACATTGCAAACATAAAAGTTAAACAGAAGTGGGACCAAAGGTCATCTCTCCCACTTCCTTGCTGTGTGTTTCTGTCATTTCATCTCTGCGCCCAAGGTTCTTATTCTAGAAAACAGGAGACCCGCCATTCCATTAAAGGGCTGCTGTGAGCCTGCCAATCCTGCAGTCCCAGAAGCTAAAATGGCCACCTTCTCTTCCCCTTTCAGTCCTTACACTAACTCTGTCTGCCTTGGAGGCCCACCTGGTCCGTCATATTTCTTAGAGAGCAACAACAATGCTGTTATTTGCCTACTAAATGCCAGGCAGAAGCAAACAATCATGTCATACTTGATCTTCACATAACCCTCAAGTGCTATGGAATGAGACATTAGAATACTGCAGCCTAAAATGAACCCAGATCACCTAACTGCACCTGTGTGACTTGGTGCCCTCTGTTTCAGTATGTTTAAAAAGAGAGAAAGAGAAAGAAAAGGGTAAACGGCAGTGGTTAACTGTGAGCTTTCTTGGAAGGATAACTAAGAATGCACACATGGGCTCAGCAGGGTGCCTCTCCTGTGGTGAACTCTCAGAGCTTAGCTTGTGCTCCTTACTGCAGCCAGCGCTGCAAGCTATCATAGCTGTGTTCAGTCCACACAGGCAAGTGTTTCATCCAATGGGATAAAGGCAGCAAACAGAACAGAAACACTGGGAACTACAGTAGGGGACAATGGAACAAACAAGGAGTCTGGATCAAAAGATGACAACTTTCATAACTGTCTTGATTAATGGTATGGTGGTTTTGGTGGTTTGAATAAGAATATCCCCATCCCCATCCAACTCCCATATGCTCACAAATTTGAATACTTGGTCACCAGGGATTGACACCATTAGCAAATCTTGCTTGTTGGAGTAGGTATAGCCTTGGAGGGGGAAGTGTGTCACTGGGGGTGGGCTTTGAGGTTTCAAATGCTCAAGCCAGACCCAATGTCTCTCTCTCTCCTCCTGCTGCCTGCAGAGTCAGTTATAGAATTCAGCTACGACCCCAGCACCATGTCTGCCTGCATGCCACCATGCTTCCTGCCGTGACAGTAACGGATTAAACATTTGAAATGTAAGCCAGCCCCAATGAAATTTTTTTGTTTGTTCTGTTTTTGTATAAGAGCTGCTGTGGGCATTTGGGTGGTGGTGGTGCACACCTTTAATCGCAGCACTTGGAAGGCAGAGGCAAGTAGATCTCTGAGTTCAAGGCCAGTCTGGTCTACAGAAAGAGTTCCAGGACAGCCAGGGGATCATAGAAGCCGTGCCTCAAAAACAAAAAAAGAAGCAAGAGTTGCCATGGTCACGGCAATAGAAACCCTGAAACAGTGATATACTTGTAGATATAATGTTTGGGAAGCTTAAGCAAGAGGATTCCAAATTTGAGACACCCTTACTAACTAGCAGATGCTGTCTCAAAAAAATAATAGTAACTTATTAATATATCTTGGTCATCACATTCTTTCTGAAAGGCTCAAAATATTAAACTTTCTATTATCATCAAAATGTAACAAGTAGAAAATCTCACACCTGATCTCACATAGGTCAAAACACAGGCATATTAAATTACTGCATAAAATTCTGACTATGTAGTATATATAAATGCATATGTAAAATATAAGTAAATTCCTTGTCTAGTCATGGATGCCATCCCCAGGATAGCACATTAGTTATCTACATATGTTCAATAATATAATAAGCTCAAATCTACAACACTTACCCTCTTAGGCATTTTAGATAAGAGCTATTTAAACTGTGGTATGTAATACTGGCTTAAATAGAGGAATCCTGTCTATTGTTCTATCCAGAGGCAGATGCTCAGCCAGAAAGCACCTGACTCCCAACTATGGTCACCGCAACTGCCTGACAGAATGAACAGCACAAGACCTACTAAAGAAGTGATATCCAGTGAGTTCTGGAAAGACAGTAGACCACGGCTAGAGACAGGAAAGAGCTGGGTGGGCAGGCAACTGGTAAGCCCCAGGCAATCTGACTGAATCCAGACTTGTTTAGCACTAGATGTTCTTTCTTTCAGTGGCCTCAGCAACCACCTAGGCTAGCCAGTACTTCTTTCTATACCTCACTGTCCTCACAGGAAGGAAGAGAACAATGTAAGGGTTATAATACACATGTGTAAAGTGCCTACAAAGAGGCTAGACTCCAAAAGACACTCAGAAATGACGAGGGTGGCTGCATTTCTGCTGAAATGTGATCCTCAGGAGAAAACAGCGCCATCACACCCTCCCACAGCCTGACCTTCTCTAAGGGAGAGCCCGCGGCATCTCCAGACTTACTTCTTCTAGAAGATGTATCCTTTGCGTTAGGAGGTCTTCCACCTGCTGCACCTTCTTCCTTGCGTCTTCTTTCACCCGCTGGACTTCAGATCCACCCCGTTCTGCTAGGCTCTCCACCGCTTTGCTGCAGAGAGAGCATGCTTCAGTCGGGTACCTGCCCGATGGCGGTTCCACCAGGCATAAAAGACCAGGGGTACCTGCCCGATGGCGGTTCCACCAGCCGAAAAAGACAAGGGGTATTGCTAGTCATTGCTCCCATTTACAGAGTTAAGTTTCTTACAAAAAAAGCAAAGCAAAGCAAAAACATCATATTTATAATTCAGAAACATGGATGGGAGGAATCGTCCATATTCCAGAGGATAATAATCAACACTGTAACACACAGACTTGGTTGCTGTGTACCCAAAACAGACCCATTTAGTACGTATTAGTGAGCTAATTTCATTACTTACTACCCTGAAAACTTACCCTTCAGGGTCAGTAAATATAAATCTGTATCATCTTAAAGCTTGCATATTAATTCTCCGTATGGCACATACTTTATTAAGTCAATATTCTATATTTTAAATACCTACATTGTTTCAGATATAACACATTTGATTGATAATACCAACAAAGATGTGAGAAGAGTGCCTGGTACAAAGCAACCACTCCCTCAATGTCAGTGCTGTGGTTTAACGGTTCACGGAGACACAGAAAGGGAATCACTGAGTCTAAGCACACTCTCACACTCTCGATAGCAACTGCCAATTCCCCACCAGTACTCTTCTAGCACTGGTGGAGGAAAGAGGAACAGTGTGCAACAAAAGGATATTTGTGGTTAGGCTTGCATTTTAAGTATAGCAAGACAGATCCAACACAGGCTACTGCTTAGGGTGTGAAGAGGGGAGTAGATACAAGATTCCTGTACCTTGTGTTACTGGATAGTCAACACCCAGCGTACTCTGCTGTGGCCGCTTAGAATGTTCTCTCTGAGACAATCAGGGTGGGCATGACACTAAACCCAGGACCAAGACCAGTGATGCAGAAAGCAAAGCAATGGTGGCTGCACTGCTGTGACCTCCACTCACACTGAGGAAATGGCTCCACCTAAAGCCATTGGCTTCTCAGAAAAACAGCAACAGAAAACCAAACAAGACCCCGCCCCTAACCTCCCTAGCCTGAATTAAGGAGTATATCAAATTCTCTAATGCAAAGCCCTGCAACCAGCTGCTCACACTGGGCCACGTGAAGCATTCATCCAGAACAGGACCCCCCAGAGGGCTGTGCTGGCTATCCCAGTCTCCCACAGAAATCACCTGCAAATAAAGGCCTTATTTATACCTAGTTTTGCTTTCAGCAAGGCTTCAGAAGGCCATCACAATATCACATTAATGGAATACAATGTGAATAACTAAAAGGAGGACAGATCTGCTTCTAAATTCTCACTCTATTCCATCCGCAGTGTGGCTCTGGGTAAATTACCTAGCCTCAGTAAATTAGCTGTTATACCTCAGTCTCCTCATGTGAAAAATGAGATGATTACCTCTTGGAACTAATGGGCTACCACACGGGGTCCTCTGCAGCCCTGGCTCAGCACTCTGCTGAGTGCCCCCCACATCCTGCTGTGAGGTCTCCCCTGCAGGCCAGGGCAGCACAGGCCCTGCTGTGCTGCTGAGAGGCCTCCTGCTACCCCTCTGCTGGATCGGAGCTCAGAATGGAGGCCAGCATGCTCGTCTCCTGATTGCTGCCTTCAGTATCCTCAGCCCCCAGTCCCTCAGCTCATTTCTGGGGTCAGTGCTGTCTCCAATTCACAGGGCTCACAGTCATTCTATCACTCTGTAAGGGGCATTAGATGGTAAAAGGAGTCCTGGACTGGCCTCCTGTCTTTTGCTAGCTGTAGCTGGAGAATTTTATCTTTCTCTGCGTGTGGATGCTCACACAAATAAGTGTATAGAGGACAAAGGGCGACACCGCTTTCTACTGCTCTCCTCCTCCTCACTCAGTCATTCATTCAGTTTGACACAGGGCTTTTTACTGAATCTGCAGCTCCTTAAACAGCAAACACCATCTCCCCTGCCAGCCCACCAGCAGCATTAGGGTTAAAAACACCTTCTCTCAATTTGACACAGGTGCTGAGAATCCAAACTTGGGTCCCTGTGCCTGCACAACAAACACTTAAGCACTGAGCCCCTATACAGATGTTTCTGGTCCTGGATTTCTTCTATCCTGGGGCTTTTCAGTCCCCTGTATGGCCTTTCCCTCTGCTGCACTCTAGTCTCCCTCACATCAGTTCAGATGTAATCTTGCCATTTCACAGCCTGAATCGCATATGCTGTCAAGAGGCTGTATAATTTTTAACAACTACTAGCATTATTCAGTTTGTTTGTGTTTTAGTTATACCAATAAAATATATTCACAATAATAAATGTTCCAACTTTTCATTTATCATCTTTGTATTTTACAGTTACTGTAGCAATAAAATTTATACTCAGCAGTATGGTGCAATTTTCCTCTGCTAATGGAATTATTATTTTTTGTTTGTGTTTTAAAGCTACAGAGATAAAATTTACTCCCAACAATATGACTGGCTTTGGTTTTAATGTCCCCTTATTGTAACTGATACACAGAACAATGGAAAACTAGCACAGAGACATGTTTGTAAGGCAGGGTGGGTTCAGGAGCTGCTCTAGAACCAACCTGTTACAGTTCTCTGGGTTTCCGATTTCTCGACACTCAGATGAGAAGACTGACAGCCTTATCCACTTGTCAATCACTGTACGTACAGGATTAGGATAAAGCCAGAATTGGACCAATGTCAATTCTCTTCCTCTACCCCTTTTCTTTTTTTTAAATCTGGGCTACAAGTACACATCAGGTAGACTATCAGGCCTCAGAGGTCTACACCAGCTTTCCACTCAATGTGAGAGAACCTTCCATAAATACTCTCCTCATCATCATTCTTAACCTTCACCATTTTCTCTAGATTATTTCCATTTGAGTTAGCATTGTCCTTTTCCTGCTGCAGAAACCATGTCCTATGCCTTTCTGAACAAAAACCCAACTCAGGAAAAGATCTGACAGAATTTACATTAATAAGGTGACATCAGTGTGCCACAGATGCAGTGCTGGGTGTTCTGGGTAGTTAGATGCAGAAGGGAAAGCCCCGGCACAGGTAACAGGTAGACACCAAAAGCCACTTAGAGATATTGTGCACACTCTTATGTCAACACATGAACAATTTAAAAAAGAAAAGAAAAAGGAACTGTGAAACCTAGTACCCAATGAGAATTTTGGGAGTTGATCTTTCTGACCATTCTGTCCAAGATCACAGCCCTTCTCTTCGCCAAGCCTGACCCCCTCCTCTGTATAAGCAGGGCATTCCTTCGACCTACCTAATAATGAAGTGTGTGAAGTATGTGTGGGTGTGAAAGTGTTTTAGACACAGAAAAGAGCTACCATAATAGGATGGACACTATATGCCAGAGAGGTCAATGGAAGGGGCCAGTGCAGGCTAAAAGGAAGAGAAGGATCCCAGTCTGAGCCCTTTGGAACTGTGCAGGGAGGGCTAAGAAGGGAAGCCATCTGTTCAGAAGAAGCTAAAGAAGCAAAACAAGAACATCTGCAGACCCTGTAGGATGGGCTGGGGACAGAGGTGGTAGAAAGGAAGCTGGAATGGGCGAGTCAATATGAACATCCATCCACAGGGCTCATGACCTCAAGCCGAGAGCACCTCCTTGTGGGGTGATTTGAGTAAGAATTGCCCCCCCACCCAGGTTCATGTACTTAAACACTTGGTTCTGCCCTGGTGACACTGTTTGAGAAAGTTATAGATCCCTGATGGAGGAATGGGAAGGGCTTTGAGGTTTTGCAGACTGGCATTACTTCTTGTTTCTTCTTTCTGATCCCTGGCTGTGGGTAAAAATGTGATCTGCCAGCTTCCTACTCCTTCCATAGCTTCCCCGCCATGATGGATTCTATCTCGTGGGATGATAAAACCATGCCAGGAAACAGTACGGTGGAGCAGGTCTGAGACCCTGGAGACTCGGGGCACACCTGAGACATAGGCTCCAGATTCCTGGCCTGGAGCACATGCCATACTTCCCACAGAAGGAAATGTGAATGGTCATATAAGCTCAGAACAGAGTTGCCATGCTAATGAAGTAACTAGAGACCCTGAAGGTTTAGCCAATAAGCGTTCCTTCCCAGACATTTCTCCCTACAAAAAGGTATTTAATCTCAGGTCCACCCTGTGAAGTTGGTATGCATCCATTTGCCATGATGAACAGTCAATAAGCAGTTTAGAACCATGGACTGTCTCTTTCATCAAGATCCGCTGTAGTGTGCCACAGAAAAGTCCTTTAATTACCAAGCTACAGCTTAATTCTTCTGTAGAAAGCCTGTCTGTGCTTCCATTGACAACTACTGCCAAGATAATAGCAATCACCACTGAGCTGAGCTGGAGCTCCCCCACCTCCCCTAGCCCCAGGCTAGACACCATCCTCAGTTTGTAGCCTCCCCCTCCCCACCCAACTCCCACTCCCAACTCCTCAAGACTCAACAACACCTAGATGTCCAAGAGCTTGGGAGCCTCCTGTCCTGGCCAGCCCCATCATTCATTCCCAACTCCGCTGGTCGGGATAGCTGGGTGCCTGGGAGTCTGGGAACCCCAACTTTAGCTTTCCCACATCTCAAACTTTGTTCTCCCACAGCAAGAGCGGTGTCTTGGTACCTCCCTGAAGCCCAGCGTCTGCCCACCAGTGGCGTGGGATAAGCACAGCCAAACACTTCTAGCCTTTTGCCTCCTCAATAAACACCCCCTTCTCTCTCCAAGTCACTCTTGGCAAGGTATTTTATCACAGCAACAGAACAGAAGGAATACCCTGAAATCTCCCTTCTCACTCACCTCCAAAGCCTGTGGGCTGTGCTTCTTAAGGGTCTTTACCTTTAGTCTACCATCCATGTCAGCATACAGCTCCCACCTGGCTTCCAAACTCCCTGCATCCTCACAATCCCTTTCCCACTCAACAACCAGAGCTGCATTTCCAAAAGGCAAACTTAGTACTGTGTCGGTCACGTATGTGACCTTAGAACACAGAGCAGAATCTCTAGTGCTCTACTCTCTTTCTACTTCCTCAGACTTGCCACACCCTCTTCCTTGACACATCTCCACTCACTCACCTGCCTAACTGTACTGACGCCACAGGCTTTACATTAAATGTCACTTCTATAGGCATCCCTCCACTCTGATTCGCTATGTCTATATATCTACTGCCATGGCTATAAACTCTTATGGTGCCTTTTTCTCTTTCCAGATCTTCTCCCAACCTGTAGTCATACAGTTGCTAGTGTAAATATCTCATTATCATCATCATTCCCAAAAGAACAAATTCTCCTATATCTGTTTGAATCACCATTATATCACCAGGAGCCTCATATGGTACAACACACCACACCCATTTGATAAGTATTCTCTGAAGAAGTTAACAAAACTGGTCAGACCACAAAGGGCCTTGAATACAAACCTTGACATAGGAATACACAAACAGGCATGCAAGCACCCAAAACACCCAGTCCTAAGAGACAATACTGAGAAATGTACATGAGCTCTTGTAAGGTGGGATTACCATGTGTGTGTGTTTTGCCAAAAAACCAAGTGCTACCCAAGTCCTCCAGCAGGGAGGTGATGAGTATGAAGAAAGCCAAGCTTGCGTACTGATGTCAGGCTACATACAGCAGATTCGCTTCCGTCCTCAATGAGCCACTTCCAAAAGGAAAGAAAATGGCAGTGAAGACCTTCTGGTCTGGGCATATCTATTCATTTATTCACTCACTCAGCAGCATTCAGAGAAGCTTAGGCCTGGGAGTCTCTGGTCTGCCCCTCAAGCCACAACAGCCAACTTCCAACCACCAGACCCTTTTACAGCCCAGCCTGGAGAGTGACGCAAGCATGTTCCAGCCCCTCCACGTACAACAGCAGCTCCACGCCATGACAAGGGAAACACTTATATACAGACGTCCAAGCAGCCCTTGTGGACCACCTGGAAACACATTCCACTCTTCTGGGGCAAAACTAAGCACACTTTGGCATCCCCACTTGCCACACATGCCATACCATACCTCCACAACACTTCACTTGCTCACAATGCAACTTAGAGTAGCCTATGGCCAGCTATGGAAGGTTTAGGCACATGAGTATATCTGCAGATCTTCAGTGTATGGTGCTCATAACTGTGATAAACCAAGAGATATAGAAGGAACCAACAGGTCTACAGATTGTCATTCAATAAATCATCCAATGGAAAAAAGATAGCCTTTTCAACAAATGGTGCTGGTTCAACTGGAGGTCAGCATGCAGAAGAATGCGAATTGATCCATCCTTGTCTCCTTGTACTAAGCTCAAATCCAAATGGATCAAGGACCTCCACATAAAGCCAGACACTCTGAAGCTAATAGAAAAGAAACTGGGGAAGACCCTTGAGGACATCGGTACAGGGAGAAAGTTTCTGAACAAATCTGTGAATTAATGAACTAATTAATCAATTTATGTATCAGATTCCCCTTTAGATAAAACACTACAAGAGTCCCTAATATACACAGCAGGCTTGAAACAAACTGCTGGCTGAAGCCCTCCCTCTGCCTCCCTGTCTCCGCCCACCAGAACCCCTTCTACTCCTACAGAGTTTCATCAGTGAAAACAAATGAACTCCCTTAACAGCAATACACTTAACGATACAGGTGACATGACTCTCACAAATACAATAGAGGACTTACTGTATAATTCTATTTATATGAAGTTCAAAAATAGGTGTTGAGAACAGTGGGTATCTGGGAGGGAGGGGGAAGGGGGGATGCTCCGAGAGCATGAAGGGAAGGGGGATTTCTGGAAGCTTCCTGACGTTTCCTCTGGTTCAGACAGGAGCTGCACGTATGTGCTTGCTTCATAAAAATCCATCATGCAGTGCCCTTAAGTGCGGTTCATTTTCTTAGAACTACATTATGCTTTTAAAACAGTTGAAAAACAAGCAATTAAATAAAAACTACAACTCCTTGGGGTTCTCAGAAGCCAGTCAGAGTTCAAGTTGCTTAGAAAGGTGGCTTCCTGTGTTTCACTGCCCAGCCCAATACCCACATGGAGGATCCGATGGGCAAGCTCTTGGGTTAACAGGGGTAACAGGTACTCACGAGGCTTTGACGAGCAACTGGTCTTTCTCCTGGAGCTCACGCTTCAGACTTTCCACTTCTACCTTAAGTTCAATGTTCTTCCAGAGGCCAAAAGGTAAGAAGAGACACATTGTAAGGTATAGGAGTAGCAAGCTTTGATGGTAGGCGACCTACTTCCCGCCTGGACTGACTATGCCACACTTAGAATAGCAGATCCTAGAAACAAAACCCCTCTTAGCCCTGAGGTGCAGGAAAAAAGGCAATTATTAAGTACTGGTGGTCTCAAAAGAAAGCCCTGGATTCCTAGAGACTTGGAACAATTATGTAAATGTTCCAAGTGTCTAACAGGCAGAGCATTCAAATATCTAGACATAAATGTCATACAAGTGAGGCTGATTTAAAAATTGTTTGCCCTCCGCCAGGCAAATTTACAGTTTGCTTTTCCCATTCGAAGGCAATTACTTGTAGTTGTTTACAATCACGCATGTGTTGTTGCAGTGGAAACGTGCTACAGATTTAAAACTAAACTAAAATAAAACTTGTGAATGGATAAATGGGAGGCTGCAGCACGCCTGTCTCACTTCTGCTTGATTTCAGTACATTCACAGAAAGCCCCAGCTTCTGTGGGGAGTTGTCTCTAAGGGATATCATGGCAGCAACCATTCTTTTTCCTTAAGGTTCTTGAACAAAGGAAGTTGCACATGGCCTTGGGCTCACAAGTCAGTCACTCATGAGAAAAAGACAATCTTTGGCAGGTGGTGGCCAGTGGGAGGCAGCAAAGTAATGATGGGCCTCTCACTTCGCCACGAATACAGTCCAGTCAGAAAGCACAAAGAATTCATGTGGTGGAGACTTTGGAACAGCCTGCAAAGGACTGCTATTAACCTACGATTTCTCTGAATTCTCTCTCTTAACTTTTAATAATTTCCTCTACCACACTTGTGTTTTAAAAGTAATAACAGTTTCATAAAATTCACAATCCAATGACCAGGCCTCATTCCTTCATCTCTCCCCGTCCATGCTTTTCCCCAGGGCACTCCAGTCAGTGGTGCAGCCAACACAGAAAGGCCATGAATGCAGGATCTGGGGAGCATGGCCCCTTCCCAGGAGAAATAACAGCAAGTCAATGGACACTCATTTATTTACCTCGGGCACTTGAGTGCTGTTAACAGACCCCAGGTCTAAGGACACCGACATCAATATGACAGACATACACAGGCTCTGCCATCGTGAGAAGAAAGCAACTGGCAGTATGACCCTGTGCCTGTCCTTAGCTGGCATGGCACAGGGATGAGACAGCAGCACTGTGACTGTAAGATCCCACTGTCACACAGGACCAAGGGGATTCCATGACATGGGGACAGGGAAACCACATAAGCACTAGAAGCCTGAGCTGTTTGTGTCACTGTCACACAGGGGCTCAAGAAGTCTATCTCTAAAGCAGAAGTGTTCTCTAGAAGAAGTGTTCCTTTGGGTAACAGTGAAGACGCTGAGGGCCAGTGCACAATGCGGTCAAGTGTGCCTCTGTGAGAAACCCCTTCAAGCCTTGGGTTCCTCCACCAGCTCCCACAGAGCAGAGTGGAAGTGGGAGCTGGCAGAGTGTGTTCCAGGAGTGGGGCCTGTGCATGAACCAAGCGTTAAGGATGGCTAGTTAGTATGTGTAAGCTCCCCATGCAATGTCTCAAGCTCTAAACGTGTCTGTATAAAAACAGCCATTTTCAAAGCAAGAGTCAGAATGTCTTCAATGCTCAAAATGGACTAATATAAAGCTATAAAAGAAAGACTCAAACAGCTCTTAAACTACTCTTCTTTTGGAAAAGACATCCACGAAATCATTAAATGAAAGCTGCAAAATGCAGAACAGAACCTGCTGGGACTTATACAAAACGGGGTTACACACAGAGATTCAGGTAAAATTTTATATAAAACTCCTCTGTACAGGCCATTAATAACACTGGTTAGATCCAGGGACCCAGGGATCATCTTCTCAGGAGTATATTTTAGGGTTTTTCCACAACTTGATGAAGAAGATAATTAAACTAGGCCATCTAGTCAGTGAAGAGGAGGAGAGGAAGTAATACACCGAGGAAGACAGATCAGGCTCAAACTCATTGTGCAGCACCATGACCAGGCAAGTTGCTGACATTCCCCAAGCTCCCGGTTCCTCACTAGAAGACCAGGGTAATCTTTCCTGCCTGGGACTGTCTTGGGAGTCAAAGTCAAATGACCAGTGCAGTCTGACATTCTGCCACCTGAAGTTGTGAGATGCCTGTCTACAGTGCATGCAGTTTTAACTACTGGTTCCCCTTGAAAGGCTATCCTCTTTATCTTTCTGCCCTGAGAGTGTAGGAAGAAACTGCCTTCAGTGACAAGGGAGATTTATCAGCTCCTGTCAGCTGAAAAGGGCCCAGAAGAACAGTATGATCCCTTTTCATGAAAATCTATATAGCAACCCCCATCCCCCACCACTAAAACTCCAGGAGAGCTCCTTTCTTCCTTCAAAAGTTTCCACCAGTACAAACATCAGAGGAGAAAAGATTCCCAAGCCAGGGGCTAATCTACTAGCAAAAGTTAAGAAATAGGCACCTGCATACTATTTAGACTCATGGCATCTGTAGAAAGCCAAATTCTTACAACTCTCTGAAAGAAAGTCTGGTTACAGACACAGACCTCTAGGTTAAGGAAGAGACTTTTCCTGACAGTTCTAAGCAAGCACACAGGGCTGTAAGAGTCGAACTGCCCAGCCTAACTCTGGGAGGCCAGAGTATACAAGCCACTGATGGCGACTGTCCAACAGTGATTGCTTGCTGGAGGAGTCATCCTCCTCACCCCCCACCCCCCAACCCCCACCCTTCACCCCATTAGTACCTGTCACCCTGATTTCATCTAAACAGCACTTCACTGTGGAAACAAGCCCAGAGCCACCATGAGTGGCGAAAAGTTACCCCACTGGTTATAACACCAGCTTTCAATTCCAAAGCTATTCTACTGTACCACTGCCTAATTATAAAAGACAACTGAGGCCAAGACTGTGAGTCAGAAATCAGGTGTCAAAAAGATTAAAAGACTGCCTTTAAATCATACACCTGCTTACTGAGGGTTGCCCTAGCATCATGCTGTTTCCCATAATCAATCCAAATTAAAAGACAACAGCTCCAGCTGTTCATGCTAACTCTGAGAACAAATACCAGTCAAATGTCTGGGGGGGGGGGGCACTGAGCCAAGACAGAAGCCAGAAAGTGGGTGTTCACCGTCTTATGGATGTGCTCAGTGGGGCCGGCAAACTCCTGCTGCATCCTCTCCTCCAGGAAGTAGATCCGGAGCTTTAGATTGAAGTTCTCCTTCTTCAGCTCAGTGATTTGCTGCAAAGCAAGTGCAGGACATTCACCTGGAGTACAGCAGCTGGGCCAAATGTCAAAAGATCTTACCTTGGCTGCAGTGATGCCAATCCACCAGGGCAGGTGGTTCCCAGAACCCACATGCAGGGCAATCTGAGCATCAAAATGAATGCCGACAGGAGGAAACGAATACAAAGGATGCATGACTCCATATCACTGGGAGAAGGGACTGGGGATGGGGAAAGGGAGGAGAAAGGAATGAGGATGAGGAGGATGGGGGCGGGATAGGATAGGATTAGATGGACGGGAAAGAGGACGAGAGAGAAATGAAGAGGGAAAGGAGAAAAGATCTCTTCAAGAGAAATCATTAATACATATAGGACAATAAGAGTCAATACCAACTTAATCATAAATATAACTATTATCACCACTGACAGATCAAAGCCATGTTATGGGCCTCCTGAAATAAACTACTGCAAGCAAACAATTCATCTGACGGACTCCTGTTTACAGTCATTAACCCAAATTCCATCAAGGAGTCAATCAAAAGAATCTACGTTGATGGACTATGCAAACCAGTAAACCGGAATTCTTCAAAAGCCCTAACGACAATCTAGTACAAATGGTAGGGGAAGTCTTCTAAACAAACTGAGGTTACATAAACAAGACTGGTAAGCACAATGGAGGATTCTCAAACATTTAAGTATATATATATATATATATATATATATATATAAAATCATATAGTGATGATAACTAGGGAAAAATGAGAGAAAAAAAAAACTTTGCTAGGATTGTCTAGGAGAATATCCTAACAGGGAGAATCATACCAAAGCACATAGGGTGCTACATGGTGGTATCTGCAGCTAAGTAAGACTGCTGGGGGAGGAAACCGAAGACACAACAACTGTAGGACATTAACTGGTGAATCTACAATGATCTATAATTGCACAACTTTTCTGTAACATTAAAATTTGTCAAAATAAGGGAGTGGGATGAGATGCTACTCATTTCATAGGATAAAATTTGAGTGAGTAGTGGGGTATCTTTGGTGGGCTTGTGCCAAGGTATACCCCTAAGAAATTATGCCACAAAACAGATCTAGAGGAAGAGCTTTAATTGGAGAAGGGAGAGTGAGAGGCAATCTAGGAGTGGGGATATGAGGGAGAAATAGAAGCAGACATGCAGACAGACACGGAGACAGAGAAAGGGACACACGAGAGAGGGCAGAGAGATCTAGGGTGGCTGATGGCCCTTTATGTGCAGCACCTAACATCAGTCACAACTGGGCAGGTGATGACTAGGGCCTAAAGAGCAGGCCAGTGAGAATGCTAACAGTCCCTAAGACTCTATTATGTAAATGAGCATTGATCTAAATAACCTAAGCCTCAGCTTTTAAGCTTCACTGTGTACATATTACAAGATCAAAGATTACACCAAATAGGACCATACCTGGGCTCCTATCTTGCTGGGACTCAAACAACCTAATCTGCCTGATAGGCCTCACTGACTATGGAAAATAGCTGACATTCTGATTCCTTGATCCAGCATTCTGAGCAGGCTAACAAAAAGACAAGCCTAGCTCAAAGGAGACATTAACCAACACACTAAGTAACTTCCTACATCAAAACAAACGCTACTACTATGCTCAAACAGCTAAATATTTTCAAAGTCCTCTGGCCAACCTCACATACCACTTCTTTGCTTCATGCTTTGAATCTTTGCCTTGTTGGGGGATGGGGAATTCCTCGCTCCAGAACTGTAGTCAGGAAGACAGAAGGACAGGTAGAAAGGACTTGAAATGATGAGTGTAGAATGAATTTATCAGGTGGGGAAGGAAAGTGGGCATCTGAGAACACCAATGAAGGGTTCTTTTCAGGGCTAAAAACACTGTTTCTTATCATTCATTGATAACGGCTATGGCTTTTTTTTTTTTTTTTTTGGATAATTCACTAAAGTATTGAAAACTGTGCAGCACACATTTTATGTATCTTTAAAAACCCTTTAAAAAGTTCTTAAGAGTCAAATTGTACATGGCTACTTTAAATTTAATTTAAAAGTCAACAGTCTATGGTTAAGTAAATCATGGTATGCTCACTCAATGGAGTATTACAAAGACATAACAAAGAAAGAACAGTTGGTGTACGCATATGAAAATATCTGTAAGATATACCATTAAATAGAAATGCTATGATACACAACATTATATATGGTAGGCTATTGCTTACACAAAGGAAGAGAGACAGTAAAATAGTAAAGTAAGAAATGGTCAGAGGGTACATCATTCCATTTAGACTCTGAGCCTATGTTTCTTTATCTCTAACACAGGAATGATAAAAATCAATCTCATAGGCTTCTGTGAGAAGACAATCTGACTATGGGACCTAGGCGAGACATGGTAAGGCATACTTGCAGTCCCATCACTCAGGAGGTGAAGGAAAGAGGATTGTAAGGACAACCGGCAGCCTGGACAACATGGTGACACTCTCTCAAACCACTCCCACCAAAACATGTAACACCATGTGCCTTGACATGAATGAGTCAGAAAAATAATCAGCATAGAAATAATGTTTTAAAAAAAGAACCAAACAAAAGATGTAAAATTGGAAACTCCAATAGCCAAAAAAATACAACAGCCAAATAGAATCAAAACAGACAAACCTAAATTCAAATCAACAGAAATCCAACAGGAAAGAACAGCAAATGAAAAATTGAAAATCATTAATATAACCTCTGAGACAACATCCAAAACTCCAGTGTTCATCAATGTTTCTGAAATATTAAAAGATAAATAAGGAAAAGAGTATGTTTCAGAAAAAAAAATACCCAAAGAAATAATTTAAAGCATTCATTCTATCTGGAAAATGGCTTAGAACCTCACACCCAGACAACGGTGAACACTAGAGGAAAAAAAAATGCTTGAAAGCCTGAGAAATCTGACATATTACATATGGAGGTGGAAGTGGAGCTCTGAGGCAATAATTCAAACGGCAGCAGATCCATCCTAGCCAAAGAGGCCAGAGGCAGGTTACACATTACAAGGCTGAAGGAAGCTGTCATGCAAGACTCTACATCCAGTAACAAAACTGGGGAATGAAGGAAAAACAAGGCTTTCTCAAATGCATGAAAATCAGTACATTAATCAGCAACAGACCTGCTCTAAAGGAAACCACAGAGGAAGTTCTTCAGATTGAAAGGAAATGATACCAAAGGAAGTGTGGAACCCTGGAAGTGGAAGAAAAAGAAATGTAAATTGTATATTCCCGAAACAACTGAGCTGAAAAGCCCACAAACTCTTTAAAATAAATATATATTTTAAAAAATATATATTTAAAAAGTATATATTTATCTTAAAGAGTCAGTTGAAGCAAAATCACAACATCGTCTGGAGAAAAGTGTCCAATACTATAATACACTTGGGAGAAAGGAAATTAAACCATTTTTCACATTTTCCTAAGGATGACATGGAAAGGGAAGGAGGGAAGAGACATGAAGGGCAATGGCAGGAGAGAGAGAGAAGGAAAGTGGAAAGAGAGAAGGAGGAGGGAAAAGAGGAAGAAAGAAGTCATGCCAAAAGCAACCACTAAAATGTCAAAGTTGAAGATAACTATACAAAGATCTATTTAAAATATAATCAAATATATTTAAATGAAGTATGCAAAGTAGTCAAATACTGTAAAAGAAAGTTTAAAAAATATTTAAAAAAACTTTTATGTAAAAAAAACTTTTATGTAAAAGAAAATAAATGTAAACAGAATAAACACACTAGCTAAAATACAGAGATTATTTGAACACATTTTAAAGACAGTTATGAAACTGGTGAGATGGCTAACAAGTCAGACAACCTGAGTCCAACCCTAGGACCCACATAGCAGAAGAAAAACAACTGCCACAGTTTTCTTCAGAACTCCACACCCATGCCTGTAGCACACACACTTACACACATACACACAGACACAAAGTAAATGAAATTTTTTAAAAAAACTAGTTATGTGCTACAGACAAGAAACATATAGCACACACTAAGGAGAGAGTAAGTTAAATGTACATGAGAGGGACTGCAGAGACATCCACAGATTAAGAGCACTGGTTGGTCTTCTTGATGAGCAAGCTGAATCCCCAGCACCCACATGCTGGCTCCAAACCACCCGTAGTTTCAGTTCCAGGAGATTCAATTCCCTCTTCTGGCTTCCACAAACACAGCATTCACATGATGTACAGATATGTAAACAAGCAGAACACTCACACATATAAAATAAAAATAAAGGTTAAAAAGCTTTTACAAGAGAAGAAAAAATACATTATGTGAACCCTAAATACAAGAAAGCTGTGATAATCTCAAAGCAAAGACTCAGTCAAGAACAAGAGGGATGCTATTGGTGATAAAAAGCAATAATCCCACTGTGTACAAGGTTAGCACTGCAGTGTCAGATTCATTAATGAATGGAAGAAGAAATGCACAAATCAGTTACAGCTGGAGATATCGATGTTCCTATCTCATTAATCCAGAAGAAAAAAACTAGAGCAAAAGTCAGGAAGAATGCAGAACTTTAAACAATACTATCAACCAGAAAGGTCAAACCTACATTCAAGAGATGCTACATATATACTTAAATGAGCAGGGATTTTGCCAATATATTCTAGGTAACAAAACAAACATTAACACACTTAAAACACCAAAGCCAAACTACACCTTCTGACATAGTGCAAATATACCAAAAGTCAGGAACTAAAAAGAACAGTGAAAAATTCCTGAATGCTTAGATACTAAGCAACATACTTCTAAGCAGTCCATGCAAGGATCAAAGAGGAAGCCTCTGGGGAAATTAGAAGATACTCTGATCCGGGTGTGGTGGCGCATGCCTGTAATCCCAGCCCCTTGGAGGCAGAGGCAGGCGGATTTCTGAGTTCGAGGCCAGCCTGGTCTACAGAGTGAGTTCCAGGGCAGTCAGGGCTACACAGAGAAACCCTGTCTCAAAAAAAAAAAACAAAAAAAAACAAAACCAAAAAAACAAAAAACCAGAAGATACTTTGAATTATACAAACACAAAAATATGAAATATTAGATGAATTATTAAATAATTAAAATAATTAAAATGAAAAGCAATACTAACAAAACAAGTTCTTATCAACTTCCAGGAATGGCAAGTTGCAGATCGTTCCCACATGACTTTATGGGAACAACCAACATTACAAGAAAACCACAGACTAAATTCCTCATGAGCATAAACACATAACCTTTGGCTGAAGCTAAAACACTGAATGTGCATATTGCTACATCACTAGAATGACCTCATCAATGCAGGGTGAGTCACTGTTTCTCTGTCAGTCCACATAAGCTGTCACAACAAGAAACCGAAGAATCAATACAAAGATCATCATATCAGCATATTCAGAAAAAAAAAAAAAATCTAACCAAACCCAACTGCCATTTGGGGCAGGGGTAATCAACTTAAGTGAAGATTCTTAACAAATTCCTGGATTACAAGACTCTGTTTAACAAAGTATCAATTCTCTTGAAATTTACTTAAAGATTTAACACAAATCCAATGAAAATACTGCCTGAGATTTAGTAAACCCAAGCAAGTTGATTATAAAGTTTCCTTGAAATTGTGAAGAGCCAGATGAATTGAAGCCATCTTGAAAGAGAAGAATTCAATGAGAAGCCAGAGAACACTTAAATAAGCCCTTCTAAACATGGCCGCCTGAGTTCTCTCATGTGTCAGCAAACAAAGAGTAAAGCAAGCTGCTGAGATGACTCAGCAGCTAAGTGTGTCTGCCACCAAGGCTGCCAAGCTAAGTGTGATCCCTAGAACCCAGACAACAAAAGGAAAAACTGTCACAGTGTCCTCTGACCTCCACACATGCACTGTGGTATACACTGCCCATGCACATACAACAGACAAGCAGATAGACAGACTAGATAGATAGATAGATAGATAGATAGATAGATAGATACATACATACATACATACATACATACATACATACAACAGACAGACAGACAGACAGACGGGTGAGAGATAGATAGATAGACAGACTAGACAGATAGATAGATACAGACAGACAGACAGGTGGGTGGATGATGACAGATGAATGAATGTGTGAAAAGGAGAAAGGGTAATGTTCCTGTCAACCAAGTGTATAAGAACTGAATATCCTTTCATGGAAAAAAACTCACCTTGACCTAAATTAAACAGAAGTTGATTTAAGTTAGCCCACAAATGTAACTCTAACACATAAAATAAGGTGATTTTTTTTCTTTTTTTAGAAAAAGACATAAAAGAAAATTGCTGGGCTCAAGAACAAGGGAAACAATTCTTTAGATACAACACTGAGGGCATAATCCATAAAAGAAAAAAATCAATAAATTGGTCTTCATGAAAATTTAATCCTTGCTCTGAAAAGCAATGCAAAGAGAATGAAAAGACAAGCTGTACTCTGGGAGAGAATATTTGCATACCACGTATCTACATAGGAATTGTATCCAGAATACATAAGAGTTCTCCCAATGTAATTGCAAGAAAACAACCAAAAACCCAATTTTTCTTGGAGGAAAAAAAGGCATACGATCTGAGCAGAAAGTTCATAGCAAAAGATATGCAGATGGTTAATAGGCACAAAAAACCATTTCAACATCCTTAGCTTTTAGGGAAATACAAAATAAAACTATAATGCGAAGCACGTCTATTACAAGGGCTAAAACTATTTTTTAATTGACAACTGGCAAATGCAGACGGAAATGAGAAGCAAGCAGAATTGTCACTATTTGTGGGATACAAAATAGAACAGCCATACCAATTAACAGTTTGGCAGTTTCTGACCAAAACCTACATTTACTAATGACTGCTTTCACATCTATTCATTCTGAAGAAATCAAAACCTATGCTCACAACAAAACCTGGCTATAAGGAGTTACTAGAGCTTTTATTTTTAAGCATCAAAAGCTGGGAAGACATCAATCGTCTTTCAAAGCCCTAATGGACAAACAGTTACACCAATAACCTGAAACAGCATCAGCAGCTTTGCTATGCAGACCATGGGTGGCTTTCAAGGACACCAGAAAGAAGCCTTTCCAAACATTACATTAATACGTGCTTCTATGTATGTAATATTCCAGGAAAAGCAAAATTATAGGAATGGAGAAAACAGAACATTGGTTGTCAGAGGTCTGTGGCAGAAAGAGTGCTTGACCAAAGAGACAACACAGGGGATTTTTTTTTTTTTTTTTTACTATGGAACTGTTATACACACTAATTGTGGTGACTGTTACTAAAGCTTAGAACTGTACACTTAGAAACATACACAAACTTTAAAAAAGTCTATAATCATGTATATCTTAGTTGTCAGTACTAGTTTCAGGAGCATACAAGTCAAAATTCATCCAACGCTTAAAGCTGGTCAAACTTATTTTTATATAAATTATGTTTGAATGAAGTTGAATAAGGTAGGCCTAGTCTATACGGTGAATTGCAGGCCAGCCAGGGCTACACTGAAAAAAATAGCTATATAAAAAAAAAAAAAACCAAAACAATTAACATAAGGCAACTGAAATATAGTTAAAATAGGAAGAGGAACAGCTACACTTGGACTGTAGCTTTACATGTACATAGTCATCAGGCTTCTTGTTCAGCAATTTAAAAATAACTCATGTCATATACTATTCTTTCTTAAAAGATCTATTTATGTGAATAACAGTGTCTGTATAAGAGTATTATGTGTGTATGCATGCACATGTCCCTGTGCATGCATGCACATGGAAACCAAAAGAGAAGTCCATATATTTCTACTACTCTCTGCTTATTCCTTTGACACAGGGTCTCTCCCTAGACCTGGACTCAGAACAAAAGCCAGCAAGCCTCAATGATGTTCCTATTTCTGCTCACCTTGAAGCCTGAGTAACAGGCACGTGTAAGACACCTAGTTATATAGGTGCAAACTCTGGTTCTCAGGACTGTCAGCAAATGCTATTGCCCACTGAACAATTTCCATACCCCACATACACTATTCTTTATAACAAACACAGTTTTAGGACTGGATAAATGAAAGGTGTATTCTATATAGTTTTTAAGTTTTTTACCCTTGCCCTCTTGTTAATAATACTTAAGGCTTCAATTTTGTGGCTAACAAGAATAGCATAAGAAACAATTGGAAGGTTCATTAAAGCTCCTCTTAAATTTTTTAAGAAAACAGCACGTAAAACATTTACTCAAACAAAAGTCTATCGTGCCAGATGCTTCCTATAAAGAGAAACCTTATTCTATTACTCAGCTACAATAAAATATTTATGGCAGTTGCTTAGAATGCTCACATTGTACATAAAACTAAAATTCTTAACAATACTTGAAAGAATACTTGTCCTATTTATAAAGAAGTGCTTTTAAAAAGCATGAAGGAAAAGCAAATATGCCTTCATAAGGTCATACAAATATCAAAAAAGACCCAAATGAATAAAATTCGACACAACACCATCTTTCCAGCCAGATGGCCAGATGGCCAGTCAGTTCTCTGTCTAGCTTCACTTCCTTCAAGTTTTCTCTGGCTGGACTGATGACTCTTATGCTGCTTCCATACACCCTCTGCTCTCCTCATCTGAGCAACACTGTACTGACCCCACAGGTCACCCACCTTACCCCCGTCAGGACAGAAAACATCTCATGCATATTTGTCTGAATGTAAGAGGAACACTGGGTAGATACTTCTGTCAAGGAAAGGCCTTAATTGTCTTCAGTTAGAAAGATCTGCTCAGACCACTCTCCTACCTACACCCTTCATTGTTTTGGTGGTGGTGGTGGTGTTTGGTTTTCCCATTATACTTAGGTTCAAATATGTCCCAAAGCGCTATATGATCTGGCGTGTGACACATCTGGGGTCATCATCTGCCCTGTTCACAATGGCCCAGCCTCACGGGCCTTTCTGGTCCTCCACCCTCAGAGCTCTTCCTGTTGCAGTTCTGCTGTCTCCGGCTCATCCTTTCCACCTCAGCTTCAGCAGTGAGACCTCAAGGGGCCTCATCTCAACCAGCACCAAGCCGTATCTGCCACAGTGTGACCTCTTCACAGTCTGCTTCCATCTTACTTTCACATGTTTCTTCTTCATGGTCATTATACAAGTTTAATCCACTTCTGTGGACAAGGACCTAAGTCTTCATCAATTGCTCAGATTTAAGCACTTTGTCAAGAACAAGTAGACACTCAACCAGCATTTAAGTGAATAGATAAATTAATAAACAAATGTTTATTCTGCCTGCCTGCCTCAGTTCTTCCACCTATAAAAATGGGCTAGTATAAGGATTAAATGAAATGAGTTTCAATATTTAGAACAGGATTTAATGTAGGGACTTCAACCACATTAGAAGTGGGAAATGGTTCAAGGAGTAAAAATGTTTGCCATAGAAGCTTGAGGGCCTGAGGCCAGGTCCCCAGAGTTCATGTACACCCAGATGCAGCAGCACCCATCTACAGTGCCGGCACCCCATGACTGAGAGAGGACATGGAAACAGAAGCAGCCCAGGAAGCTCCCAGGCCAGGCAGTCTGTCACAAACCGTGGAAAACAAAAAACAAAAGCCAACAACAACAACAACAAGGTAAAGAGGCAAAGCAAGGACCAACACTTAGGTTGCCTCCGGCTTTCACATACACACACCATGGTGCACAAACGCCCATAGTCACGAACACTCACAAATACACACACTCATACAAGCACACTTGTACATATGCATAATATATGTACACTTGCTCTCAAACATGCATGCATCACATATACAGAGAGAGGGAGAGAGAGATTTTTATAGGAAAGAATTCAAACTACATTAATATTTTCCTTGTGCATATTTTCCCTTTTATGATAAACAAATTCAAGGAGGAAAAATAAAACCTGGATGTGGAAGAATTGAAAAGTGGAATAAACACTCCAAAATATAAAACCCACCAAATATGACTTAGAAACATAGTGCTCAAAAGTAATCTAACACCAGGGCTGCGTCTGTGGTGGCCCAGCCCTTGGAAGCCGTCAGCTCACATTGCTGGGAACTGCAATCATCTGAAATGAGAGACTCCCATATGCAAGACACTCCTCTAAGAGATACTGGCTCCCTCCTGCCCCATTCTCCATCAAAAGCCTTGGCTGACTGCAAGATCCACCCAAAGGAAAAGAAAGACAAAAACCAGCTGCACAGAGATAATGATGAAGGAGGAGGAAAAAAAGGAGGAGGAGGAAGAAGAGGAAGAGGAGAAGAGGAAGAGGACGATGACGCCCATTTCAGCAGAAAAAAACCCAAGCGAAGTATCTGCTCCTCTGACTGTTTCTGCCCTGCCAGGCCTCCCAAGCAAAAGTTCACTTTAAAATGACATTCTTCCAAGACAAGGGCTCCCAGGTCACAGAAACGCACTCTACTGCTGCTTCTGACTCGTGTGACCTTGGGAAGATTTTTTAACATCTTTGAGTCACTGTTGGCTCATCTATAAAATGAGGATAAAATCAATTCCCTTGAAGGGATGTTGTGACAACTAAATGAGCTAAGCACCTGGCAGAGCCCAGCACTTAGCAATCGGTAAACAGCGCAGGGCTTTTAAAAGGAGCCATTTCTCACTGCAGCCCTCCATAAGCATAGCTTTGGGTTAACATCCTTTTTCCCCCTCTTTCCATGTACAAATACTGTCATACCTCACCAAGACATAAGGAAGCCTCATGCACTCTTGCCCCCCAGACGTCATCTCTGGTGAGCAATGGTGTGCATAAGAACGTTCTGCCAACAACAGCCCGATGAGTTAGTGAGATGAGGGGAATGCTCTGGAATGTGTTTCCGATGCCAATGCACTCCCCGGAGTCTTCAAACCATCAACAACACTTTCCTAGGCAAATGCTATTTATTCACAAACAAAACTGCAGCAGTAATATCATTTTAAAGCTGGATTCTAGCCGAGTATGGTAGCTCATGCCAACAGTCCCAGTACGTGGGCATCTGACGCTGGATGATCTCAGTGAGCTAAAAGCCAGCCTGGGCAACATACTGAGTCCAAGGCCAGCTGTGGGACTACAGAGGGGAAAACAAAACAAAACAAAGCAAAGCAAAACAAAACAAAACAAAACAAAAATTGAGGACTGAAGTGATGGCTCAATGTTTAAGGACATGCACTGTTCTCCCAAAAGACCTGTTTGATTCCTAGCACCCACACCAGGCAACTCACAGCTATCTGTAACTCCAACTCAGGAGGGATCTCATACCTCTGGCCTCTTGGGGCACATGCAAACATGCACACATGTTCATATCCCTACACATAGACACATATATATTCAAACATAATTTAATTAAAATTAAACTTAAATCTAAATAAGAAGCTGGATAAAATAACTGGATAACATAGAGAGCACAAGCACCTTGGCAGTCAATCCTCTGCCTCAACACAGAAATCAACACTGACAGCATCACAGCACAGGTGAGTCTGTAGACTCTATTGCTTTCACATAATAGTACACCTTAGGTATGCCTCATGTTGCGTCAGAGCTAAACATTATTATCACCTTATTTAAGACTATATATGGGTATTTTGCCTACATGTATGTCTGGGCCCTACATGTGTGCTACTTATCACTTTAAAAGACTGAAGTATGACTGGGGAAATAACTCAGTCAGCAAAATGCTCACCTGTCATGCAAACTGAAAGACCAAAGTCTGACAGCACCCATTTTCAATAGCCAGGGATGGCAGTGTAAGCCAGTGATCCTAGCACTAAGAAGGTAAAGGCTGTTCTTTTGTGATTGGGTCACCTCACTCAGTATGACATTCTCCAGTTCCACCCACCTACCTAAGAATTTCATGAATTCATTGTTTTTAATAGCTGAGTAGTATTCCATAGTGTGAATATACCATATTTTCTGTATCCATTCCTCCATTGACCGGCATCTGGGTTCTTTCCAGCTTCTGGCTATTATAAATAGGGCTGCTATGAACATAATGGAGCATGTGTCCTTATTACATGCTGGGGAATCCTCTGGGTATATGCCCAGGAGTGGTATAGCAGGGTCCTCCAGTAGTATCATGACCAGTTTTCTAAGGAACTGCCAGACTGATTGCCACGGTGGTTGTACCAGCTTCCAACCCCACCAGCAGTGGAGAAGTGTTCCTCTTTCTCCACATCCTTGCCAGCACCTGTTTTCTCCTGAGTTTTTGATCTTAGCCATTCTGACTGGTGAGAGGTGAAATCTCAGGGTTGTTTTGATTTGCATTTCCCTGATGACTAAGGATGTTGAACATTTCTTTAGGTGTTTTTCAGCCATTTGATATTCCTCATATGAAAATTCTTTGTTTAGCTCTGTACCCCATTTTTACTAGGGTTATTTGGCTCTCTGGAGTCTACCTTCTTGAGTTCTTTGTATATCCTAGATATTAGCCCTCTTTCAGATGTAGGGTTGGTAAAGAACTTTCCCCAATTTGTTGGTTGCTGTTTTGTCCTTTTGACAGTGTCCTTTGCCTTACAGAAATTTTGTAATTTTATGAGGTCATGATATGCAGTCACTGATAAGCGGATATTAGCCCAGAAGCTCGGAAAACCCAAGAAACAATTCACATATCAAATGATGCCCAAGAAGAAGGAAGAAGAGACCCCTGGTCCTGGAAAGGCTCAGTGCAGCAGTATAAGGGAATACCAGGACAGGTAAGTGGGAAGGGGTAGATTGGGGAACAGAAGGAGGGAAGAGGGCTTATAGGACTTTCGGGGAGGGGGAATCCTGGAAAGAGAAAATCATTTGTAATGTAAATAAAGAATATATCAAATAAAAAAATAATTAAAAAAATAAAAGAAGGTAAAGGCTGGAGAATTCCTGGTACTTGCTAGCTCAGTAAGCTCCAAATTAAGTGAGAGACTTCTCTTTCACAGCAGACGGTGGAAAGCGATTGCAAATGACATTGTATGCAGACTCCTGACCTCTACGCGTGTGCACACACACACACACACACACACACACACACACACACGCATGCATACACACAAACATGGGTGTGCACACACAAAGACTACATTAAGTTTCGCTGACGCAAGTGAGAGTCAACTGCTCAGCATTACTCTACTGAGTGTTCACTCATTCACTGTGCTGTGGTCAAAAGGGTAAGGGCTGTACAACCTGAGAGACAGGTCTAAATTCAAACCAGGCTCACAGGCTAGTTAGTCATTTCATCTCTGTAACCTCCATTCCCTCATTTATGAAATAGCCTCAAAACAAGCATGCTCCAAAGCGGCAAGGAGACACCAACTATAAAATATAATTTCCCTTGTTCCCAATTTTTCACAATTATACACAATGTGGCAACAAACACCTTCATGAACAGAGATTTTTTTCTTTCCCTGCCAGTGGGTTGGTTGTTTAGGATAAATTTCCCCAAAACGGATTACTGGGCTCAAGAGTAATTTTATTTTTATTACTATCAAAATCTCTTTCCAAATGGCCTTCAAAAAGATTGTAAAAATTTATACTGCCCAGCCAACCATCTGGCCAGGTTTTTGGAGGGCATGGCCAGGACATGCAGAAGTATGGGAACTCAGAAGGCTCAATCCAGGCTATGTCATTCCAGAAACCCCTGCGCCCAACAATTAGCACTCAAAAGCCAAACTTGACTCCCTTAGACACTACAAAGACCCCATGTCATTCAGGTAACTAACTCCACAGAGAGTGGCTGTGACTATTATTCTACAGCTCTGGGTTGGCCACTTCTGCCTGTCTGTATCCCCTCCCCCCAAACTCTTGTTCCTCTGCCTCACCCCAATCTCTTCCCTGGGCTCCCTCCCTCTCTTGGCCTCCCCATGTCTGCATTTCTGCTTTTCTTCCTGTGACTCTGGTTCTGCATGCTCCATCCTATTATGATCTGTCTCTCTCACTGTGTTGTCTCCATTCATTTATTTAGCATCTACCATGGAGCAACCTATTTCTTCAAGGCCCAACATGCCACACACTGTCCTCACCACAAGCATATGAGATAATTATGTTTCCCATTTTACAGAGGAAGCAATGGAAACCTAGCCATTCAGTATGTCATGCAGTAACTCAATCAACATGTGCTTGTTAGAAGTCTACTATTTTATTAAGTTCAGTGCCGAGTACCAACAGTGACATGTGTTAAGCAAGTGTACAAATACATACTTAATGACAAACAGTTGTAAGAGCCTTAGTGAAAAGACAGAGTGCTGAGTGATTGCTAGAGGACTGAATAATGCATTAAGGATAGCCTTTCTAACCAGGTCAAATTAAAATTAGGACATGAAGGACCAGACAACCAAGGAAAGGAGGATGCAGGCCAAAGGTGGGTATCCATCAAGGCCCTCACCCAGGAAGAAGCTGGGTGTGATGGAGAAGGGCAGTCTATGTATGGAGACTTTGTGTCACAGACATAGAAACATGATGAGCACCAAGCAAGCGGGGCTGCTGACTGACCACACTGGATAGGACCTTGTGGACCACAAGCAGAAATTAGAAATTTTATTCCGAGGTCAAGGAAACACTAAACAACCAGCAGAAAATCCAGATGGATAGGCAGAACTAGGGGCAGTGGCTAGAGACATTCAGCACAGGGCAGGCTTTAGACGTTCTTGTGTATCTTCACAGGCCACACTTATGCTATACCAAGTCTCAAAAGCTGCTAAGTAACTCTGAAAGACTCCATTAGCTTCACTTTCACAGGAGGTTCTGGAAACTACCCGTACAAGGCACTAATTAGTAAGTTCCAAGTCAAACCTAAAACCCGATTTTCATCTCCTCCAAGACCATGCTGATCACGCATCATAGCAATTCTTAAAGCGACAGGGCTGTGGGCATGGGGTGGAAGAAAGGGGGACTGCTCTCAAGTGGCAAATGACCCACACCACAGGGGTTACTGAGCAAATTCCAGGATATGAGCCTCCTTGCCAGTCCCAGTAGACACTCAAATCCGACCACCTGCCTCAGCTGAGGCCAAGCTTTTCAGCAAGTCGGGGTAAGGGTCCTGACATAACAACTCTAGTACCTCTGGTGGCCCAGGTCAGGACATGATGCAGGCCATCCGTTCAGCTTCACCTACCTAGGTTTCTCCCAATTCTTTGACAAAGATCCGAATAGGAAGTCAATCCTTCTTTAGAGTCTTCTGTTAACGCCATATAATTTTGATTTAAAGCATGGGACATCCAGAACTCCCTTTTCCAGTCATTTACTATCCCCACAAAGATTTCCACAAATATAAACCAACAATATGCACAAGGATACTTACCACAGTCTCATACTTAACTATGAGAAGTGAGAAACCTGAAGGTCTCACAGAAGAAAAGTATGGTCCAACACACCCATGTGAACACAGGTCCCTCATGGATACTATTCACGACGCTTTCTATCCAAAGCCAGAGTTGAACGCTTCTAATCACACTCATCCACAATCTTTTTTTTTAAAGGGAGAGATGTCGGTGTCTAGTCTAGGTCCCAGCATACAAACACTGCCTTCATAAAATGCCTCCTTCTCCAAGCCCCATTTGGTCCAGAGCACCTGCTTCACTAACACCCAGAAAGGCCAAACACCAGGCTCCCAATGAGAGAATCGCTTTACTAATTTCCTACCTAAGACCTTCTATATTTATAGCTGACTTTATCATCAGCTAATGCAGACAGTGAATAACAAGTTTCAATAACAAAGGAGCCTAGTATTCATGCCAGTTTTCATGCCAATGTGAAACCACAAGGAAGAACTTGTGCCAATAGCCTATGTTTGAAGCTTGTGTGAGGCCCCAGCCCTCAGGGCTTCCAGCCCCTGGTGTCAAATGATCAGAGCTCGTCTAGCTCTTCTAGCTCTCATCTCCACACACTTCCAGTCTCCACATCTCTCTTCTCATGCTCTGACCCACTGTCTGCATCATGGCCCTCTGTAAGACCCCGCTCTCCACAGTCCCCTTTCTCACCCCATATTCTGACTTCCCTCCCCATGTTTCTTAGCTCATGCTCTCACCCTACTTATCACATCCCTTGCCTCCATGCTTGGACCACATTCTACATATATCTCTTCCATGCCATACAGTCTGGCCCTGCTGCTTCCATAGTAGACCACAGATCTCCACTAACATTGTCTCCAGTCTTGTTCCCCTCAAAACTCTCCTCACATTCACAGGAAAATAATCTTTTGAAAGCATAATTTCTGGGCTGCATAATTTCTGAAAGCATAAGTAATGGGGCATTTACTTCCCCATCTATCACTGGTCCTCTTTCGTCAAGACAACAACCAGCAGTGTACCAGACAAGAACTGATAGCCCCACCTACTTCCAGGCTTCATTTCCTTGAGATGTTCTCATTCGCAAAACATTCAGTTTGCTGACTTGGGTAACATGCTCTCTCAATGCTGCATGTGATCTTTGTCTGCAGTGTTCTCCGAGCCCTCTCCACCTGCCCAAGCCATGTCTATCGCTGACATCCAAGGAGGTGCTTACTGACTCACAACATCATTGCATCGTCTTTCTAGCCATCTTCCCAATCATACCAAGACAGAGGTACTTAACTAGGAAGAACCCACTGAACACTCTCCAGCCCCTGGGAGACAGCCTGGCTTGGCCATGTGAAACCATTTATTGAAGAGATAAACTCTGGGCAAAACCACAAGGGAATCAATATCAATGTCTTAACAAATTTGTTAAATGTAACTACTGGTGTCCACACAATAGTCACCAGAGACTAGAACAAGAAAAGCAGGAGTTTCCCCTTTAACTCAAAAGAATTATGCCTCCCTTTAATATTCATGCCCCTCTAAAACCCACTTTAGATGCCAAGTTCTCTTCCTATAAGCATCTCCCAGAAAGCTCAGAATATCACCACAGAGATTGAAGGCCTGAGCCCAAAAATGTGGCTCAGGCCAAATGAAAATTTTCAGTGACTTATAAAGACCTGAAAGGGAGACAGTGAGAACAGTGTGGTCATTTCAATTTCAGCTGCAGAATTTGCTCTCAAAAATGCTACAATAAAAAATATTAATGCCATAAAAACCTAACAGCAGCCAAAGGACCACAGTCATAAAGAAAAAACATAAATCCTAAAACATATTGGCATAGAAAGCTCTCCCTCACCTTCAAGAAAAATGAGATTTTGGCCATCAAGAACAGTCTGAGCCAAGAGAAACTTCAATCACACAGCAGAGCTGAGAAACACAATAATAGGAGAGCAAGGGGAAAAAGGACCAGCCGACACATGGGTGTACTTGGCACTAAGACAGAGGCTTCATCCTCGTAACAGCCTATCAGAAACAAGGTGACACACAGGGAGGCTAAGCAGCTGGCCTTAGCACACAAAAGTCACCAGCAAAAGGGGATCAATATGCAGTCTATCCAGAGACATTGTAGTCACTAGTAAGGTCCTCTAAGACCACCTATGCCACATCACATGCCCAAGCCTCAGTATCTCTTATAAAGCTTAAACAGAGTAGGACTTAGGATTCCTTAGAGTTCAAAAGCAGATGTGAATCCAAAACTATACAATGTGTTGTGGATGGCCTGGTGCTGTTTATATTTTGATGCTAATTCCACTCCCCTGGGAGGGGCTCCAGACAAGGAGTCACTCAGATGACTTCTTGCGAACCAATCCCATGAATAGGAGCTGGGCACGAGGGCAGGACTTCCAGGTTGAACAGAGGAACAGAAGGAGGAGGAGAGGGTTAGAGGCTTGGAGGAGAGGTTAGAGGCCTTTTGGAACGGGAGAGCAGAAGGGCAAGATGTAGCTGCTGAAGTTTCCCCATCAGTCAGGATTTGCTGCCAGAGGAATCCGATTTAATAAGACTTACAAGATTGGCCAGAGATTGAGTTACCATTGTTTCTGAGCTAAGTTTGTGTGGTGTTTTTCTTCTCACCACAACTCGATTGGGTTCCAGAGAAAAAGGTAGGGCAGCAAAGCGTAGGTTTGCCTGATGTACACCACAAAGGCTATGGGGGCTTTGAAGCACGGGGCTGGTGTGGTTGCAACATTCATGGGAACCTAGCAAGTTAGGTGGAGAGATTGTGGAGTTCTGAGTCAGAGAATCTCCACGAGATAAAACCAGGTCAGCCATTGCTTGCCAGTGCATGGGCAGCCAGGCGGCTGGGGCAGAGAATTGCCGGACTCTGGAGCAGGAACGTGCAGGAACGTGCAAGTTCATTTTTATATTTCCCTCAACAACAATGCTGTAAAATTTCCTAGTCTGGTAACGCAATTTAAAACTGTATTCTTTGACAACAAATAATAACTCTTGATCTTACAAAGCTGCTTTAACATTAAAGAAACATCTATGAAGAGTTTCAGACTTAAAGTGCCCAGCTCAGAGCCTAATAAACAGCAGCTATTATTACTCGTATGATCAAACAGGAACAAGCATTTAACAGGAGAACATATTTTAATTATACATGATGTGGAACAATCAAATCTCATTCAGTTCAGGCCCCCAGACCCCACAGCATAACAGCGCATGTACAGCTGAAATTATAACAACTCAAAGCTCAAAAATTACTTGTTTCCATTAAAGATCTGACAAGTCATTTCTTCAATTGGTCACTGGTGGTTTGCAGATAACTATTAGCAGTAATGAGTATTCTAAATTAAATCCAGAGACAGCAGCACTCTGTTCTGCAAAGACAACTGGGGAGAGAGAGGCATAATTGTAGGCATCCTTCCCTCTGTGTCCTCCATCTTCTCTCTGATAAATATCTTCTGTGTCTTCCATAGTGTGGATTTCATTTGGTTACAAATGAAGAAGGGTCTAATTCTTCTCATGATAAATGAGAGCGTTGAGCAGGTAACTTGTTAAAGAGAATTGGAATTGGGAGAAGAACCTTATTTTCCTGTTACTTGACAACCCCTCTGCTAACAAATGAAAGGCACAATGCTTGGGCTTCAAAGCCAAATCTGTCACCAGTAGTCTATTCTCTGACAATTACAACACAACATTGGGTACAGGCTACCCACACTCCACTCACCAGCCACAAATTTGGCAAAATGAGAGGGGAGGGGCAGTGCAGCAGAGTTATAACGCTTGAGTGAACTCGGGGAGAGGGGCAGCTTTACTAGGTGGCTATGATGCTAAAACATCAGGACCTAAATTCAAATCCCTAGCACCCACTTAGAAAGACTGAGTAGGACTGAAGAGAATTCTTAAAAACTGTGATGAGAATTCTGAAGTGTAGCTCTCCATAGTTGATCTATAGAGAATCTGTCGGGGACACAGTGGGGAAGGACTCAGTGTCCTTTAAGGGGCAGGCCACTAAGAGTTAGACCATGCTCCAGTGACTATATGGGCAACACACAAATTGAACATATTTGTTTGTTGGCTTTTCTTTTTCCCCGTCTTCTTTTGGGGGTGGGGCGGGGTAGAGGTTGCCAACTGGGGATGGGAGGGGTGGTGGTGCAGAACTGGGAGAACTAGGAAGTGATTGTACTCAGGGTTCATGATGTAAAGTTCCCAAATAATCAGTAAGAAAGGAAGAAAGAAAGCCAGACAGCCAAAATGGGGAATGGAAATTTTCACTCAAGTCATTAATGAAAACCATAGTTATGTGAGAACTATAATGTCTGAACAAGGTTTTAGTGTATAAAAGCCTATCTTAATACAGGAACTTGGATACAGGTATTGTGAATTCCTCTATTGAAATCAACTGTAGAACTTAAAACTAAACAAAACTGAGCAGGGTTATGCTTGCCTGTAAGCTCAGCACTGGGAGGGACAGAGATGCTCTAAATCATTGCATTATCGGTATTGACAGATCCTGGGGTCTTGCTAGACAGCTGCTAACCAGCCAGCCTAGCTGGAAAGACAAGCTTCTGGTTCAGTGAGAGATCCTATCTCAAGGGAATAAGGCAAACTGTGACAGAGGAAAATACTTGCCATCTTTCTCTGGCCATTACACATGTCCCCACACACATACACACATGCACATTCATATGCGTGTACACACACATACACACATTAACATACACATACCATACACTCAAAAATAAATTAAGAAAAATCTTAATAAAATATTCATTTTCAGACAGGTGATGGTGTTTAATCCCTGCACTTAAAAGACAAAAGCAGGCAGATCTCCAAGTTTGACGCCAGCCTAATCAACAGAACTTATTCGAGGACAGCCAGGGCTACACAGAGAAATCTTGTCTCAAAAACAAACAAAACTATCCATTTCTAAAAATCAAAACTATCCATTAACTAAAAAGTGAATTTGAATCCCAGCTCTGTCTTTGACCATATATCAGTCTCCCCTACTCTGACAACCCCTTTGTAAAATGGGGCCAATATAAAACACCTCAGGAGTTGCAGCCAGAACCAGTGAGAGCTTATCTAAGCTGTGCCTATGGTACTGACAGCTCCACTTTACTACACTGATTGGCAACAGTCTCATCTTCCATACACAGAAACAAACCAATTACCAGGCAGAACCTACCAAAACTTTCATGAAAGACTGGTTGTGTGTGTGTCTAAAAGCCTCACAGATAATGCCTTTGGCCATCAAGCCCCACAATCCCCCTGCCTCTGACATTACTCAAACAGTTCTCTCCCAGGCCACATGATGGCAGCAGACATGACTTCTTAGAAAGGGATGATGACTTGGTGTCTTCACTTACGTTTTCAAAGTCCTTCATGTTCCGGGCTCTGGTGGGAGAGACCTTTTCTTCTGACACGTTTGGGAGCACTACAGAAAGGAAAAACACAAAAAGGAAATCATGAGCATGCGGGCTGCCCAGCATTCCCATTGGGGCTGAGAGCCCAGAAGGGAAAGTCAGAGTAGCAATCATGATGTCCCTGCGGGCAACTTCCCAGTTGGTGGCCTTTACTGACCTGAGTTCAGAGAATGCTCTAAATCAAACTACTTTATTCTCAATGCTGACAAATTACCTACATTAGCCCTGATATAACCACATATGTCAAGGGATGAACCCAAAACTTACATGGGGCACGTGACAAAGCATGTCATTCCTGTCATACTTCCTCCTTCTCACATGTCAGTAACTGACACAGCCTGACTGACTTCACAGTACAGTTAGCAACCTCTTTCATAAAACACTAATGACGATTCTAGCTTTTGTAGGCCATACACAAAGCCTAAAATCAGTCATGGCCACACAACCTCTGGTGCCACAGGAGAGCAGCCTCATAAAGTGTATCATAAACACAGAACCTAAGTTCTAAGAAAAATTTTCATACAAAAGCGGGCAATGGTGGGCAACTACAACCCAACTACCCACAGGCCTTCCTGGGACCCAGTATCTCCAGAGCTTCTTTAGTTCGTTAAACATTTACCACACGCCTGCCCTGCACCGAGACGAGCCTGCACTCTGGGAAACAACAGTGAAGGAGACAGTGAGCCTGCACCAGGTTCCCCGGCACGTGGTCAAAAGGAGGAAAACAAAGGTCATGATGCTGGATAGTGGGTATCAAGTGACTGAGCATTCGCTCCCTGACAAAGCTGCACTGAAAGGCTGCTTCCTGTCAAGGCTTTCTGGGCCTGCCTACACCAAGAAACAAATAGATCCATTCTAAAGGGAGGAAAGAAACAAAACAACTGGGTGATCCTGTGCTAGGCTAAAGGTGATTTGGGATCAAGAAAAGCAAAGCAGGAAGGCCGGCCTTTCAGGCCCTGCTCACTGCTGCACTGCTGCACTGCTGCACTGCTGCACTGCTACACTGAGGACCGACTGAGAGCAAGTGAACAGATTCAGGCTCCCTCTGGCTGCCTCTCCGAGAACAGACACTGAGGCGAGGTGTTCAGGAGAGGAACAATGGGGACAGTGGGACAACTGGGATAACTCAAGCCAGGGCCTGGGGTTTGGCAGCGATGGGAAGAGTGCCTGCCCTGGGGGTGAGAACCTGTTTTCTTCTGTATTCTTGCATAGAGGCCAAAAGGAGTAAGAAAAGTGAATATATACAATGCTCAGAAGGGAGAGGATGCTAAGTAAGGAGAGCCATAGAAGGTGTTATGCTTTAAGCTGAGTTCTCAACACAGCAGGCGGCTGCAGGCAGAAAAGAGAACAGAAGGCCCCAGGCATAGGCCAACTGCTGGCAGAGAGAGTGTGCAGAGCCTTGTATGGCTGTCTAAGGGGCACAAATGTTTGTTTTCTATCCTCAATCAGTGCTCAGCCACCAGTGTCTGGATGTTCATCCTGTCTTTCCCCTCCCTCAGTCTAGTGCTGAGTCTCAGCTCCAGTGACCAGTGTCTTGGGAAGCTCACCTGACTCCCTTGCTCTCCCAGTCTTCTCCCAGCACCTACCTCTTCTCAGTTCCTAACCTGATCAAAGCAGTGTTCAGGCTAACTTCTTGTCTGTCTGCTCCCTGTGTGAAGGCACTGGCATTCCACGTTGAATCCCAATGCTTGGCCAGAGTCTGGCAAGAAGTGCAAGGACATCATGGGCTGAGTTAAGGGTAGGCCTCACAACTTTCTGCTCATCAGTCATTTTGTTTCAAGTAAAAATTAACAGGACCCAGAGGAAAACCTGGGGATGGACTATTAAATTATAGCATTTCCCAGAAATAAGCCTTCTCTTTCTGTGTGTCTTCTCCAAACCTTCTTTTTGCACATATTTCATGACATTAGAGAAGAGAAAAAGAGCAGAAGTGAAATATCTCAAAGATTATTAGCACTACCTACATACTTAGAATAGCACGCACTTCTTTCAGAATGAAAATGATGAAGAATGGAAAACCTGGACTGTACTCTCCCACAATCCAGTTTAAACATGAACTGGCTCTCATGAAAACTGAGAGCCAATTAGCACACAAGGTGTACAAGATGCTGAGCTCCACGGGGTGTCAGGCCAGGTCGGCTCTAGGCCCCAGGACAATACACACCACCTCAGGCCACAGATGCTCAAGGTCTCAGCCTGCTCCCCTCTACTTCTTGGTGCGTACACTTACCTCCATTTCCCAAGCCGGGAGTGTCACCGGTGACATCCAGATCACTGGGCAGAACAGGGTGAAGGCCACTAGGAGAGAGCACAGTGGGATGAGAGCTCAATGGGCAGTTGAACCAAAGGAACCTGGCACACAGCCTGGACCTCGTGGGGCAGTCATTGGGCCATGGCTAAGAAGGACAGGGCACTGAGCTGCCCAGGGGACAGGAAGCACTGAAATTCAGGCTTTGGCTGAAAGTTCTAGCTTTAGAACTGCCTTCCAGTGCTCACAGCTGCGGGGCATTCATGGGGGACAGTCATTTAGTTGTTCATCTTACAAGTATGTACCAAGTGGAGGCACTATGCCAGTGACAAACCACTTGGGTTGGGTCTGACTTTATCTGTTAAACATCAACTGGTCATTGCAATCACATGTTAAACTTCTGCAAATTAGAAACTGTGCTTGTTTGAATGAGAATAACCCCTATATATTTGAATTCTTGGTCCCCAATCAGTGAAACTGCTTGGGAAGAATTAGCAGGTGTGACCTTGTTGGAGGTGTGTCACTTAGGGAAGGCTTTGTGGCTTCAACAACTCATGTCATTCCCAGTCTCCCTACCTCTGTCCAGTGATTGCTGTCGTAAGGCATGAGATCTCAGCTACTGCCCCAGTGCCATGTCTGCCTGACTATTGCCATGCTCCCCGCTTTGATGGGCACAGACTCTAACCTTCTAAAACCGTAAACCCTGAATAAACTTATTTTTTCTATAAGTTGCCTTGGCTATAGTCTCTTATCACAACAATAGAAAATTAATTAATACAGGCACAAAAGCTGACTTTGAGGAACATCAAAAATGTAGAAGTCACTTATCTAAGAAGCTGGCATTGTCTCAGGGGTTTCAGTGAGTATTTGTGGGCAGTGACAGAAATCTAAACCACAAGCGACACTCCCCTACAGTCTGTTTTAAGTCCTGCTAGCATCTTTTCCAGTCTCCCAGCCTTCCACTCCAGCAGAAAACCAGCTACTTCACAGAGAAACAGACTCTGTTTTGAAAAAAAGGCACAGAGTGCCCAGCAAGATGCCTGGCATAACAGGATGCTTCATAAACAAGAGCCGCACATCACTGCCGTTCTCACACGCACCGTGCCTTACACGTTATAAAATATTTACACTCGTTCCAAAAGCCAACTCCCTGAAGGTGTCTTTCCTCTAAAGAAAGGCTCTGAGGCCTGGGTAATTTTAGTGTCTCCGCCAGTCAGATGGCAGCAAAGTAGCGATCAAGTCTAGATCCAGGCCTTTTATATCTATGCCAGCTAGTTTTATGTCAGCTTAACACAAGCTAGTTATCTGAAAGGAGGGATCTTCAAATGAGAAAATGCCTCCATAAGATCCAGCTGACTGGAAGTTTTTAAATCAGGGATTGATGGGGGAGAACCCAGCCCACTGTAGGTGGTGCCATCCATGGGCTGGTGGTTCTGGATTCTCAAAGAGAGCAGGCTGAGCAGGCCATGAGAAGCCAGCCAGTAAGCAGCACCCCTCCGGAACCTTCAGCTCCTGCCTCCTAGCTCCTACCCTGTTTTGAGTTCCTGCCCAGACTTCCCTCAGTGATGGACTGTTATTGGAGAGTGCAAATTAAATAAGTTCTTTCCTCCCCCAGTTGCTTTTGTTATGATGTTTCAAATAGTTACTCTGTCTAAGACAATTTGAAAATAAGATTTAAAGGAAGCTTGGTGTGACTCCAGGGTAACTTTCTATCACTGCCTCTAACTCCATAAAAATGCTGTATCTGAGACAACTCTCTATCAACTTTGAAGGAAAAGAAAACCTTCAGAATCAGGACACCAAGAAAAACCTGAAAATACAAAAATCCAACATCAAGAACATGAGCACTTAAAGTAGGTCAGCTATAAAAGTAATGGGAAAACCTAAGTAGAACATGTCTTCATGGGAAAAAAAAAAAACAAACCACATATAAAGTCATTCTACACTTCTTTAAAAAGCTTGGTGAGCTATAAATCCTTAACAGCAAGAAAATATTCCAAAAAACCTGAAGAAATCACTTGCAGGGAGACATGTTTTCCTCATCTTAATTTTCTATTTCTTCCCATAAGCATCACTAATATGACAAACTCCATTTTCTAAAATGAATTTTAAAAACTAAAATCAAGTTCAACCACCAAAGTGGGTGCTACTTTTTAAATGTTGCTTTTGCTTTCTTTCTGTAATTAAAAAAAATAATAATAAATAAAAAACTAAGGCTCCCCAAAAGGAAAGGTGGGGAGCAATAAGTAGAGGGAAATGCATGAGGGGACACAAATGGATGAACATACACACACACACACACACACACACACAAAAGCCATGCAATCTAACTATGTAAGAGATTCTGCACCCACCTTTCTCCTGACTACAAACTTGTCCTGAAGTTTTTGGTGACTGTATCCACAGCTGCAATGGTACCACACACTCTGCGGCAATAATTTTCGTACATTACTGGCAATGACCCATAAAAGAATTCCTTGATGCCCAAAACTTTCTCCATTCTATCCTGTGTTTAAAAGGCTCCACTGTAACCCAGGAAGCTGACTTCCAAGAGCCAGTAGCATGTTGCCAAAAGCCGGAAAGATATTTCTGAAAGGATGTGTATTCACCCCATCCCCTGCTAAGAAGAATTCAACCTGTCTCCAAGTTGTTCTTTTAAAAACCACACTGTATGAATGAGTATCTGTACACTGGTATCATTGTGTATATGTACATGCCTGGAGGACAGATACTATGAAATTAAATTGCAGAGCTGAAATAAATCACTTTAAAAAAAAAAAAAACTGGGCCAAAAAAAATCTGACATGTCACCTAAGAAAACCCAAATGAGTAAAGAGTACATGAAAGGTTATGTGCTGTCATCAAGCAGCACAGAATCAATCCCACAATGACATATCATGCCTGTGAGGATGGTTTAAGTCAAAAAGTCAGACAATGAAAACTGCTGGTGAAGTGTAAAAACCCAGAACCTCAGGGACACTGCTGGTGAGAGACAAACGGCGCCCCATCTTTTGAACTGTGCTTGGCAGTCCCCCAAATAATAAGCAGAGATCCCCTGTAGCCTGGTGGCTCTACTCCTGAATGGAACCAAAGACCGCTGAGAACTCAAGGCCACACAAAACTCATATACTAATAAAGGTTCAGAGCAATGTTCGGGATGGACAAAAAAAAAAAAAAACAAGAAATATCCATTAACATGCAGGAAGTGTGGCACATGGATACAATGAAATATTACTTGACAAAAAGAGAAAGAAGTTATGAAGCAAGCTGCAATATGGATCTCACAAAAGAATATGCATTATAAGGTCTATGTGAATGGATAAGTCTACAGAAGAAGTACTGATTGTGTGCAAGGGGACCTGAGTTGATATAGGGTGACAATTAAATGAGGAAGGATTGCTGGTAGACACAAGGAAATGCTCTAAACTTGGACTGTACTGGTCTGGGCACACCTCTGTACATAGCTCATCTACATGCAGCGGTTTATACTGGATGGGTAAGCTTTGTGGCACGTAAACTACATCTTCAAATGTGTGCATGTTCAGGTCAGGGGCACATCTGAGTGTGGGCACATATCATATCCAAGGATATTCACACATCTGGATCTGAGAGGTGAACCTGGAGTCACCCCCAGGAACCATCTGCCTTGGCTGTTTTGTTTTGTCTTGTTTTGGAGCCCTTGGTTTCTCAGGTTAGGCTGGGTTGGTCACCAGGGATCTTCTGATCTCAGCTTCTCTATAACCATGCTCAACACTTTTTGTGTGAGATCTGAGGATCAAACTCGCATCATTTAATAGGAAAGTACTTTGCTAACTGCAGAATCACGGCTCTCCTGAAGCCTCACGGCTCTCCTGAAGCCTCACGGCCCAAGAATACTTCAGATCCAAGCTAGCCCTCTCACTCCATCAAACCCTCTTCTGATTTCACCCTCCCATCCTCTCATCAGTGTTTCCTCACATCAATGATGGTAAAAATCAAACTAGGCTTACGGCTAAACATTTACTTCCAGTCTGCTCCTAACACAGAGGCAAGCACTTACTGGCCATGTGCTAAAGCGACCCGATATTCAATTCATAAGGTCGGATATACTTTGACCCAACACAAACAAAAATTCAAGAACAAACTGGGCTCAGTTTAGGCTGTAAACATGGGGCTTGCAAATTACCCTGAGAAGGGTGCTCAGAAAGCAGAGTATTAAAATGAAAAGGGATGATTTCATCACAGGAACTCTCCTCTCCTATTGTGGTCACCTAATGAGGACTCAGGGGCCAGAATAGCCCTGCCACTCTTAAAGGGACAGTTCAACGCCAGAAGCTCTGCAAGAACCCCTTAAATACTCAGTTTAATTAGTTCAGACTAGTCAGAAGACAGAACAGACTTTGGACTCGGGAAGCTTGGAACTGTCTATCATGGTACTGTTTATCATGGACCCCAGACCAATTGTTTCAGGGGAGCTTCAGGGTCCCACCGGTAACCGTGGGAGAGAAGCAGCCCCTCAACAAATCATTTTTCACTCAGTGATTTGATAAACACCACTCTGCTCTAACTATATGCTGAAATGCAGTTTGCCCAAAGTGAGAAGCAATCTAGGTGTAAAAATCCATACCAGATGTCAAAGATTAAGGAAGATTAAAAGATAAAAATATCTTATCAACAAGTTTTCCTATAGATTTTGCTACAATCCAATATTGAAATATTAAGCTAAATAATGTGTGCTATTAATTCACCTGCTTCCAATTGTTCCACTGCTCTGTGGTAAAGCACTAGCTGAACAGGTGTGAGAGGCCCTGGCTTCAACCTCCAGCACCACAAAGAATATCACTTGTTTCTTTTTATTTTTTATTTTTTTTAAATTGTGACCACCAGAAAATTTTTGATGTGTTTTGGTTTTTCAAGACAGGGTTTCTCTGTGTAGCCCTAGCTGTCCTGGAACTCTCTCTGCAGACGAGGCTGGCCTTAAAGTCTGAAATCCACCTGCCTCCACCTCCTGACTGCTGGGATTCCGCTCAGTCCCCAACAAAGGTTTTAATTAAATATACATCATAGGCTGTATTTCTGTGCTGGTCACTGTCAACCAGGTTAGGATAGAGACAGGTAAGGGGAGCTAGAACAGTAGAGAGCCCACGCAAGGGTGGGAACGTCAGAGTGGATTTCCTAGCAGTGGAACCTGGATGTTAATAAGGCAAAAGGCATAGGAAGAACAACTGACACAGCCTGACAGCAAGAAACAACTCAGTAAGATCATTCCTGACAGAGCCTGGCAGTCAGGCACAGGGAAGAGGGGGAAGAGGCTGGGCTGGGAACCAGAGAAGGAATTGGGGGGGGGGGCTAGAGAGGGAGATGCAGCCAATTAGAGAGAAACTTGGAAGCCACAGTACAGAACTTCATCCTGAAGAAGGCATGGCACCGGGAAGGCCTAGGGCAGATTAAGAAGTAAAGGACCAGGAATGAATGCAGCGTCTGTCCAGTCAAAGCTGAGAGAGAAAGGAAAGGAAAGGAGAAGATTAGCAGATCTACTAAGTTAGACATGGGGTAGTTTAGTTCTCACGCCAACAACCCATTCTAAATGTCCCAAATAAAACAATTTCTAGTCCAGGGTATCTGAACAGAAGACACAACTTGTAGTAGTGGTAGTGACAGTAGCATCGGATCATCCTTTTCACCATGATTGTATATCAACCAATGCACTTGCCCAGAGAACTGCTGCGTAGCCATTGCTTCTTTTCATTCTCATCCAGTTTTAGTGGCTGCATATTATCGTTAGTACACTTTTCAGAGGGGAAGTCAACTTACCAAGGTCACCTACATGGTCAGGTTAGTATAGGCCGGATTTGAATTAAATTCTGTCCATCTCCAGCCAAGGCTCTGTTGCCTTTGTCCTGGATGGTTACTGCATGACCCCATAAACAACGTCTAAAATACAACTACACTCCCCATAATGAAAGCAAAGTCCCAAATAAGAATCAATCGCTCACCAAGTGCTCTAAGGTCCAGTTCCAACCACCCCCTACTAATTAGTCCCATCTCCTCACACTCTTTCAAAAAGCCCATTACCTAGCCTACACATCATCCTCAAAGTACACTCCAGAACACACAACTCAAAGTCGAAGGTCCCACCACACTCGGGTCGCGGCAGAGACCATCCTCAAGCAAACCCAAGGCCTCCTGGGAATGAGCCACCATCAACAGGAACCCCAACCCAGTTACCAAGAATCCCAAAGCCAGGGCCACACCTGCAACCGCTGAGGGTCCCAGGCAGGGTGACGTCCTCTTCCATCCCCGAGTCCATCGTGAACACAGAGTGGTGGTACCGGTGTCTGCGGCGGCAGCGCCACTGGTTCCCCTGCAGCCGCGGCGCGCTCGGTTCCCCAGGTCCCGCCCCCTCCGACCCAGCTCTTGTTCTCAGTCAAGCGGCGCCGCTGGAATTCAAACCGCAGCCGCCGCCATCTTTCCCGGCGCTTCTTCCTACGGAAACAAGGCGGGGTCACCCAGGCTGGCGAGGTGAAGCCGCCCTGCCCAGATCCAAAACCGGGCAAGAAGAGCTTGGGTGGGCGCCATCTTAACTCAGGGCAGAACCGGCGCGCTTGAGCCTGCAATACTAGGAGAAAAGAAGCGGCAACCATGTTTAGTGTGTGAGGGCATTCGGGCCGAAGCCAAGGCGAGCGCCATATTAGTTGAGGGAAAAGGTCCGCCCCGATCAGTTAATTTAAGCGGGAGGTGGGACAGCTCAGAGTACCAGTCTGTTGGCTGTTCCAGACTCAGTGACTCCGCAACCAATCGCGCCTCGGCTCTTTGTACCCAAAAGGCTCCTGCCTTAAATTGAAACTCAGATAATTCAGTTCTGCCTCGATTTAGAAAAATACCACCTGTGGAGCGCTATTAACACGGTAGTTTGCAGGATTAGTTTGAAGCTGCGTGCCTATAAAGGGCTCATCCATACTTAGTGTGAATTTTGTTACTATTAGGACTCTTGCACCGACAGTCAGTAAATGGCTTGCCCAAAGTATTAAACGTTTACTATCCACTAAAACCAGATCCTTAGCTCCTAGTTTCAGCATCTGAGCACTCTGGAACCATGTTTTAACCTTCTTGGCCAATGAATATATTTTAAGAAGAGACACTCCTTCCCTCCCAAAGGTCCTGACTAAATTGCAATTTCAGCTATTCCTACCTTGAAACCCCTCCCACTCTCAGGAGTTTTTTCCTCACTTCTTTATAAACCTACACAGGAATAAGGAAGGGGAGGGGGAGGTTGGGGAAAAGAAAGGGGAGGGGAGAAGAGGGGAGGGGAGGGGAGAGGAGAGGAGAGGAGAATGCTTGGATGTGGAACAGTGGTGCCTGGCAGTAAAGCAGTTCTGTCATGCAGCTTCGGCTGGGCACTCTGCAGTCAGAAGACTCTTTGTGCCAGACACCATTAGCTACAGACCTTTACCTGTTATATTCTTCGATCCTAGGGGAACAAGTGGGTGTCCATGACTGGCAAGCTCAATTGTTTCATCTGAGAGAATGGATTAACACCTATCCTGTAAGGTTTTTGTAAGAATAACCTGAGCTAACTTTCGGAATTCTTTCGATAGAAATTCTCATTTCCCTACAACCCTAAACATTCTTTCTTTGTAAACTGACAATAACCAGAGATGTGATTTGAGCCCAGGCCCCTCTGAACCGAGTGTCCTAAATGGTGTACACGGGCTATATTCCCCAACTGTTCTGTTCTTTTTCCAACTTAGAAGGTAGAGTTCAGACATGAGACCTATAATTGCTGGGGAGGAAGACCACTGAATACCCCCCATGCATGCTCATACAAACAACCCTAATTAAACTCAGTGGGGAGGAAAAGAACATGAAAGTAGGAGAGAGAGAGAGAGAGAGAGAGAGAGAGAGAGAGAGAGAGGGAGAGAGCAGTAGGAAAGAACAAAGGAGTCAGCATGGATGCATGGGGACAAGAAAATGTCATGGGAGGTGATGACTATGACCGTAACACATTGTATACATGTATGAAATCTAAAGCAAAAACAGAAATCAAAATAGACAGAAAGTCTACCACAGCACTTAAATGCAATAGCCAACAGACTCCATTCTAAAAGCAAATATCTCAGGGGGCCGACTGGATAGGACTGCAGGGCAAGCAGTGTGTCTAACTACAACTTATCCTGTGACCACCTCTGCTTTTCATACTTTGGCTTTCCCCTATACAAAATGAAATAGAGAACTACAATGAACCTACAGAAAATTAATCCATTGCTCTATTCAGTAAGGCCATGTTTGTGGATTATGAGCTTAACCCCTGGTGAACTTGAAACTGAAAATAGAATCAATTACCCAAAGGAAAAACTGTAAAGGAAGTCGCCTTTCCTGCTACTGTAGCATATTCATGATTAGAGACAGAGAGGCCATTGCCCTCTTTTTCTCACTGTGGTATTTCTTCCTGCCAAGCCTAGAAGTGACATCACTCCCATCAGCTGTTTGGGCTATCTGGAGCCATCTCCTTGACAACAGCCATCCAGCCACAAAGAAAGCATTATTATTTCCTTGGAAGAGGGCATTCTGCATGGCTGGAAGTGGTTTGTATCCAGATGCTTTTGATTTGGCAGGAATCCCCTGAAGTTGTAGCAGCTCAAAACAGTAAAGTTGTGATTACCAACAGCGAGAATCACTTTGTACAAGTTAAAGCATTCACATTGCTTTTTGTACTGGTCTATCTTTTATTTCCTGACACTAGTAAGTAGGTTAGGATGATTGCCCCACACCCAACCCCTGCACCATGGAGATGTGCAGCTCTATAGCTTGGATCCAAAGATTGGTCACAAGCCTGTGACACTATTACAAAATGGTGGACCGTGAGAGTTCATCCAGAGATTCTAGAAGAGGAATCCAACTTTTCATATGCTCTTGATGGAAGAATAATGCTCCTCCATCAGTTAAGGCTGTCATCTTCAAATGAACCTACAGCTTTTTGGAAGGACACACATGGAGCAGTGAGAGAAGGGGCACCAGCCTAGCCAGCCAGATCAATCAGATCAGCAAAATCAGCCAACTCAACCCTCCTGATGAACTGAGTGACAGAAGCCACAGCCAGATACTCTGTATGTCCCTACTGGAAGACAGTGGGATCTTTAAGAAATGAGGCCTACTTTAGGGAAGGCAGGTCTTCAGAAATGACCATGATTCAAAATACACCTTTCATTTTTATGAGTTAAATATCTCAAACAGCTTTCTTTCACTGTGAACAGATTTTTAACAAAAGCAAACTAGATTCTGAGAGGAAAAAAGATATCTGTCAAAGACCAAATCTCACTCCGTAGCTTTTCATATAGGAACAGTTTCAGACTTAGGAAAATATTGTAAAAGTGGTACAAGAAAGCTAAGTATGATGGTAGTACACACCTGTAATCGTAACACTCAGGAGGCTGAAGCAGGAGGATCATGCAACATGGGCTGTATAGTTACAGAGATCCCAGTGTGTGTGTGTGTGTGTGTGTGTGTGTGTGAGAGAGAGAGAGGGGGGGGGGGGAGAATTCTTCATGTTTATCTTTATTCAGCTCCCTAAAATATTCACATCTTATACAACCATAATATAACTTCTGTCAAAAATGACAAAAAAGTTTCACTGACACAATTCAATTTAGTCCACACCTGACTATAAAGTACACAATTGCTCAAATTAATTTCCTTCTATAGGTCCTTGAATGAATCCAGGGTGATACATTGCATTTGGTGTCACATGTCCTTTCTCACCTCTAGTCACTGATACTTATTTTTCATAGTTCATTCCAAGTGTTTTTGAGAATGTTTTTCAATCATAGTCCTGTGATTTTTTTCATGATTGAATATAGATGATGCATTTTCAACAGGAATATTACAAAAATGAGATGCTATGCCCTTTTCAGGATGCAGAGAAGGAGGCATGTGATGATGATATGTCTCAATAACTGGGATATCTACTCTGATATGTTAGAAGAGGTTGTCTTATGACAACTTCTTTACAATAAAATTTGTGATTTGTTTTTTGTAATTAATAAGAATATTGTGGAAAAGTACTTGAGATTATATAATCTTTTTTTATATGTCCCCTGTAATTTTACCATGTGTGCCTAAACCTTACACAATGCAACTAAAGAGCTGGGATGATGAGGAAAGAAAGCACTTGTCACACAACCATTAAGACCTGAGCTTGAGTCCATGTAAAAGCCAGAGGCAGTAGAAAGTATCTGTAATACCAGTGCTTTTCTGCAGAGGCTGGAGACCAAGAAAGTAGAACGGCTGGCAAAGTCAAGAGAGAAAGAGTGTGTGTGTGTGTGTGTGTGTGTGTGTGTGTGTGTGAGAGAGAGAGAGAGAGAGAGAGAGAGAGAGAGAGAGAGAGAGAGAGAGACTGTCTTAAAATGGAAAGAAAAACAGACACCCAGGGTTGTCCTATGACCTCTATATACCCACCACTGCACAGCATATGAATCCCATCTTAACCATTTACTCATTATACTATTTTCATTAGTAAGAACTTACATGCATTTGGTTCATTTTATGTGTTAAAACCAATTGCTATTATTAGTGGTCTTGTACAAATTGCCCTAGATCTGGACAAGCTTCTAACCCCTGGCTGTGCCAAGATTAAAGCCAGTCTGTTTGATCCCACGGTCAGAAGTATTACTGGAACACCCATCTGCCTTCTTATTCTCAAGAACACTTCCTAGCTAGACCTCAACATCCATAGCTCTTATTAAGAGATAGTTTCCAATTACCCTCCACTTTCTCTTCACAGAACAGTGGTTTATTAGCACTATAATAAACCCAGCATCAAGCTCAAGGCTATGCACATAGTAAGTATTCAGTGCCAGTTTGTTAAATTAATTTCAATCATGGTCTCTTCTGAATGAGAAGAGAAGGTTGATTATACTACACAATGATTCATAATATATTTGAAAAGAACCAGAAGAGAGAAACTCAAAGTATCCAAACAAAAAGAAATAACTGAAAATGCTGTCTGTCTCATTTGATTAGTTTATCTTATGTACATGTACTGAAATATCACACTTAGGTATACAATTATTATGTTAATTTAAAATACAATTGAAAGGGATGAGAAATATCCCATTATGAGGAATTGGATATAGATTGTTTGAAAAGCATCTGTATGGTACGACATTAGACTTGCTTGTGTCCTAGTTTGTTTTCCATTGCTGAGATAAAAACTATGACCCAACATGGACCCATAAAAGATTTTTGTAGCTTGCATGTCCACATCACAGTTTATGATTGAGGGAGGTCAGAACAGGAACTCAAATAGAGACAACAGTAGAAGGATACTTACTGGCTTGATCATCCTGCTGTTGTTTATAACCCAACACCAGCAGTTGCCTAGGGGCTATCACGCACAGTGGGTTTTTCCAACACAATTCCACATTAATCAAGAAAAAGCTCAACAGACTTGCCTACAATATAATCTGATGGAAGCAATTCCTCAATTAATATTCTTTCTCCTCTAATGACTCTAGTTTGTGTCAGGTTGATAAACAGACAGACAGACAGACAGACAAAAAAAAAAAAAAAAAAAAAAAAAAAAACCTAACCAGTGAAACCAATGAACCAGCTAACCAATTAAACTTGTTAAGCTTTTGAATTTTGTTTTGTTTATACTGGTATACTGAATGTATTTCATCAAAGCACCAGGCTCCTTCAACTGAGAAATTCCTTGAATAGCTGAAATGAACTACCATGGCTTGAGCCCTTTGAATGCACCAACTGCTGAGCCAAGTGCACTGAATCCTCACAGTAGCCCTATGAAAGACTGATTATATACAAACTTTATAGTTCAGAGGAGAAATGCATCTGCCTAGCCACTGAACATGAGAACACCAAATGTTCCCTTTGGCTTAAGGATCACTTGAAATTGAAAGCAAATCAGATCAGCAAGACACAGGAAAAATGACCTGCCTTTCCCTTTCCACCTAAAATCAAAGCATACACATACAAAGGACCAAACACACCATTCTTTCTAGTTTCCTTATCTATTGCTTAGTCAACTCCTCATGATTTACCATCCTCTGGAGGCCAGTTCCCCTTCCTTTTATTAACCCAGCACACTGGCCCAACTTCTATGTGTAGGAGTGGCCCTGATGCTAAGGGTCTGTTCCCCAATTGGTTCTTGATTTGTCAGTAAAGCAGCATGGGCTAATTGCTGGGAGAAAGAGATAGGCGTGACTTCTGGGTCCCTGGAGGCAAGAAGACAAATGCAAGGGAGGAAAGCAGAGTTCACCATGCTTCTGATGGAAAAATGATGACCAGCCATGTAAGATTTCAAATGGAGTGGCCACACAGGCTGTGCCTACAGTCCAGCAGTTGGGGATGTTTAGCAGGAACTAGATGTAACTGAGCAACTAAAGTTTAGTACAGGTGGGGAGGTGCCGAGCTGAGAATATTGATGGGGGCACCTTTATCCAGGCAGGAGCTAGGAAGCACCCAAAAGACAAGTTGAAATTGAACAACTGTGTGTGTCTATGTCTTTTATCCATGGATTCAAGGGAAGCTTGATTTGGGCTTTTGAAGCTTAGGTGGGGCAGCAAAGCTACATGCCACATCTCTGAGTTTTACTTTGTATCTGTGTGCTCACATAAAAGCTTTCCTCTCAAACACTACAGAAGCAGCTAAGCAGAGAAGCTGGGATTTGAACCCAGATTTCATTCTGAAGCTCATGCTCACCGTGAAGTCATACAGCCTTTCCTTTCAGTGAGCTACTCAAATCCCAGCCCTCAAGCAGCTGCTTTAAATGTAAAGTTATACATAAAAGATAAAAATCTTTACTTGTCATAAGCAAAATAATAATACACTTTAGAATATAAATCAAGTCCTTGTGATCCAGGTGTTGGGAAAAGTTTTGTAAATAAGACCTATGCTGCGCAAAGGGAAACCTGCACATATCAAATCTATGTTAGTATCTCACTTATTGAGACCTGGAGAAGGAAAATAAGACCTCCATTGTGAGCACAATTACTTAAAATTACTTATGAAACCTGTGTTTTATTCTTCGGTGTAGATGTGTGTGGTGGGCAACATAAGATATTGTGCTAGAGTATTGAACATGGGGGGGGACAGCTTTTGTTTTGTATTTGTGTATGTGTATGTGTGTGTGTGTGTGTGAGAGAGAGAGAGAGAGAGAGAGAGAGAGAGAGAGTTTACTAATTTACTCAGGCTCTCCTGGAACTCATTGAGTAGCTTTTACAGAGCTTGAACTTGCAGTCCTCCTGCCTCTGCTCCTAATTGTAGTCTTGCATCATGAGGTTTAGCTTTGTTCTCCATCTCTTGGTGCTTCCTCCAACTAGCCGTGAGACAAATTTGTTACCATTCTTATAGGGATTAAAAAAAAAAAAAAAAAAAAAAAAAACAAGGCTCTGAGCTATGAACCAATTTTGTCGAAGTTGTGCAGCAAGTTCATGAACTTGATCCTCAATTCTTGTTCTTCAAAACTAATACTTGTGAACTTCTTAGAACATAGAGAGGCAGATATATAAGAAGGCAGCAAATTGATGGGCTTCGGTGCCAGGACAGATCTTGGAATATCTAAAACCATAAGGTGGCTGTAAGAAAGCCAGAAGTTACTAAAGAAATTATCCCAAAATTCCAGAGTCCTTCAATCACCACCCCTAACTCTTTATTGAAATATTTAAATTATAGTGGCTGTACTCAATGTCACAATTGGGCCTCAACTTCACAATTCTCTGAGGCTGTGTGTATAGGTGTGTTTGATATGTATATATGTGCACCTGTGTATAATATGCATATGAACAAGTATATACATGATATGTGGTGCTTGCACGTGTGTGTGCATGTATACTTACCTATGCATGTATAGCAGGACAATGTCAGTTGTCTTCTATTGTTATGCATCTTATTTTTGAGGCAGGCTCCTTTACTGAAGCTGGAGCCAATGGTGTCAGCTAAATTAATTAGTTAGTAAGACCCAAGTTCTAACTATCTTCAAGGTTCCTTCCTCTCAATACTGTGATTATAAAATGCACCAACATACCCAACCTTAACATAGGTGTTATGGATCTTAATTGGGGTTCAAAATCTTTTGCTGCAAGCACTCTACCCCCTAAGCCATCTCCTTAAACAATTCTCATTTTTGATGATTTACTTGCTGTGTACACAGGGTGGTCTTGAACCTACTTGCCTCAGCTTTCTAATGCTATGATTATAAGTATACAATGTCTCATCTGGCTTAAACTTACCTTATAACCTTCATAAAGGCCCTTAGTTTTTATGTCATACTGTGAGCTTCAGCATACTGATGTCATTTTGGATCACTTTTACTTCTAAAAAGCTTACATCTATGTAGCCAGTGTTCCAATCCTGTGGTATTCCCTGGCAAAACTTTGAGGATACAGAGAAATAGTCTAAATCTATGGTGTCCAATAAAATAACCTTCAGCTACATGTATCAAGTGAAATGTGCAAGAGTCTTTTTGTGAATAAGGGAGTAAAGGTTTTTTTTTGGTTTTTTTTTTTTTTTTGTTTTTTCCAGACAGGGAAGGTCTTATACTATAGCTCAGACTGGCCTGGAACTCACTGTATAATGATAGTTTGACCAGAAATCATGGCATCCTCCTGTCTCCACCACAGCATTGCTGAGATTTCTTGATGTGAGCAATCACATTATAATTGTTTTTTGTTTTGTTTTGTTTTTATGTGTATGTATTTTTTGTGTGACATCATCTTCATATATCCCAGGCTAGTCTCAAATGCTTAAGTCCAAAAAATAACCTTAATCTTCTGATCATCCAGCCTCTGCCTCCTGTGTGCTAGGATTACAACTTTATGTAATTAGCCAATTTAGATGATGCTGGATTTTCTAAGCCAGTGCTTCATGCACGTTAGGCAAGCACTCTACCAACTGAGCCACATCCCCAGCCCTGATGCTTTCTATTCTACTTAACTAGCTTAAACATAACTAGGTACTGCAGACAACTATTATCTCAGTACAAACAGAAAACGGAAAAAAACATTTCCCTCACTTCTAAAAGCTGCCCAGTGGACTAGTGCAAATGTTTCTCTCTTCATGTTAAGGATTTGAGTGTCCATATAACTGGAATGGCAAAATATTTTCTCTTTTGTGATGGTTCCCTCAGAAGAGAGGGTTCTTTTACTTCTGCATCCTAGGATTTACTATATTGAATGGCAAATGGTTGGTGTTCAGTGAATGTTAATTAAAAGATAGATGATTTGATCTTAACCAGAAGTAAAGGTCTTACTCCACAAATAGTCTTTCACTCTCATATAACAAGAATCAGAAATATGAAGGTCCTCCAGGAAAAACACCAACTGTGTTTCCTGATAAACCCTGGGAAAAGTGAGTTAGTTCCAGATAGGATCAGTAGCTGGCCCATGCTCACTGCAAACTTAGGGCATGAACCAGACTCAAAGTGTGCATCCTCTCAACCATGTATCCTCCTCAATTCACAAACACACATGTATACACACCTCCTTTCTAACAGGTTAGCCCAGTGATTCCCACAGCACCACAGGATGCTCAGCCTCCTCGCTCATCTATAGAAAACATAGAAACAGCAACAACTTACCCTGCAAAAGTATCTCATGCCATTCCAAACATTTCCCAAGCCTAGCAATGGGCTGACTGCAACTTTAGGCTGTGCACTGGCTTTCTCACCAGAAGACAAATGTCACTCTACGTGATCCAGTTCTTCAGTCACTAGAGAATCACATTGTATTTGTCTGTAATGTTCTCCTTGAAAACTTCTTAAGTAGAAGGGAGGCAGGGAACTGTTGTACACTATTGACCACAAGTCTTCGCAGGCGTTTCTGCGAGCCTCACTGCAATGTTAGAAGCTAAGCATCCTTACTCTTTTTACAGGTGACACCACAGGTTAAAGGCCAGATTAAGATGACTGCCTTAAAGTCCTGAGCTAGCAAGCCTCTATTGAAAGCTGTATTTCTCATCTTCCAAGACATTTTTCTGTTAGCATTCAGGGTAGAGTTAGGTTTCAATTCATACCATAGACTTTTTAGCATGAGTATTCTACTTGAGAGACACAAAAACAGAGACAGAAACAGAGGCAGAAAGACAGGGACATAAATTAGTTTTATTTATGTTTTATATGTATATGACAGGTTTCATCAGCTCCCACTGAGCTGGAATTACAGGTAGTTGTGAGCCATAGAGCCATCAGATCTGGGTGCTGGGTATTGAACTTGGGTCCTCTGGAAGAGCAGCAAAGTCCTTTAACCGCTGAGTTCTCTTCTCTTTTTGGGGAGAATTAGGAAGTGTGGCTACTAGAAAATATATGTCACTAAGGGGCAGGCCTTGAGATTTCAGTAGACTTTGCCGCAATGGTTCCAGTAATCTCTGTGAGACAAAGTTTTACAGACTGAGGCAAGAAAAGTTTCCTGGAGCTCTCTGACACCCCTATTCAGAAGCCGAAAATCTCACTTGGCAATTTGCTTTGCTTCTCAACTCTCCCCCTACTTAGTAGCCAGGACTAAGAAAAACCAAGCAAATTAAGATGTAAAAGAATCCATCTTGAAGTAAGTCACTAGCCAGAAAATTCTGCAATACTTTGCTCCAGTTGTTTACATAATCACATGTACCTCCCAACAGTATATAAATGAAGTATGGCTCTGACACTATGGTATGAAAAGCATTAATTAGCACAGTGGTATAAATATATTTCACGTGTCTTGACTGTATATTAGCTTATAAGTCATTGGACATAATCTAAAAGATATAATGTTATTAAGAAGAGGTTAGTTTAACCAGCAACACATGAAAAATACAAGTTTCTTTTGTTTTTTGACCCTCATAGTCACCCTTGCAGAACAGGTGGATTTGAAACAACAAGCCCAGACTAGAAGATATGTACATCTGAAGAACCCTATACAATGTCCTTGCTGAACGGGTAGGTGTGGAGCAAGTTAAAAAGAATTTACATTTGAGTTGGTGCAAAGCTCAGAGCTGCCTCAATGGAAGTTTGTGCAGAACTCTTTGGCCAAAACAACATTCTTAACTTATGCAGGTATGATGCAGGATACTTATTACTCATGGAGACCCATTTAGACTCAAGGAGTTTGACAAAATGTCCTTTAAAGTCTCTTTAAAAATTTATATCAAGAAGATTGATGTCTGTGTTCGAGCTTCTAAATTTGTTACACAGAAAAACGTTTTACCTGGTTGATTTTATACTTCCTTGTGCCAAATTGTTATGCCAGTTGTTCCTTGTGCCTTCTTTACTGGATACATCTTTTGATATGTAAATGTCAATCCCTCATGCTTAAAGGCTCATGCCCCAAAACAGAAAAATACATTCAGATTCAAACCACTTCTGTGTGTGTGGTTGTGTCTGTCTGTCTGTCATCTCGCCGAACCTGTGCCTTTTCCTGATATCCAAAAGTTCCCCCTCGGATCTAAGTCTTCCCGGCTGGGACCATCCGCGGCAAGACTTGTGCCTTCTGTGCTTCCTGTTTATGGTTTAAGATGGAGCTGTTTCTTCAGGTGCCTGCTACCTCCTCCTTCTGCTCCATCATGGACTCTAACCCTCTGGAACTATAAGTCCCAAATGAATTCTTTCTTATATAAGTTGCCTTAGCCATGGTGTTTCATCACATCATAGAAAAGTACGCAATATAAACGTTGCTATGAGGAAATGGGCTACTGCTGTGAAAAACCTGATCATATTGGTTTTTTGGAGGAATGTGTAGGGTTCTGGAATATCGGACTTAATCGTTAAAAGCTGTAAGCAGAGCTCAAGGGCCTAAAAAGAACTTAGAAGACAGTAGTGCCAAGAGCAACATGTTCTGTGAAGTCTAGTTCAAGATATTCCAGGAGGCAACAATATTAACAATTAGGTTAGGGACCATTCTTGTGATATTTTGGGGAAAAAATATTACTGCTTTCTTCCCTTGTTGTAATCATTTTCCAGAAGTTAAATTAAAAGGTAATAGACATTTCTTTTTGATGGCGGATACTTCAAGACAGCCTAATATTGGTTCTGTTGTGTGGTTATTAATAATCACTTCCTTGCAGACCTATGATGAAAAAAGAGTAAATGGGACAGAAAGAAATACAAATTGTAGTTTGGAGAAGAAAAGTACACTAGAAAGCTTAATGTTATTGTCAAGGTTATTGCTGGAAGAGAGGCTGTGGTTGCTTAAGATTATTATATATTATATTATATCATATATATATTATATTGAATGATTAGATTCATTATGCAGAAGGCAAATTATACAGATGGATAATAGAAAATGGTACCGTCAGTACTAGAAACCACCTTAGTTTCCAAATTGTAGAAGAAACTGGCCTAAGGAATTTTCTTTTCCTAGAAAAGAACAGCAAATAAAAGCTGACACAAATGTGATTAAATAGGGCCGATGTTCACCCCATGCTGGTAAGCAAATTTAACAGCATTGTCAACATGGTGCTGGCTTTGGAGTCAGGAAGGAGGATATGCAAGTAAAGAGGTCAGGAAATCTTACTCCATGGTTATGGAGAGCCACCGAGTCCAGGTGTAGGGCTGTGAAGTCCCTGCATGGAGGTCCCGAGAGGCCATTGTGTGACGATGGGAAGGATGACTTGCTTTAGAGACTCCAAGATGTAAAAGGTTCCAGAATCAGGAGACAACTGCCAAGAACTATTTCACACAGGAAATAGAATCAACCCAAGAAAGAGAGATTTATGTCTTTCAGGCAACAAAGCCAGAGGGGCAGTGCCAGCTCTACCCTTTAATATTGGATCCAGAGCAACAGGGTTTAGAATTTATCCTGCTGGAATTTGGGTCTCGCTTTGGTATTTCCTCATTATGCTCCATTTCCCCCGTTTGGAATGGTAATATATATTATGTGACATTGTATATTGGAAGTATTTGATCTGCTTTTGACTTTACAGCATTATAATTAAGAGGTCACCTGGAGTCTTTGAAGACACATTAAGCTTTGAAACTGTGAAAGACTATGGGACTTTTGATATTTTGTGTTTTACATTGTAATATGGCCACAAGACTACTGAAACCTGTAATGATAATTTTGGAATTTTGGTTTATTTTTAAAAAATCACAGAAATATAAGAATGTGTTTTCACTTTTAATTCCAGGTATGTGATATGGGGCTCTGTCAGATGGTTCAAAGCAGCTGACTGTGAATGGCCTTTTACTACAGCAGAGGAATGATTTTGCCAGCTGCAGATCGTTTCCTTGATTTTATGACATTTGGAATTCTGGGGACTTTTTAAAGGGTATACAAATGCTACTAGATAGGTTATTGGTTGGTTGCTGTTAGTTGCAGTTTGTTAAGTAAGAGTACCAAGAAGAAACAACAACAAGAAGAAATAATGGTGTAGATCAAACTTGCTCTCAAAGTACTTGATGCCCCTAATCAGCAGGAAATAGACTAATGATAATGTTGCCCCCTTTTTGACTCCTGACTTTATTCAGGGAGTGCTTTTTTCCCCCCAAGTCCCTTTTTCTCTCCTATCTAGTGTAGGAGGTTTAAAGGATGGAAGAAAAGGGGTGGAGAAAGCTGGAAGAAAAAAATAATCCACAAAGTAGAAAACTCTGGTTATAAGGACCAATGAATGGAATGAGGCAGTTTGAATAAAATATTCCCTTATAAGTCCTGTGTACTTGAATGTCTGGTTCCTAGTTGGTGGCTGTTTGGGGAATACTAGGAGGTATGGCCCTGTGGAGAAAGCATGTCACTGGGAGTGGGCTTCAAGTTTTCCAAAGACTCTTGCCATTTTGAGTTTGTTCTCTCTGCTTCTATTATGGTTTGACACCCTCCCCCCATGCTAGGCACTGAACTCACACATGCTCAAGCCTTATATTTTATTTTGAGATAGTCTATTATTAAATTACCCTAGCTGGTATTGAACTGAATAACTAAATGACAGGCATTCCTGCATCAGCCATTTCACTTCAATGCCAGGAAACTCAAAAGGTAACGGATGCCTAACTCTGATCTGTTCTTTCAGCATTTAAAGTCTTCTGCATCTCAGGCAATCCCTCTGGGGATTCACAGTCCATTGGTATTTATACAATTTGCTTAATTATCCCCAGATCATTATCTCAACTAGAGCAGAATCTTAATAGACAGTCCTTAATGTCTTTATCCTTGTCTAGGTGAACTTCATCTCTTGGCAAGAAAATAAAATTTTCTCTAAGCAAGACTGGATAACACCTTTGCCATGGTGATTAAAACAACGGTTCATTTAGAAAATTTTGTGGTGTGTGTGTGTGTGTGTGTGTGTGTGTGTGTGTGTGAAAGAGAAAGAGAGAGGAAAGGGAAGAAGAGAAGGAGGAGGAAGAGGAAGAAGAGGAGGAGGAGGAAGAGGAAGAAGAGGAGGAGGAGGAAGAGGAGGAGGAGGAGGAGGATGAAGAAGAAGAAGGAGGAAGAGGAGGAGGAGAAGAAGGAGAAGGAGAAGAAGGGGAAGTTGCACAGCCTGTCCTGCACACTTCTGAAAATAAAGGCATTCTGGGGAGGGTACCCAAAGATCTGCACTTCAGAAGAGGTTTGCTTCCTACCCTGAAGTGTGTGGTGTGAGAGGATTTTTATCTCAGGCCACAGAGGAGGCCTCACTGAGGAATGTGCTGCACCAGCATCATTCTTCAAGATGGAAGGCTTATACTGTTCCCAGGGCCCCTTAGAAACATCTCTATTTACAGGGGACTTAATGACTACCCAAATAACAGTCTGTTTGGTCTTTGAATCCAGCACCAATTCAAAGTCTCAGGCTGAAGTGTATAGGTAGTTAGGTAGTGTCCACCTCATTTACCCAGGATTCCCTTATCATTTATTAGCATTTTCTGAGCTTCTTGAAAACAAAGAACACCAGCACTGTGCTTGGTCATGGGAAGGCAGAACTGAAAATAGGCCTTGCCAACAACTTTCACACATCCTCTCACAGGAAAAAAACAAAGTGAGAAAAGACAATTCTTATGCTCTTACCTATTTAACCTCTGACACTGTGGTGGCTTGAATAGGAATGGTCCATATAGGCTCATAGATTTGAATACGTGATCACTACAGAGTAGCAATATTAGAAAATAGGGCCTTGTTTGAGTATGTGAGGCCTTGTTGAAGGAAGTGGGAAAGTCACTGGGTTTTGAGGTTTCAAATACTCAAGCCAGCCCCAGTGTCTCCCTTTTACTGCTACCTACCTAGCTATATAGAGTGTTCTTAGCTACCTCTCCAGTACCACGTCTGCTTGCATGCTGCCATTCTTACTGCCATAATGGACTAAACTTCTGAATCCATAAGCTAGCCTTAATTAATTAAATGGCTTCCTTTGTAAGAGTTGCTTTGGTCATGGTGTCACTTTACAGCAATAGAGACCTTAACACAGACACCAAATGTGTATGCATGCTATCCCCCAGTTCTGAGTAGACACCAATAGGGACTCTCACAGTTTATTGCTATCTGACAGTATATATCTAGAGGTAGTAAAAGACGTTGTAGTCTCAGGGTACAGTCCCATTAAGACATGCCCCATGGCAGCTACACAATCAAAGCCTTCATCTCCTGCTGACTTACTGACTGCTTCTATGATTCATCCCTCTGGCTTGCTACTATGTTAGAATGGACTTCAGAATTCAGGAGGACCCTTCCTTGTTCTTACATGTTTACTACAGAAGTTACCATTCAGAAGTGCCAGGTGGGTGGGATGAACAGGTTAAAGTACAGGTAGCAGAAATTTCAGGAACTGTCTTGGTACATTCCATCTCTGCATTTCTACATGATCATGGACACCAATTTGAAAGCTATCCAAACTCAAGTTGGAGTTTTATGGAGGCATAATTACATAAGCCCAAATGATGAAGTCACTGGCCATATTTAATTAAAAGCACTCTCAGCCTTCCCCCCTCGCCCCCCCCCCCCAAGATCTTGAGGCAGACTAAATGTTCTGCCCTTCTGGAATCATGTTTGATTCACTTGAGAACCTAAGCCATGTTTAAGAACTTTCGGACTCAGATATGGTAGACAAAGGGCTTCTTGGGATTACCAAATAGTGTTCCTTTTGTCTTTTCAAAGCCAGAGACAAAATCCAAATTTTTCAAACATGAGGAGATGTCAGGGGTTGGCCTGGTGCTGCTATGTATTCAAATGTTGAATTCTGGCCGTCAAGATCTAATTGTGCCTAGGAGCAGATCCTCATGTATACCAACTGGTGTTATGTAGACCTTGCTCCCCAATTGGATAAATAAAAAGATAGCAGTAAAAAATTTTTTTGTTTGTTTTTGTATTTGGTTTTTTTGAGACAGGGTTTTTCTGTATAGTCCTGGCTGTCCTGAAACTCACTCTGTAGACCAGGCTGGCTTCCAACTCAGAAATCTGCCTGCCTCTGCCTCCCAGAGTGCTGGGATTACAGGCGTGCGCCACCACCGCCCGGCTAGCAGTATACTGTTAAAGTCTGTTCTATGCATGTGCCTCCTCTGCACCCCACCCAAGAGCCCTAGATTCACGAAAGAAAGACATGCACATGCAACCTTTATATTTTAATATGCATATGCGTTAACTAGCCCAATGACTGAGCCCTTCCAAACCTCCCCACACCTAGCACCCTCACTTTCTGTATTCCTGAGTTAATTCTTTCTAAATGTGTTTTGTCTTTGATGTCCCGGTTCCTTCTGGGCAGTCCTCCCATGGGGCCGCTCTCCTCTTGCACCTACATTTCCATTGTCTCACCCTCCTGCCTCTTTGTGGCATGGTCTGTCTTATGCCCCTCTCACGGCAGACCCTTCTTATGGCAGAGTATCTTAAAAAGTCCCACCTCTGTCCTTTTGCCCAGCCCTTGGCCCTTGGCTCTCTTTTGACCAGTCAGAAAATCAGCTGTTGGCAGAGGCTTAAATCAAATTCCCAACTTAAAAGTGGCTACAGCCAATTACTGGGGTTTCAGTTAATGGGCTGGGGTCTCAGATAGGGACCATAAGGAGAGAGAGGAGGAGGAATAGAGAGGAGGAAGAAGGAGAGAAGACGAAGGAGAAAGAAGATGGAGAGAACAGAGGTCTCCATTAGAAGTGCTGGACCAGGAGCTTGCAGCTGAGAGGAACGGCCCGTAAGGATGGATTGATGGAGCAGAAATAACCTGGGCGAGACCCAAACAGGAAGAACTTGGGGACTGCAGCTGGGAAATTAACAGTCTAGCATATGGAAAAACAGATCAGGGATAATTTGCCCAGTAATTGTGCTAAAGCAGATTTTAAAACTCCATAGGAGTCTGCCTGGATCATTGGGGAGGCAGTCAGGGTCTTATTAATAGATAATAAAATTATTAAATAACATTTAAAAGTTTCATTTACAAGGGGACATTTCTATAGTTCTTTACCACTCGTTGTGATTATTAATTTGTGCCTGTTTGTTTGCTTGTTTGTTTTGAGAGAGAATTTTACCATGTAACCCTGGCCTGCCTGAAACTCCCTGTGTAGATTAGGCTGGCCTTGGACTCATAGAGATCCACTTATCCCTGTCTTCCCAGCACTTCAATTAGAAGCATGCAGTTCCATGCAAGGCAATGGTGGTTAATTTTGAATGATAACTTGATTGGATTAAAAAACACTTCGTGACTGTAAGATGGCTCTGCAGGTAAAAATTTTTCATTTGTGCCTGGTGACCTGAGTTCCATCCTCAGAAAAAAATGGTGGAAGGGGAGAAGTGTCTCATAAAAGTTGTTCTCTGACTTCCTCACAGAATCAGTCTCTCTCTCTCTCTCTCTCTCTCTCTCTCTCTCTCTCTCTCTCTCTCTCACACACACACACACACACACACACTCACACGAATCTTTTTGAAAAAGAACAGCACTCTGTGTGGTGGTGTACATAGGAGGCAGAGGCAGAGGCAGAGGCAGAGGCAGAGGCAGAGGCAGAGGCAGAGGCAGAGGCAGAGGCAGAGGCAGAGGCAGAGGCAGAGGCAGAGGCAGAGGCAGGCAGATCTCTGAGTCTGAGGCTATCCTGGACTATAGTAAGAGTTTCAAAACAGCTAGGAATACACAGAAAAACCCTGTGCCAAAAACAAAAACAAAATAGAAATAAAAAAATGAGGAAGAAGATGGAAAAAGAATATGTCCATCACTACTGCCCAAGGTGTTTTTCTTATTCATTCATTTGTTTGTTTTAAGATTATTGATTTGTACTTGTGATGCATGGATATTTTACCTACATGTAAATCTATGTACCACATGTCTGCCTTGTACCTAAGGAAGTCAGAAGACAGCATCGGATTCTCTGGAACTGGAGTTACAGACACCTTATAAACTGTAATGTGAGGGCTGGGAATCAAACCACTGAGCTCTACAGTCTTTTGTTGTTGTTGTTGTTGCTGTTGTTGTTGTTGTTGTTGTTGTTGTTCTTCTTCTTCTTCTTCTTGTTCTTCTTCTTCTTCTTGTTCTTCTTCTTGTTCTTTCTTCTTCTTCTTCCTCTTCCTCTTCTTCTTCCTCTTCTTCTTCCTCTTCTTCTTTCTCCTCCTCCTCATCCTCGTCCTCCTCTTCTCCTCCTCCTCCTCCTCCTCCTCTCACCTCCTTGTGGGCTTGGGTCCTGAACTGAATAATAAATAATAAAAAGGAAGTCATCTGCAGGCCAGTGCTTCCCTTTCTCTGATTTTTGGTCTGCTAAGATGTAAACATGTGCGTCATCAAGCACATGCAGAGAGGTCTGTTCTTTCTTTCTCTCTCGACATAGGTTCTGGAGATCAAAGCTGAGGTCATCATGCTTAGGCATCCAGTGCTTTTACCTGCTGATTCATCTTGCTGTACCTGATTTGATACTATAAGTTTATTTAATCTTGTTTTATAGTTCAGTGTCTGGCCTATCCTAATCCTACTCAAATAGTTGCATTAACTGAGAATCAAACACTCAAATATATGAGCCTATGGGGGACATTCATAGGCTCAGATGAAATCATGACTTAAGTTTATTTACTGACTTAAGTTTTCCCTATAAGTGAGATGGTTCAGTAGGTAAGGGTACTTGTTACCAAGTATAATGACTCTCTGAGACTTTGAGATCCACAGGTTTAAGAAGAGAATTGACTTCCAAACATTGTTCTCTGACCTACACACACACACACCAGTTTTTTTTCACAAACTAGACTTATCTGAAAGGAGAGAACTTTAATTGAGAAAATGTCCCCATGAGATTCAGTTGTAAGGCATCTTCTTAGTGATTGATGGGGGAGGACCCAGTGTATTGTGGGTAGTTCCATCTTGGGGCTGATGGTCCTTGGTTGTATAAGAAAGCAGGCTGAGAAAACTATGGGAAGCAAGCCAGTAAGCAGCACCCCTCCATAGCTTCTGTATCAACTCCTGTCTCCTGGTTCCTCTCCTGGAGTGCCTGCACTAACTTCCTTCAGTGATGAACAGAAATGGAGAAGTGTAAGCTGAATAAACCCTTTCCTCCCCAATTTCCTTTTTGGCCATGATGTTTTGTTGCAGCACCAGAAACCCCAACTAAGACAACAATGTTACATATATAACAATATCTGTTATATACTGGTGTATAAAGAGTGGTCAGCCCTCTATATCCTTATTTTCTACATCCACTGATTCAAGCAACCATGGGTCAGAATGCTTTCAAAGACAGGTGATGCAGAAAAATGCCTACTGTCTTTGTTGTTACTGCCAAACTGTTTGACAACTTTGTACCTTTACATTATAGTAGATATTAGAAATCAGAGATTGTATGAAGTGTACACAATATGTGTAGGTTATATGCAATAAACACAATACCAGTTTACATTAGGGGTCCAAGCATCTGCAAATTTTGACATGATCAGAGTCCTGAATCCAATTCCCTGTGAGTACAAAGAGCAGCATGAGAACCCATAGATGTGCAGCTTCTGAAATGAACATCTTTAATTCCTTTAGAACCATTGGTGCAGCCCTATTCATTCTAAAGTTACACTTTTGTACTGATCATTACCTTATTTTATAAGAAGAAATACACATATACTTCTAAACAACACATGTTATTTCCCAATTCTTGGCTCTTTTATAAGATAAAGTATACTATATCTACATTTCCTGGGACATGCTTTTTTTTCCCTCCTCAATGTTGTTTTTGGACTACTAATCAAGCTGATTAATAGCTATTATTTATGCATCTCTCACTACTGCATAGAATTCTATGAGAATATAGAGCGACTGTAATCTATCAGTTCTTACACTGACAGCCATATGGCTGTTTCTGTTTATCTTTTATAACAATGCTGCAACACTGAATCTGACATTTGGCTTCTCGTGCATGCACATAAATGGTTCTTTAATCTAGTCCCCATGAGTAGAATGTCATGTTTCTCTTTAAATGTCCTATTTTTCTTAATCTTTATCCCATTTTTTTAAACAAGTCATCTTAATCATTTACTGGATACATATTATCACAAGTGTAGGCATTCCTCTCTGTTGTTGAACAGATATACTTTTCTCCCTTTTTAAGGAACTTTGCCCACAAGTCTGGAAAATAAAACAATACTAGTGTAGAATTCTCTGCCTTTTTGGCCCCAAATTTTTTGTTTTGTTTTGTTTTGAGGTCTAGATTTGCAAGAGTGGATTGTTTAGGCCAAGACCAATTTACCAAGTGAACTGATTTACATTCTATGGGAGGTTTTCTATCGCTAAAAATGGGAAACAATCCCTAGTTGTTAATCCTTATAAGAGTATAATTAAAAGTACTTTTCACTAAGAAAAAAAGAAAAAGAAAACAAACAAATTGAAAACTAGATCTACAAAAATTTGAAGAACCTTCAAATTTTGAAAGGTTGAACTCTAACCTTCTGAAGCCTGCATGTTGATATCACTATTGAATAAGAAATACAGTCCTCTTAGTCCATCTGTGTTGCTATGATAAAATACACAAGGCAGAGTACTTTATAAAAAAAGTTTTATTTAGCTCACATTTCAGGAAACTTAAGAGTATGATTGGCTATTGTTTGCTTCTAGGGAGGGCCTCACAGTAGATGCATAAAAATGGTGGGAGAACATTCAAGAGTGGCCAGTAACACCATGGAGAAAGGAGTACTGCTCTCTTGGGAGCTCCCTGTGAGAGGAAGCATGTACTCCATGACAAAGACATCAATCCCTCTTAAGACCTGGTCACCTCCCACTGGGCCCCATCTCTTAAAAGATTTCACTACTTCCATATTGCCATCCTAGGGACCAAGACAATACAAGGATAGATAGAGATAGAGAAGCCATATCTGAACTCTAACATTCTATCCCACTGGATCCATGTAAGTTTACCATACTTTGCCTGGAAAGTTTGTAAACCGATTATGTTGGTATCATCTTGTACCATTTGTTTTAAACTACCACAAAGTAAGAGGTTCATGAAGTATCAGCAATATGGCAGATACCAGGTTTTGTAAGAACCTCCTAGTTGTAAGGAAAACAGAGTCTACAGAGGAAGGCAGAAAGTATTATGTGCAGCATGTAACTACACGGGGTGCAGTGCTCAATTCAGCAGCACACAATGTTTTTCATTTGGTGTATGTGTGTGTGCACGTGTGTGTGTGTGTGCACGTGTGTGTGTGTGTGTGTGTGTGTGTGTGTGTGTGTAGGTCTAGAGGTTAGAATCATGTGTCTCTACTCTTTTTCCTGTTTTTGAGACATGGTCTCTCACTGATCCTGCAGGCCACTGATTTGACTGCATTGACTGGCCAGAGAGCTGCAGAGATCTACCTACTCTGACTGCACAGCAGTGGTATCACAGATGTATACTGCCATATGTGGCTTTTCTGTGAGTTCTGGGAATCTGAACCCACATACTCATGCATGTACAACAAACACTGATGGAATCATCTCCCCAGCCTTAGCACAAAGGTTTTAAAATTATTTATTATACAATGAAGTGCATCATTAAACAATACCTTTTAACATTGTTCAATGGCTTTCATTTTATAAACAGAAGTATTAGAAAAACTGAAAAATAATGGTGTAGGTGCCTTTTGCTACTTTGTGTGTTCTTCTTTAGTCTACCCTCTTCCACCCCTTTTCTTCCACCCTTTCAACCCCCTAACACTAGATAGGAGAGTAAAAAATATAACAGGTGTCAGAAAGGGGGAAACAATATCATAATCTGGTTGACTAGGAGTGTTGAATTCTTTGGTAGAAGTTTGTTCTTCGCTGTTAGGATATATAATTTCTTCTTTGCACATGACTACTTAACAAACCACAACCAACCACCACCACCACTACCACCACTGAACCCACCTCATTTCTAGGGGCCCTAACTTTTATATACCCTCTAAAGAGTCCCCAGAACTCTAAAAGAAACAGAATCACAGAAACTATCTGCAGCTAGTAAAATCACAGCCATGCTAGAGCATGAGGCAAATCATAGTCAGCTGCTGTGGACAATCTGAAACAATCCCATAATCCAAACCTTGGATTAAAATGAAAACATATTCTTACATTTGTGATGATTTGTATATGTGTGGCTCAGAGAGTGGCACTATTTGTGGGTGTTCCCCTGTTGAAGTATGCCACTGTGGGTGTGGGCTTTAAGATCCTCATTCTACCTGCCTGAAAGCCAGTCTTCTCCTAGCTCTCTTCAGAATAAGAGGTGGAACTCTCGGCTTTCCAGCCCTACATGTGCCTGGACGCTGCCATACTCCTGCCTTGTTGATAAACTGAATCTCTGAACCTGTCCCCTATTCTGGAAAGACTCGGTGAAGCAGTATAGGGCAAAACCAGAACAGGGAAGTGGGAAGGATTGGGTGGGAAAACAGGGGGAGGGAAGGGGGCTGATGGGACTTTCAGGGAGTGGGGGTCTAGAAAAGGGGAAATCATTTGAAATGTAAATAAAAAATATATTGAATAAAAAAATCAAAAAAAATTAAATGTTATACTTTATAAGAGTTGCCTTGGTCATGGTGTCTGTTCAGAGCAGTAAAATCCTAAGATAATACTTATGTTTTTGTGTGTGTGTTGTGTGTTTTTAAGAAATAAAAATAAAAAACTGTCCTTATATCTTGTAAAAATTTATAGGTAAAACTCGTTTTAATATTGACATAGATTGCTGCTTTTCACACTAACAATATCAATTTGTGTAAAATTGTTTTTAATAAAAATATTATTTTGTGTATGGGTTGGAGTTAAGAGCATAACTCAGGGGAGTCAGTTCTCTGCCTCCACCTTTACTAAGCTCCTGGTGACTGAACTCCTGTCTCCAGGTTTGTGCAATAAGCACCTCTGTCAGCTGATTGAACCATCTCACCATTCCGAGCTTAATTTGGAAGCTCTAAGTAAGCAAGGGGTAGAGATGAAGCTCTAGAGAGCTTGTCTAGCAGTTATGAGGCTCAGTCTTCTGAAGTCCTGAATCATAAGAAAAATCAATAAGAAAAAACTGATTATAATCATTTTATTTACAATGTTTGTCACACTTTAATTGTAATAGAGCATTTGAATTTTTGAAACATGTCATATTTCCCTGCAGAAAATTAATACAATCAGTTGTGATAATTCAATAGAGATGTCTTTATAGACTTTCATCTGAAGTATAAAAATACTTTATACTTTTAGTGCTATTTCTCCTAGTGTATTGTTTGTATATATTTTTCTCTTGAAAACTTAATTTGTTTAGCTTCCTGGCATAATTTTGTTCCCTTAACATACCAAATATATATCATACAGACATATGATGCTAACTACTACTAGGTTTGTTTATAAAGCATATTTTAAATTTCAGTTTAATCAACTGAAATATAATTTTCTTTTTAAGATAGAGTCTCATGTAGCCCAAGCTGGCCTAGAGTTCACTATGTAGTCAGGGATGACCTTAAACTCCTGATTCTCCTGCTTTCACCTCTCAAGTGCTAAGATCATAGATGTGATCTATCATGAGCAGCTGAGGTAGAATAAAATGACTTAAGGTTTTAACGTTCTCAGTGCAAAGAGACTTCTTGCTGCATGTTTTCAAAACACCCCTTAGATGTTTAATGGGATAACCAGATGGCATCTCATTAAACAGTTTAACAGCAAAAAGAAAACTTCTTTAACGGAACCTTAAAATAATAGAAAGATGCACTCTTTTACAGGTTACCTAATAAACATAGAATGTACTTCATTTCCAGAGTTCAGAAAGTCTTCCCATGTATAAGTCAGAAATCCAAAGGGAATCAGCCTCAACACATTTTGATAGAAATCTCAGTGAATGGTGCACAAGTATGATAGAAATCTCAGAGAGTGGCACTGAAGACAGAAAATGCTGTGAAGAAAAATATATGCCATTGTTTGCTTGTTATAAGTGCTGAGGATGGAACTTGGGGCCTTTGGTTTAACATGCAAGTGACCTATACACCTAAGCCATATCCCCAGCCCAATAATAAATGTTCACATATATTTTAATCTCTGGTGTGAATTTTCTGTACGAGAATGCATTGTCCCATGTGGTATCTTCTTCCAAAGTAGTAGACACTCCTTTGATGAACTTAAACAAAACACTGGTCAGTACAGAAAGGATGTAAAGACCTCCATGGCATGAACTAACAAATAATCTTTAGCACTTACCTGTAGACTTCTAAAATCTTTCACTACATAAAAAAATGAAACGAATCTACAATTGGTACAAATTATATACATTTATTAATAATTTTAAATAACACTCTTGTATAAATTCTTTCATATATTCAAATCATACACAAATTTAGAAATGCATCATGAAGCCTAGTACAGCACACATATGAGACATGTTTTTAAATTTTGGGTTAGGATTTTAGTGACATAAGTACAAGTTTAACTTTTAGAACCGTACCCTAATTGATTGGGCTGACATTTAAGAGTAGACAATGCTTGTGCCTAGCGGTAAAAGTGGACTAGAAGTCATTGAGCTTTGGGCAAGCTTGAATCTGAAGCCCTGGGCTCACTCCAGGGCTGCTAAAGTTTCTGTGTATGCATAAGTAACGAGGAAGATCCTCAATGCCTTTGAAAAAAGTATCATTCAAACCATAAATGTTTTAATGATCCACAATCTTTAGCCATTTGATATTATTTGACTTCTTCAGATTAATCACCATGCTCTTCCTGCTTAGCCATTTGCTCAGAGTGAAAGCAAAAGACAAATTAACCTCCTGTCACTTCCTCCAGCCTTACAACACAGAGACCAAACCCCTTTCAACTCCTAAACCTTTGCTGTCAAAAGTACCAACAGACTAAAGGTATTCATTTGTTTGTTTGTTTGCTTGTTTGTTTGTTTGGGTATGAATGCAGTCACAGCTTCTGTTGCCCTAATGATTGCACTGGATTCCTTTAACTTAAGCCTAAATATTGAATATTTGGTCAGAGAGCTTTTCTTAATTAATGCAGAAACCTAACTCCTACCCACAAACCACTTCGAACTCTTAGAAGCCAGAGAGAATCATCAGAATTTTATGTTTATAAACATAAAAAAGCAGAGGACCAAGATGAATGATGAATAATAAAGCTCTACCTGACTCTCTTATTCTAAAACACAACATCTTGATGATCAGATAACCCAAATTAACTTGTAGATCAGTGAGTATTGCTTTGATGATTAATGATTCTGGAAGTATTGGGACTAGGGAAAAGTGATATAATTTTGGGATGTAGATAGTCTTGTTCAAAAAATGAAACAAAACCAACTAAAAACCAAATCAAAACCACAATAAACACCTATCTTCCCATCCCATGTCTGCCCTGTTGCCCTCCTTTAAAATCTAAGTATCCCTGGGAAAAATAATGTACTGGGGCCACACCATGTTCATATAAATAAGAGATTTTTATTATAATTTTGCTTTCTCTATAATTGGAGAGACGGTAAATGAGAGAGTCCTTGGAGGAAATGTAGGGGATGGTGGTGAGAAGGGAGGTCAAAGATGTGTCTGACACGGACTACAACATCCACCAATCAGAAACATTCAGGGCTTACTAAGGGGAGCTAAGGAAGGTGCATGCATCAGTTCCTGCTTAGCACTGACACTCATTTCTCATTAAGATTCATGTATGTAGCAGTATGTTTTAAAAGCAACATTTTCTCTATTCTTAGACAAAAAACTGCTCCAGCATTAGGCTTTGCAGAGGACTGGTGCCACTGGGTGGTGATGCCTCTAGAGGAATGAAACTCCGAGCTATGTTTATTCTGGTTTCCTACTCTAGTTTCAAGGGGAGATCACCTCATGGTTGATCTTTACAGCAAAATAATTTGTATAAGCAGAGTGATGGGGTCACTAAATGATGTTATTGAAAACACATTTTAAGGCTATACTTTTGCTTCATTGTTAAAACATCATTTAGGAGCAATTAAAAGGTACTTGATAAATTTATGGTTTAGTCTCTGTGTTATCTTTTAAGATCTGTACCATGGAATCTCTATTTAGCTGGAATCTTGACTATTTACTTTGGCTCTTAGACTCAAACAAACAATTATTTACTGGGTGAACATCTGTTTAACAAATGTTTGGTTTTTATCTCCTTACCATCATTTTTGGCAGGAGATGGGGTATCAGAGAGGCAGTCACTGTACTCAGTGCTTTGGAACTCTGTGATGTACAGTCAATACATACCTGTGCTGCAACTACTAGAGAAAGTCTCTCGGCTCCCCTCCCCAATTCGTGAATTCACTTATTTTAATGAACAGGCAGCTTTGCCTTCTCATCAATAATCCTTTCTTTAGGTAAAAATCCACCTGTGTTCTTTCCACAAAATCCTTAGTAGCTATGTGGCCCTGAATTGTGCCTGTGAGTTACATACATCCCCTTCTCTCTGACACATGGTGGGGGAGTATACTTGAGAGCATACAAGGGCTCTATTGGAAGCATCCACAAATGGGAATTCTCATTCCAGCCTTCTAGGTCCCATAGCTAGTAGATCTGTATGTTATCACATACCAAAATGACAATGAAGTAGGTGTAAGAACTGATTCCAGGAATAATAATCATTTGTATTGTATATTGCTGAACAATTTAGACTCTCTGTGCCTCAGTTACTTCATCTATGAAATGAGTACAAGACTACTTCCTATGGAGGCTACCATGAGGATCAAAGAACAAACATGCAATGGTGTTTTGTAAATGACAAAGGGCAATAAAATATTAATGTATTTTGTAATTCTAAGGATTAAATTAATAGACTCATATGTGAGGCAATCAGCTACTTGTAAATTATTTTAGTACAATGAGATGTAATGTCTACCTTTAAAAAAACAGCCAAATATGGAGAGCACAGCCAGGTTACCTATGGATCCTCTAGTATACAGTCATTTCTAAACCCTGAGAAAAAGGTGGGGTCTCCTACAGAGGCTGACCAAAGTCTGTATTTTTCTGAGGAAGTAAGCAAAGGAGTCTGAGTTTTCTAGGTCTACTCTGTCCCCCCCTCCCCCACTTCATAGTGTGAGTCACCTTTCTTGGCTCTCAATCTACAACCTGTGGATGTATAACAAATGAAAGCAGAAGTACTTAACGTCAGAGAGAAAATGGCATCAAGAAGCAAGGACTAAATACACACCCATAGTTATCCTCTGCCCAGATATGAAGATGGATGAACTCTAGCACTGAAGAAGCCAAACATTCCTCATGATGCATGGGTGACAGGTTATGCTCAAATGTCAGAGGCCTTTATTTTGGCAGATATGGGAGGCATATAAATATTTCATGGGCATAAAAACAAGGGACCCGAAGTGACGTGATGGCTTTTCTTTTTAATTTAAAATTACTATCCTTTGGAAGACTGTCTTTTACATTCAGGAAAGAAGTCTTTTCCTGAGGATGTTTACACTAAGCATTGTAAAACAGAGTGGCTAATTAGATGTGTCTGGAGAATGCTCCCTGTGTTCCAGTTTCACAATTGCAGACTTCAAAATCTATTGCTTGAATCTATGGTAAGTCAAAGAGCATATGACTCCAGGTTGAGAGAGGAATGATTAGAAACATTTGACCTCTTATAAATTTCAACAGTGTCCAAATAGGGACTAAAATGACTGATGTTCACCAGAGTCCCAGCTCTAGCAATTTTGTCACCTATTTTACAGTATTTTAACCAATTTCCCATATCTTCTTTTTACAACACCATTAACTTGCTATACAGATAAAGTCTAGATGATAAAATAGGACATGATTTTTTTACAAATAGATACAAGTACAATATTGACCAGATAATGCTACATTAATTATGTACATCCTTGTTTCTTTAGACACAGGAACCTCTCCAAGGTGAACTATCACTTTCTGCTCTCTGGATGCTGTGCCTGTCCTCACCATGGAGGCTTATCCTGTGCTTTAACTCTATTTTTGAAGGAGACTATTGAAAGGAAAGTCAAGCCCTTCTACAGAACTTCTTGGGATCTTTCTACCCTTAGTCTACATACAACCAAGATTTTTTTTTTTACTGTGGTATATCCTAGATAGCATCTCTTCCTCAGTTATATCTCTTAGTACAGTAAAATGAACATAATCCCTGCCTCTCTTTTATAAAATATGTTTCCAAAATGGAGATGAATTCTTCCATCAGTCTTTCCCCTCCACATCAATATTCTATCATACCTGGTGAGGCGAACACTTTCCAAATAGTCCTTTGAGAGGCCAGGTAGACTTAGGCTGCTCTGTGGGATTCAGCCTTTCCATACACACATGTGGTTTGCTACAAAAATATACTTTACTTCAAGTCCTCAATGATGATGAGTGCTTCAGATCTTCATGGGGAATTAAGAGCAACTGACGGCTAAGCGCACTACAGTTTGTACCTGAAAATTTGCACAATACCTTTCTCAGCAAACTCTACCCAGGCTCTGTGCAGCCAGAGGTCAGGTGCTGTTATAGTGAGCACTGTGTTTTGAAAATCCAGGAGGACAACTCAGCTTCTCAGGCTTTGTAGTTATGAATGGGTGTTGTCAGGGTCAGCTGCCCATTGGGAGCCACTTCATTGGCATCATCCTCTAACAATCCCGACACATCTGCATTGGGGATGCTGTCATGGTAGCTGCTGAAGCTGATATTGTCTTCTTTCAGCTCGATGGTCCAAAAGGGAGCATTGAGTTTCCGATTTTGGTACTCTCGGTACATGTACACAGCTCCTACAAATCCCATTAGCAGCACTACCACAATGATGATGACTGTCAAAATGATGATGTTAAATTGGGTCCATGATACATCAGCAAGAGCTGAGGTGCTGTTTTCAGAAGAGCTTACTGAAAAGATAGTCTGCAGGGTTGTGGGGGCAAAAGTACTATTTATAACAGGGGTGGGCACTGAAGTGGTCAAAGAGGCATTGGAAACCAAAATGGTAGAACCTTCAGTAGTTGGAACAATAACTTCTGAAAATAAAAACAGAGAATGAAATGTAAAAGACAAAATTATCTAGTTTTGAGAAACAATAAAAGAAATACACATGAGAGTGAAAGTTGATATGGAATGTTGACATGGTACTCTGCTTAGAGGAATGCAAGTTAAAAATAATTTTAAATAAACATAATGATAAGAAATGGAGTCTGGAAAGCTCATTTATTATATCTTACATCCAGGATAACACCTACACTGAAACTTAGGAAAAATTCTAACATGGAACTTTTCCACCTTTCTTATACATGTATAATCATGGACATTTCTGCAAAGGCTGTAAATATGTTACTACCAACTTCTAAATCACATGGTTTAAAATAACAATTATCTGACTAAAATATACCCAGCACCTGAAAGTAAGATTCTCCTTAAAGGAAGTATAAAATTCCATTCCAGAAAATAGAATTTAATGCTCAGACCTGATGTCAGCCAAAAGAGAAAGGAGGTTGCTTCCATGTGTAGAGAGTTCTTGCTTTGTATATTGTTGAATTATTTCATAATCAAGGAATTACATTTTAGACCTCTTATGACAGCATAGCTCAGCGGAAGGTTTGGACTAGGTTTTGGGCTAGGTTTGGACTATAAGTAAGTCAATCTCTTAGAATTATAGATTCTTAATCTGTTAAATAATAATGTCTACTTCACAGAGTTCTTGGGAAACTATACATTGGTGAACATTATGAGTACTCAATAAAATTATAATAAAAATAGGTATTACTATTCATCACTGCAGTCTACTATATCAATTAACCTAAAAAGAGGCAAAGCTTGTATTCCTTCATGGCTAAAAAACCTCATCCCAATCGTATCTTCTTGGCACTTTTGTTTGGATACATGGTAGAATGCTAAGTGATAGCATTTTTAGCTAGTGATTTTGTTAAATCTTATAACTATAGCAGACCAAAATATGGCAGAAAGATGTCATGATTAGAGGCCAATTGTACATCAGTTCAGTAATCAGTGTACATTGGAATATTAAGGATTAGTTTGTAAAGAGCAGGATTTAATCTCTGTGGAATAGTAATCCCTGAATATCCCTAGCTCCTCCTGAATTAATAACTTAACCTTTTCTAAATTATCACTGAACATTCCTACAAGAAACATTCCATCATAAACTTTGTATTTTAAAATTCAAAGTGATTATTAATAAGATTTCATCTTTCACACATGGAGCCATGTCAGCTCAAAAGTGTGAAGAGGCTAGAAAGAACTGCAGTTTCCCAGATGGAACTTCGAAATAGACTGGAGTATAGGTCCATCCCTGAAAAGGTCTTTGATGATCACTGAAATGATGTGTCAAGAAGCAAAGGAAAAGAGCTTTCAGGACCTTTCAATTCTAACAGACAGACAGAAGAAGAAAAATATGAGCACACTTGGTCTCATTGTCACAACAACTTGGTCTTGGTCTTCACATTTCTGAAATTGATGCTCGAGGATCAGGAGACAGTAAGAAGGGAAAGAAACCTCTTTAGGCAAATACCTATCAAAATTTATTTCCAGAAACTTCTCTGGTAGTACTGGAAGGTTTACAAAGCTAATGGCAACTGTCTTGAAACATTCAATGCTAGCCTCAGATACTCAATGTGTAATCTTAGCTGGAGTTTTACCTTGCTTGATGCAGTTTCTCTGAAGGTCTCGAACATAACCTTCTAGGCATTTCTCACACCAGAACCCAGTGGTGTTATGAAGGCAGTTGATGCATTCACCACTCTCGGGCTTGCAAATCTTTGGAGTTTTAATTGGGTCCACATGGCCATGACATTCGCACCGTGTGCAGATGCTGTCAGAATTGTAATAGCCATTTTCACATTTATTGCAGTTCTGGCCTGTGTAACCATCTTTACACTGGTCACATGTAGGCTCCAACTCTCCAGATTCTAATAGAACAACAGAAATAGAAATAAGAAGAACATTAAAATAATTTAGTAAAGTCTGAAGCTACATTAATAAGTAGAAAATGATTTGCTCTCCAAAAGTTTTTAAAATCCTCCCTGGTATCTTCTCTCAAGAGATATACAGAACCATTAGTCTATATAGTTTATGAACTGCGTATGCAGTTTATTGAAGGAATGATGGACCTATCCATAAAAGCTCACTGAAGTAAAGGGTAAAAAAAATATGCTTTCACCAGATGTTTCAATAACTGCAGTATATTGTCACTTACATAGAGTGTGAGTGTGTATACTGTACATGTGCTGATCCACATGGGCAACACTGTGTTTCTATGTCAGAGGTCATCTTGCTGGTGTCCTTTCCATCCATCATGTAGTTTCTTGGGATCAAACTCGAAGGTTGTCAGTTTTACTAACTTGTATCTTTACCCACTGATTCACCTCACAGATCCTTATGAAGTTTTTGTTTGTATGTTTGTTTGTAATTTTTTAAAATTTTCTTTCCTTTGAGGCCTAAAAGATTACATAATAGAATATGGTTTAAGGAAAAACCTTCTCCATCTCTCACTTCCCTAAATGTTGATACTCCTAGGCATATTTTCCTTTTGTGTGGTGCTGGGTATTAATCTGGGGCGTCTTCCATGGAGGGCAAGTACCCTCTGCCACTGAGTTACACATGAGACTGTTATTCTTAGAGTACTATGTTTGGTTTCTTTCCCCTTTCATTCTATGTATTTTTCATGGGTGAGTTCATTCACTTGTACAATTAGCAAAGGAAAACGTTGTGTCTCCAGTCCATCTCTGTCTTAAATTACAAACTGTATATGATATATAAATTGTCTGTATATCTGTGTCTACAGACATGTCAAATTTAACATGGATGACTGTCCTCAAAACAAGTTTCCTGTATTTTAGTGAATGCTACAAACATACATCCACTTGCTTTTTACCAACGTTAGGAAGGCATTCTCAGTCCTCCATCTTCTACCTGCTTTTGGGCAGTTATGAGTTCAATTCAGTGATATATTAAAATATTCTTAATCTACTGACATGTCTCAATTCCAGTGTTCTCCTGGTTAAGTAAGGCTATCATCATTTCTTACTTCTAATTCTCTCAATACTTCCTAAAGCTTCTTTACTGCAGTATATTCCTACAGTCTCTATGATCTTCAAAGTAAATCTGAATATACATACTGCTTCCCTTGAGAAGTTGCTACAATTCTAATGGCTTTGGAACTAAGTGAATATTTATTAGAATTTTCTACTGAAAATATTCTAAGCACTGGCTACTTTTTTTTATGTCTTCTTATATCTCATCACATTTCATCATCTACTTTGTTTCAAGCTTGTCAGATGGCTTGGGACACTCCCCAAAAATGCTTGCTTTTTTCTCTATAGCATTTCATATATATTGTTTGTACCTTACAGATGCAAACTGTGGCAATTCAGATAACAAGTCTCAGAAGCACAAAAGTTTGTATTCGATTGTCTGTTTAGGTTAGAGTTATTCTATCTTCACCCATAACAGTTAACAATTAAGATGTAATAATTGGATTAGTTGTTTATTTTACCAACCAAACTACAAGGTACTTGTGTTCCACCTTTACCTCTGGTATTTTTGCAGTATCTGACAAACAGTATCTGTTCAATAAATGTTTGCTACTTACATAATTTCATCTTGCATAGTGGGAAAATATTGGTTCATACTTATCTGCTCTTTTTCAAGTCTCTATATGATTTTAGTTTGGGCTTCTCAATTAGATTTGATAAACAATTTTTAATAGAAAATTATAATTTAATTTCTTAGAATCTACAAATTTACTAACAGAATAATAATGTTCTCTAAATGCAGTATTTCATTACAGAAAGAATAATTTACAGTTGGCATGAATGCTACAGAAAGGACTCCTCCTCAGACTTTGGATAAAAAGTGAATCATTTGTCTATGTTGTTAAGAGTTTCTTGTGAGAAACAGTTCATAATGTGTCATCTAAAGTACACAAGTCAAGTGTTTTAAGTATAAGCCACAGAGTGGTATGAGTGATAAACAAATTTATTTTAGCATTTATAGTCTTGGTTGGCCATGTGGCATCAAGTTAAGCTAATAAACCCAGAACCTTGATTTGATTGTCTATATTTCAAACACAAGGACATTAAACCAGAAATTCTTTAATTTATTTGCATAAAAACAATGACAATAGAATGAATTCAGAATGCTTGCACAGATGGTATATAAGAAAAATACTCAACAAAACATTTATATTTTTTTAAGAAGCTTATAACTCACTATGGTGCCATGTTTTCATTTTTGTAGGTATCAAACTAATTTCAAAAACATGTAGATAGAATAGATTGAAGGGTTGAAATCGAAGCTTGTGAGAGTATTTCATCTGTCTAATATTTATACTCTGTGGACCTCATGATATTCAAAATCTGCCTCCTGTTTTTTTCCTCCTCCCTTGTACTTCGTTTCTACCACACCTAAGAAAGTCTTTGCTCAGATCAGTAATTTTTATCATTCCTGTTATGCTTTTGTTCTTGTTTGTTTGTTTGTTTGTTTGTTTGTTTGTTTTTACAGAGTGTCACACTGTGTAGTCCAGGCTAGCCTTGAACTTTTGATCCTTCTGACTCTTCCTCACTACTGCTGGCTAGGATAATGATTTCCTGACTTGAAATGTACTTCCTCTCATTGGTTCTCATCACAAGACCATCTCTTTCTGAAACTATTACTGATACTCCCTTACTAGTGTAAAATGTTCCCCTCTCTGCTTGCTAATTTTACATCAACTTGTCACAAGCTAGAGTCATTTGGGAAAATGGAACTTCAACTAAGAAAATGTCCCCATAGATTGGCCTATGGGTAAGACTAAGGGCCATTTTCTTTATTGATGATTGGTTTTGGAGGGCCCAGATCACTATGGGTATTAGCACACTTTAAAGTCTTAGATACTATAAAAAAAAAAAAAAAAAAAAAAAAAAAAAAAGCAGGTTGATTAAGACACCAGAAGCAAGCCAGTAAGCAGCACTCTTCTACAGCTTCTGCTTCAGTTCTTGCATCCAGGTTCCTGACCTATTTGAGTTCTGGCTCAACTTTGCTCACAGATGGACTGTTACCTGAAAGTTTACAATGAAATATAGCCTTCCTCTCCAAGTTGCTTTTGGTAATGGTGTTTTATCATAGCAATAGAAATCCTAACTAAGAGACCTTCTTAGTGTACCCATTATATTATAGACTTATGCACTATACTAAATTTATTTGTAGGTTGCTTGAGCATTAGACCCAATGATCTGTAGTGACAGTTTAGCTAAACTGCTTTGTGTTCCTGATGGGTTGCATGCATTCACCAAGCATTATCTAGATTCACAAATGAAACACACACACACACACAGTTAATTTTAAATATGTCTTGACTAGGGCAAAGGCTGGGCAGTTTTAATCCTTCACTGGGCTAGCCTACATTTCCCTCAAGTGCTCCTAGCTCAACATGTTCTAAATCTATGTTTCATCTTTGCTGCCCTATTACCTTCTGGGCAGCCCCTCTCATAGGGCCACTTTCCCTTTCCACCTACATTTTGAATGCATTTTCTTCTGCTGCTCTAAATCTGATTCATCTCCCTCTGAGACATGGTGATCTTTCTCCTCTCTTACAGATCTGAGACCATGCAAATCCCCAAGTCCATCCTCAGTCTACCTGCTCAGTCATTGGCCATTCGCTCTTTATTGATTGGTCAAAAACCAATTGGGAACAAGGACCTTTAGTATTTGCACATGCAGATTTTGGGGGCTGGATTAATTCAAAGATTAGAACCAATCCTCAACATCCAGATGGATGCAACATGGTAGGTGAAAGCTCACTATTAAAAATAATTTAGATTCCTGAATGGAATACACATGCACCATAAGAGGTAAGTTTAGGAGGAGGGGAGAAGTGGTTTCTCAGCAAGAGGAGCAGAGTCATGTGGTTCCCACACAAGCCATGAAACTAGAACAAAGGAATATAGCCTCCTGCTGGGATTTACCCTGGACCATTTAAAAAGGATTCTAACCTCCTCAGAGAGCCTTAGCTAAAATGCTGGGAGCGCCTGCTAAACAAAGAGACAAGATGACTGCTCTGAGATAGAGAGTCAGATGATAGACACAGCCTACTTCCTACAAACAAATAATCAATGGATTGGGATAAATAAAGTTTGATTTAATTATTTTAAGGATAAAAGAAAATATAATGTTAATTGTTTAAATGTTCTTAAATATACATCAAATTAAGAAATCCAAGTCTTTGATCTCAAATGTAGAAAATAAAGGCAAGAAGGGAGAATTTAGGAAGATTAAATGAAAAAAAAATGCTTTAAAGAAATTTAAGAGTCTTTCCAGGGCAAATACTTGGGATTTTTGAACATGGTGTACATGGGATTTCTGGGATTTATTTTGCCTGGCATAACAAAAATGGAGCCTGGAAATAGGCTTCTACAGTAAGAATATACACATGAATAAATAATTGAGTCTTTTTATCTTTAAAATCTAGACTGAAAAGCAGGGGATAGGGAGCCTAACCTATCATAGACAATAAAAACTTAGGTCTTGATAATTATGTAAAAAGAAAGGGACATACTACCTTATGAACCCACAGAGACATTAATTTCCATAGAAGGGAGGATTAAGTTTACAGAGACTTATAAATAACTTAGGTCTTGGTCTCATATAGAATAGGACAGGGGACAGTGAAGACATACCATCTCAACAAATAATATTTGTTTAGCTTGCTTTAATTGCTTTGAATCATTTTAATTATTAAAACACATGTGGTTATGAGTTCAGTAATTACATTAAAATCTCTCTGGGAGAGAGGTCAAGCTACACCTTTGATGATTTCCAGTTACTGGACCAAGGATATACTATTTTGGGAGAAAGGCTCTTTATTTGTGTTGACAGGAAAGAAGAAAGAGTTTGGACCCCTTCTAGAGTAATATGAATCATATATGACAGGGGTAGACTCCCCTGAAGATATTGACAAAAAAAAAAAAAAGAAAAAGAAAAAAAAAGAAATAAAGAAAACTTTGAGAAAATCAAACAAGACAGGTAACTTGATTTGCTGATTCTTTATCACAAGAACAGCACAATATCTGGCTTAGACATAAAAATGTCTCTAGCCAAAACTTCAGCTTTATTAGATGATAAATCTTGTTGGTTATAGAATCCTTAAGATTCTTCATGCCCTCCTTCATATGACACGAATGAAAATTTATTACAATTGGTTATTAATCATATTAACTATTAAAGGGATAGTTGTCTTTCATCTGTTCAAAAACAAAAGAAAACAAAATAAAATTCATCCATATTTGTATGCCTTACACAATCTACATAAATACCTTAATGGTACTAAAACTGTGGTTATGAGATTCATATATTACAGAATGTATAGCTTTGACAAAATTCAACCTTACTTGCTGTTCTAAATCACTGCTTCCTGATGCTGTCCAGAGACTTGCTTCTAGAACAGTGTAAGGAATAGGTACTTGATTCCAGATGATCTCATTTCATCCAACCTCTCAGACAGATCCAGTGAAAAACCTCAGCCAAGCCCTAAGTCTTCTAAGTGTATACAGACTGGATAACAGACTCGAGAGCTAGCTTTCTTAATTCTAACCAATTTTTCTAATTTTTCTACTCCTCCCCACCCCTTTAAAGAATTTCTTGTTACCACTATTCAGCAGAAAGAAGCCACAGAGAGCAATCATCCCGATCCCTTGGGTTTGGCTGTCTGGGTATGGTTATTTTATAAATTATAGATAAGTTGTCTTTGTAAAAGATAATTTAGAAATGGTCATAATTTTGAACAGGGAGGAAATAGATGGGATGGATTACTAAATTTATTCTTAAAACATTATGTAGCCATAATCTTACATTGATACAAAACTAAAGTTATAATTTCTTACATTGGTACAGAATGTATTATGTATTGATATAGAATCAAGGTTTTAATTGATAAAAATCTTTGTACTGATACAAAATTTGAAATTAATATTGTTACTTTTAGATAGACATTGACCCTATGAAACTCATTTAAGAATACAAGGCTTTTCCCCAGTCCTTCTAATAGCTGCTATTACAAACTGTTTAGGATGATTAAGTAACCCAACTTAAAGGGCTAGATAGTAAACTCATGGATATGTTAGATTTTGATTTAATTATAACCATTTGTTTTCAATTTACTCAAATAGAAATGGCTGAGTGGTTAAGGTTTAACAGTTCAGATATACTTTACATAGATAGCCTCCAAAAACATCAAAAATCTATAGAATATGACATTTAATGTTATTACATTATTAAGGATCATTTAACAGTGAGACATGTCTGCTCCTGGCACCTTCCCAACTTCTTTCCAAAGAAGAGATTGAGCATCAAAACTTCCATATAGAGTTGTTCCAATAATGACAAGGTAGCCACTAGACAAAAAATGCCCTATTCACCTACAGACAAAATACTGTCTAAAGAGAATGAACAGATCTGTAATTAGTTCACTGCTAAGCTCTGCCAATACAGGGTAAGCGAGTCCTTCAAATCCCTGATCCATTTCAAGGTTTGTCAGCCGGCTCTGAGCCAAAATACTAAAGACAGATGCTCAGATGTTTTTAGGAATAAAAGACTGTCCAGGTAGTCAGCTGTCTCTACAATTTAAGTTTTGGAAGCTACGCTTTTGTGTTTTGTAAATATTCAGGTAATATTTAATCTGTTCTTGAATTTCTAATGGGGTTGAAGACTAGTTATAGTCTCATAATCAAACTCAAGTTGCTTAGCACTAAGAGAAAAGATATAAAGTTAAAAAAGATAGTTTTCAGATGGTGATACAGGCTAAAATCAAAACATAATTCAGATATAGAATTATAAGCTCTTCAGTTGGGATAGGTCATCTAGTACTTCATCTAATTGACAAATAGGATGGACTAGATGTTAATTGTATGTCATACTTTATAATTTGTATAATTGTAATGGTTATGCTCAATTTATGTCTAAGAAAGGTGCCTGTTTATTTTCTAATTTATACAGAAAAGGTGAAATGTTAGGGATTGATTCTAATGTTTTGAATTAAGCCGGCACCCGAAATCAAAAATCTTTGTGAACAAATGCTAAAGGTCCTTGTCCCCAATTAGTTTTTGATTGATCAATAGACAACAGTAAAATCACCTTGGAAATCAATCTGGTGGTTCCTCGGGAAATTGGAAATAGTCCTACCTGAAGATCCAGCTATACCACTCCTGGGCATAAACCCAATAGATGCGTCAACATATAATAAGGGCACATGCTCCACTATGTTTATAGCAGCCTCTTTTTTTTTTATTCGATATAATTTATTTACATTTCAAATGATTTCCCCTTTTCTAGCCCCCCCATTCCCCGCAAGTCCCGCAAACCCCCTTCTCTTCCCCTGTCCTCCCACCTACCCCTTCCCACTTCCCGGTTCTGGTTTTGCTGAATACTGTTTCACTGAGTCTTTCCAGAACCAGGGGCCACTCCTCCTTTCTTCTTGTATCTCATTTGATGTGTGGATTATGTTTTGGGTATTCCAGTTTTCTAGGTTAATATCCACTTATTAGTGAGTGCATACCATGATTCACCTTTTGAGTCTGAGTTACCTCACTTAGTATGATATTCTCTAGCTCCATCCATTTGCCTAAGAATTTCATGAATTCATTGTTTCTAATGGCTGAATAGTACTCCATTGTGTAGATATACCACATTTTTTGCATCCACTCTTCTGTTGAGGGATACCTGGGTTCTTTCCAGCATCTGGCAATTACAAATAGGGCTGTATAGCAGCCTCTTTTATAATAGCCAGAAGCTGGAAACAATCCAGATGTACTTCAACAGAAGAATGGATACAGAAAATGCGATACATTTATACAATGGAATACTACTCAGCTATTAAAAACAATGACTTCATGAAATTTGCAGGCAAATGGATGGAATTAGAAATATCATCCTGAGTGAGGTAACCCAGTCACAAAAAAACACACATGACATGTACTCACTGTTAAGTGGATAATTAGCCCAAAAGCTCAGAATACCCATGATACAACCTACAAACCATATGGAGCTTAAAAAGGAGGAAAACCAAAGTGTGGATGCTTCAATCCTACATAGAAGGGGAAACAAAATAATAATAGGCGGTAGAGGGAGGAAAATAGGAGGGAGAGAGGAGGGGGGAGGGAAAAACGGGGAAGCAGGATCAGGTATTTTTGGACGGAATAGAAGAGAAATACAGAGGGTCAGGAAATTGAATAGAAATATGTAGCAGTGTAGGATGGGGAACTGGGGGTAGCCACTAGAAAGTCCCAGATGCCAGGGAAGTGAGAGGCTCCCAGGACCAACGGGGATGACTTTAGCCAAAATACCAAACAAAGGAGAGCTACAACCTGTAGAGACCACCTCCAGTAGATAGACATGGATCCCAGTTGAGGGATGGGCCTACCCACCCATCTCCAAATTTTTAACCCAGAAATGTTCCCGTCCAAAGGAAAGACAGGGGCAAAAAATGAATCCATTTCACATGCAGACACCAAATCCAGACACTATTGCTGATGCCGAGAAGCACTTGCGGACAGAAGCCTGGTATGGTTCCTGCCAGCACATGACCAATACAGATTCAGATACTCACAGCCAACAATTGGACTGAGCCCAGGTATCCCAATGGAAGAGCAAGGGGAAGGACTGAATGAGCTGAAGGGGATCACAACCTCATAGGAAGAACAATATCAAATAAATGGATCACCCAGAACTCAAAGGGACTAAACCACCAACCAAAGAGTATATATGGAGGGAACCATGGCTCCAGATACATATGTAGCAGAGGATGGCCTTATCTGACGTCAATGGAAGGGGAGCCCCTTTTTCCTGTGAAAGCTTGATACCGTCCCATCAATGGGGATGCTTGGGATTAATGCAGGTATGGATGAGTGGGTCGGGGAGCACCCTCATAGAGGCAAAGGGGAGGGGGAGAAGGAGGAGAGGAGGGGTGGTTTGTGCAGGGGGAACTTGGAACATAGATATCCTTTGAAATGTAAACAAATACAATAATTAATAAAATAAGTAAATAAATAACCAGCAGTCAATAGTTCGACAGGTAGATGAATACAAGACCTTTAGATTTGTGCGAGCTAAGGACTAGGAGCGAGAAAAGAAGAAAAATCACCAGGATTTGGGGAGAGATGGATCAGACTTACAGCTACCAAAAAAAAAAAAAAAAAAAAAAAGCAAAGTGTAGAGGAAAAGGAATGTGGCCCCCAGAAGAGCTACCCAGAAGCGTCTTGGGCAGCAAAGACTAGAGGACAGCCCAGAAGGAGCTAGGGCAACAAAGATAAAATACAGAATTAGAGGGTGTTAAACCAGGAATACTGGAGGGAAATATGTGCTAGCCTCAGGGAGGATTAGAACTTCTCAGCCTTTGAGCTAGTGAAGATATATTTAAATTTAACTGGCATATGAGTGTGTCTTTCATTTGCATATCCAGATAGCTCTTGGGCGGGTGTGCACAAGCAATATGACAGGAACACAAAGCAATTTAGTTAACACACTGCCTACAGTGGTCTCTGTAGTATCAACCTGAAAAGGCTGAGTACTCTCTACTCCTATGGGCACATGCATGCCTAATTGGCCTGCCTATGTCCCAATTCAGTCTCTGGCTGTGATCTACCTACATGGATACATCTCTAGTGTCCCAGTCTTTATTTTTCAAGGCTCCATTTGAATGGTAAGCTGTTGCATAAAGGCTTTTAGTAAGTATTTTTCGCTCCCAGTAAGAAATATAAGTCTCTCTAAAGGTCTCCCAATCCAGTTTTACATACCTAATTACTCTCTGAGTAGTAATCTCCTGAGATAGTTATCTCCTTTTCAACTCACCCAATGTGTACTATTGGCATAAATAATACACTGAGAATAGAGATTAAATGATTAGAAATACAGACATTACCTCTATTATAATACAGTGTATAGTGTATAGGAAAGGCATATAAAAGCAAAGGTTTTCAAACACATTACTTTTCACAGGAATTTTCTTTCCATGGAGAATTTCTATATTCTAAATTTATCATATGAAAGAGAACCCAGTGAATCACTCAACTAAAGAATTATAAAGCAGCACTTTAAGCAAAGCCCTATGTTTAAAAGAAATATTACTCGAGATGAGCCAAGAACTTGAGCAGTTTGAGTAGTCAAACTGATTGACAAATCATATAACACTCTTAAATTGTCACTAACAGCATGCCAATACATAGAATTCTTATATTCTCTAGAATTCTTTTATTGCAGATGCAAATTTAGATCTTAATATTCAATTTTTAATTCCTGACTCAAAATAATAATTCTAATTTATGCTATTTAATATATACATACTTATACTGTGATAAATAACAATGTATGCTATGTGAAAGTATCATCTTCTCTAGGAAAAATAAGAGAAAAACATCTAGTCCCAGGGATAATGATACAACCTTCTTCATGTTCTGTAAGTTCATACCCATAAGTTTTTGTACTACTTTTGACAGTTTGTGTGTTTTCCTTTCTATAACACTAAATACTAATTTAGAACTCATATCTTTGTATTTAGACTTTTGTATTCGTTGTTGATCACAGCAAAAAGCATGTACTAAGTGCTTAATTATTATTTGTGGAGTAAATGAAAGGTTGTTTTTAATAACTTCCTATGAAAAGAGAAACATATCAGTTCCTATTACTAGGCATAACAACTGACTTCCCAGATGCTGCCAAATACTCTCAGCTCCTGGTAATCACATGTTCATACCTGATAGAATAGGCGTAAGTTAATGAGGTATTGCAAACACCTCTATTACTTTAGAGACTAGATGATAAAATATACATTGCATTTTCCCCATTTTTTGGATCATTCACTTGTAGCAGATTGCAGATACCATGTTGCAAGGATATAAAGTAGCTTAATGAAGAAGTCCATACAATGACTCACAGAATCTTTTTGCCCCTAGAGAGCCATATGAGTTAGCCATATTGAAAGCAGATTCCATAGTCCCAACTAAGCCTTCAAACTACTGACTACAGTCCTAAAATCTTGACTACAGTCTCAAGCTAATATAAACAATGAAAAAAACTAAACTGGATGCTTCTGAAATTAAGCAAGCAAACAAACAGAAATCATTTGTGTTAAAAAGTAGATGAATCAAGTGAAAAATTGGGTCATGGGAATATTTATAAATTATTTTAAAAATCTTATTTAAATATTTCATAATATTTAAATAGAGATCAAACCTAGGATCTTCTGTTTATTAGGCAATAACTTTCCTCATTTCTTATAAATCAAATATCTGATCAGTGATTTGTATTTATTACTCTATAAACACAACAATAAAAAGATAAAATTTTAAGATGAACAAAAAAAATACCAAAAAGTATTTTATTAAAAGAAATACTAAACTGGTCAATAACTATATATATAATTAGCCATCAGAGACAGATAAATTAAAACCATGATTCAATGAATGCCATTTCACATCTATTAGGATGGCTTTAGGTATAAAAAGGATAGCTAATAAGTGTTTTTGAGTCTGTCGACAATTTATAATCTTCATTTATACTTCCTAAAAATAATAATGTCAGGGGACAGGGAGACATCTTGACCCAGAGGACTGTAGGCTCCTCTGGTCTCCACCGGCACTTCACTCACATGTATACGATATTCCACAGACACACATGTATACTCACAATTAAAAACAAAAACATCTTAAACATATAGGGTGGAGGGAGGCTGAAGACACATGATATTTATCTCTGCTTTTAATACACAACATACTGTGTCCAAACAAACTCAAACACAATATACATATTCCACCCCCATAAAATGATAACATAAAATTGTGTTCTTATTTTGGAAAATCATTTGATATTTCCTCATAGAGTTAAACAGAACTGATATATGACATAGCAAATTCCACTCCTAATGATATGCCCCAGAGAAATGAAAACCCCTGTGCACACAAACACTGGGGAATGCAGTTCAGAGGCAGAGTGCTTCACTAGCACACACAAATAAGTTCCTGAGCTCAATCTGCAGCAGTGGGGAAAACATCCAACAACTACTGACTTGAGGGTGTATTGGCAACATTTATATATACAAAAACACGAACAGAAAAGTTCGAAGCTGCATTACTTATAGCACATAACTTTTAAATGTCCACCAATTCAGGAAAGAATAAATAAAATGTGGCTTCTATACAATTTACAACAAAAAGTATGCATTACTGATACCTGTTTCAAGATGCATGAACTTTGAAAATCTGCTACATGACAGAATCCATATACATGCTCAGTGTTGGCTAAGACATCTGAATTCTCATTCATATATGAATTAGAATTTGATTATAAATTCATAGAAAGTAAAGTGTTGTGATTTTTTTATAACTCACCTTCACGTATATCCTCTAGAACCTAATTCATCCATACAATTTACTTCAGAGAAGGAAGTAAAGACCTAGAGAAAGATCTTACCTATGGTGCAGTTGCCTGTAGAAGTCACTGCTGAACACGGGCAGCGGCGGCATTGTTTTGCAGCATCAGGACTCTGATAAAATCCTTCTTTACACTCTTCACAGTGTTCCCCTTCACTGTTTTCCTGGCAGTTTAAGCAAGCACCTAGAAGAATTATTGGTTCAAACTTAAGGAACTTTCAGAAATCCTGCCTGCATCAGGAAGACCACAGATTATACAGAAAAAGTAGCAGGAGCACAGATTAGTCTTTATTCTGTGTTATTTCTTGAAAGAAAGGAAGGAAAAGGAAGGGGAGAGGAGAAAAGCGGAGGGAAGGAGAGGGAAGGGGAGAGAAAGGGAGGGGAGAGGGGAAGGAAGGGGAGGAGAGGGGAGGGAAGGGGAGGGGAAGGGAGGGGAGAGGGGAAGGAAGGGGAGGAGAGGGGAGGGAAGGGGAGGGGAAGGAAGGGGAGGGGAGGAAAGGGGAGGGGAGGGGAGGGAAGGGGAAAGGAGGGGGAGGGAAGGGGAGGGGAGGGAAGGGGAGGGGAGGAAAGGGGAGGGAAGGGGAAAGGAGGGGGAGGGAGGGGAGGGGAGGGGAGGGAAGGGAAGGGAGGGAAGGGAAGGGAGGGAAGGGGAGGGGAGGGGAGGGAAGGGGAGGGGAGAGAAGAGGAGAGGAAGGAAGGGGAGGGGAGGGGAAGGGAGGGGAGAGAAGGGGAGGGGAGGGGAGGGGAGGGGAGGGAAGAGGAGAGGAAGGAAAGGGAGGAGAGGGGAAGGGAGGGGAAGGAAGGGGAGGGGAGGGGAGGGAAGAGGAGAGGAAGGAAGGGGAGGGGAGGGGAAGAGAGGGGAAGGAAGGGGAAGGGAGGGGAGGGAAGAGGAGAGGAAGGAGGGGGAGGGGAGGGGAAAGGAGGGGAGGGGAGGGAAGGAAAGAGAAGGGGAGGGGAGGGGAGGGGAGGGGAGGGAAGATTTAGAGATGGAGATATAGCTCAGCTGTTAAAAGCCTTTGTTGCTCTCACAGCCAATCTGGGATTCCCAGCACCTGTGTGCCACCTCATAACTGTCACTGCGGTCCAAGGGGACTTTACACCCTCTTCTGACCTCTTTGGGCACACAGGCATACATGGAGACAAAACACTCATACACATAAATGGATAAAATAAGTAGATCTATATTTAAAAAAAGATTTATTACTTGTGTGTATGTGCCTATGTGTGTTTCTCTGCAACATGTATGTGCACGTGCCCTTGGAAACCAGCAGCAGAATCATCGGAACTCTATGAACTGGAGTTCCAGGTGCTTGTGAGCTGCCCAAAACAGGTGTTGGGAACCCAATGTAAGGACTCTGCAAGAAGAGCAAATGCTTTTAATTGCTGAGTCATCTTTCCAGCCCCTCCTGATTTATTTCTGAATTAGCTATGTTTATGAATTCAATGTTCTATGAGAGAAAAGTTGGGTATGTGATTATAGTTACAATATGCACTCATTGGTTGATTGGCTATGTACTAAAAACAGACTAACTTTGTGCAAAGAAAAAATAAGATAATATATATTAATAGAAGAGTATATAAATTGTGGTACTTTTATAGTTTGTATACTACTATGAACTATAATAAACTACTTATACATACAAACATGCATCTTAAAGATAGCATTGGTTGAAAAGCAAAGTGAAGAATGGCACATATAGAGAAAATTAACTTCGTAGAATTTCAGAAAGTCACAACAGGGGTTGGAGAGATGGCTCAGTGGTTAAGAGCACTGCATATTGTTTCAGAGGCCCCCATTTCAATTCCCATCATCACATGGCAGCTCACAATCATCTTTCTCCAGACCCAGGAGATCTGGCACCCTCTTCTGGCCTCCAAGGGCACTGCATACATATAGTGCACAGACAAAACAGTCATTCACATAAAATAAAGTATATAAAAAAGCAAGACTAAGCTTATACAAAAATACATATACATTAAACCAAAAATACATACATGGTAAAAACTTTAAATATGGACAGAGACAGTCAAGGAATTTTATGGATTATTGTCTCTGTGGACAGGGGAAAAATATGTCTGAGAAAACAAGCGCTCAATTTCTTTTGAAATTTTCCACTTCAAATATGTGTTGTAATGGCTATTTTTGTTTTTCAACTTAAGTACATCTGGAATTAACTAAACCTCAAGTGACTAGGTACACTTGTGAGAGATTTTCTTAATTAAATGATTTGAAGTGGGAAGATCCGCCTCTAATCTGGACTATATATTCTGGTAGCAACATATATGAAGAACATGGAAGAAAGAACTTTTTTCTCTTTGCTTGCTTGCCCTTGCTCTTGCTGGCAGGTCCTTTTCTGAAAGCTAGCTAACACATCCAGCCTTGTGGACTACAACTACTACATGCTTGGACTTTGCCTTGGTTGACAGCCATTGTTGGACTAACTGGACTATAGTCTGTAAACCACTATAATAAATTCCATATATATGTATATATTCAAATATGCATACTCAACTCATTCATTCATACACACACACACACACACACACACACACACACATTCTATCAGTTCTTTTCCTCTTGAGAACCCTGACAAATACAGTATTTATACATATATGGATAAATATGAAGCAAAATGGTGGCGAAATATTTAGAGGTAGATACATGAGTATGATCATTAGTTTTTGTCAATTGATACAAGGCGGTCATTTGAGAAGAGAGAAACCTCAGTTGAGAAAATGCCTCTATCATATTGGCTGTGTGGTGGTTTGAATTTCCATTGAAAATAGACTCCATAGGTCCCTATGCTTGAGTACTTGGCCTCTAGCTGGTGGAACTGCTTGAGAAGGAGTAGGAGGAATGGCCTTATTGGAGGATGTGTATCACTTGGGGTGGGCCTTCAGGTTTTAAGACTCCTATTGTTCTCTGTGTGCCCTCTCTGCCTACAGCTTGAGGGATGGACTGACATACAGCTCTCACGTGCTGCTTCAGACAGCATGCTTGCTGTTTGCTAATATATCACCCCAAAGCATGATGGACTCCAACTCCCTGAAACCATAAGGCCAATTAAACATTTTGTTCTATAAATTGCCTTGCTTATGGTGTTTTTATCAAAGAACTAAAATGTAACCAATCAAAGACTTTCGGCAAGTTTATATGACTCTTTCTTTCTTTCTTTCTTTCTTTCTTTCTTTCTTTCTTTCTTTCTTTCTTTCTTTCTTTCTTTCTTTCTTTCTTTCTTTCTTTCTTTCTTTCTTCCTTCCTTCCTTCCTTCCTTCCTTCCTTTCTCCTTTCTTTTTTTTTTTTTTTTTTTTTTGGTTTTTTGAGACAGGGTTTCTCTGTATAGCCCTGGCTGTCCTGGAACTCACTCTGCACACCAGGCTGGCCTCAAACTCAGAAATCTGCCTGCCTCTGCTTCCAAAGTGCTGGGATTAAAGGCGTGCGCCACCACTGCCCAGCTATATGACATTTTCTTTATTAATGATCGAGGAGGGAGAGTCCATCCCACTGGGCAGGTACCAATCCTCGGAAGTGATCTTGAGTTGCATAAGAAAGCAGGTTGACTTTTCTGAAGGAAAGTGGAGGAGTGGATGGGGAGGGAGGAGTAATGGAGAGCGACTGGGAGGAGAGGAGGGAGGGAAACTGTGGTTGAAATGTAATATATGAGAGAATAAATTAATAAAAGAGCAAAACAAACAAAACATTAAATTAATAAAAAGGAAAACAAACAAACAAAAAAGAAAGCAGGCTGAGTAAGCCATAAGGAACACACTAGTAAGCAGGGTTCCTCCATGGCCTCTGCTTCAGTTCCTGCCCTCAGCTCTGCCTGGACTTCCTGCTCTGACTTCCTTCACTGATACAAGTGTGACCTGAGAAACAAAAGATGAAATAAATCATTTCTTCTCCAAGTTGCTTTTGGTCATGGAGTTCATCACAGCAATAGAAAGAAAAAACTAGATCAATGAAAAGTGAAACATTAAAAAGTGACTAGTAAAAATGGGAAGGCAGCAGAGCTGTGTTTTAGGACAGCACTCCTTTGGCGCTCTATGACAACAAGAGTCTTGAGAGAGGCACAGCAGCACCACATCTACAATGAGACTTACAACTACTGCTATATAAGGAAGGACACAAAACCCAGGAGTGTGTTGAAATTTTACAACAAGCTAAAAACAGTTGATGTTAACATTCATGAAGTCTTTCTGGATATATTTCTCTTACTCATGTAATATTTTCAAAATTGAGTGTGGCAGAAAGGATAGGGTTTTAAGATAAAATGACACGGCAACTAGAGTAAGATTTGAAAGCCAAAACAATGAAAATGTCGATAACAATGTATGCTCTCAATTCTTAAAGGATTACAGGCAATTCTTCCATATTTGATGACTTACTGAAAGATACTTTTATGTTATTTGGACACTCAACTTAGATTTCAACTGAATTTTTATGTAGCTATCTTTAAAATCATATAAAATATATTTAGTTATAAATGATGTTTCATAGCTTAAGCTGGTGTTGAATTTACTTACTATTAGGTAGAATCTAGCTTTGAATACCTTGTACTTTTGCCTCTGTCTCTGAATTCTGGGCTAACAGGCAGGTTCTATCATGCCTGTCTAAAATCATGTAACATTTTACACATATGACAGTGTTGAAGGTATTTTTCACATATATAACAAAATAGGATGTACTCATACAGTGATAAAAACACTTTGAGATTGCTTTCTTTCTAAATCTTCTTATATTCTGGTGACTCTATAGCTATGAATTCTATAACAAGAAAAGTCGCTTTTAAAAAGTTTGCTTAAAATATCACAGATAACTGTAGAATTGGTTTTAAAACAAAATCTATTTTAATTTTATCTTTGATTATTTTTGTTTAAGGCCATAGAAATACATCTTAATTCTGCTTAAGGAATAATAGTAGGAGGGGTTTTAGCAAGGGAATGTCATAATTTTTATAATTTAAAAAAATTCTTCCATCGAGACTGGATTGTGGTGGGATAGAAACCTAGGGAGGAGACAATAGACAGAGGTAGAATGATCAGGTAAGAAATGGCCAACTAGTTCAGAGAGGTGATAAAGGCTTGGGCAAAGTGGTTAACCCAAGTTTATCAGTGGTTGGTTCAGGGTATTAATGGGAAATAATAGAGTTTTCGATGTTACAATTTTAATGTTAAAGCATTCAAATAAATGAAGGAGCTGGTTGAATGAGCATGGAGATCAAGGGAGAAATGCAGACCTTACATACATACATACATACATACATACATAATACATACATACATGTCAGTGGCATTTCGACTAAATCTGGGGCCTGGGGGAGATCATTCAAAGGGAAAGTCCAAGTGGAGGGACAAATGAGCCAAGCTCTCTGAGCTCTGAGGAGGCACAGTAAAGAGCTGACCTAGGGGGATGGAGCACAGCTGACAGAAAAGGAAATGCAGCCACACCAGAAGAAAGCCAGGAGAGTGTGGCATCCTGAAGGAAAGCAGCTACTGAGCAGTAGAGGCAGTCAGAGTCAGGCTCAGATCATGGGATACAACCAGGACACAAAAGCACCTTGCATTCTTAAAAATAAGTCTGCTATCTGCAGACAAAGTTTGCAGTTAAAAAATAACTGACTCTCTTACACTTTCATTTAATAATATGTGTTCAATAAAGAAAATATGGAAAACAAGTAAAAGGACAAGAAAAGTGCCCCTACAATCTCATTAGCATTTGGGATATCTTCCTCGAAGTCTTACCTTACTTATAGATATTTGGGTATTGTTACTGAAACAGTCTAATTATATGGTACTTGTTTTAAAGCCCAAATATTCACATATGCCATTCATGAAAACACTGTAATGAAATCATTCTAATAGCTATTACTTCCAGACTGCTTCTGATGATTTGTAGAGAAGCACAAATGTATTTAATTTTGCAGTAAACTACTAGGTGGTTAACCCAAGTTTATGGATACAGAAACACATTAAATAACTCCCACAAGATACAGTCAAAATTTGACTTTCTGGGGTTCTATCCATGTATTATCTATGTAACAGTATTACATATATTACATATGTAACAGTATTACTATGTAATAGTATTACATACATATCTATGTAACAGTATTGTTATAAATTATGGTGTCTAAGTATTTTTTATGATCACAACTATCATTCTGGTGAGCATTTTTTTTAACATAAAGTATTTTTGAATTTAGAATTATTTTCTCAGAAGAATCCTGAAAATAGAATTTCTGGCTTAAATATTTTTAAAGAGGCTTTTTATACTTACTGTCAATTTTTTCTCTGTGATATTTTCTCCAATATATTTTACTACAAAACGAGAACTTTGAAACTCTGCATCTATCTAAAACAGAAATTTCAGACATACTGGGAAGAACAACAATGCATACATACAAAGTGGCCACCAGAGGGCGACAGAATCACAGCAGTCTTGAAATCTGTGATTAAAAATTGTGTATGAACTGGCTGTTTTCAGTAAGGTGCTCACTCCTTCACACGGGATTTATACTTTTCATATCATAAGCTATTTAGGTAGTTTGGAAGTCAAAATTGCTCAATGGATTTATTTTACTTTATCTCCAGAGCACGTGCAGGTCAGTGCGATGATTGCCACCTGCTATGAAGAAGTCATGTAAATGGCTTTCTGGCACTTTAAACCACCCAGGGAATAACTGATGATTTGACCCAATAAAATGTTGTTCTTGTTACCCAATGTTGAACCTCACCATTCTTTTTCCCAGTTTACCATTAGTTTGTTCATTTATCCAACAAAGGTTAAGAGGGTGCTCACTATGTGCCAATACCTGTGGTAGAGACTAAATAAATAGCCAGGACTAAGCAGATTATGGCCCTGCCCTGAAAGAGTGTACACATGAGAGGAGTGGCCACAAGTAAGCACATGTATACCAGTTGTGCCGCGTGCTCTGAAAACTTGAAGGTGCCTGTGACAGTGTGTAGTGAGGGCTTTGCATTTAGTGAGGAGGAACAGGAAATGCTGATGAAGTCATCTTTTGTTGATGATGTGAAAGAAATCTATGACTTAATAAGGCAAAGGGGCCTGTGGTGTAAATGCAGGTGGGTTGGAAAGGCCATTCTTGTCAGGGGAAAGAACATGTATAGTAACTTTGGGACACAAACAACACTAAAGAAAAAGAGCATTAGGCAAGTAGCTACAGACAGATGACACAATGTTGTCTAAACAGATTTCCGTATACACACTTCACTGGACAAAAAGAATAAGGTTCTAGTATAGAGTCTTCTGGGAATTCATTGAGTTTAGATTTATTCTGATGTTTTGTTCTCATAAAAACTCAGGCACTTATCAAAATCATATGTCCTGTATTTTTCCATGTCGATTTCCCAGGAAGTTCCTCCAGTCTTACATTTATGGAATTTGAAGGTCAAAGGCACTTGTGTTTAATCTGAGACAATCCGACTGAGTTTGCTTAGATGTGTAAGCTTTTTCTGTTATTATATGGATTTCCTGAGCTTTCTGACATGTAGGTTGAATGTTTGTTTGTTTGTTTGTTAATATTTAGAAAATTCATGGCCAGAAATCCCTGAGCTCCCTTGCACTTACATTAGACTCTAGCTGTACCCTACTCATCTCTCCTGCCTTTTTTTCACTACCTTGTTATAAAAATGCTTCAGTTTAGACCATTTTTTATTGTATTCTATTTGGTTCTTATCTTGCCTTCACTGGGTAAAGACTTCTCTTAGCTCATACAAGTTATTTTCTTCAAATACCATAATTTTTAGTTTTAGGTTCCTTCTATTTTAAAATTTTTATTTATCTATGTAGTCTTTTTTAATGCATGAGCATTCTATTTGCATGTATACCTGTATGTCGGAAAAGGACATCAAATCCCTTTATAGATGGTCATGAGCCACCATATGGTTGCTGGGAACTGAATTGGGAACCTCTGGTAGAACAGTCAGTGCTCTTAACCACTGAGCTATCTGACCAGCCCATAGATTGTTTTTTTTTTTCAAATGCATGTGTATGACTTTGTAGCTTTATATTCATGAAAGTACATATGTATGTGTGTAAGTCAGAAGATAATCTCAAGTGTTATCCTCAAGAATGCTGTCCACTTCCTTTGAGAGGAGAGTCTCAATGGCCTGGATTTTAGCAATTAAGCTAGACTGGATGATCAGCTAGTCTGAGGAATCCTCCTGTCTCTGTTTCCTGAGCTCTCAGACTACAACTGCATGCCACTGGGGCTAGAGAGATACAAGGCTCTGTGTTTAAGAATACAGTCTGCTCTTCTAGTGGACCCTCATTCACCTTTCAGCACCCACAATGGCTCACAACAGTTTGTAACTCAGTTACAGGGGATCAGATGCCCTCTTAGACATTAGTGCACAGGCATACACGAGACACAGCACCCATATGTATAAAACTATGCCCAGCATTTTAACATGGGATTTACACTCAGGTCCCTTTGCTTGCATAGTAGGCACTTGTCTAACTGAGCATGTGCACATGCATTGTAGTACTATTCCCTAGTGAAATTTTATCTATTTAATCATTTTGTCTTATTTTTCCTCTAATTCCTCAATATAGTAGTTTTAGTTATTTTGAAATTTCAATCTTAATTCTAATAACAGTATTACTGAAGTTCTGTTTCTATTGTTTATATTTTATTACTAGCCACATTTCCCCATTTTTTAGTCTCTTTTTTATTGTATATCATATCTGATATATAAGAGAATTAGCCAGGTGTGTTGCTATACATCTTTAGTTCCAGCAGTGGCAGTCAGATCTCTGTGTGTTTCAGATCAGCCTAGTCTACAGTTAGTTCCAAGACATCCAGGACTATTACACATAGAAACCCTGTTTTGAAAAACAAAACAAATAACTGAACTAGAATTGAAGAGGGTCCTCCTTTCTCTAATAGGCAAATACGAGAAATGATGGACTTGATTCCATTAGGCATGATGTTGGGTTGCAGACAGACTCAGTTTTCTTATCTGCCAGCTCAACACTAGTTCGTCATTATTTCTTGGCATGACCTTTGGGATTAAGAACTTGGCAGACCTTTGTCTTGACATTGGGGGTTCGACCATTCAGACCCCCTCCATGCATCTGTAGAGTTTGACAATGTATTAAGAAAGAACTGGCTGTATGTTATAACAAGCCCTCTTCTCTTTAGAAGGCTTTTGTCTCCTCAGCATAAAACATTTTCTGGCCCAGACATCTTAGTCGGAGTTGGGAAACCTGGCCTTGTGTTTTGGACTCCTCTAGTTTCTGCCTATCACTCAGACTCCAGAAAACTGTCAAAAGTTCTCCTTCAAGTACAAATCCTTTCCTTTGGCCAACTCCTTAGCCTGTGCTCAGAATCAGCAAATCTCTACCAGAAAGAAATCATGTGGTATATAGATGCAGCCTAATTTAATTGGAGACATCTTGGGCCATGACTTTTATGACTATGCCTAAGCAATCCTAAACCCTTGCCTTCTATAGCTTTCCTGCACAGTGCAGATTAAAAGAAAAAGAGTGGTATGGCAATGGAACTTTATGATTAGAACTTCTCCACTAGCACCAGGAACTTGCTTGACATCTTTGATGTTAGCTTGAGATGAATTAACTTCATTCTAGGTTTAATGAAACTCACCTTTGACCTTTAAACCACACAACTCTCTATTTGCTGATTCAAATTGTGAGGATTGGCCAACGTAGCTACCACCCTTGACTCTAGTTGTATAAGCAACCCCACAGAAAATTTCACTCTACAATCGAGTCTGCCTTACTCTTCCTAAGTTATATTGAGTCTCAGTTCTTTCATACAGGAATTCCCAAGTGATCATGGCTTGCTTGGAAGAGCTCTAATGTATTTTGCAAAGTCTGTCACTGTGACGTCAAAGTCAACACTTTGTATTGTTCTCCAATCTTCAATCTATATGATTTTTGAAATCCCTGAAATATTTTAAGTTGTTATAAAAGTTTGACTTGCCATATGCCTTATTATATCTACTTAAAGGTTCAAGGCCTTATAAACTATTTGAAAAGAATCAATACATTGAGACTTCAAGATTGAAGGAATAAACCAGGCAGTGGTGGTGCACCCCCTTTAATCCCAGCACTGGGAGGCAGAGGCAGGTAGATTTCTCAGTTCTAGGCCAGCCTGGTCTATGGAGAGAGTTCCAGGACAGCTAGGGCTACACAGAGAAACCCTGTCTCGAAAAAACAAAACAAAACAAAACAACAACAACAACAACAAAAAGATTGAAGGAATAAAGAATAATTTCATGATGTTATTACAAAAACTACATACCTGTGAGAACATCACAACTATCAGACCGGTTGTTGCACTGACAAGGCAAGCAGCCTGTCTTACCAAAGCCATAATGTCCATATTGGCATTGGTCACACAAGGAGCCGGTGACACCCATTTTGCATTGGCAATTCCCAGAACTGAAAATAAAAGCAAAGACAGTGAATAAAAGTAAGTGGTTTTGAAAACTGTAGTTTAATGCTCCATAAATTACCTTAACACAGCCAAAATTTTCTATTAGATTCTACTTTCATACTAAATTCTGAGGCTGTCATTTTTATTTTATGTATCCGTGTGTGTGTCTATGAACATATTTGTGGGTACTGACAGAAGCCAGAAGAGGGTACTAGATACCCTGGCGCTAAAGTTAAAGGTAACTGTGAGCTGCCAGACTGAGGAACTAGGAACTGAGCTCTAGTCCTCTGTAAGAGAAACAAGCACTCTTAAGTACCAAAACCATCTCTCTAACTCTTGCATTAATTTCTACAAAGGTTTTAGGCTGCTAACTACTCTACAAGTAAAAGTAAATAAAGACTTAAAAATTTAGTATCCTATCAATTTCTATTTATATTCTTTTCTTAAATGGCCATTATAACAATAATAACAACTCCTCAATCATTAAAATATAAAACTTTTGTTTTATTTTCTTTTAACACTGTTTAATTTTTGTTTTTTTTTTGTTTTTTTTTTTTGTTTTGAGCTAGGGATTACATGTCAGTGTTTCTCAAGCTGTGGGTCACGACCACTTTGTGGGTCAAACAACACTTCCAGGGTGCCACATGTCAGATATTTATATTATGATTCATAATGGTAGCAAAATTACAGTTCAGAACAGCAATGCAGATGATTTTATGGGTGGGGTCCCAGCATTAGAAAGGTTGAGAACCACTGCTCTGGTGTAGTCCTGGCCTAGAATTCACCAAGTTCAATTTCCAGTAACAGCATTGTGGTTCACAACCCATAATTCCAATTCTAGGAGATCCAACACCCTATTCTGAATAAAACCACAGCCTACTCTACTCTAGTCAATGCAACAGAAGTCATCACAGTGACGAAAACACATGGCACGAAGCACAGCCATTTCAAAATGGCCAAATCAGGCACACCTCTCACAGCATTTAATACACTCGCACTCACACTCGTTCCTCTGGATAATTCTCAATTCATTTTGTCTGCTCCATGCTCTTACAATCATTCATTTATGTCTAATATGTCATCTATTTATGTCAAATTTTCCTCAAGTAACTCTTGGTAGAGTTATTTCTTCTGTGCACTTTCCTAGAATAGTCCTCATTCCTCTTTACCTCTAAAATTTTCCTGCTTTCAAGGCTTCTTCAAATAAAACATTTTTTCTCTAGCTGGTCCAGGTTTCCCACATTTATATTTTAATCCCAAATGTAATTTTTGTTTTGTTTTGAGACAGGCTCTCTCTATGTAGCCCTGGCTGTCCTGAAGCTTACTTTGTCGACCATGCTGGCCTTCAAACTCAGAGATCTACCTACACAATGCAATCCCAAGTGTAATTTATTCTATAACCTTTCAACACGTAAAGCTTCTTCCCCCATTCAATTATGAAAGTCTGAACAAAGGCCTATCATGTGGTTTCCTATTGCCAAGGCATAGCACAAGAGCAGAGACTGTGTTTTGGAACAGACTGTTTTAATGTGGTACACCTTGATAAGTGGGTTCTTAATTCAGGGATTACAACATGGCAACCTCAAAAATGTAAAGAAAGTAAATGCTTGGCTGGTTGAACATACTTAATATTAACAACCCCATGAATTTTCAATAAATATACAGACTAAATTTTGGTATTAGGCACAGAAAAGAGGAAAAGATAAAAAATACCAATTGCCAGAGTATTCAGGGGGAAACCCTAATTTTCTCTTTGCGCACTCTTGTCCTCAATAGCGATACTGTCTTTGTTTGTTTTGCTTTTTGTAAAGATAGGCACTCAGTATGTCATTCAGTCTAGGCTGGCCCTTAACTCTTTTTCAGTCTTCTGACTGCTATAAGTATGCACAGGTATGCGCTACAACACTCAGAGGAAAATGCCTTTCTTTACATGTTTTAAATGTTTCTTTACATGTTCGTTGTAGAGCTCAGAAGTTTAGACTTTATAAAATCTTGGCAGCAATCACACCAGATTGGAAAAGATTAAACTGAAAGCTGCATTTAAAAATAGTTTTCTTACATATTTAGTTGCTAATAGTGACTCCCTAAAGGAACTGATTTATGTCAGGAGGCCAAGCTAAAACTATTAATACTTAAATGACTCTTAACATATCACTTAATGCACCCCCCCATAATCCCCACTGTCTATTACTATAATGAAAATAAAAGTTCTAAATTTGAAGATTATTGGGCTCCTGAGTTGAATTTTGCAGAAGTAATAGAACTTCTAACCATGTATATTCTAGTTGCAGTTTGAAAATCTACTATACTTGTAGTTTACAAATCCAAGTTTTTTTTTGGTTTTTGATTTTTGTTTTATTAGCTGAGCTACACTTCTCAATTTACTATACCACTAGTATAACCAATACATTTTATGTTCTACCTCTACGAAAATATTTCAGAGTTGAAGTTTGTTTCTGTGATGGTTAATGCTGAGTGTCAACTTGATAGGGTTTGGAATCATCTAGAAGGCAAAATTTGAGGCACTCCCATGAGAGATTATCTAGAATGGGTTATTTGAGGTGAAAAGATCCATCTGAAAAGTGACTCTCTGCATCCTGGCTAGCAATGCAGTAACCAGGGGTCTGGTATCATATCATCCCTGCTGTGATGGGTTGTAACCTGGAGCTATAAGCCAAAATAAATCCTTTTAACCATAAGCTGCTTTTGCCTGGGTATTTTATCACAACAACAGGAAGAGTCGCTGAGACAGCTTTCCTCTTCTTTTCCTCTTGGTTATCTGAAGAATTGTCAAAAAGGAGTAGAAAAGTAAAAAAAATAAATCCACTCAGTTTTACATGGAAAGTTATTACAGCTTTGCTCAAATAAATCTAATCTATAAAAGAAAGAAAGCCAGTCTTGTATTAATATTATATATGTACCACAACTCAAATATTGTATCTTAAATAAAAATCATGTATTGAACTGCATTTCTATTCAAAGATACCTAGTCTATTCAGCCATGTACTTTCCTGGCAAATAAGTGTATTTACAGAAAAATGGGCTTGAAATGGGGATACTCTAGAAGCAGGAACAGCATAGCAATAATGATAATAATAATAATAATAATACTGATAATAATGATAATAAACAATAAATCTCTGGGTTGAAGTAATTTATTAACTATGTTAATAAATAATATTCTCATTAATCCTCTAGATAACTCTTCTAGTGGAAGTCACAATCTTTAATTTGCTATTGGGAAAGCAGAGTTATTGTCTGCAGTTAGTGAGTTAGGTTTATTTCTCATAACCACTCCTACAGGTTCTGACAATTGATTTTTTTCTATCTGATCTAAAATAAATAACGTCTTCTTTTCACTGCCAATAAAAGTCAAATGTTCCCCAAGAGAAGGTGAACAATCTGATAATCTGATAGTTGTCACAGGGTAACAAAGTACAAAGTTCTCAGAGACTACATCATCAAGTATGCAAGATATTCAAATTACATTAGAGTTTAAATTTTGTACTGTCCATAGAGGGTGAGCACTACTCTTTTAAAAAATTCAATAGACATTATAAAGCATGCCTCCTAAGTAACTTTGCAAAACAAAAATGATGCTCTGATAGATACCTAGTCTTACATAAGAATACCCCAAAGCCACTACATGATCTGGCAAAGAAGGTGAACATTCATCATGTCTGAAACAAAGCAAGATATTGTGATTCAGTAAGAAGGGGTCATAATTCTTCTCCATATGAAAAGAGTACAAAGAAAATCACTCTTACTGCAGATTTCTAACTGTACTTTATTAGTCAAGTTTCAAGCATTTCAGTCATCCATGAAACCATGCTTGCTCTTCGCTCCTGTATGTCATTACTTAGTATTCAAATGGATCAAGAATAACTTCTGAGGATCAGCCTAGTCTACCATGGGACACTGAATCACAAACACCCTGTAGCTATGATATCGCCATGTTTTCTGAGTTGCTGCTGGCGATGTTTTCCCTTTAGAATTCTGTTCTGGGCACTCAAAACACTAATGTCAGCTGGCATCTTTTTCCCTGGAGATTAAAACCCTTAGTTACTTATTTTAAAATCAAGCAGAGTAATTTCAGGAATCCTGATGAGGCCAGCACTTGAATCTAGACCCACAATTCACTTGTCCTGGGTAGATACTCTTTAAATAACAGGAAAGGAAGTACTCCTTTTTCACTCAAAACAAAACAAAACAAACAAACAAAAAACAAAAAGACCCAATGGAGTAGAGTGGGAAGTTTGATTGTGGTACTGCACTAAAAGTGCTTTTTCATCATGTTACTCATGGTCCGCAGCCAATTTCAGCATGTATAAGAATTAAATCACTCAGCAAACATAAAGCTTTGCCTGTGTGTCTTCTTTTATAGGATAAAGCTGCACAACACTCTCTTTCATGGGCTCCCTGTTACAGGCTGCTGCTTTCTGAAGTAAAGGTCAATGACAGAAATGTGAGGGAGGAGGCTGCAAAAAGACTGTGCTTATCCACAGATTTGAAAGGAAATAACTAAAGATTCAGTTTCACCTCTGTAGAGGAAGAGTGCAGTACTGCAGTAAGTATAGAAATCAGAACTCTGTAAGATACTCTAGCAAGACATTTAAAGTAGAATTTGTTCCTCTAGTGTCACTTCCCAGGGACTTGAATTTCTAGCAATCTTTGAACACTCTACAGAGAATAAGCTTTCTATATGTTGGAAAGCTATGCACATACTCCACATTTCTTAAACTATCCAAATGGGTTTTGAGATTTTCTTATAGTGCCAATGTTGACACAGTTTACCCAATCATTGGTACAATAAATATTGTGCAGCTTTAATACTTAAAAACATTTCTTTGGAAAGGTTTAATAATCAGAATCCACATTGTACATGAATGATCTATTCCAAAAACAACGTCAGTAAAATTGTCACAGAAAGTTATTTCTTAGAGCTGGTGTTATAGCTCAGTCTGGAGAGCATGCGAACATGTGCAAGGCCCTGGGTGTAATCTTCAACCAAAAAAGTGCATTTCTTTAAAGCAAATGTTGTCTTCCAACATGATAATTACTCATTTAAAAAATCCTCAAAAGTCTGTCATCTCAAGATATGACACATATCTATGCAAAAAGTATTATTCAATCTTTTTTAAAGGTTCTGCTCTGCTTCAGATGTGTGGATAGAGAACATTCAAAATTTCCATTATTTTATAATCAGATTGATTAACTGGGAGGAGTGGAAGACAAGAAAGAAGGTCTCAGAGTTTATGGAAAAACAGCCCAAGGAGCCACTCCTTGGTTCTCACCCAGCTGTGCTGGGGAGTTCTTAGCACAAAGCATGTACTCTCCCAATAGCCTAGTTACTCTTTTGTAGTGAAGATAACTACAACTTTTGTAGGGTTACTGTAAAAAAATATAAATTATAAACACAGCCTAAGCACAAACTTCAACTCAAACACGATAGCAACTGTGACAATAGCCATGATATTATTAGATTCCACTTTCCCCCAGGACTCACTAGAATAGGGTGGAAGGCACAGTATTAAAATACAGGGAAGACTCAGAGTTATTTACTTTTTAGATTCTATTTTTAAGATCTTCTTTTAAAAACTGGCATGAAACTTAAATAAAGAAAATATACAGTAAAAAAAAAAGAACTGGCATGAAATTAAAGAGTAACCACTTAACATTTTTCACTAGTTTGGAGTAACAGGTAGGTAGGCATAGAACAAATGAACACATGCTACAGTTTCTGGAAAGAAAACTTTACAAGTGAGAAGGGAAAACTCTGGAAAGTCATACGTTATGCAGTATCAACACCATCTAGACTCTATTTGTATCAACTAGCTAATGATTTAACTTTTTTAAATGTCAAATATCTCGGCACACTTTTGTCATTAAAACATTTATCTATATAATTCTTAAGATTTGCAGGATTTAAATTGCCTCTTCATGTACACATTTAGCTATATTGTCAATAACTTTAACTAAATATATAGTAATTGATGTATTTTTGGTCAGCAGGATCTAGAGGGACCTTTCAGTGGTTAAGAACACTTGCTGTTCTTGTAGGGGAACAGAGTTTGTTTTCCAGCACCTATATCAGGCATTTTACAAACACCTACAATGACAGTTTCAGGGGATTCAGTGCCCTCTTGACCTTCATGGGCAGCCTTAAACATAGGTGTCTGTATATACACATGCACAAAATAAATACATGTTTTTGGTCACTAAAGAGCATTACTCATTTTTTCTTTCTCAGATAGGTTACATGTTGGCACTTAGACGTAGAGAACAAGAAACAGAAAAATTCCATTAAGTCTATCAATTTTCTTTTTTTTTTTTTTCTTGCTTTAACTTGGGAGAACAATTTAGTTTGGCAAGACACCGAGATGGCTAATTAAAATAGAATCTGAAGGAAAACACCCTGTTGATTATAAGCTCTTTCAAATGATTAAATAATGTTTAATAGGTAGCAAGGAAGTTTAGACACCAGAAAAGGTTTTACATAGGAATATAAAACGAAAACTTAGTGACAATTCTTCATTTCATGTTTGAGCTATAGATCTGTAAAGGTGATGAAAAACACTGCTTCCTTTCTTATTACCAAAAAATACTCAAAAATTGGACATTTTAGCTAAAGACTGTCTGTTCCCTATCTTTCTAGTCGTGGAAAAGGCCATTATATAATGAGCAAAGCTCCTTTTTCTTGAGGCAAAAAAGGATAGCTTTATTGTTGAAAACACTGGGCTATTATGCCAAACATTCCTTGTATTTTTTGAGGACACACAGTACACAATACATTAGAGAAAAGTCAAATTCAGGCAGAAATTCCTAATAATAAAGAGTATTGCCTAAGTACAAAAATATTTTTGATAACTAATCTTACCATTATCAAATTTTACACCTTATTTGAAAAGTCAGAAGCAAATTAGAAGCAAAACATATAAAAGTACCATATTTCCAGAACTGTAACACAGAAGCTTGGCTTAATTCAGATGGGAAAATTATTTCTCATTCCCTTCCCTTTTTTTCCTCAACAGATGAAACAGGCCTCTAAGAATTCCCAGTCCATTCAGTTACTGCATTATTTGGACAGTGATTTCTTTATTTTTTTGAGACAGGGTCTCATTATGTAGCAGCAATTGACCTTGAACTTACTATGCAAACCAGGCTGGCCCTGAATTCAGAGATCCCTCTGCCTCTGCCTCCCAAGTGATAGAATGAAACATGTGTGCTACCATGCTTGGCTTGTTTTCAGCCTTCTAACTGCATTCTGTGAACCTCTTATATATCTATGGTGCTCCTGAATATAATTTTCCCTAAGGAGCGTACCAAGGACTAAATTCCTAGGCAACCAGCTTCACCAGGCAGTGAATGTTTTGCAATGGAGGAAGGTGCTCTGAGTTTTACCAACACTTGGAATTCTTGTGATTACTAAAGGGATGAAGTTTGCCTTCATAATTGTAGGTCATGTGACTTTGCTATTCTGTAAAGGGTCTCCAAAGTATTTTTCACATTTATTTCTAGAAACTCTTGAAATGTTTCTGGAAAGCAGTCCTGTCATGTTCAAATACATAATTGTCCTTTCCCAGTATGTAGTTTGCCTTTACCTTTTTATAAGATCTTTCCTAAACAGAAGACACTACTTTTAATAGTTAAATTGTTCAGAATTTTCATTTTAATATTTTGAAGAACGGTTTAGCAAAATTAAGAACATAAATACTAACACAAAAATGCTTCATACATTTTAAAAATAACTAACGAGGCTGGTGAGATGGCTCAGCAGTTATAAGAACTAGCTGCTCTTCTAGGGAATCCAAGTTCTATTCTCAGCACAGAAACCTCCTATAACTCCAGTCCCAGGGGATCATATGCTCCCACTTCTGGCCTTGAGAACACTGAATGCAAGTGGTGCATATCTATCCATCTATCTATCTATCTATCTATCTATCTATCTATCTATCTATCTATCTATCTATCTATCTACCTACCTACCTACATACATACGTACCAATCTACCAGAAAAACACCCATACAACATAAAAAAATTAGTTAAAAAAACTGAAAGGATTTTAAAAATTTACCATAAAGAAATGGATAAATATTTGAGGAGACAGATATATTTAACCAGATTTAAACAAAAAATCAAAGTGAACATGCACTAATGTACTGCATGTGTTATATTAATGTACAATTTTTATATTTATGTATCAAAGAAAAATAAACATAAAAATAACAAAAACTCTGGAATTAGAATACTTTAATTCAGATTCTCATTATCTCACCAGTCTATATTTGTAAATACTGTAAACTATACTGCAAACTATAATATACTATATAATATATGTTATATTATCAACTATAATATAATATAAATATTATAAACTGTATTTGAAAGTTTTTTTCATGAGGCTGGAGAGATGGTTCTGCAGTCACCACGAAGTACTTTTGCTGCTCTTGCAGAGGAGCTGGGTTAACTTTCCAGCATCCACTGATTCACAAACATGCTTTTGCTCCAGTTCCAGGAGATGCAACACCCTCTTCTGAACTCTATGGATACTAGACACACATATGGTGCACATACATATACACAAGCAAAATATTCATATATGTAAAATGAATAAACCTAACAAATTAAAGATTTTTATTTTTAATTAGTGTGTTTACATGCACATGTACATGGGTATCTACAAAAGTCAGAGGATGGTGTGGGATCCCCTGGGGCTGGGATTATATGCAGCTCAATCTTTGGCATTGGGACCTAAGTTCAAGTCCTCTGGAGAACTGTGTGGAGGTTCAATGAGAATGGTCCCTACAGACTTACATATTTGAGTGCTTGCTTACTTGGGGTGGCACTATTTGAAAAATTCATGTAATTTCTACACTAACTCATGATGTCCTTTAAATTCTTTCATGAAAAGAATTATATGTACTTCTAGTCTTTTCCTTTCAAGTGATTCTCAATATATACCCTCACTACTTCATGTTGCCATCTTTGAAATACTCATTTTCATTGTGGTCCAAAAGTGATTTCTAAATTTATCTCTCCAATGGCCAACTCCTACACCAATGAATCATGCTCACCCACACCCAACCAAGCACTTACATGATATACCCACACTGCCATATATAATCTTGCCCTGCTCTATTTCAGTGTACAGTAGAAAGAGCCTCAAGGCCAAAGAGAACTGAGTTCAACTATTTCATTTATAAACTTTAAAAGCAGTTGTCTAAACTGTGTAAATCCTTGTGTTTTTTTCCCCTCAGCTCAAACATAAATTCTGCTATTTATTATTTAGTCCGTGTTGCTAAATAACTTAGTTTCCAAGAGAATTATTTGAGTTGTCCGAATTCAGAAAATATGTACATGTGAAGTATCAAACACAGAGGTTTAACCACATTCACTAACATTAATCTCCTTGTACCTCCTGATGCCTTTTCTGGATTATGCTGATTCTTTTAACAAATAGGTCAGGAAAGGAAAGTAATATATTTTTCTGTCAAATAGTTATAGTATCTGTTTTGTTGCATATCCTATTTGTTTTGTGATTTGTTTAAAAATTACTTCAATGCTAAAAAATGAAAATGAATAAAATGGTCATAGTATGTGTTGATAATGAGACATAGGAGAAAGGGACTTGTCACTGACATCAGAAACTATCTTTTCACTATAGTTTTTGACAACATGGAAATTATGTGTATGCCTTCTCTGTGTAGTAATTATAATAAAATTTAACCCTTGTTGTATCTTTGAGAATCTATTCAACATTATGAAACATCCCTACTGAAAAGTATATTTACTAATCAACACATCTCTTATGTATTCCTCTTCATTGAGAACTCTTGATCTTGATAACAGAGACATATGCTAAGCCTGCATTAAGTGTCACGAACATCTTTAAGGTTTTGTTGCTTGTTTTCTGTTTTAGGTTTTTGTTACTTACATTTTTGCTGTTCTTCCTTGAGACTGGGGCATGCTATTTATCCCAGGCTACCCTAAAACTTGTGGTCTCTTTCTGTATCAGCAACTTGTTTGCCACCATTGCTAGCTAAACTTCATAAAAGTTTAAAGTAGTAAAAGAACATGCAATGTTAGAAGCCATCAGATTGATTCTTTTCATTGTAGTAGTTAATAAACGTCCAAGTTTGGGTTTATATAACCATTCAATTGTTATCTCTTATCTGCAATTTGTTGTATAATCATACCTATTTCTTAGAGTTGCTTTAAATTAGGAGTATTCTATTAACTGTAAACTACTTTGGAGATAAATTAACATTCTTACAAAACCTACTGAATTTACTGTGATAAATGGAAGCTTTAACAACTCAATGGAAAAGTGAAGCACTGCATTACTGATGGCAGTATATCCTAATCCAGCTATGAAAAAAAGAGTGCAGAAGTTCCTCAAAATATTTCTTATAAAGCAACTATACAACCCAGCAATCCCACTACAGGGTTCATCACTAAAGGGAATGAAATTGACATGCTGAAGAGGCATCTGCACTATCGTGTTTATTGTGGCGCCATTCACAAGAGTCAGGAAATGCAGCCATACAACAGACAAAAAGTATGCATAATAGAACCCTATTCAGCTATAGAAAAGTATGCAATTTGGTCATTTGTGGCAATATACAAGATTACTATGTTAAAGGAAATAAGCCACTCACAGAAAGACAAAACTACATGATCTCATTCATATGTAGAATAAAAGTTAATTTCCCCCTTTCTCATCTTTTATTCCAGGAAAGGGGAAATCATTTGCAATGTAAATAAAATAAAATAAAATAAAAAATTGAAAACAAACAATAAAAGTTGATCTCACTGAAGTTGAAAATAGAATGGTAATTTTCTAGAATTCTGAAAGAGTAGAAGGCCAAGAAGATGAGGAAGACAGATGTGTGTGTGGGTGGGAACTAGAAGTAAGAATTTCTGGTGGTCCAGTGCACTGTAAGGTGACGACAGTTATCAAGTATATGCTCTAAAAAAGGATTTTGAAATTTTTACCATAAAGAAATGATAAATATTGAAGAGAAACATATATGTTCAATGTGAATAGAACAATATATACATGCAATTTATAACTTTTGTTTTTCTATATGAGTAAAAATGTAACAAAGTAAGTAATTGTCAAAGTGCATTGTATCATATCAGAGAACTACTAAGCAACTTATAATTTTTTGACCCAACTATACATGTAGAAGACCACAATAATACTGCTGAGGGACTTAAGCTTTTCTTTTAGGAAATCTGAAGAAACATCATATCCAAATACTTCTGGGTTGGCAAATTTAGGCATTTGGAGTGGAAATAAAATTCTGGTAGAACAAAAAACTCTGCAGCCAAGATTTCTGCCTGGTAGGACACATTTTTTTCTATGTATGATGGGAAAAAAAATTCAGAGATGGAAAAAGTCATGCTGCTTTCAGACACAGGGGAAGACAAAGCCTTCTCTGTAGCAACAAAAGTCCTTCTGTTTGAAACTAAGTCTATTAGCATAGTTTCAGAAAGTCTTTTTTCAAAATATCAAGGAAGGACATTAAATCAGGCTGTCAGCTTAACTGTAATTCTTATCACAACATCAAGTACCTAAATCTCTAACCTGCAAGTGTTCATGCACCAAAGTGTTCATGCAAAGTGTTCATGTGTTGCATGATTTGCATGCAAGTGTTCCCAATTCTCCTTAACCTACAAAGTATTACTAGGACCAAGTCTAATGGCAAGACAGCAACACTATCCATATTACCTATTTGGCCACTCCCAATAATGGTTTTATTGACTTTTAATCATAAAATATGAGATTTAAGGAAGAGTCTTTAAAGTATAGAGAGTTCTCATGTGGCTTTCATCCAACTTCACCTAATGTTTAACTTTTTATATAAGGACAGAACATTTATAAAAACTGAGAAGTTAATATATATTGCTGTAATAGATATTCTTGTTTGTCAACCTGTGTACCTCTAGAATTAACTAAAAACCCAAGCAGCTGGGTATATCTATGAGGGATTTTTTTCTTAAATAAATCATTCAAAGTAGGAAGATCCACTTTTATCTGGATCTTGTTAGGTGAGATGATATACCTTTAATTTGAGCCACACCTGCTGGCAGCCTATATAAAGGACATAGAAGAAGGAAGCTTTCTCTCTTTTTGCCTGCTTACCCTTGCTTTTGATAGCAAGTCCATTCCTTCACTGGCTTTAGAGTCTTAGTTAAGGTTATTACTGCTATGATATAACACCATAACCAAAGAAACTTGGGGAAGAAAGGGTTTGTTTGGCTTATACTTCCATATCACTATTTATCATCGAAGAAAGTCAGGATAGGAACTAAAATAGAGCAGGAGCTAATGCAGAAGCCATGAAGGGGTGCTGCTTACTGGTTTTTTCCACATGATTTCATCCTGTTTTCTTAAAGAACCCAGAACTACCTGCCCAGGAGTGGTCCCACCCACAATGGACACGGCCTCCCCCATCAAACACTAATTAAGAAAATGCCCTATAAGCTTACCTACAGCCTGATATTATAGATGTATTTTCTCAGTTGAGTTTCCCACTTTTCCAGTGACTCTAGCTTGAGCCAAGTTGATTAAAACTAGTCAGCACACTACTTCCTCAGGATTATAGTGAATACTTAAGACCAGCTGAGATATCTGGCCTCAAGGACTGAAAAACTACTGGATTATTGGAACTTCCATCAGTATATGGCCATTGCTGGATTGGCAGGACCATAGTCAGTAAACTACTCTAATAAATCCCTTTTAAATGTATATATTCTGTAAGTTCTGTTCCTCTAGAGCATCCTGACTAATATCACTGCTGTAAACTACAGACTTCACTTAAATTTTCTTAAATTTAAGTAAAAGATACTTACCTAGAAATTTGTTTTTTATTTTCTTTCTTCTTAAGCAAGAGAAAGTTATGGTTGCTTTGCCATTTAAAGAGAACTTGAAAATAACCTTGAGGCTGATCTGCCTAAACTGAATTGTTTAAATCAGGTTTCCCTCAGCGATGTGAATGTGGACTGAGCTTGTTCCATTATTAGGAGAGATGGGTCTAACAAAACCCTTTGCAGCTTGAATGCCAATGAAAGGTTCCTCACCCTTAGGGTTGGAAGAGGACTTCAGGTTTGCTATCGAAGATTCTAAAAAACGTTATTGACTCTGCCATGCAACAAAGGGATACTGCATAATGTATAAACTAAGGAAGCTGAGTTAAGATTTGTAACTTAGGAAGTCAAGTTTAGAGCATCCTTATAAGAACTTGGCAATGAGGAATTAAATTAATTACCCCTCAAAACAAACTAACAACAGCAGCAACAACAACAACAACAACAGGAAAATCACTGCTACTTCTAAGCATATGGACAGATGGTACCATCAAAGCAGTGACTACACATAAGGCATCCAGATGTTTAGGGACCAGGCTGTCACAAATAATTCCACATATCAGAAAAAATCAGCATCAGTGAATTGATAGAATCATTCCCTTTATACTTACTGTCACAAGAGAACTGATCCCAGAGTTGTTGAATAATGAGTGACCTCAAAAGGAATTCACTGCACTTACTGCTACTGCCATATGAGGGTTAGAGTAATTAAGGAGAAATATGATTTTATTGAAACTTTATGAAAACTGTCAATTACACAAGCTTTTGACTTCCCCTCATCTATTAGTTTTGTACACCAAGGGCCTCTTTACAATGAATAACAGCTCTTAAAACTCTTGAAAGGTGAAGGGCCCTTGGATTTATACCCAGCAACACAAAATGAACATAGGTATGGAGGCTTTGTGTGATACTAAAAAGCAAGACTTGGGGAGATTAAAATCCCATGGAGTGTAGGTATTAAACCCTTGCAGCTTGCAACAGCAGAATAAAAAGCACACACAGAGAGTATAGATCTGAGAAGGAGACTGAAACTGATACACATTTCTATAAATTCAGTTTAGGAACATGAACTACCCTTAAATTTGTTTGAATTAACACAAAACATTAATTCCTAGGGATTATGCACAGAAACAGGGCTATTAGAGCACTTCATACTTTATTTTTCCTATTTTCTCCTTTTGATCACAGTATTCTCAGTGCCCATTTATTAACTCTCACTCTGCCTTTAACAACTCACTATCATACATACCCACACCGGATATTGCTACAATATGATGATCTTACTCTGCTGTTGAGGATAGCTTGCTGAGGAGCTGGTGAGCAGGCTCAGCAGTTACAAGCACTTACTGTTCTTCTGGGGACTCATGTTCAGTTCCCGGCATCAATGAAGGCCAGCTCACAAACACCTGTAACTTCAACCCTAGGGATTCTAATCTCTTTTTCTGGCTTCTATGAACACTGCACTTCAGTGCCCAAATGACACAGATACATACATATAATTAAAATGATAAGTCTTTAAAAAGGTATGTAGTGAGTACATTTTAATTTATGTGGTTTTTAATGCTCTCTATGACTTGGCCCCAGGAGTACTTCCCAGATTCATCTCTTAGCCCTGCTCCCTTTTTACTTCACATCTATATTGAGTGCATTTCTGAGTTATTAATCCTTTTTCCTCTTCTAAAAAGGCTTTTTCTACTTTGTCCTGTATATCTAAATCTGTTCTTTTCTTTAAAACAGACCAAATGCTACTACCTTGCTGAATTCAGTTCTGGTTTTCACTGGTTTCAGCTATAATACTGATCTCTCCCAGCTTCTCATTTTAGTTTATTTTCATACTTTGTGGAATGTGATTTTACCATTAGCACATAGATGGAGCAGACTATTAGAAGCAAAATAAGTGATTATTTAACATTACCAATAAAATACATTAAAATACTACTTTCAAAAACTGTCCTAAAGTGTCTTAAAGCTAAACAAGAGGAGTCTATGATAAGATTTAGGAACAATATCATTTTTGTCCAACAACAATATCAACTCACTGTGACTCGTTGTCACAAAGGTCAGGAGTAGCTGGAAAGAGTGTTTTTTTCCATTCATTTGCCTACAGTTGCTATCTAGTTAATAATTAGATGACTAGGAGGGCAAACTGTGCCTGATATGAAATGGAATCTTTAAATACAAAACAGATAACACTTTCTAGATGACTTTAGATATGCTTTATTCCCATAAAATCTCAGTATTCTCAGTGCCTATTTTTGAATAAGACCATCTCTGACCACTTAAAGAGTCACAGTTTAAAAAGAATACACCTGGAATGCAATCTCTGATAAGTGGATATTAATTAGCCCAGAAGCCCTGAATACCCAAGGCACAAATCACATAACAAATGACTCCCATGAAGAAGTATGGAGAGGGTACTGATCCTGGAAAGGATTGATCTAGCATTGGAGGGGAATATAAGGACAGAGAAAAAGGAGGGAGGTGATTGGAGAAGGGATAGAGAGAAGGTTTATGGGACATATGGGGAGGGGGGATCCGGGAAAGGAGAAATCATTTGGAATGTAAACAAAGAATATAGAAAATAAAAATATTAAAAAAAATCCTGACACACTGAAACTAATAGAAAAGAAACTGGGGAAGACCCTTGAGGACATGGGCACAGGGGAAAAGTTCCTGAATAGAACACCAATAGCTTATGCTCTAAGATCAAGAATTGACAAATGAGACCTCCCTCATAAAATTACAAAGTTTCTGTAAGGCAAAGGACACTGTCAAAAGGACAAAACGTCAACCAACAGATTGGGAAAGGATCTTCACCAACCCTAAATCCGACAGAGGGCTAATTTCTAATATATACAAAGAACTCAAGAAGGTAGAACCCAGAGAATCAAATAACCCCATTAAAAAGTGGGGTACGGAGCTAAACAAAGAATTTTCACATGAAGAACTTTGGAGGGCTGAGAAACACCTTAAAAAATGTTCAACATCATTAATCATTAGGGAAATGCAAATCAAAACAACCCTGAGATTTCACCTCACACCAGTCAGAATGGCTAAGGTCAAAAACTCAGGAGACAGCAGGTGTTGGCGAGGATGTGGAGAAAGAGGAACACTCCTCCACTGCTGGTGGGATTGCAAGATGGTGCAACAACTTTGGAAATCAGTCTGGCGGTTCCTCAGAAAACTGGGCATGACACTTCCTGAGGACCCTGTTATACCTCTCCTGGGCGTATACCCAGAGAATTCTTCAGCATGCAATAAGGACACATGCTCAACTATGTTCATAGCAGCCCTATTTATAATAGCAAGAAGCTGGAAAGAACCCAGGTGTCCCTCAATGGAGGAATGGATACAAAAAATGTGGTATATATACACAATGGAGTACTATTCAGCCATTAGAAACAATGAATTCATGAAATTCTTAGACAAATGTATGGAGTAGGAGAACATCATACTAAGTGAGGTAACCCAGTCTCAAAAGATCAATCATGGTATGCACTCACTGATAAGTGGATATTAGCCTAGAAACTTTGAATACCCAAGACATAATCCACAAATTAAATGATGTCCAAAAAGAATGGAGGAGTGGCCCCTGGTTCTGGAAAGACTCAGTGCAAGAGTATAGGGGAATTCCAGAACAGGGAAGCAGGAAGGGGTAGATGGAGGAACAGGGGGAGGGAAGAGTGCTTATGGGACTTGCGGGGAGTGGGGGCCCAGAAAAGGGGAAATCATTTGAAATGTAAATAAAAAATATATCAATAAAAAAAAAGATCCATGGTAAAAAGAGTCACAGTTTATTCCAACTTCTCTTTCCATAAGCTATTTGGTATAATGACCTTAATCTACCTTCTAAGCTATAAACTATCTAGCAATGTATAAAATCCTTATTGGAAAAAAATAAACCATGATTAGGAGATACAGGCTGAGTTACATACTTACTTTTGATCATTATGATTATCTTTAAAAAATTCAACTTCCAAGGAAAGGTATATTGAAGGATTAAAAAAACCCTTTAAACTTGAGGCTGGTTACTTGCAAGATTAATAATTGGTATATATAATAACATTATTAAGTGATGTCCTATTTTTCTATAAAACAGCATAAAATGTAGTATTTTAGGTACATAGCTATTTACAGAGGACCCAAATTCAGTTCTAAGTACCCATATTAGGTTATGTGGCTCTGTTAGTCCAACTCTAGAGGATCCAGTACCCTTTTCTGATTTCCACCAGCACTTGTACTCACATGAACACAGTCACATGCATACATATATAATTTAAAATAAACCTTCTTTTAAAAAATGACAGAATATTTCTTGAGCTTGTTGGAGAACATATCAGAATGTATCAACAAGACAGCTCTACCAGTCATTTCAATATCTATATGATTAAAAAGAACAGTATCACTACTTTCCTCCAACCTAACTTTTGCCACTATTTTTTTAATCTAGCTAATGGAGTATTTCTTTTCTTCCATTTCTATGGTCAAGCCAGAAAGGCACCCAGTTGTCATCTCTGTCCCATTTACTTCATATATTTAATCAAGCATTTAACCCTTAACCTGGTTCCCTTTACTGTATGTTAGATATGGCCTTATCTTCTCTTGATTAAATTGTTAAACAGTTTTCATACTGGTCTCTTTGCCTGATCACACTCTTTCTGGTCACCAGAGAGATGATTTTCTGATATCACCTCCTAGTCAAGCATACTAACAGAATTTGGTAGCACAGTAGGCCCTTACAGTCTGACTGTTTATACTTCATTCATCTATTTTGCTCACTCACCAAATGTGTACTAATTTCTACTATGGCCAAACTTTTAAGATACAACACAAAATAAATAGACAAGAATCCTATTTCCTGTTTTCTTTTCTTTTTTTTTTTAAATTCAAATCAAGTCACTTTTTTTTTCTTTTTTTCTTTTTTTTTATTATTCGATATAATTTATTTACATTTCAAATGATTTCCCCTTTTCTAGCCCCCCCCACTCCCCGAAAGTCCCGCAAACCCCCTTCTCTTCCCCTGTCCTCCCACCCACCCCTTCCCACTTCCCCGTTCTGGTTTTGCTGAATACTGTTTCACTGAGTCTTTCCAGAACCAGGGGCCACTCCTCCTTTCTTCTTGTACCTCATTTGATGTGTGGATTATGTTTTGGGTATTCCAGTTTTCTAGGTTAATATCCACTTATTAGTGAGTGCATACCATGATTCACCTTTTGAGTCTGGGTTACCTCACTTAGTATGATATTCTCTAGCTCCATCCATTTGCCTAAGAATTTCATGAATTCATTGTTTCTAATGGCTGAATAGTACTCCATTGTGTAGATATACCACATTTTTTGCATCCACTCTTCTGTTGAGGGATACCTGGGTTCTTTCCAGCATCTGGCAATTACAAATAGGGCTGCTATGAACATAGTAGAACATGTATCCTTATTACATGGTGGGGAGTCTTCTGGGTATATGCCCAGGAGTGGTATAGCAGGATCTTCTGGAAGTAAGGTGCCCAGTTTTCGGAGGAACCGCCAGACTGATTTCCAGAGTGGTTGTACCAATTTGCAACCCCACCAGTAGTGGAGGAGTGTTCCTCTTTCTCCACACCCTCTCCAACACCTGCTGTCTCCTGAATTTTTAATCTTAGCCATTCTGACTGGTGTAAGATGAAATCTTAGGGTTGTTTTGATTTGCATTTCCCTAATGACTAATGAAGTTGAGCATTTTTTAAGATGCTTCTCCGCCATCCGAAGTTCTTCAGGTGAGAATTCTTTGTTTAACTCTGTACCCCATTTTTTTAATAGGGTTGTTTGGTTTTCTGGAGTCTAACTTCTTGAGTTCTTTATATATATTGGATATTAGCCCTCTACCTGATGTAGGATTGGTGAAGATCTTTTCCCAATTTGTTGGTTGCCGATTTGCAGGCTGAGAAAGAAATTAGGGAAATGACCCCCTTCACAATAGCCACAAACAGTATAAAGTATCTTGGGGTGACTCTTACCAAACCTGTGAAAGATCTGTATGACAAGAACTTCAAGACTCTGAAGAAGGAAATGGAAGAAGACCTCAAAAAATGGGAAAACCTCCCATGCTCATGGATCGGTAGAATCAATATAGTTAAAATGGCCATTTTGCCTAAAGCACTATACAGATTCAATGCAATACCCATCAAAATCCCAACTCAACTCTTCACAGAGTTAGAAAGAGCAATTATCAAATTCATCTGGAACAACAAAAAACCCAGGATAGCTAAAACTATTCTCAGCAACAAAAGGAAATCTGGGGGAATCAGTATCCCTGACCTCAAGCAATACTACAGAGCAATAGTGTTAAAAACTGCATGGTATTGGTACAGTGACAGGCAGGAGGATCAATGGAACAGGATTGAAGATCCAGAAATGAACCCACACACCTATGGCCACTTGATCCTCGACAAAGAGGCTGAAAACATCCAATGGAAAAAAGATAGCCTTTTCAACAAATGGTGCTGGTTCAACTGGAGGCCAGCATGCAGAAGAATGCGAATTGATCCATCCTTGTCTCCTTGTACTAAGCTCAAATCCAAATGGATCAAGGACCTCCACATAAAGCCAGACACTCTGAAGCTAATAGAAAAGAAAGTGGGGAAGACCCTTGAGGACATCGGTACAGGGAGAAAGTTTCTGAACAGAACACCAATAGCGTATGCTCTAAGAGCAAGAATTGACAAATGGGACCTCATAAAATTACAAAGTTTCTGTAAGGCAAAGGACACCATCAAGAGGACAAATCGGCAATCCTGTTTTCTTTTAATCCTTCCTCACTGCCATTACTAATCTTTGCCTTCTAGAAACAGTGAACCTTTCTTTTCATACAAATTTCTATTCACTTTTCAAATTTTCTTTCAAATGTCAATTCCCTCCTAAGACCTTCCTGAAATAACATGTACACTTTACAAGCGCTAACATTTGACTTTCACAGGTATTCTTCTAACCTGTGAGTTTCTTGAGAACAGGGATAATATCTTTTGACATGGGTAGCAAATGCAATGTCTGAATGACATCAAAATGAGTGGTTGACACTCTGAAAATCAATTTGGCAGTTCCACAGAAAATTGGGCATAATACTACCAGAGGACTCTACTATACCACTCCTGAGCATATACCCAGAGGATTCCCCAGCATGTGACAAGGACACATGCTCCACTATGTTCATAGAAGCCTTATTTATAATAGCCAGAAGCTGGAAAGAACCCAGATGTCCCTCAACAGAGGAATGCATACAGAAAATGTGGTACATTTACACAATGGAATACTACTCAGCTAATAAAAACAATGAATTCATGAAATTCTTAAGCAAATGGATGGAACTTGAAAATATCATCCTGAGTCAGGTAAGCCAATCACAAAAGAACATACATGGTATGCACTCACTGATAAGATGATATTAGCCCAGAAGCTTGAAATACCCAAGATACAATTCACAGACCAAATGAAGCTCAAGAAGAAGGAAGAACAAAGTATAGATACTCTGGTCCTTCTTAGAAGGGGGAATGAAATACCCACAGGAGGAGATACAGAGACAAAATATGGAGCAGAGACTGTGGGAAAGGCCATCCAGAGACTGCCCTCCTATGGATCCACCCCATATAAACTTACAAAACCCAGACACTATTGTAGATGCCGACAAGTGCTTGCTGACAAGAGCCTGATATAGATGTCACCTGGAGGCTCTGTCAGTGCTTGACAAATATAGAGGTAGATGCTCTCAGCCAACCATTGAACTGAGCACAGAGTCCCCAATGGAGGAGCTAGAGGAAGGACAGAAGGAGCTGAAGGGGTTTGTAGCACCATAAGAGGAACAACAATTTGAACCACCCAGTACCCTCAGAGCTCCCAGGAACTAAATTCACCAACCAAAGAGTACTCTTACGGTGGGACCCATGGCTCCAGATGCATATGCAGCAGAGGATGGCCTGATTTGACATCAAAGGGAGGAGAGGCCCTTGGTCCTGAGAAGGCTAAATGCCCCAATGTAGAAGACTTCTCCAGGACAGGAAAATGGGAATGGGTAGGTTGCTGAGCAGGGGAAAAGGGGATGGTAGGGGATTTTTGGTGTGTGTGTGGGGAGAACAGGAAAGGGGAAATATTTGAAATGTAAATAAAGAATATATCTAATAAAAAAGAAAAATCAGTGGTTGAAATGGCAAAGCTTCCCACATTGTTTCTAGCAATTAAATAGCTTTCTTTTTAAATCTTCAAAAACTGCATTCACAAAGCACAATTTTATACCAGTTGCTGTTTCTAAATACTATACAAAAAATGATTTTTAGTGCCCTATATAGGCAAAGATTTTGGAAAAGTCTTAATTTTCTATTTAAAGTTAATTTTGGCCTTCATTGATGACTTAATTATAATCTGCCTTCTGATCTAGAACATCTTCCAATAACTGAAAAAGCAAAGTAACATATATTATAAAATATAATATATAGCACCAAAAATGGATTTTCAGGAGAGGAATATTAGATTATCATGGACATTACCTCACTAAGTTTATATAAAAATACAGAATCATGTATTCTAATTTTTAATGAATATTTTGATACTTTTTATTAAAGCATTAAACTTAGATATGACAATATCTTAAGAAATATATATGATGACAATCAGGAAATGACTAGAAGGCTTTTCTTTGGATAAACCATTGGGTCTTTAAGTAATGAAAGATCAAAATCTGAATCAGGAAAACACTAGGAATGTGACCCAAAAGCAAAAACAAAAAAAGTTCAGATGGTGCAGACCACCTTTTTCCAGTTAAACAGACTAGAAAACTAATACTGACACAAGAATGTGACCTTCTATCAGTACATAGAGAACTTTGTGTATGCATATAAAAACATTGCTCAACCCACATCTGGCACCTAGAGCCAAAATCTACCCTCCCTGGAGAGACTTCCACTAAAACATATGGACTGAGAGAATGGGAAAATGAATTTTTAAAGTCAGTTGTTTGTTCCATAGACCTTCAATGTGTGAGCCAGGACAAAACTCTTATTTCTATTAATTTTTAATGAGAACACAGAGATCAAGACAAAATATTTTAGCTGGAATTAAGGGAAGAGATCTCTCATCTTCTTGCATTATTTTAGAAAATTCTCTAGAATTCTGGGTCTTCCTCCCTGCATAAGGTCTTATTTTTCTACTTCCTTAAATCATACCCCAAAAGACACATATCAGTGCCTTTGGTAGCTAAAATGTTCTGCTTACAAACCGGGCATATATTTAGATACTTGTTTGTGATATTGTCTACTAGTCTATGCCTTTAGTCTTACACAGATTATACATTTCCTGATAAGAAAGAAAAATCATTTTTCTTTTACTCCAAGGTACTAATGCAATGAGAAAGCAATTAAACATCACATAAGACACCTATTCACAGAGCTGATCCTTAACTCCTAAACCTATTAACAATACACTGGGATTAGCTCTTATTTAGTATGAATAATCTCACTAGGGTCAGTGTCTGATTATCAGAAGACAACTGGAAGAAATTGTTTAACAATACAAGTACTCTGAGTGTATTAGTTAAACATCAGATCTAAAAAACACAATGCTCACTCTATTGGTTCAGAACTTGATTTTATGAGAAAAGATGTATCATCACAGTAGATAGGAATATATACTTTAGCTCTAGAATGAAGATATTTTAGCAGTAAGTTTCTGTCTTACCAATTACTACCCACATAAATGTTCAAACCTGCAATGTAATAAGAATAGTGATGTTATTGTCTACTTCAAAGCACTCTGTCACTTAAAATGGTAGGTGTGTTGGGCTGAGGATGTAGCTCTGTGATAGAGTACCTGTCTACCATGCACAAGATCCTGAGTTCAGTTACCAGTACCACAATAAAAGTAAGTGAATATAAGTTGTTGTATGACAATGCATTTGGGGCATGGTAAGGAAGTACTATATGGGGCCAGGGATAGTGGCACACAATTTTAATCCCAGAACTTGAGAGGCAGAGGCATAATTGACAGATATAGAGACAGCAAAGGCAGATATAACTCCATGAGTTTGAGGACAGGCTGTTTTAAGAGTTCTAAGCCAGCCAGGGCTACATAGTGAAACCCTTTCACACACACACACACACACACACACACACACACACACACACACACACACACACAAGGTACTATAGTCTCAATATCAAAAAAGACTATTAATCTTCTCATTATAGGTGACATATGGCATGGTGTTAAATCCAGGACTTGGACTTGGAAAGCCTAATTTGGAATTCTTTTTCTGCCACTTAATGTTTTTGTGACCTACTAATCTACATATAAAGAGTTACTAGGAAGATTAAGACAAACTTTGAAGTTACTAAAAATCATAAAATTCATCATTGTTTCATTTCAAATTATAAATTTCTCAGTCAAATTCTTTTCTATATTTTAATACAAGTACATTATGTAATATTGTACAAAAACGCAATATGATTTATAAAGCATATAAAATGTCTATTGGTAAAATCTAAAGCACTTTACCAGTTTGTTTTGTTTTTTGTTTTTTTGAGTCAGGGTTTCTCTGTATCACCCTGGCTGTCCTCAAATTCACTATGTAAAGCAAGCTGGCCTCAAATCTGTAGATCTGCCTGCCTCTGTCTCCCAAGTGCTGGGATTAAAAGCATGTGTTACTACCACCCACTTAGCCTAAAGCATATTTTTAATCAAGGAGCTATACTAGTTCCTTTTAAATATTCCATCACAAAAAGTGGGAGACAAATATAATAAAAATATATTGCATGCATGCACAAAATTTTCAAAAAAATAAAATATTTTAAAAGTAAAATATTTTTTTAAAATGTCTCATTTAATTCAACAATATGCCTTTGAAATAAAGGCAAGTCTTCCTTTCTTGATTTGTGTGTGCCACACACATTTGTAACATATATAACATTTATAACCTATATAACAACCCAGTTAGCTTTTATAGCAACCTTGAGAAGAAACTGAGTCACTGAAATGAGAGTATTTGCCAAAAGCACAGTGCAGTTCAGAAGCAGCACCAGATCTTGGGTCCATATTCAGGTTACATTAACCCTAAATATCTTGCCCTTGTCACTATGTAAGGCTGTCTCTTCAGCTTTTTGGCTTGAGGTCCATAAAATGCTAGGCATTCCCTTATATAAAATCAAACAATAACTACTTTCATATTGTGGTATGGTACCTGGAGATTAATTTACTTTCAAATAGAAGATAATTTAATTTGATCTCTCTTTCTCTCTTTCCCTCCAAATAAAGTCTACTTTCCACTCATTTAAAAAAAAAAAAAAAAGGAGACAGCTAATGCTACTGGAATGTGAGTACAGGGTCCCCAATGGATGAGTTAGAGAAAGGACTGACGGAGATGAAGGGGTTTAAAACCCTATAGGAAGAACAACAATATCAACCAACCAGACTCCCTCACCTCCACCCTCCGAGTCATGCCAAGAGCTCCTGGGGGCTAAACCAGCAACCAAAGAGTATACATGGAGGGACCCATGGCTCAAGCTACAAATGGAGCAGAGAATGGCCTTATCTGGCATCAATAGGAGGAGAAGCCCTTGGTCCTGTGAAGGCTTGATACTCCAGTGTAGAGGAATGTCAGGAAGGGGAGGTGGGAGTGGGTGGGTAGGAGGGAGAGCATCCTTATAGAGGAGGGGGTAGGGGTAGGGGAAAGGGGAGTTCTGGAGGGGAAATGGGAAAAGGGGGTAACATTTGAAATGTAAATACATAAAATAACTAATAAAAAATTTAAGAAAATAGGTTCCGTACAGAAGGTACAGGTACTTTCCCCAAAGCCTAAAACCTACTTAAGCTCAGTGCCTAGGACCTGTATGGTAGAGGCAGAGATCTGATCCTGTAAGTTGTTTGCAGTATTCCATGAGGGCCCTGGCAGGCCTCCCCATTCACCACACACAATGGAGAGTTTTCAAAAAGAAAGCAAAATAAAAAAAATAATAAAGAGTATAGGAAAATTGAGACTTCTGATAATAAAGTAAACCACGAATAGCTTCCTTAATATCCAGTCATATGTTAATAGATACAATAAAGATATTCTACTACAAATGCCTGAAAGGGAACCCCTTAAAACAAACAGAATCCTTCGTCAATATTTATTTCAGGAAACATAGAGAAACTATCAAAAAGCAAAAAAATATACAAAGTGACAGCATTAAAGTATACAAAACATTGTATAAATCTCTATCATAGTGGTTCTTTCTTTTAATTAAATAACTGATTCTCCACAGGGTAGCCTTTTATTTTATTCTTTGATATATATGAAGTCTTAGTCATACCTGCCTTCTGTTCTCTTCTTCCAACTCCCTCAAGTTTCCCAGCACAGTTTCTCCTTAAGAAAACACAATAGCACTCACATCCACACTCTGCTGCTTACCTGTTACAGAGGATGCTAAGGGCTCCATGGGGACTGCAGTGACATGGCAGACAGAGACCAACAGTGTGATTCAGGTAAAAGCCCTCTTTGCAAGTGTCACAGTGAAGGCCCTGATATCCCACTTGACAATAGCACTGGCCTGTGGTCTGGTTGCAGTTCTTTACATCCAAACTTCCAACCTCTGAACAGTTACACATATGCTCTGAAAACAAAAGAAAGCCATCATCAAACTTGAGTTTTTGTTTAAAAACATTTGTGATAAATTGTTAGGTCTAGAAAAAAAATAACTCTAGTTTTGGCTTCTTAGACAATGCAGTTTATTTAAATTAGGAAATATATACAGCAGAGTTCATAATACATGTATAGTTCATAATTTTAAAGCTGACATTCTCAATTTCCTCTGCAGTTCTCTTCACTGTGTACTTGCTTATTCTAAGCCAGTGTCTGTGTGTGTGTGTGTTTGCAGTATACTCAAGCATGGTCCTGAACTAAAGGCCTCTAAGAGAAGGCTTATCTGCGTGGTGCTTGGGGGACATGGTGGAAATGACAACATGTTAAATAATAAATAACCCTTCCATGAGCAGGAAAGGCTTAAGGCTCAGGTGACTAAATCCAGTAAGTTATACAAGGTCATACAAAACCGTGTCACAGCTGGAATCAGAAGTTCACTGTTCCATCAAAGAAGATATGGAGAATTAAGCTATAAGGGGATGAAAGTGAACAATAAGCCAGAGAAGGAAGTACCAGTTCACTCTTAACAGAAACCAATCACAGTTCAATTCTCCTTTATAAATTAAGTTATTTTGAACCTAAATGTTTTCTTAAGTAGATTTCAAACAGTTCTTTGGATAGAAATGATTTAGAAGCCTCCAGTCTTAGCCTTTGAATGCAAATACTCATTTAGGAGGGTTTTGCTAGTTTTGTTAGAGAAGGGAAAGTATTTTTGACAGAGTTTAATACAGTATTAACAGAGGACTTTACAAGCTTGTACAAAAGATGCCCTTTAAATGAACTATAGGAGAAAAATGTTGTGTATATTCTATAGATCAGTTTCTTCCATCTCCAAATAGGGATAAACTGGATAAAAACTCAAATTATATTTGTTAATAATTAAGCCACTAAATAAAGTGTCTTAGTCATAAAAATTTAATTTGGGAAAGTAATCTTACTACTGCTCTTGATTATTTCAAAAAAAACATTACCAGATAGCAGCAAATCCAGAGTCTCACATAGAAAGTTATAAAGGTATTTAATTTTGTACTTCACAGAACGAAGTACAAATTAAAAATAGTATATTTGCACAAGTGAAAATGAAGGATGCCACACAAAATCCACATTTGGCCAACCTCACATATATTCTCAGTTTCTAAGCTTTGATATCAGCTCATTTATTCTATTTCCTTTCAGTCTGTAGATGTAATGAATATACTAGTGGATAATTGGTTTTCTTTTTTATATTTCAAACATGGGTAGGGAACTATAAAACCTAATGTAGAGTTCAAACATTTTTTAATTCCAAGATTAAGGAAAGGAATCAGCTCTACCTAAAATTTGGGATTCTTACTTTTGGCTTGGGGGTTGTAACTCAGTGGAACATTTTCCTACCTAGATGTAAGCACGCACGCGCGCACACACACACACACACACACACACACACACACACACACACACACACACACACTTTGTTATCTGGGTAATCTTTTTGTATATAATGAAGCTATATTCAGTGGTTTGCAAACCTATCATGGCAAGACATCTGCTAGACCAAAACTCAAGAAAAAGCTGAAGTTTACTTCAACACTGTGAAAGAAAATATAACCTCTTCCCTATAACTCTCATACAAGAGTAAAGTCACTAAAGCAGAGACTGTAGAAGTCAGCTAACATTTAACACCCTGCCTAAGAACTTACTAACTTTATGGCCTCAGGCAAGATACTTTCCTTTGCTCTCCTTTTTTCCATCTGTAAACAATGTGGAATGATAGCATTTGTGTCATAGTCCCAGAATGGGGTCCAAAGTACTATAATAGTGAATGTAAGAATGGTAATACCGCACAAAACAGCACAAATGTACTTCAGATGGTAAATTCATAGGCCACAGCTTTGATATGCTCTATGGGTAAGACCATTTATGAACAATATCTAGAAAACAAAATTGGTATAACAAAATTACAGTATACTATATATAGTGGGTTACATGGAATACTCATATATATATGCCTATGATATAGTGATGCAAATAGAATTATTTAAGACACAATTTTCAGGTATAAGAAATGATACATCCTAGATTTGATCAGACAACCTTGGTATTGTGGTATTAGGTCATCCTAATAGTAACAGAGTGAATGAAATATTTGAGCAAAAAAGACCAATCCAATGATAGGTAAAAGCAAAGATGTGATATCATGATAATCTTTCCAAAATAATGAAGAAAAGGAAGCTAGAGCAAATGTGAGAAGGTATATGTATCTTTTAAACTATAGCTCAGGTTTTTGGGTTATATCTCAGTAACAGTCATCCAATAAAAGGGCCAATGCTAAATGAGATATGAACAACTATAATAAATATAAAACACTGTGAGCATATAGTATATTATATCAAGGTAGTTTGGTAGCTTGTAAGGAAATTCTCAGACCTTTCACAATTCTAGACATTCATGTGGAACTAGATAGGAGTCAAAACAGAAATAGTGCAATCACCTTAGTGGAAAATTTTATGAAATGAAAAAAAAAACACAATTTCAGTTGATACACATAATATGAAGAACTTTTGGGTGCCCAGGCAAGAGGGGAAGTACTGACTATTAATGAGGTAGAATCACAGACACCAGAGCAGTACAAAACAATACATTAAAAACACAATTAATGGTAAGTCACCAGGGCAGACACTATGGAAATAAAGTTACAGAAGCTAATCATGGATAGTATGAAATGCTAAAAGCCCATCCAGTTTCTGAGAACTTAATATGGAATACTATTTATCGAGTGAGCAGCAGATTATCTTCCAAGGCCTTCAAGTTTTAGGGGAAAACTCTATAGAGACATAACTAGAAAGCGTAATGCAAATGCTCACAGACAGACTACTATACTAGGTAATCATTTTGTTGTCTAGTTTCTAAAGAGCATTGTAATATAGTGATTTGAACACTGAAAAAATTAAAACCCTAAAATCTGGGGTCAAACTGCTGTACGTGTTTGAAAATAAGAGTATAAAACCTCAGAGAACGGCAGTAGTTCCTGAGAACTTGAATTTATGGAAAGATTTTTATATGAAAGTATCACTGAAACTACATCCAACAGCATATTTCTTCCAGTGTCTCTTTACCAAATATCAAAAGATGAAACTTCCTTGGCTTTTCAGGGGAAGGGGATGTCTTGCAGATCCCATACCTCTTCTTTATATGCAAACACTTATTCTGGGAGGAATTATCCTCATGAATATATAACTGACTTTTGGGTGCCCTCTACATACTTGCATTTTTCTCTCCATCCAACTTTTATCATCTATTTCTTTGCTTGGCTAGGACTGGTACCACATACCTGTAACCCAAGCTGTTCTACATGCTGAGACAGGAGGATCATGAATCTGAGGCCAACCTAGGCAACTTAGAGGGACCTAGTAAATGTGTGCTCTCTCCATATGCTTTCTTTCAAAGTCCTTTCTGAATGTTATAAATCTTAGGATTACCAGTGATGTTCAAAGGTTCAAGCAGCTTTGTAGAACAGTGTGTTAGCACTCTATAGAATAAAAAGAACTAGAAAAGCTGTAAATCAAAGATTTGAAGAAATGAAACACTGTCCTTGGTCTATTTACTATGTAAATTTCTGAGAAAAGGAAATGTTCAGTTGATAATAATAAAACGATAGTCATAAAGTAAGCACTCCATTCAAACATAGATACTAAGAAATATACCTGAGCTAACAAAAACTTAAGTTTTGGATTAGAATGTCTGTTATGTAGAGAGGTGAAAGATGAACATCCACAGGATACATTTATTTGCTTTTGAGATTTTTTTAAAGTTCAACTCAGTTCATACAAAGACTAGAAAAATTAATTTAAGTATAATAACTCAGGGTATATTCAGTGTGTCCACCATACAATGTCACCATTTTCCAAGAAGCCTAAAATAATGGCTTCTTACACTGAGGATGGAGGGACGGGGACTGACAAAAATCAAAGGATATTACATTCCACACCTGTACATCAAGCAATTCTTTTTCTTTTTCATTATGTATTCACTTTATATTCTAATCACAACCTCCCTCCTCTCCTCCAAGTCCCACCTCAGAGCCCTCTCCCCACTTCTCAGAGAAGGCTAGGCCCCCATAGGTATCAACCAGTCTGGAATATCAAGTCCCAGCAGGACTAGGCACATCCTTTCCCACTGAGGCCAGACAAAGCAGCTGAAAGGGATCCAAGGGCAGGTAGGAAAGTGAGACCCAGCCTCCCCGCCAATCCTGAGGGGATCCACATGGAGACTAAGCTGCACATCTGCTACATATGTGTAGGGGACCTAGGTCCAGCTGATGCCTGCTCTTTGGTGGTGCTTCAGTCTCTACAAGACCCCATGGACCCAGGCTCCTTTATTTTTCCCTTGACTCTTCCACAAGACTCCCAAGGAACACCCAATGTTTGGCTATGGGTCTCTGCATCTGTTTACATCAGTGCCTGAATGAAGCCTCTCAGAAAACAGTTATGCTAGGCTCCTGTCTGCAAGCACAGTAGAGTGTCATTAATAGTGTCAGGTGTTGGTTCTCTTCCATGGGATGAGTCTCAAGTTGGGCCAGTTATTAGGTGGCCATCCCTCAATCTCTTTTTCATCTTTATCTGTGTACATCTTGTAGGCAGGACAAATTTTTGGTCAAAGGTTTGTTGGTGTCCTCCTTCTACTGGCCACAAGAGATGGCCACTCTAGGCTCTATATCCCTATCCCCCACAGTTAGGAGACTCAGGTAGGGTCACTTCCATAGACTCCCAGGAGCCTCCCTGACACAGGCCCCTGGCTTCTTTAAGAGTTGCACTCCCCAAAACCAACTTCCATTCTCTTTCCCCAGCTCTCTCTCTCTCTCTCTTTCTCTCTCTCTCTCTCTCTCTCTCTCTCTCTCTCTCTCTCTCTCTCTCTCTCTCTCTCTCTCTAACAAAACCAAAACAATTTTTTTTTGACAAAAGATAAAAACAGCTATTTAGAGTAGATTTTGCTCAAATATTGTTAAATGGGACAACCATGTTCCAGATTTATCTTACAAGCAACCTAAGCAAAGACTACTCTACCCTTCAGATGACCTGTTTTATTCCAGGAGGGGAAATGCCAGACTATATTAGCAGCATGGCTCCCTCCCTCCTCCCCTCCTCAGTGCATCATGGGGAAAATCTCTCATTCTTGTATCACCCCTTACCACAACATCCTGTGGCAATCATGGGGTCTCACAGACAGGTGGGGTTGAAGTGGGCAAAGCACAAATTCAATGAAGCCACCATGCTTCTTTCCAAGCAGTGCCTCAGGGCCATCGATAGATGAGCTTGCTGGATCTCCTGTTGTACAGGAAGTCAGAGGGAGGCACGAGGCAGAGCCTAGGAAAGTAGTCCCCTACAAATAGCAAATCTCTCGCACCCACTTACACAACAAGAGAGGTATGGAAGCATGGTAAGCATCAGGGTTTCCCTAGAAAGGCCAGAGTGGTCTTCTGCCTTCCTCTGGCATGGGCATTCCAGGTCAGTCAACATCCAAGAGCTCCACCTGTGCTCACAACCTGGTAAACTTCAGGAAATCAGTCAGGGTTCCTCACATCTTCTGATTATTTGGAACACAAATATTTTGGTTATTAAAATCTCCCCATACATTGAAAGCCCATTTCCCCTTTCTATCCCCTGTCCCATCTAGTTCTCTCCCTCCATCCACCTCTGATGTCTATTTTATTTCTGCTTCTGAATGAGATTCAAGCACCATCCCTTATCACCCTTGTTACTTAGCTTCTTTGGGTATGTGGACTGTACCGTGGTTATCCTGTTTTTTATCGCTAATATCCATTTATAAGTGAGTACATATCATGTGGGTTTTTCTGGGTCTGTCTAATCTCACTCAGGACTATCTTTTCTAGTTCTATCTATTTGCCTGAAATTTTCATGACATTCTTGTTTTTAATAGCTGAGTAGTATTCCACTGTGTAATGTACCAAATTTTCTTTATCCATTCTTCAGGTGAGGGATATCTAGGTTACTTCCAGTTTCTGGCTATTACGAATAGAGATGCTATGAACACTATCCTTGTAGTATAGTGGAACATAGTTTAGATATAGGCCTAGGAGTGGTATAGCCACTTCATATAAATATGTGGCATATGTCTTGAGATAAAACTATTCCGGTAGTTCTGATAATCTTCCAAATTGATTTCCATAGTACAAGTTTGCACTCCCACCTGCAATGGAGGAATACTCCCTTGCTCCATATCCTTGCCACCATAAGCTAATGGTCTTTTGAGTTTTTGATCTTAGTCATTCTGACAGGTATAAGAATCTTATAGCTGTTTTGATTGTATTTCCCTGTTGACTAAGGGTATTGAACATTTCTTTAAGTGCTTCTTGGTCATTAAAGATCACACTGTTGAGAAATCTGTTTATATCTGTACCCCATTTTTAACTGGGTTACTTGGTTTATTGGTGTCTAATTTCTTAACTTCTTTTTATATTTTGGATATTAGTCCTATGTTGGATGTAGGGTTGGTAAAGATCTTTTCCCTTTTTGTAGTCTGCCCTTTTGTCGTATTGGTAGTGGTGTCCTTTGCCTTACAGAAGCTTTTCAGTTTTATGAAGTCCCATTTATTAATTGCTGATCTTAGTTCCAGAGTCATTGGTATTCTGTTCAGGAACTTGACTCCTGTACCTATGAGTTCAAAGCTATTCCCCACTTTCTCTTCTATGAGATTTAGTGTACCTGGTTTTCTGTTGAGGTCTTTGATCCACTTGGATTTGAGTTTTGTGCAGGGTGATAAATATGGATCTACTTGCATTCTTCTACATGTAGCTATCCAGTTAGACCAGCACCATTTCTTGAAGATGCCTTCTTTTTCCATTGTTTGGTTTTGGCTTCTTTGTCAAAAATTAAGTGTCCATAAGTGTGTGGGTCTTCAATTCCATTCCACTGTTCAACATGTCTGTTTTCAGGGGTTTTTTTTTTTGTTTGTTTTGTTTTTATTTTTGTTTTTATTTTATTTTAAGGAAAACCTTGAGATCAGGGATAGTGATATATTCAGAAGTTCTTGTATTGTACTGGATTGTGTTAACTATCCTGAGTTTTTTTACTTTTCCATTTGAAAGTGAGAATTGCTCTTTCAAGGTCTGTAAAGAATTATGTTGGAATTTTGATGGGAATTGCATTAAATCTGTAGACAGCTTTTAGTAAGATGGTCATTTTCTTTTAACTATGGAAACCTGAATGCTTATATTTTGACCACAGCCCTGATTTCTTGAAAGTATCCTGCGCTTCAAACTGTACTTTTTATTAGGACTATGTTTCAATTTTGTATATTTAGAAAAAAATAAATCTTGTAAAGTCTTCATTCTAAAGTAACAATCACCAGATTTTTCTTTAATAAAGTGCCTAACTTTAACATAGTACTGATACTCAAATTACATTTCATGTTTATGTTATGCTAGGATAGGGTCATAAATATTTGAAAATCTGGCAAACACTGTTAAGGCTGATGAGTTTCTTGAGTTAAAACAGACATCACGGAAATGTAAAAGTTTAAAACCCACCACTTGTAAAGGAATGCTCCAAAATTTCCTTTTAAAAATAAAGATGTAGCCACAAAACTTCCCAACCACAAATTTTTATAGTAAACCATTTATCTTATTGTAGACATCTGTGAATAAAGGAGTGAACTCTTTGTAGAATTTTTGTGTTTCATAGCTAAGGTTATGTTATTAGTGTGTCTTTCCTTTGGCTCATTGCCAGAATTCCAGAGTTCAAGGACAATTCATCTAACTAATGGGACAAGATGACAAGTTCTAAAAAGGTAACAGATAGCTTTTACTACCAATAATGAAAATGATATAACCAGTCATTGAGCATCTGCTACATGTATAAGACAAAATCTTAGAAATAACACAAATGGTTCCCTTGTTATCCACTGCAATCTTGAGACACTGGGATTGTGAGTGAGAAATCTTATATCCCCACCCCCTTCCAGATAAATCATACAACTATTCAGGACCAGAGAAATTAACAAGTGTTACTAGACAAAGTCATACCATTTAAAGTCATACTTTAGGGCTAATTGGTTAGTTCCGTTGCCTTTGATAAGTCTTACATTCTCCCTCCCTCTCTGGCTCCCCTTCTCCTCTTCCCCCACCCCTGCATTTGTGTTTATGTGTATGCCTTGAGCATCATCATGCATCATTACAAAATAACTAAATAAAAGGTCATATCTTTGTCTCTGGTTACATGTACTGCCTTTGAATTATAAAATCTTGCTTTATAATTGAGGAAATGACTTACATAGAAATTCTAGGAAGTCTAAAACTACTGTTATGAACTGCAAATAATTTTATTTCCAGTGTCATGGACACAGACTACTTCTCTTGCTCTGATTTTCTACTTACCTTTCTTTGCAATTTCAGACTGCCCATGTTGCTCCTTCAAGATGAACTAGCTGCTTCCTCAACTGTGCTCTTTATCACACCCTCTACCAGCTTCCAGGATTCTGCCCTCTCCTCGCTGCCTCCAATTACACCTTTTCAATCTTTCACTTTTTACAAATTCTACCTTTAAATATGTACTCTAAGAACCTAAAACATATTTTCTTTAATCTCCTGGCCCATATAACAACGATCCAAATCAAATTTGTCAAATTAAAATACAGAGTTGGATCTCTTTCTTCACCATGTTTTCTTTAATGTTCTATAATCTTTTCTGAATTTCTGAAAATGCTCTCTCAAAAAATATTGATGAAAAACATGAGCCTCCCTCAGCCATATACCTCTTTAACCTTTTGTTATCTCTTCTTTTTGCAGGGTGTAGGTGTGGGTATTGAGCCCAGAAACTCACGTGTTAAGTACATGCACCATCACTAACCTACATTTTTACACCTGCACTTTCCAAGAATTCTTTATTTATTGAGAACTTACTATATCAATTCCTATCCTTTCCTTGTGTTCCTATCATTGTAGATCTTTATAATAATGATTCCCAGCGAATTCTTCCTGTTTTCACACCTTGTCTGCACTGCCATGCTGTTCATCAAATGACAGAGTCTATCTGACCCCCCATCTGGCCTTATAAATGTAGCATAAGTGAGATGACAGTTCCAAACCTGGTCTCACAGCATCATATGTCTTCTGCTTCATTTATTTAGGACAGTTTAAATTAGCTAAGATACCTGAGCTAAACAACATCCAATTAGAAATTCTATAAACAGGGGGTAGAGAGATAGAGCAAAAGTTAAGAGCACATGTTACTCTGGCAAAGGAGTCAGGTTCAATTCTCAGCATCCACAAGGTAGTTCACAACCATTCCTAACCTCAGTTTCCAGAGATCTGATGTCCACTTTTGACCTCTGCAAGCACCAATCACACACATAGTGCATATAAATACACTAAAGCAAAAGACTCACATATAAAGTAAAATGAATAAATCTAATTTTACAAAACTTGAGGAAATTTGACAGATTAAAAATCTGGCTATCCACCCTTCCCCAGTGGGGTACCAGCCATGAATAAGGCTGTCTTAGACTCTCTATTTCTACTAAATGCAACAATGCAACAACATGGCTATGCTGTTCTTTGTTTGTTTTTACATTCACACAAATTAATCATCAGGAAAAAAGAGAATCTCAACTGAGAAAATGTCTCCACCAGACTGTCCTGATTGATGTAGAAAGGCTTAGCCCAGTGTGGGCAGAATCATCTCTAGTGGAGTGGGACTATATAAGAAAAGCAGCTGAGCAAGTCACTGAAGCAACACATAAGCAAACCTGCAAGCTACACTCCCTCTGTGGTCCCTGATTCAGTCTGCCTTCAGATTCCCACTTGAGCTCTGGTCCTGACTTCCCTCAATGATGGATTGTGACCTGGGAGCTGTAAAATAAAATAAACTCTCCCTTCCTCAAGTTCATTGTGGTCAGTGTTCTATCACAGCAACAGAAAAGTAAACTAAAATAACAAATAAGCCCAAAAGAAACCAGCAAACTCCTCCAGAAACAGAACTAACCCTGGAGTTTGAAGACTCTGGGGTTTGTGGTGATTTGTGGTCATATAATAATAGATAGCTGACATCCAGTGGCCTAAATAAGATGCTTTCAGCAAAGCCAGCCACATTAAAATGGCTTCAGGTATGAAGATGTGATTTAGTAGTAGAACACTTATCTTCAATATATAGGTTCCATTCCCAGTACCACATACAGCAATTATATTTAAAAGAACATACTTTTTTTCTGGTTATAAATACCTAACTAGACTCTATGAATTCATTAATTCACTGCTTTCTTAGCAAGTTCAGTATGTCCTGAAATTCCAGGACTATGGAGATCAAGGCAGAAATTTAACAAGTTTTTAGTTCATTCAGGACTACATGACAGGACCTAGTACTAAAAAGATAAAAAGGGGGTGGTGGAGTGACAGTGCCTGCGCTGCCACAGTACCAAGTATCAGGCGTAGGCCTGGGGGATTAACAAAAACACAAACACGGGTCATTCTGTAAAGAGAATGCCAATGCTTTACTGAGAGACCAGCATTATATATACTAGAGGCCAGGGAAGGGAACAGGAAAAAACAATTATAGCCACAGGTCAGGCACCTGGGAAGTCCATGCCACACTGGGCGGGAAGGCAGGAATCAAGCTAAGCCACAGGATGTTTTGCTCTCAAGAAACCTGTGCAAACAGCTCAGCTGGGGGCATTGAGCCAAGCTCCCAGGTTCCCACCAGTGGAGGTGGCCTATGCCTTCAATTTCAGCATTCTAGAGGCAAAGGTAATAGAATCTATGAGTTTGAGACCACCCTGATCTATATAATGAGTTCCAAGACAGCCAGTCCTAAATAGTGAGATCCAGTCTCAAAAAATGGGTGGGGAGGGAGTATAATAAAAGATGTGTCTTAATTACACTTTCTAGGTTTGTTTTCATTTTTATTTTCTCAAAAGGCACCTTATACACTGACTAGCAAGCAACATGGTGACCTGAGCTTGATACCCAGAAGCCACATGAAGTTGGAAGGAAAGAATTGATCACAAAAGTTGTCCTCTGAACTGTTTCCCCCAATACATACCATGACATAGATGCCCACATACATATGAGAGAGGGAGGGACAGAGAGAAAAAGAGATGGAGGGAGGGAAGGAGCTCTTCTGGCAAAAGCAAGGCTGGTGCAGTTTGTCTTACAAGACTAGAAAATGTAGAAGGGGAAGCTAGATTGGGGGCTTTATAAGTAAACTCAATAGGTACAGTAAGTGGCTCTCAAGGACCAGGGAGAAACATGCATAGCTTTCTGCCTCCACTCAAGGAAATAGATGCTAAAGCTGAATATACTCAGAAGAGGTGGCCATAACACAGAATGTACCCAGGCTTAAAGAATAATACCAATAATCTTTGTCCATGGCTTCAAATTATCTATAAAGCCAACTTAGAAATAACCTTTTTCAATTTAAAAGAAAAAAATTGCAGGGCCTATAGATATAGCACAAGAACAGGAGCACTTACCTAGCTAGCATGTATGAGTCTAGGTTCAATCTCCAGTATGAAAATAAAAACAATAGAAACTTTTTTATTTAGCTAGGGTAATGATTGAAAATAAGAATGGAAATAAAATTAGCAAGTGACAGTTACTTTGACAACTAGTATAGCTACATAGGCTGCGTCCAAAAAGACTGAGGAAGACGCTTAATATGAACCTCTGGTCTAACACACACACACACACACACACAGCTTGTGTATTTACATGCATACACATAAACTCAAACTCAAATACTAGATAAAATTAGTGATCAGTATTATTTGAAAGTATCTAGGTCATAAAAGATAAAGACGATCTCAGATAGAACTATACCTTATTGGGGTGTCTAAGAAGTAACACATAATACAATGTGAGATCCTGTGTTAGAACTGTGACCAAATAAGGAACCTGATGGGAACACTGTAAAATTCAAATAATATACATATTATTGGTAAATTTGGGTTAATATTATTGTTATTTGTATTAATTCTTGCTCTCAATAATTTTAACAGTATAAAATATTTGTTTATTTTATAAAATAAACAAAAGGAGGGTACTCAGTAAGGAAATTTTTAAATTTTTATGTAAAAATAAAAGTTTCTTTCAAATATTATTTTAAGGTACAGGAAATAACAACTTATAACTTCAATAATTCAAAACCAGAGAAAGCATAGTACAAAGTATGCATGCTCCTAAATTGACAATGAGTTTATACCTAAACTTAAAAATTATGTCAACATATATTCAACCTCACAAACTCCAGCTTAGAAAGTGTGGAGGCTACTGGAGAGTGACCACTGCTTACCATTCACTGTCACTGCCTAACATCATAAGAAAACCAAACCACATATTGTTCAACCAGGAAAAGGTCAACATTAAAAATCTAAAACACAGTTTCTATGGATGCATACTGCTTTCACACCATCATAAAGTCAAAAAGCATCAAGTTGGGGATTATCCATAATATTGAGAGATAATTCAATACAAGAAACCAAACTTTTTATATCAATGATCCTAAGATGGACATAGTATCATGTGCATATTATCTCAGCTACTCTGGAGAATCACCTGAGTCCACAAATGCAGGGCCAGCCTGGGAAACAAACACTACTACTACTCACAAAGACATCAGTATACAATACAGCGCCACCAATGATTCAAAATCAGGTAGACTGGAGAAGTGACTCATGAGTTAAGAGAGCCCGCTGATCTTCTAGTAGCCCTAAACATGGGTCCTAGCACCCACATTGCATGTCTCACAACTGCCTATAACTCTAGCTCCAAGGAAGCCACAGTCCTTTTATGGTCTTCACAGAACCCACAGAGACATATCCTCACACAGATAAATAGATACCTAAATAGAAATCCTAAAAAATATTATTAAAAACAATTTTATTCCCTCATGTTATAAACAATTAGAATTCATTTTAAGATATTCTTAAGAATAACACCTACTATGTATACATTTAATACTATGTATACATTTAACTAGGTATACATTTAATATGATGTTCATAGCCTTTTGGCTTAAAGCTACAAACCTGTGAAAGAAAGAAATGAAGACTTAAATCATTGGAGAAAACATCATCATAATTACATCTACAGAGTCAATGAAGCTTAATAAAAATCCCAGAGTAATTTTTTGGAAAAATATTCAAAATTAGGTTTTAAAATAAAATGAGTATGAAAAAGGAAAGAGCAAAGAAGAAAAGTGTAGAACTCATTACAGGTGGTTTTAAGACTTCTTGTAACACAGCAGCAATCAGGGTCCTGTGTTATCAGTTCAGAACAGATATTAGGGGCTGGCGAGGCAAAGCCTGCCAACTTGATTTCTAACTGACTCCACAAATTGTCCTCTGACCTCCACACTTGTAGTGTGCCACACTCAATCCCTCCCAAAGTCCCTTATAGTCCTTCACAGATAACCAAGTTTTTGACAAAAAGAAAAGACAACAATATGTAAAAACATTGTTTTCTTATTAAAATAAATAAATTTAAAGAGTTGCAGTTGATCTTAGTTTCCTTTCTAGTTCCTGTAATAAAACAATCTGATAAAAGCATCCTAAGGGAGATAGGGGTTTATTTTACATCACAGTTCTCTCCTAGGTTATAGTCTATCACTGCTGGGAAGGCACAGTGGCAGGAGCTTGAAGCACCTATTCACATTGTATAAACAGTTTGAAGAGAGCAATGAATGCATATTTGTTGTTCAGCTCTGTTTTTTCTATTTATTTTAGCCCATGAATGGTACTGCCTACATTCAATGTGGGTCTTCTGGTTTCAAATAACTCAGTGAGAAAAATCTCCCACAAGCATGCTCAGGGACCCATCTTTCAGATGATCCTAGAGTTTTTCAACCTGACAGTTAACACCATTACAAGTTTCCACAGGAAGAAGACTAAAACTTGATCTAACTTCATACTTACAACAAACATACATAAAACAAAAGTTTTATCAAAAGGACCATTATCCTAAATATATAGTATGAAAACAAAAACATTTTAAAAGAAAACAGAAAAATTTGATTGGGTTAGACAATTCATTATATTATAAGAAGAACTTTTAAATGTAACAACAGAAATATAATACTCAAAAGAAGGGCAAACAAATTAAATTAGATTTTACTAAAATAAAACAAAATGAACTGTTTCAGAGACTGCTCACAGCTGAAATTACAAGCCACAGATTAGGAGAAGATATTTGCAAATCGTATTTATTGCACAGATATACAAAGAACTCTACAATCTTAAAAAAAATATTTAAATGGAGAAAGTGGCCTGGCATGATCTGCATTCAATCATCCAAACCCACATAAAAAAGCAGATATTTTATTGATGTGCTTCTTCCTCATAGAGACCCTGGTAGTATGAGTGCTCACGATCTAATCCAAGGTGATATGCTAGCCATCACAGTCAACAGGCTTCCACTGTATAAGTGGTTACTCAGATACAATAAAGCAGACAATCTCAGCTTCCTTTACTGAGCATAGGCATTGCTGTCTTGGCATTTGAGGGTGATGGGGTTGGTCAGACACAAGATGATGTGATATTCCACACCACCCTTTATCCCCATTCCCATGAGGGCAAAACACATACCCCTCCATTTGAGTAAACAAGGTGAATGGCACCAGAGGAACTGACAAACAAGGTTTTGGTTAGCTGGGGCTGAAGAATCAGCTGTGAGTAATAACAAGATACCAGAACCACTAAAGCAAACCTTTGTGTTACTGGGACTATTGATGCTGGTTAGCTGGAGCTAAGAAATTAGCAATGATTAAGAAGAGACCAGCATGCAGAAGAATGGGAATTGATCTATCCTTGTCTCCTTGTACTAAGCTCAACTCCAAATGGATCAAGGACCTCCACATAAAGCCAGACACTCTGAAGGTAATAGAAAAGAAACTGGGGACCTCTTGAGGACATCGGTACAGGGGGAAAGTTCCTGAACAGAACACCAATAGCTTATGCTCTAAGATCAAGAATTGACAAATGGGACCTCATAAAATTACAAAGTTTCTATAAGGCAAAGGACACCATCAAAAGGGCAAATCGGCAACCAACAAATTGGGAAAAGATCTTTACCAACCCTACATCAGATAGAGGGCTAATATCCAATATATACAAAGAACTCAAGAAGTTAGACTCCAGAAAACCAAATAACCCCATTAAAAAATGGAGTACAGAGTTAAACAAAGAATTTTCACCTGAAGAACTTAGGATGGCAGAGAAGCATCTTAAAAAAATGCTCAACTTCATTAGTCATTAGGGAAATGCAAATCAAAACAACCCTGAGATTTCACCTTACACCAGTCAGAATGGCTAAGATTAAAAATTCAGGAGACAGCAGGTGTTGTCAAGGATGTGGAGAAAGAGGAACACTTCCCCACTGCTGGTGGGGTTGAAAATTAGTACAACTACTCTGGAAATCAGTCTGGCGGTTCCTCCGAAAACTGGGCACCTCACTTCCAGAAGATCCTGCTATACCACTCCTGGGCATATACCCAGAAGATTCCCCAGCATGTAATAAGGATACATGTTCCACTATGTTCATAGCAGCCCTATTTATAATATCCAGAAGCTGGAAAGAACCCAGATATCCCTCAACAGAAGAGTGGATGCAAAAAATGTGGTATATCTACACAATGGAGTACTATTCAGCAATTAGAAACAATGAATTCATGAAATTCTTAGGCAAATGGATGGAGCTGGAGAACATCATACTAAGTGAGGTAACCCAGACTCAAAAGATGAATCATGGTATGCACTCACTAATAAGTGGGTGTTAACCTAGAAAACTGGAATACCCAAAACATAATCCACACATCAAATGAGGTACAAGAAGAAAGGAGGAGTGGCCCCTTGTTCTGGAAAGACTCAGTGAAGCAGTATTCGGCAAAACCAGAACGGGGAAGTGGGAAGGGGTGGGTGGGAGGACAGGGGAAGAGAAGGGGGCTTACGAGACTTTCGGGGAGTGGGGGTCCAGAAAAGGGGAAATCATTTGAAATGTAAATAAAAAAATATATCGAATATATATATATATATATATATATATATATATATATATATATATATATATATATATATAAGAGACCACCATCACTGAGATGAAATCTTCTTGGAAATATTTTCTGAGAGCACAGGGAATGTGTTCCAGAGATAGCCACAGTTATATTTTGTGCTGTGGCTGGACTTGGTACTGTGTAAGAGTCACCCAGATGGTACTGGTTTTGAAGGCATGAAGGAGTCATGAAGAGCAGCTGAAGCTCCTGGCACAGTGATAGACCACGGAAGGCCATTGGTGAAGGTGCAGCCTCAGTTGCAATTGATGTCCCAGGTCTTGAAGGGGTCATGCATAGGAGCAGAGGCTTGTCACCCAGAAGAGAGCCTATAAGAGGCTACTGGTGAAGCCTAATTACAGTGGAAGACAGCAGCGTTTTGGAGATGCCAGTACCATGCAATGACCACTAAGAACAGCAGCAGCAGTGGACTACAGGCAACTGGAGCCTAGAAGACAAGCTGTGTGCTACAAAGGGCAGAGCTGGAGAAGTGACCCACGCCCTTGGAGGAACCCCGAAGATTGTGAGTTGGATCCCAGACATTGAACCATTGGAGTTTGAGTTTTGCTTTTGGATGTGACTGTGCCCTGATATGTTTTCCTCTGGAAGGAAGAAAGTATTTTAGTGGAGCTCACAGTTAAAAGACTGAATTTTTAAAAGACCTTGAATTTTAAAGATATTGGACATTTTAAGGTGATTAAACTTTTAATATGTAAAGACTGTGGGACTTTTAAAGTAATTTAGATCTTGGGGATGAATAAGAAAGTAAGGCTTGAGGTTTACTATTGATGTGTTTGTGTGTCAAGTTGACAAGGGGTCAACTGTACTGGCTAGTTTTGTGTATCAACTTGACACAGGCTGGAGTTATCACAGAGAAAGAAGCTTCAGTTGGGGAAGTGCCTCCATGAGATCCAGTTGTGGGGGCATTTTCTCAATTAGTGATCAAGTGGGGAGGGCTCCTTGTGGGTGGTACCACCTTTGGTCTGGTGCTCTTAGGTTCTATAAGAGAGCAGGCTGAGCAAGCCAGGGGAAGCAAGCCAGTAAGAAAAATCCCTCCATGGCCTCTGCATCAGCTCCTGCTTCCTGACCTGCTTAAGTTCCAGTCCTGACTTCATTTAGTAATGAACTGCAATGTGGAAGTGTAAGCTCAATAAACCCTTTCCTCCCCAACTTGCTTCTTGGTCATGATGTTTGTGCAGGAATAGAAACCCTGACTAAGAGAGTGTGTGTATGTATGTATGCATATGTATATGTATATGTATATGTATATATGTGTGTGTACATATATAAATATATATCAAAATCAATTTTTAACTTATTAGGTTGAACTATTTATATTCAAGCATGAATGGTTTTTTAGCTATAGCTTTATAACATTCTACTAATTTGTTCTTCACATTTGCCTTTAATTTTTCATAATCATTTGTATTTCTAAACTGTTTCCACATTCCTTCCAAAAAAATTCTATAGTGATTTTTCTAACAATTTAAATTATCCTAAAAATTAATAAACCAAGAATAAGTAGCTCTTGTAATATTCAAATTTCCCAATTATAAGTACTGGTTCACTTTTCAATTAATTTATTAATAATTTTTTATCACCTAGTAAAATTTTATGACTAAAAATTATATGTTTCATATAAATCTTGTGAAGATTACTACTAAACTACTTAATCATTATCAGCAGTGGTAAAGACTGATCTTTCCCATGATATCGTCTATCAAGCACTACTAACTAGTAATTACTTACACCTATGTTCTGAGATACACAGAAACATTCTGATGGGCTTATTCAAGTTGAGTTTGCTCCTTGAATCTCTACAAGATTTCTATTTTTAAGTAAGGTCATTCACTGAGGTCATACCTATCTGGATAACAATATATTCTAACTTTCATGGACCAGTACCTTGTCAACAAACTACTTCATATAACTACTAGTATAATCTCTTAGATATGGATATAAAGTATACTCCACAAGGTGCAGGTGTTGAAAGTTTGATTGTTAGCAGATAGATCCATTCACATAATTATGTGTTTAGAGTGATGACATAATCAATAGATTTATCCACTGATGAATCACTCAATGGTATTATTGACAGAGCATAGAATATTGCAGAGTTGGGGCCTAAATGGGGGAATCTTGGCACTGTGTCTTGTCCCAGGCCTCTTTGTCTCCTTTGCCTGATATGACCATATTTTATCTTAGCACAGCCCCCCACCTCGCCACCCCCATCAAACAACAGCCCATTGATCATGGACTCAGTTCTCTGAAACTATGATCCAAGAAAATCCTTCCTTTTATTTTACTTCTTCTGGGGATTTCTCATAGCAATAAAAATCATTCTAGCATAGTTAGCCTTACCATTATTAATTAGAGTGAGAAAAATTCTCATTCACTATTAACAACAATGCTCCAAACTTTGTTGAGCATTTTTGTTGACTCCAAGTTTATTAACAGGAAAACTGGAACTTAACGAAGTGCAGTGATTGCCAGAGTCCGCAGTTGTAGTAAGTGGCTGAAGCAGCAGGCACATTTACAGGTGCTTTACTCTGATGTTCCTTGTCTTTTCACTTCACCATACAACCTTATCACTTCAGATAAGAGATGGACCATTTACCTAATACTGTTCAATATATCTCTTTCATTGACTTTCCCTATGTAAGCAAGTGACATCAAGTTGAATGACTACCAAATGGTGGGTGGGAGGAAACAGTTGCTCAAGAAACAAAATTAATTCCCAACTGGTGACACAGAGAATCTTGCATTTGCTTCTGGCTTATGAGCCTTAATATATTGTATAGAAAGCCAAAGATAAACATTCTTGTTTTACTACTTGTCATTGCTTTATTTTTTTAAATACAACCTCATTTAATTAGCTGGACTAAACCCACAACCTGTTAACTGAAACTAGACACTTTTTTTCTACAATTTCTCTATCTGTACACATTTTTAAAAGCCTATGTGAAAACTCTTCCATTTAATAAGAATTTATTTTATTCTAATTAATTTTATATGCCATTGTCAAATTAAAAATTCACTAAAAGGATTAACCTAGTACTTACTGCCTGAGGCCTGAAAGGTTACTCTATATTCTATCTTACTATCTGCAGGGTCACTATTCCATCTTAGTAACCATTTTTAAATGTGTATGGGTCTTTTCTTTGACAGCATGATCACAGTAGTCCTGAGTTTAATGAGTTGGAAGTGATTGTGAAAAGTAAACACAGAAATCGGGTTTAAACAGTAATGCTGGCCCAGACAACACTGGAAAGAAATCAGTCTATGAGGTCAAGGGACTTGGGGTCAAACCTGAAACCACTGTTTAGTGCTCTGTAATCTTGAGTTTCATGCCTACTTGTAAGTTAAGATATTTGATACTTAATTGAGGAGTGCCTTGACAACTAAAAGATACAAGGCAAAAGAAAATCTACAGTAGTAGTTTTTTCTCCACCTTACATTTTTATTACAAGGAATCTTTCTGAAAAGCAGCATCCTTAGTTACAACTACAAACAGCAAGAATTGTAGACTAAAAAGATCATCAGAGATATCTAAATACACTTAAAATACTCTAAATAATTTCATTAATGTCTTAATCTTATTAACATAACAGAAAAAATGTGATTAAAAAAAGAATGTCAATTTCAAGGACTACTTATTGCTTCTGTCATTAGACTAAATCTGCCTCAGTTTCTTTCTTTACAGAAGCCAGCCGTGCAACTTAAAGCCTGAAACCATTTACTCACTGTAATTCCTAGAAAAGTCATTCAGAGGAGTGGAAAGAAAACAAAGGACAGGTCAATTGAAAGTTGCCATCCTAAAGCAGCTGGTGATATAACCTAAAGAAGACTATATAATATAGCTTAGCACTCACATGCAACCAATTTTTAAGCATTTTACTAAATGGTATGTATTTGATACCCGAATTAGATCATACAAGGAGACCCCAGGAGTTATAGTGGGAAATAGTTGAGCAAAGAGAAAATTTGCTTACCATGGTTGCAGCAAAAAGTAAGGAAGCACAGAGTTATCTGGGTCCCTGAATCTAGGATAAGTTTGCATTTGATCACAGAATTATTCACCACTGAAGATCCCAGCACCACCAGCCAGAGAACAGTCCTGCGGTTCATCAGGTCTGATTGTTGTACTTGGGATTATACACTATTATGATATACTTAATTGAAAATACCTGAAAGGTTTATCATAAGCAAAGGAAAATTCAAAATTCTTGATCAGTATAATAAAGTCATGTCCTAGTTTGGTTTTCTATTGCTGTGATGAAACATGACCAAAAGCAAGTTGGGGAGGAAAGAATTTATTTGGATTACTCTTAAAGCATCATAGTCCATCATGGACGGGAATCAAGACAGGAACTCAATAAGCCGGGAATCTGAAGGCAGGAGCTGGTGTAGATGCCAGGGAATTGTGCTGTTTACTGACATGCTCCTCGTGCTCCTCCTGGCTCACCCCGCCTGCTTGTTTATATAGCCCAGGAATGGAAGCACTCATAACAGGCTGGGCCCTTCCCCAACCATCACTAATTAAGAAAATGTTACAGGGTTGTCTACAGCCCAATCTTAATTGAGACATATTCTCAGTTGAGTCCCTCTCATACCAGAAGACTTTTAACTTGTGTCAAGTTAACATAAAACTGAAACAGGTAGCCAGAATTCTACTTTAGAAGCAAACACAAATAATTTAAACAAAAACAACAGTAGCTATCTCTACTATTATTAACTGTTTCATTTATTTCCTGTTACACACTATACATTGTATTATGTATTCTACCTCCACTAAAATTATTGTTAATTTACTAGGAAATTAAGACATAGGTACAATCTTTATCTTAGATTTTATTGTTATTTCATTGTTATTTATAAAACAATGAAATAAAGACACAGAGAAATTAATTTTCCCAAGGCCCAGAGTCCAGATGGGATTAGATTAACTTCAGGAGCACTGCAAAGAAAGGGCTGGATAAAAGAGACTAGAGACAATATATTTATTAATAAATTACTTTATCTGTCTAAAGGACAATTCAGGTTGAACCAGCATCAAAAATCAATTTTTGAAATATGAATTTGGCAGAGTAGTAAAGTTTCTCTTTTGTGTTATACAATATAATTAAGTCTATTTGCTTGCTTTCTGAATGAATAAATACTGCAAAGTGGAAAGCATACCTCTATAGTCATCAAAGAGGCTGCGAGTATAATTGATGTGACCTTAAGGTAAGACAACATCTGAGCATTGCAAAGGACATTTAAGTGTATCTACTTTTTCTTCTCTTTGGAACTGGAAGAGGGCTATCCTTACTTTGTGTTCTCTATCTAATCCTCTTAATTCCCCAAACTAGTTGACAAATTCTTCCCACTCTGCTGCCGCCCTCCAGTATTATCAAACACTCAGTATGATCACTGTAACACTGTTCTACTGTGCAAGCTGCAAAGTTCTTTATTTTCTCATCATGACTAAGCATTTGGGTAATACTTCATATTAAAAAAAATCTTTTCTTAGTGTATTACTTGCTCTTCATCCTGCATATATTTGATGGTATTCAACCACTTCCTCAGCAACATACACACATACACACACACACACACAGAGAGAGAGAGAGAGAGAGAGAGAGAGAGACAGAGAGAGAGAGAGAGAGAGACAGAGAGAGAGAGAGAGAGAGAGAATCTTGAAGAGGAAGCTAAGATGTAAGAAGTCACAGTGTTAAATTTTAGCATCTAAAACATAGATTATGTACTGCAATTCAAAAGTAAGAATTTGGAATCATAAAGACACTTTATGATTAAACTCTTTAAAAGGCTTCATGTTACCATCATTCTAATATAAACTCAATCAGAGAAAAAAGCAAAACACAACTTTCAAGCTTCTCTTAATAATTCCTAAGGTACTATCAAAGATAATAATTTTAGAAATTCTCAGTGAACAATGATGGATAACCATAACTCAAAATGGTTCTCTGCCTGAAGTGATAGCCCTGAACAAAAGCAGTATTAGCTGAAAAATCTAAAAGAAGTATTGGCTAAGTGATATTTCCCTTCATACTAACAAAACTGTCTATTCTTCCTTCATTTCTGCTTTCATTACTCTCATTTTCTATTGTATCAATACTCTCAGTAGGACTATGAAACAGTGCAACACCATAGAAAATAGTATGTCAGGCTGGGTGTGGTGGCACTGTCCTGTAATTCTAGAATTTAGGAGCCAGAAATATAAAGATCACAAGTATAAGGCCAACCTGGTCTATATAGGGAGACTCCCTCCAAAAGAGGTTGGGGCAGGGAGAATATAGCTCAGTAATAAAAGGCTTGTCCAACATGCTCAAGGCCCTGGATTTCATTACCAGCACCACAGAGAGTAAGAGGGAGGAGGAAGAATATGTTCTGTATATTAGTTATGCTTCTCTATTTCCATGGTCAAATACCTGACAAAGCAAAGGAAGAAGTATTTATTTCGATCTGCTATTTTGAGGGGTTGCAATGTATTATGGCAAGGAAATTGAAGCAACTGGTCAATACTACTACCCTTGCAACAGGAAGAAAACAGTTGTGAATAGTACTGCTTATATTGCCTTCAGTCAGGTACCCCAGCCAACTACCATTTAGAATGGGTCTTTCCTTCTCAGTTAAACCTTTCTGGAATCACCCTCATAAGACACACTCAGAATTGTGATTCCATAGTGATTCTAAATTTCAACAAGTTAACAATCAAAATTAGTCATCACAGTATGACAGTTCTCAAGAAATTAAAAATAGACCTTCCATATGACCCAACATTTCTGAGTATCTATGTCCTAAAGCATTGAACAGGGTTCTAGAAAGAAGATTCCTTCCCTTGTCACTGTAATAGACTACTTGACAGAAGCATCTTGAGGAAGTGGGGATTTATTTTTGAGCTGGGCTCAGTAAATATAGCCTAACCTGACAGGAAGGCATGGCAACAATTAGCTCAATCTATGGCACATGAAACTAGGCTGTCTCTCAATATCTCAGTAGATCAGGAAGCCAAGAGTGTGGGCCAGAAGAGGCATTCGGTATCTCCTTCAACACTTCCACTACAGTGACCCAGTAGGCTCCGTCTCTTAAAAGTTCCCAAGACGATATCAAGTCGTCAAACACATGTGACTGTGGAGGATGTTTCACTTTCAAAGCTTAAGAATCCAACTGCTCATTGAGAAGTAAATGGACTTTTAAAACATGGCAGGCATGCTCTCCTCACGCGCACACACAAACACAGATCCAACAGTATATTTTAAAAATGAAAGACTGTGGCATGCTTTAACATAAGTGAAACTTTCAGTCACCAAATAAAATTAAGCCACAGAAAGACAGTATTGTATAATAGCACGTAAGGAGATTATCTGCAGTAGCTAAGTTCATAAAAACAAACCATTGAATTACCAGGATTTAGGGAAAAACATTGGGATTTAGAAGGGGCACAAAGTTTTAGGTTTGGGATAATATAATACTATTGAATTGTACTTTAGCAAATTCCAAGGGTTTTAGTGGAAAACTAACATTATATAGTATGCCTATATACACATCTTAGCCAAACAAGGATTTGAAGGAGTCTCAATGCTGCCACTTGAGTATCTGCTCACCTCTAACACGTGCTCTTTTCCCTATTCTTAAGTGAAGCTGAAGCCAAGAGAAGTATGCTTATTTTCCAGACCAATTTTGAAGCTAGGCAATCTAAAATTCACACAATGTTTCTAACATTTAACCCTGAGCCTCAGTTGTCTTATCTTTACAAAATGTAGAAATTAAACAAAACAGTGCAATAACATGCCATGCTCCAGGAAGGAAGTATCATCTAGTAGGTAAAAAACTGTCGAATGCTAAGTAGAAAAGCAGTGCAGGAAAAGGGGCCGAGGAGGGGCTTCCTCCTGGTGCAGGAGTCCAGTATTACACAGTCATAGTTTTCCTGAGAAGGGATGGAGGTTTAAAAAGTTTTGTTGAGTAAATGGGTGTCTCGGTTTCTTTTCTTGTTGTTATGATAAAATACCCTGAAAACAGCAACTTAGGGAAGGAAGGCTTTACTGTGGCTCACAGTTCAAGTGTACGACAGTACACTAAGGAGGGAATAAATAGCAGCAGGCACTTGACATGGATGATAATGTTGGTTCTGCAGTCAGCAAATGGAGAATGACAAGCTCAGGCCACTGTCCTTTTTATTTAGGATAGGATCCAATTTATGGAATGGTGCCACCCACAGTGGGTGAGTTTTTCCATCTCAATTAACCTAATCAAGATAATTTCTTATAAGCTAGGTCAGAGACTAACCTATTCAAGATAATCCATCACAGGTGTGCCTGGAATCTTATTTTTTTATAGATAATTCCAGATTCTGCCAAACTGACAATCATTGAGTGAAGAAATGAATATTAATAGAACATAGGAGGAAAAGTTCAAGAACACAAGAACAGAGAGCTAAAATGTTCTCTATATTTACCAACGAAAGATTCTCAGCAAACCATAAGTTTATTAATTTAATCATTTAGCCAAGCTACATTGTGCCAGAAATAGAGCCTATAATGTTGTTATCAAGACCTCTGAAATCCGTGATATCACATAGATGCAACCTGCCCACCTGTTGCCAAGGCAACAGCCACCATAGTCCCAGAATTCACTTGGCTCACCTTCCACCTTTACCTGTGACCATGTCACCATCCATATATAAAGAAAGGCTCTCTGATCTCTCCCTCTCTTCCCCCCCCCCCCCTTTCTCTTTCTGCCTCCACTGTGCCCTGTCCTTTCAATAAACCTCACGTGGAACTGTTTGGCCAGGTGTGGTCTTTCTGGAATCACAAGACAGCCACAACACTGGTGCTGAGATTTTGGTAATCAGCTATGCAAGGGAGCTGGTGGAGCTTAGACAGAATCCTTTGTAGATATAACAAAGAAGGCAGACATGGTCCCTGATCTCCAACCACCAAAAGAAAAACAAGCAATATATTCTGTTAAGTCCCATATGGAGATATTCACATGGTGTTAAAGGATGCTTTCTGAAGGAGAAACATCTAACTTGGGAACAAAGAATGAGAGGGTATGGTTAAGGCAAGGAGACGGCCTGTATATGATTTGGGGACGAGGAAAGAGTACCCTAAAGATTTTAAAACAGTTCATTGTAACTAGGGCAAGAAGAAAAAGCAGAAGTGGTGACATATGAGGGTTGAGTAGCCATGGGAGAATTTTACATAAGAATCACAGATATGCATTATAAAATTATAACTCTGGAGACAATGTTGAAAATGTCTGGGGAAGAATGAAGGCAAACACATTTTAGCAGCCTGCTAAAATAATTCACTTAAGACACAAACAACCAAAGAAAATGGCTAAAAACATGTTCCTGCTAATCTGACCACAGGAAATTCATCATCACCTGCACCTGAAGGCAGCTCATGTCTTAAAAACCTAGAGTCCTTTTTATGGCAGTAAAAATTAATAAATTGTGTCAGTAAGCTATCAGTGCCTCTAATCCAGAAGGTAAGAAGGTATATAAGTGCAAAAACCCTAATATAACAGCCCACAAGAATATTTTTAGATTTAGGTTGCATAACTCACAAAAATCATTACACTTTTCACAAAAGAAAATACCTTCACCTGTACAGTATGTCAATGTCCAATAACAATTTTCATATTTCTCTTCCCCAAACAATTTTCCTACCTACTTTAATAGCTTCTGAAACCTGGAGATTGTGCCTGGCTATGTAGAGGCAAGTACTGCTTTTCAGCTGAATAAACAAAGACAGACAATGAGGGTAATGTGGCAAACAGGCCTGCCCACTCAGATATTTTCCAAAGTAGGAGTTCATGCTGGGCTCCCTCAGTTGGAAAGCTCTGGGGAATAAACATTCTAGATATATAACTGACCTAATATCAAAGCCGTTCTCTATCAGAACTACATTCTTATTAGGTAGACAGTATGCAAAATGTTGGGGTGTAATTATGAGGTCCAAGGCCTTGAAAATTCAACAGAAATAAAAAAGTAGGTAAAGTGCATATTTTCTGACAACACCAGACCTAGCACACATAAAACAATTTTGCTTACCCCACTCAGAATGAAACTTATTTGTATCTGAAGTTATACTCTAAGATCAATCAATGGCTTGTATCAAACAAATAGAATATTTGGCTTGGATGATGCAATGTTTGAGGCAGCTTCTCTATCCTTTTCTCTCATTCAAAATGAACAGTACATTCCTCTCCAGGTCTGCTCAGACACCCAGGGTGCTAATGAATGGCAGTTCAGACTCCTGTGACTGAGCAACCAATATCCCGGACTTTAAAAAGAACATTTTGTAATGAGAAATTCTTCTACCAATAGACTATTTGCTTGAGTTCTTTTTGAATGGTCCTCTGTTGTAGAACAAAATTTCTTCTTTATTAGCTCTAAAGTTACTCAAGTTAGGGTAAGACAGTGGAAGAAGAACATAAGAAATTAGATAATTAAAGTTAAAAAATACATAATTGTAAAAATTATTTGTGTAATAAACATTTGAAAAGAAATATAAGGGACTGGAAAGATGGCTCCATGGTTAAGAATACTGGACTTGGTTTGATTCTCAGCATCCACACTGCTACTCACAACCTTCTATAATTCCAGTTCATGGGGATATAATACCTTCTTCTGACCTCTACAGGAGGAGGCACACATGCAGGCAAAACATTTATGCACATTAAATAATAGCTCAAAAAAGGAATACAAATAGTTTTTCTCACATTTAATATATATTTACAGATAAGCATTGTTCAAATAACAGGCTTCAATAACTATGTAACAGTCTCATATTGATAAATCATCTCTGAAACACAGTCCTTGCAATCAGAAAGTGTATTACGATCTGAACCTGACACTATCAATACAGTCCCAGGGTTCCTTGCTACCTCTTATCTTCAGTTGGGTCTACTAGATAGTTAACAGTGCAAGGGAGACAATGACACAAAGCCATAATTTACATTACAAAAACAAGTTAATAGAGCAGCCCAGCTTTAGCTTCTGCTTTAGCAAGGTAAATAGGTGGAAGTATTGATAAGGCAGTGCCCAACATGGGGTAACGGCAGTCCAGATGGGTACAAGAAGGGTCACTATTTTGTGCATTTTCCTATGTTCAAAATCAAGTCTCTAAATTTATCTAACAGCAGGCAAACAAAAAAAAAATTTCTGTAGTCAAAAAAGAAAGTGATTTCCTGAATCTCCATTAAATTATAATAAGAAAATTGTTAGGTTTTACTTAAATATAATTTAGAATGGAAAAACTAATTCTTTCAAAAATACATTCTGAAATATTCAGAGATCATAGAATGACTGGCATTTATTTCAAAATAATTTCGGAATAAGGTAATCAGATGGAGGTATCTATGAGACAATGCTTTGTCCAGGTGGCCCAGAAAATGGTTGCCCAGGTAGACAATAGACACGAAAGAAGTCATGATCCTATTATGTTAATTTGGCATATGCCCCAAGTTTGCCACAACAAAGAAATATGTAAGCTACTCTCATGCCATACTTTATTGGATGTATATTTGTGATGGCAAGGTTTCTCAGAACCTGAACAAGAAACCAGAGTTTCAGTATCTGAAACTTTACCAAAAAGGCCCTTTATCAACATTAATCTGAATAAAATAAAACAGTTTAAATGGATTTTATCATGTTTCCTAAGTGTTTGAAACATAGATAAGTTGCTATTCCAATGGTGATTCTAACAACTAAGGTCTTTTAGGGTCTCTCTCTGAGCTCTTACTGTTTAAGGGCTTTGCTAACATTTTCTCATAATATTAGTTTGGTTGGCACTGGAAATGAGAGGAGAAACACTTCAGGCCAAAAGTACAAAAATACTTCCTTGTCAGGGAAAGTAATGAAATATGATAGAGGTAAATAAAAAAAAAAGATCAAATATTGAATTGTGTTTATTTACTACTCATAATTAAATATCACATGAATCTGAGAAAGCTCATTATTTTTCCTTGGTTCCCTTACCAGATTCTATAAGTTTGCAGTAAGGCTAGAAAGTGAAATGTATATAAAAGAATATAATATGTAAGTACCTAGAATATTCAAATTAGTGTCCAAGCTTATTCTTCTACCAAGGTACAAATGCCTAAATAATCTACCATCTTCTCCACAGCCCCTAACACAAATGCCTGGCACATAGGAGATGTTAACACTTGGCCAGATAAACACCAGGCCCTTTGCAAGGTCCAGTAACAATTGCTAATTTTATTGGTTTTATTTAATTTACTTGAATCATCTAAGGCTGAACATTATACCAACAAGCCAAATATGTCTGAAATGTTTTCTTAACAAGAGAAGCTAGACAACTAATTCATGCTCCCTCTATTTTTATGTTATAGTATAAGCTTTTTAATATAAATTAGAGCCAGAAAAGAAGAAAAGAAATAGCCAGTGACCTCTAATTATGTTTGCTGGGTAATGGCACACTTTTGGATGAACAATGCATTTCCCACAATCTTTACAAAGCAAAAACCTTACCATATCACTTTCTGGCTTACACTGCAACTTGTCACTGCTTTCAGAAAAAGTATCTGAATATGACCTGGGTAGAAGTTCATGATGGGACACTGCTGACCCATTCCAAATGCAGGGATCACCATTCCCTGTATGACCCTGACAATGTCTCAGCCACTCGGGACTTCCCAACCCCCCATCCATGTGCTCTTACCTCGACTTTGTCCATGCACTTTCCCTAGCTACACCTTCTCTAGCACCTGGACAGTTTCTAGTTATTTTCAATACTCAGCTCATAAAAATTTCCCTCAGAAAGCTTTCTGCATCTTCCTCCTAGACCTTCTAAATTTCTGAGTGGCGAGTTCCTTCTTTACTCCTCTAACTTCTCTGTCCATACTAGCCTGTGATCTAATTTTCGTTATCCTCCCCTGTTTCAAGGACATAAATCCTATCTTATTTGTCCTCCAGCAACCAGGTTAACAGGCATTCAATGCCAGTGGAAAACTAACAGACCTGAAGAATGAACAAAAGAACTGCCAATAATAACTAAGAGTAAGGCAAATGTGAACTTACTCACGAAAGTGTACACTTTTACTTATTATATAAATAAAAATAAATACAGCACTGGACATGTGGCTGAATGGTAGAATACCGAGCATATTGAAAACCCTGGGTTCAATTGTCAGTGACAATAAATAGGAATGTAATGTGGAGTTTAATCATGCGAACAACCTTTAGCTCAGCATGGATATACAGAAAGAAAGAAAAAAATCTAAACATTTGTACAGTTAATAAAAAATAAGGAGGATAACATCAAAAATTGGTTAAATAAAAGGAAACGAGTTAATTACATCCTGACATTTGTGACTTTAGTCTTGGAAAACAGTGACCACTGACTTTAATTATATGTTTTTATAAATGCATACTGTTACACAGATTATAAATTAAAAGAAGTAAAGCAAATCCAAATGTTGGCTTTCTGATGAGCTCTTAAAAGACTTACTAAAAACTGGGTTTCATAAGTGCTGTATAACTTATTATTTAATCCATATAATAATTCCCATTATGACCACTATATAGGTGAGGATACTATAGGTATCCCAGGCAAAATTACAACTGGACAGCTTTGATCCAAAGACAGTAGTTGCCTTTGACAATACTATTAACTTGAAAAGCTCTCTTTTAGTCTACGTTATACTTTTATTTATGATAAAACAGCAACAACTAAAAATTTTAGACTGTATTTCTACTATCCCACTACTATTATGCAAATTAATTTCAGGATTATTAAACTTCCTTTCTTCAAACAGAGATTTTAATTTTACTGTTTGTATATATATATATATATATATATATATATACACACACACACACATTCTTCTAGGTTGTATGTGTGTGTGTATGTATCTCCAACTATTTTTAATTTTCTAATGGGTTATTTTTTTTAAAAAAACACATACATCCAAGACAGTTTGCCTAACAGCTTTTCTTCCCAGAAAAGATAATCACAGATGTGGCTGGTTTTAATGGAGAAGGAGAAAATGGATTCATAAAGTATCCTCAGGCCATTTTTGTGGCTACCGATCATAGTAACAGATCTGGGGAAGTTCCCCATTACCTTCTTCTGGTTATGCTTCTGGATGAGGAAGAGGTGACCAAAGATAACTAAGACTGTTTCCATTCACTTATTGTTTGGAGTGTAATTGGAAACTATGACACAATGCTCTGAACTGGCCACTTATTCAAAGGTCTCTCTGATTACTGTTTCATTCCCAAAGGTAAATAATTTATTTCAGGAGATTTCTTCTATCCAACAGTTACTGAGGAACTATCAAACACTAGGACCTAATCTAGGAGCCTGCGTTTGAGAGGAGACCTGCTTTTGTAGAACTTACTTTCTGCTATACCTCTCCTGGGCATATACCCAAAGGATTCCCCAGCAAGCAATAAAGACACATGCTCCATTATGTTCATAGCAGCCTTATTTATAATAGCCAGAAGCTGGAAAGAACCCAGATGCCCCTCAAAGGAGGAATGGATACAGAAAATGTGGTATATTTACACAATGGAATACTACTCAGCAATTAGAGACAATGAATTCACAAAATTTTTAGGCAAATGGTTTGATCTGGAAAATATCATCCTAAGTGAGGTAATCCAATCACAAAAGAATACACATGGAATGCAATCTCTGATAAGTGGATATTAATTAGCCCAGAAGCCCTGAATACCCAAGGCACAAATTGCATAACAAATGACTCCCATGAGGAAGTATGGAGAGGGTCCTGATCCTGGAAACAATTGATCTAGCATTGGAGGGGAATAAAAGGACAGAGAAAAAGGAGGGAGGTGATTGGAGAATAGATGGAGAGAAGAAGGTTTATGGGACATATGGGGAGGGGGGATCCGGGAAAGGGGAAATCATTTGGAATGTAAACAAAGAATATAGAAAATAAAAATATTAAAAAAAAAGAAGTGGTAGGCAGTAAGTCCACTTCAGTGCAAAGGAACCTGTCATACTAAAGATGAGATGATGTCAAAGTGCAAACATCAATAAAGCACGGGTGTTTAAATAAGAAGACAGAGAGCCAGTACAGAGACAACTGACACTTAAAACAAGAATCCCTTAAAAGCAAGTAATCATAACATACATTCAGTAATGTTAGAACATATAATGTGCAATAGCAGTAAAAGACAGAATGAGTGCTGTTATCCAAAGACAAATCAGTTTGTTAGGTAGCTGAAAGAGGTGTCTGACATCTGGCATTCTTTTCAACAGACTGCTAGTAAAATTTCTCAGTCTTTCAGAATCCTTTTCTACATAGAGGATTTATGCATACTTTTAGCTTTAATTCCTGGCCTTCCCTGCAATCAGGACATGCATAGTGACTGAAGACAAAAAATCAGATGTACCTCCCTTGTCTTTAAATTAGAAACTAAGGGTCCAAGGACCAAGCATGAAGTCCTCTGCATAAGGTGGCTGAGGAGATAATGTAGTATGACAAAAGGCATGTTCAGCACCCAGGTACCAGTGTTCTCATCAAGCTCTATCCAATGCTCGGCAGCAATGTCAGCAGCCCATTTGGTGGCATCATCCAGCATCACTGCCAGCTTTATGGTCTACATTGGGTTCCCCTGGTAATTTTCTTATTCCCTCAAAACCCTTGCAATAAACTCAATTTCTGATTAAATCAGTGTGTTAATTTCTGATACTTACAATTAAGACTCCTATTTAAACTGAAGAGAAAGACACTCCAGGCAGAAGAATGGCATAAACAAAATAAAATAGTCTAGTTAGTCTAATGATTAAGAAAACAGGCTTTGAGGCTAGAAAGAGCTAAATGTTAATCAAGGTTCTACATTTTAATAGCTATGAAATTTTGTTCATGCTCTCTAAAGTCTTAAAACTTCAATTCCAGCATAACAGAGCAAGGATGATAATGCATATTTCTTATTACACTTTCTGTGTATTAAATAAGTTCACACAACTAATCTAAAGCTTAGTGTCTGACATAGGAAAAGACCTTTGCAGATTATAGCTTCCTTGACTACTCCTAATGATCACAGTAAGTATGTATATGGTGGAAAGTATGGCAGTCAGATTCTACTGGAGTCTAAAGCACATGTGGAAGGATGAAGGAAATGAGGACAAAGAGAATGAAGACTTTTTTTTCTTTTTAATATTTTAATTTTCTATATTCTTTGTTTACATTCCAAATGATTTCCCCTTTCCCGGATCCCCCCTCCCCATATGTCCCATAAACCTTCTTCTCTCCATCTATTCTCCAATCACCTCCCTCCTTTTTCTCTGTCCTTTTATTCCCCTCCAATGCTAGATCAATTGTTTCCAGGATCAGGACCCTCTCCATACTTCCTCATGGGAGTCATTTGTTATGCAATTTGTGCCTTGGGTATTCAGGGCTTCTGGGCTAATTAATATCCACTTATCAGAGATTGCATTCCATGTGTATTCTTTTGTGATTGGGTTACCTCACTTAGGATGATATTTTCCAGATCAAACCATTTGCCTAAAAATTTTGTGAATTCATTGTTTCTAATTGCTGAGTAGTATTCCATTGTGTAAATATACCACATTTTCTGTATCCATTCCTCCTTTGAGGGGCATCTGGGTTCTTTCCAGCTTCTGGCTATTATAAATAAGGCTGCTATGAACATAATGGAGCATGTGTCTTTATTGCATGCCGGGGAATCATTTGGGTATATGCCCAGGAGAGGTATAGCAGGGTCCTCTGGAAGTCTCATGTCCAGTTTTCTAAGGAACCTCCAGACTGATTTCCACAGTAGTTGTACCATCTTACAGCCCCACCAGCAGTGGAGGAGTGTTCCTCTTTCTCCGCATCCTCGCCAACACCTGCTGTCTCCTGAGTTTTTGACCTTAGCCAGAGAATGAAGACTTTTAAGTCATATTAAACAACTTGGGCTTCATGGGATGGGGTTACTTACTGTGCTTAACAGGACTATTATATTACAGTCTAAATATTAAATTATTAATTATGAGACTGACATGATTAGGATTTTCATTGTTTATGTGTCCCCACACACTGAAGCTATTTGTTCATTCTTTTTAACAAACAAACCCACCGAAATTTGATACATCATATGTCAATGTCTTTTGAGTGGATCAGACTGAGCTGGGTCTACAACTGAAAACAACTCTTCCTTTGATTGAGAGAAACTAACTTTTCACTAAGAAGTTGAAAGATGGGGACAGGATGCAACCTGAAGTGACTGGCAGAAGTGACTCACATTTGCACACCTGGCCTTTTGTGACTTTTGTACAGTATTATTATCATCAGCATCACAATCTTAGAGTTCATATTTAGTTAATTATAAAAGGTCCTATTATCAGTTAAGAACAATCAACACTTCCGTTTCAGTGTGTGGTTTCACTTGTCAAATTCTAAGAAGCACTATGTGGTCATCTGTGAGCCCCAACCATCTGGTACTGAAGGGAAAGCTCAGTCATTCCTTGGTTCTATTCTACATTTTCCATGCTCATCCACCTGTTTGTCCTCATCTTATTCTTACCACAACCTCCTCTCTTTACTCCTACTCTACCCATATCTGCCTTTGAGAAAGATTCTTTGATCTAATTTTGAGTTTTGTAAGAGCTACTGAAAGCAAACATAGATTATTATGTACAACTGGATCCAAGTGTTGAGAAAGGAAAAATATGAGGTTGCTGGAGGAGGCTAGAAAAGGTGAGAAAATCAGAAGCCAAAATGAGTTCTGCACCCACTTGATGCTTTATTCCATTTTCTGCTACTTCCATCTGCTTTGGCAACACAACACAATTTAGTCAGAGGAAAAGTGCATATAGCCTTTGAAGTCAGGAAGAGCTGGGTTTAAATGATAGGGATATTAAGAAAGCATTATTATACTCATATTACAGGGGGAATGCTGAAGGTCAGGTAGCTTGTATAACTTGTATATGCAGAGTCTCTTTGGTATCCTCTAGGAAAGAACAGTGTGCTACCAATACAGAATTGAACACAGACTCTCATTTTGCTAGCCCATTTGTGACTACAGCTTGGTATTAACAAAAGATCTCAGAGGCACATACATTTAAAAAACTGCCAATTGCTATTCCAGAAATTCCTGAAAGTTTGCATTTATTGCTGTTAATGCTCGCCCCCCTCTTTTTCTCTCTCTCACTGGTTTTGGCATCCTGATCTTCCTGCCCCTTACTACTGAGTGCTTACATTTGACTTTCCAAACAGCTTTCAGGTAGCCCAGTGCTGCCATGTCTGGTGATGATTCTCACTAGAACTGGATCTCTCTAAAGGACAGGGCATAGACTTTGCAACAGCACTGGTTCTACCCTGCATATTAAAAACATGTATTAGAAAAGTTTAATCTGATGTTACCCTAACATTATTGATAGGCAATAAAGCAATATAAATAATAATGACAGCTAATTTTGAGTGTTTAGTATGTGTGTCTATTAATTTAAGTGGTAATTATTTAACACTACCACACGCAATAAATGATTAAATTCTTTCTCAATAGCATTATGATTCACTATAGGTTTCACCAGTCAAAATTCAGAAAGTACAGATCATGGTATGTCAGTTTTGAAAGGCTGGGACTACTTTTAAACCATGTCCTCCCCATAGCGCTTAAGCACAAGCTGGGCACATGGGCACCCTGGTTTCTTAGCACAGGACTGAAAATAGTACATGCCAGTCTTGGTACCAGAACGCTTTAGGTTTTTAGGGGCCCCTTGAACCCAGGAAAAAGCATGTATATATTTGAGAGACACACAAGAGCAAGTTACTGATCTGGCTCTGCCAGAGAACACCAAGCAAATCATCTTAGGTCACTATGTAAAGTACATCTGTACTCTTTATGGAGATCAGATAACTCATTTAAATGTGGTAATGTGGATCTGTCATGTTAGACTACAGAGTGCTAAATTCAACTTGCATTTTGGTTCTCTTAACAAATAAGTGATCTCATTTACTGCTGTGAAAAATGGAGTGATATGCATAGAAATAAAATATTAAAGTTGGTGATAAAAACGTTAATTTTCCCCTCTAAGTATTAGGAGATACCTAATATGGTAATTTGAACATATCAAGCTCTCAGTGTTTGATAAAATAAATTAACATAATAACACTAAAGGCTCTACTTACAACTTCAATTGGAAGCCATCTCATTTTAAAATATTCACATTTATTAAAGAATTATTTTTATGTATTAGATACATACAGAATTATATCAGTGGCAAGGAAGGGGAGGAAAATAATGTTGATATAAAAAAATCTGCAGTTACCACTAAAATGTCACTTTTATTATATCTGAGTTCACTTTTTAACTTTGCAATTGCTTTCATATTCTAAAACATATACTTGTACATTTCAACATAAAAATGGTGAAGTAGGATCCATTCAAAAAAGCACAGTCTAGGGGCACATCCCTATAATCCCAGAACATAAGAGGCTGGAGCAGTAAGATCCTAAGCTCAAGGCCATTCTACAGTGAAATTTCAGGCTAGATAATGAGGCCCTCTCCCAAAATTGAAATGAGCAACCAGACAAAAATCAATTAAAATAATATTAATGATTTATAAAGCCTGATTTATTATGCTGTATTTCATCAAGGTAATCAACAAAAATGGTGCTAAAGTGTCCCAAACAGCATAATTTATTATACAAGTAAATAAAATATTATAAAATATAGCATGTATAAAGTCACATATATATCTGTGTATGATTTTTTGTTTGTTTATAAAAGGCTATCTTATTCACATATTATGAACAAATTCAAAACACATAATCTGAAAAAAAATCACTAGAAAAGAGCTTAAACTATAAAGCCTTTTCCTTTGAGAGAAACCCAAATTAAGTTATATATTACTTCTCAAAAACCTTGGGAGACTGGAAAATATATTTCATTTTATAGATAGAGAACCTGATATAAAACCATTAGAAAATAGGTTCAATAACACATAAAATCCATGAAAGAAGGGCTGGAATTTAGTTCTCACTGCCATCCCACTGATTAGCTGAATCTCTTAGTCCTGTAGTTGTAGACAAGTTGAAGCAGCAAACTAACACAGAAATTAAAACCAGTTAAACGAGATAGGTTTTCAGGCAATCCACCAACAATTCAGTATAATAATACCCAACAGCCAAATTGCTTTGTGTATTTGGTATAATGTCTAGCTATTCATTATCCCACACATTGTTAGTGGGTGGTGGGTTTGTACTATTAATGCTGTATGCTTAGAACTAAGACTGTAAGGAACATAAAGCCAAATGAGAAATGTACAGCAGAAAAGGCCTGATATCTTCTTTTAACTAAGCCTCAATAGGAAAATGAGACAAAAACAGCATGTTGGAATGATGACTACTCCTATTGCCCCCATTATTCCCAGTAACCTTTCCTACACCTAGACTACATTTCCATAAATGACTGGCAAGACTGAAAAAAATCTATAAAGCTATTCAGTTCACCCAATTTCCTTCAGTGGCCAACATCCAAAACTTTCTGAGACTATACTTACATGTGTGTATACATATACTTACATACATACATACATACATTCATACATACACAAATGCATATCTTTAATGAGCATTAAAATTAGAAGGAACTCAGGACTATCATGTTCTGCTCACTGCTCACTCCTTTGCCCACATTCATGAAGTAAAAGCAACAGATTTAAAATAAACCATGAAAATATGGTAGTTGGAAATATGGTAGTTGTTAAGAACAACGTAATACTGAAACAAGCTTTCAAAATCAGTTATCTCAAGGGCATAACATTGGCTAACTAAAATTTATTTAACATTCCTCTTGTAAGTTGAAAACATTCCTGCTGCTTATCACTTTCTCTTTGACTAGGCAGAACACATTCCTTCTTCCAAATGAATAAATTTCTCCTTTCCTTGGAGCTTAGCTGTCTCCCTGGCAAGGCATCCATCTATAGAACAGCTGTTCTATTACCAGTATAAAAGCAACCCCATCTGATCTAATTGCAAAACATATGGGCAGAGATTGAAACTAAACTTCTAGTGTGCACTGTATTGTTAAGGGAGAAAAAATCAGATTTTTATTGGTAAAATACAGTGAAAAATGCCATGAATTCAAATATTGTTCAGTTTAAACAGTGTCTATTTAAATAAGTTTACATTTTTCTTATTTAAAATTTTATTTATTTTGAAAATGCAAATAAAAAAGCATACACCCAAATTAACCAGACCTTAAAACTGTATAACTCAATGAACTTCTGTACAGTTAGAACAGTACTGGGAATGGAAGCTCTGGAGCTTCACGTTGAATTTTATAGTCTTACTACCAGATATATTTTTCTGCATTTATCTATCAAAAATAAAAAATACATGATAAAATTGGAACTAGAAAAACAATTAGCTTTATATCCTCTTTTATAATTTGTGTCCATTACCTGCATTCAATCTTTCCCCATGCCCTAATATTTAGCCATTTTTGTCTTCTTTTCTACATGTTTTACTGTATCCACATGCACACTGTTTAGAAATTTACATCTAATATTGACTAGATTCTGGAGATGAGGAAGAACATGTCTTACTTTTCTTTCTGAGACATTGTGACCTCACTTAAAACCATAGATTCTAAGTGCATTCATTTTCCTGCTAATCTGTGATTTCACTTTTCTTTTCAGCTCAATAGGTGTCCATACACACACACACACACACACACACACACATATATGGAATTTTATTTTTACAGTCATTTGTTGATTGACAACTAGGCTGACTACTGCAGTGAATAAAGTAGCAATAAACATGAGGGTGCAAATATCTCTGTGGTAGGATGTGGAATTCTCTGGGTATATGCCCAGGAATTAAGTAGTGGAATCATGTGGTAGTTCTATATCTAATGTTTTTGAGAAATCTTCAAACTTATTTTCACAATGGTTGTATTAGTTTTCACCACCGGTGAATAAATTTTTTTCTCCCCACATCCTGTCCAATATTTGCTGTCATATTTATTTATGATATCTATCTTGACAAGGTTGAGGTGGTATTTCAAAATAGTTTAATTAAATTTTCCTAATGACCAGGAATACTGAGCATTTTTAAAAACAGTTATTAACCATTTGTGTTTCGTTTTTTGGAAAGTACATATTTTCATTTTCCTATTTGTTGATTGGCAGTTATATTTCCTTAGTATTTAATTTCAGCAATTCTTTGTAAATTCTGGATTTTTGCCCCTTCTCTGATGTGCAGCTGGTAAAAAAATTTTTTCCATTCTGTGGGTTGTTTGCTCTGCTGTTTCCTTTGCTGTGAGGAAACTTTTAATTTTCATGAAAGCCCTGTCTATTGATATTTGAAGTTAGTTTCTATGATATTAGTGTTCTATTAAAATGTTCTGTCTACCCCAATATCTCAAAGGGTATCCCCTATGTTTTCTTCTAAAAGCTGCAGTTTCAGGTTTTTAGTTAAGGTCTTTGGTCCATTTTCAATAGATTTTTATAGAAGGTGAAAGATAAGAATAGAATCTCTTCAGGTACATTAATTAAAATTAACTTTAAAGTGCTTGTTTAAAATCTTCTAGACTAGATAAAATGGAGAAAAGACCCAATATCCTATTTTCGGCTTTTATCAAAGACCGCAGTTAATCTTTCATAAAGAAAAAATACATTTAATCTATCATCTCTGCCTGCCTAAATTTTGTAGTTTTGTCAGGTCTCAGGAGGTTTCCTGTCTTAGACAGCATCTTCTACAGATGCTTACTACAGAATGGCATCTCCACGAAACTGAGCAAGTATCTCAGAGGCTGACCAAACTTGCTAAGCCAATTACATGATTCTGTGTCATATTATCTGACTTAATCTCATATACATAGAGATTTAGCATGCTTATCACAACTTTTGCCCATTGTTTTCATTTTATAGTATGACTATAAATTCAAAATTGGACACAGTAAACGAAAAAAAAAAAAAAAACTTGAGGAAGTGCAAGTACCCAAATAACAGTTTATAAGTCAAAGTTTTCATTTCATTTTATAAATGAAATTATTTGTTCAAATTTTGAGATTAGTAAGATGCCCCTAAAGCTTATATATATGTATATATATATATATATGTATATATATTGTTTACATTCAAAATGATTTCCCCTTTCCCGGTTCCCAGAGCCCATATCTTATATACAAGAACTCAACTTTCTAACTTAGCTATTCATCCCCCCCGCCAAAATTATCAGATTCTCATTTGTCTATTTTGGTTTTTATTTTAGCTAAGAAACATAGAAAGGACAAAGTCGTGTAATATATAAATTCTTGGAGTTCCACATGCTTTATTAATAGGAACAAAATGGAAAAACTAGAGGAAGGTTCATTTTAAGAGAGAGGGTCATGATTACATTATATTCTTCAAGAATATACTGCATGCCTACTCAAATTACCAACCACATTTTCTTCATTTGGTTACTAAATAATGAAAATCTATTTAGGGCTATTCAATGGCAATATAAATGTAAATTACTTCTTTAAAAATTACATTTATTTATTTTGTGTATATGTACTTCAGCAAGTGTGGGGGAGATCAGAGAACAGTGGGAGTCTATTTTCTCCTTCTCTCTTACTATATTTATTACTGGAGAGGTAGATGTGATGTGTAAGCTTGCTTACACATCAGAGTGCACTTACATATACATGAGGAGTCAGAGTTCACCTTATGAGAGCCAGTCCTCTTCCTGTGCCATGTGGGCTCAAGGGAATGAACCCAAGTTATTGCATGGTGAGGGTCACCTTTGCCTTCTGAGTCATCTTACCGGTCTCCTTTCCACTTAAGATCTCTGAGTCCCAGTATTTGCCATCTATAAGATGGGGATGCTGACATTTAGCTCCTTTATTGTTTAAGAACAAATGATGTACATTTTAAAAGCCTGACAAGAAACTATCCATATAAGAACTCAGTTACATTTGTTGCCCAGCATTAAATGTCAGACTGGACAGGAAAGCTGAAATGAAGTCTCTTTTTCTTCCAGCAGATTCATTTGGGGCAACACAACCGAAGAGGTAGATTAAGGTTACTATTCCTACTTTTAAATGAAAAAATTAAGATAAAGAAGATAAATTTATTTGAGTTTCACAATAAAATTCCATAGCTTAACTTGTTATTTCCCATACCATTTATTTTTAATTATGAATAGGTTCTTTTTATTACATTGAGCACCAGCTAGTGTCTAGGAAAGAAATGTAGAAAATCCTAATCTCTTATCACCATCTTTCTGCTATTTAAATATGAGCAGTAAAACCAGCCAAATGATTAAACTCAGCAAATAAACCCCAAGGACAACAGCTAGAAATAAAAATGATCAAATGTGAAACTTACCACTTACCAATAACAGAATCAATAGAGAACAGAAACTAAGCCTTTTTTAAACTCATATAATACATAGAAATTAACCTCAAAGTACATGAAAAGCTCTAGATTCTAAGAGCACTTTGAAACCCATACTTGTTAATTATTAGAAGCATTCTGTTTACTATTAACTTTAATTGTATTTCTACAAGGAAAGTTCTGTCATTTGGAAGATCAAAACATTTGTTTCTTAACACAATTAAGTCTCATATACCAAAGCAGTGTATCAAAAATAACCAATATTATTCATAAAAGAAAAAGGAAATTTCTCTTTAAAATGCTTTATATTTTGTTGCTTAAAAAGTATTTATATATGGAAAAAGGCAGTTACAGAAAAAAGAGAGGTTTTATTCTGCATAAAAAGGGTTTACCTCCATGCACCCTGATACCAAGACATCTTCAAGGACTTTTTGTTCACCTAGAAAGATCTCTTAGAAGAATCAGGCTTTGAGGATGCATTGAAGGAGGACAAAGTGGTAAATTGTTCACTCGAGAGGGTAATTTGGCTTCTTAAATAACAGGGAAAGAAGGGTAGGGCCCAAGAACGAGACAGAATAAGAGGAACACGTAAAGGAGTTTACACTGGAAACAGGAGCAAATAAAGACAGAAAGTAGAAGAGTTCTCTGACAATGCCTGTGGAAGAGTAGCATCACTACAAAGATTATTTTGACATAAATTTATGGGATATATTTAAGCAAAAAGACATGATAGGTTACTACTTTTAAGCAAACATTTACTGTTATTTAAGCACGTACGAATCCTTGCATAATCTTTATTTTATCACAATTAAACAAAATCTCTTTTCAAAGTTCCAAGTGCACTTGGTATAGATGTTTCTACTAAAGAAATGGTAAACTAAAATTTATACTTTAAAAAGACCTAAATGTAGATATGTACATGTAGAAATACATGTAATATAATGCTGAAATTAACAATAAAGATTTTTATATCTAAAGAAAACAAACAAAAAATCAAGATGAAGGTAAAAAGCATAAAATAAAGGTATATGTAATTTAAAATATCATCTAATGTTTTTTCTGCTAAACAAGATCCTCTATCTCTATTTGTTTCTGCTCTATGAAGTACCCTCAAGCAGTAATCTCTTTTCCCATAATTTTCCCATCAGTAAAAACAGCACTGTAATACTTCTGTCCACTCTTTTTATAAGGGTGCCAGGACGTCTGGAAGGATAATGTGCACATGTTTAGAATGCTCAGATGAAAAGCAATGCACTTTAATTTTATGAGTCTTTAGTTAAATCAAGATAAAAAGAGCTAGTCAGATTATTTCAATTTGTTAATTTTCAGCTAGCCAGAAGGCTTCCTGGAGACATTATTCAAAAGACTCTAAACTAATGTTATAGAGTTTGTTCTATTCCAGAAACTAATCATACTAAGGTATTTCTACACAACAGTAGGCACTAAGGCCATCGAGTCTTAAGAAGTCCTTATGATTGACCCTAAAGATAATTCATACAAATACATCCGTTAAAGCAAGATAAACCCTAATCTAAAGGATGAGCTATAGTTTAATATCACAGCCATAAACCATTATAAAACAAAAAGTTAAAGATTGATGAACAGCACACAATACAGTACATACCAAAAAGCACTGGGTCTCAGTTTCCTTATTTAGAAAACAGGGTGGAAGTTACAGCTCAGAGGAGGAATAGTATTTATCATATGCAAGGGCCTGGATTTAATGTCCAGTACCAGAAAAAAAATGAAGATCATACTATATAACAGTAATTCACTGTTCTAAGGACAAAATAACATAATGCATGTAAGACATTTTCTGCTAGAAGTACATGTTTGCAATTAGTATTATAGTGGTCCACAACCCTCAAACCTAATGCTAAATAGTAGAAGATCTAAAATTAAATATTCTTCCTGCTCCTCTTAGTAGCAGAAACTACCAAGATACCAAGATTTAGAACAGATCCCAAAGGAGGTTTAAGCTTTACTAGGCTTAGGTTGACCCCTTCTAACAAGAGCATGGTGAGGTTCCCCACTACTGGTAATCTTTCCATGGTGTTAATGTTTACTCTCCTGTCTCTAAGGCAGGAGAGACACAGAAAACACTGGACTCTTATATTGTCTTCAGATAAAAAGGTTGTGCAGGGTGTTCTCCGTGTCCACCTGTCTTATCACAAATACCCATGTTTTTCCTCTAACATACTCCATTTATTGGGATGCAGAGGGGTAAGGAGGGCACTCAGTGTTAGAACCAAGCTACAACTGATCTAGAGAATAGACAGGGATGATAATGGACACTCAAACTGCTGCTCTGATAAGCGGTAACCCATAAAGCTTTTAAACAGTGTTCACAGAGAAGCTCCCAGCTTTTAATATCAGTGGCCTAGAGACCCTCTCTCAAGACATAAGAGCCTGCCTTGGACCACCTGGTTCCCTTCCTAGGCATAAAAGAATATTGACCATAGGATTCATCTGTCGTCCTTTCTAAAGCAAGGTTGAGCCAGGTCTTTGCTTCATCCTTCCTTTGTCAAAGTCTCACAAGCAAAGCTTGGGCTCAGGTGTGTTTTGTAAGTATTGACCAGCTGACGCTAGGCTTGGGACCAACAAATATTAAAGAAGAATATTAAGAATCCAGACATAATGGTGAGCTCCTGTATTTCCAGTTACTTAGACTGAAACAGAAGGATGGCTTAAGCCCATGAATATAAGGCCAGCCTAGGTAACATAGTGAAACCTTATCCAAGGCAGGGAAGGAAGTACTTGTATGTATTCCAAGACAGGTAAAGAAACAGGCTGCCAGTCCTGCAAGCCCTACCTTGAATATGCATGACAATAAAGCCTGACTTAATCAAAGGCAAGGTTACTCATGATTCTTATCCCACTGAATTGTTGATATTGAGCATACTAATATGAATGTCTTCATAAGTCTGATTACTAGATATTCTCCCAGCTTCACTGGGATATATTGGTTAACTTCCTAAAATCTGAAAAGCTCTCCAATATATCTATACACATAGATTTTTTTTTATAAAAGGCTTTTTTATAAAAGTTTTCTCCTTGGAGCCTATATGATTTTTATTTCCATAAAATAAATGTTAGTCACAAATAACTACATGAAATAGGACTCTGGCTTTAACAGTACAGACTGTTGAGCTAAAGAAACCATCTTGTAGTCCAGCCAGGAGGATCTTGCATTTCTAGAATGTTCTTTTCAAATGAACGCTAAAGTGTTAGGCATGGTAGCACCTCCAACCACCCAGGGGGTGGCAGCAAGAGGATGACAAGTTAGAGGTCATCCTGAGCCACACAGCAAGTTCTAGGTCAGCCTGAACTATACAGCTAGACCCTATCTTAAACAAAACCAAGCAAATAAGGCAAATCAAATAGAATCCATCTATAATATTGCATTCATACATCAGATTTCAAACTGGATTCTGGGGCTTGCTTAAAGAAAGTCTCTTCTTGCTGTCTGGATCATAAGTAAATAATTAAGATTCCTTATAAGGTATAAATGTGCGCTGAATCATGTACATTTAATCATCACAGAACTTAGAAGTTAAAAGAGACCCTTAAGAACTAGTGCAAGCTATTATCCCTTCCCTTCCAAATTGTTTAACATCTATGAATTTCTCCTTTCCAGTGAGGCAAGAATAATCTGCCCTGACTTGTCCTTAGACTTGATTTGTAGGAACACCCTGAAAGTCATGCGAACAACCTGGGTGGAGTACAATTGGAGTTCTAAAGCACATCTGAATTTAACATAATCAATCTTAAGAGCATGGCAAAATTTTCAGATATTTTAGAAAAATTCACAAACATTTCTAAGACCAGATAAAAGAAGATTTATCTAACATATATCTTTTAAATACATAAATTAAAATAGTCAGATAACTTGATGTATTAAATGAGTCAACCACACAATTTGGCTGAAAAAAAAAATGCTGTGCTTAGGGGACTAAATACAAAATCAGTATTGACCCAGAAAGAACAAGGTAACCACTCTCTCTGCTATGAGCTATGCTGGAGTATATCTAGACTACTGGGTTCAGTTCTGTTCTGTGTTTTAGAGAAGTTAGACAAGACTGAAAAGGTTCAGAATAGAGGTGACCAGGACAGTGAAAAAATATGAAACTATGTTAAATAAAGACGAACTGAAGAAGCTGAAGTTTTTTTTTTTTTTTTGTACTCAGAGTACAACTACTCCTCCTCCCCGCCCCCCGCCCCGAAATCTGAGAAAACAGACTTGCACATGCTTCCATCTTGTGAAATGTTAGCTAAGGCAGAGATGTTTCACCTAAGCCTATAGAAGTATTTCTTAAAATGTAGAGCCATGCTGGGCTTTCATGGCTTCTAAGATCCTATTAGTCCATGTAAAACAGACAAGAAAACATTTGCCATGGCCCCGGGGGCCTTATTGCTGATTATTACTCTCTAGTAAGCATTTCCATCCACCCTTCATCCAACCAATCAGTATAGTGTTGTAGCAGGTTTGTGAGAGCAAAGTGTCTGCTTGCTGAGTAACTAGTTTCAGTTTGCAGAGCAGTGTCCCTGTGTAAACAATGGGATCCCAACTGACTGGTAGGTAAGAGCTTTTAGCTAAATCACTAGGAAGGACTTTTTACTGAGTCATACAGAGCTTTAGAAGACCTTCCCAATCAAATGGTGTATTAAACGGTAACCAGTTCTCATAAAAATATGGAAACAAAATCCTACAACCATCTTTCCCAATGGCAGGAAATCCAGCTTTGCAAGCCAAATCAGCTCTTTCCAATTCATATAGAACTTTTCCTCTTTTGAAGAGCTATGCTTACTATCTAAAGTAGATTGGAGCCCATGCTATAATTAAAAAGTCCCACTTGAATATATCACTCTAAGGTTAAAATTGCATACCAGTAGGCCACGAATTCAGTCAAGCTACTGAGAACTAAACACAGACAATTATGTGAATGAATTCACAGAAGACTATAAAATTACACACTATTTAAACAAAGGTGAATGACCTAAATTTGATATTCTGAAATTTGCTACAGGAAGACAGCTAGACAGATGTTAGCTTACAGAAACTATAAAAAACAGTTCAAGTGATAAATATTCACTAAACTCAACTTGGTTTCACTTAAAATTGATTTGAATGCTAAGTACTGATTTTGGTATCAAACTATCAGAGAATATAATAAATAAATGATGGATTTAATAAGAATATATTCTTCTCTATGCTTCTCAAAGCAATCTCTGTATGTATAAAGTAGGAACTGGTTAATGACTTAATAAGAAACTGGCTAAACAAGTCCACTTTCTGTGTACATATTTACAATGAAAAATATTATTGGAAGGAATATAGTAGATCCAAGGTACTGACATGAAAAAAATTAAGTTTGATATTACACAGTTAAGCAAATACATCAAGATGATATATATATATATATATATTTCTGTTTAAATTTTATAAATTACTAATTAGTTGTTTTGATGGTGATTATTCACATTAAACAAGTCTCTACCTATGAGCCCTAAAAATTATTTTAAAATACAATTTTGTTGATATATGCCCAGAAAGAACAAACCACTTTAAGTAACCTCTAGATCCTCTAGGAACCAGAACTAGAGTACAGTGGAGGACTTATTGTTGTCCTTTTCTTTTAGGCTTCTGATTATCTCTTTTGGCAATAAGAATTATCTTCATGTTCTTAAAATGTCAAAAGTGAAATGACATTAATTGTATGTTTATTTATCAGATACTAACAAGAGGAAGCAATTGCTAGTTAAATATTATGTGCTTAAAACTCCAGACATTCTAAGTCATCCTTTTTGTTTACTAAAACAAGGTATAGAAGTCACACATCCTCACTTAGCTTCTTGATATTTTTCTAATCAGAAAACAGAGCTGGCTATAAATAAAACACAACATACAGGTGGTGCTTATTAAGCACAGGAACTATTCTAAGCACTAGTTAGATATGCATTGACTTAGTGAATTTTTTCTTTCCTCTCCTAACCTCTCTCTCCTGTTTTTCTTTCTTTCTTGATAGAGACTTGCCCTATAGTACAGGTTGCTTTAAATGTAGTAAGTAGCCAAGGCTGGCTTTGAACTCCTGATCCTCTTGTCTTTGTGTATACTACTGATATACTGAGGAAGCATTCAGTCCATTTTACATAATTTGCACAGCAAACCTAGAAAGACTATGATAACCTTCATCTTGAGGTTGAAGAAAATGAAATCACAAGGACCTGTCCATATTTACGTTGACAAAGGGGGGCAATAAGTAGGAATGCAAACCTAAAAATGGACTCTAGTGTCTACACTTAGGTACTAGTCTAACTTTTAGTAATATGTCAATCTCTCTTTATAAAAGCTAAAAAAGCACCAAAGGTGAAAAAAAACATAGCTAGTTAGTACATTCTTTGACGCTAAAAGGGATCCAAATGTGGCTTTTGGGGCTGAATAATCTGCATTCCTACTTATTCCTTTGCCAAGCTCCAACATACGATTCAAGACTTAACCATCTGGGAAAATCCTCTACCAACTCAATTATAGTCCAAAGCCCATACCTGACTCCACAGTAAACCACTGAGCCTAAGAATTAGGTCAACAATCAGATCAAGCTAGACAAGTAAGTGCTGTGGGCAAATCTCCACCCCAATGCAATGCAAAAGGTCTCAGAAACTTGCTGAATGTCTTAAAGAGGTAGGCCTTTTTGGTTGAGTCCCTGGCCTATTTAAGATGCAAAACGGTGGAGGAACAGCAATTGTATCTTAACTTTGCCTGAATGCTTTCACCAGCAGAAGAGATGCATTCCCTATTGTGAGCTCAGACAGAAATCAGCATGTCAGCAACGGCAGTAAGGAACATCCTAGTTTTTAAAAGGGCAAAAATGGGCATCCCTGCTCAAATGGCATTTGCCCAAACACTGACCTTGGAATTGATACAGAATGAAGTGGTGCAAGGAAAGGATTTAACCTAATTTATAAACATGCTCAACCTAGATACACACCTGTCCCAATTGACCTATAAAAGCTACTTATTTGCACAGAAAACACCGACTACAATGCCATTTTTTATTTATAATTTCAGGCCTGAAGTGGCCTGTTTGTAAGCAAACTACACTCTATCTTTTCCAACACACACACATACAGAAACACACACACTGAAACACACACACAGAAACACACACAGAGAAGCACACACCAACATCTATTAACTACATCAATAAAAAGAAACAAGGAACCTAGAGCCTTAGGGGAATCCCTTAAAGGTTTTTACCTGGGCATTGATAAAGAACCATTCTAGCTTTCAAACTTTCTCCCCAGACATCCCAGGTGGAGGTGGCCTTCTGGGCGGATCCAATACAAAGTTTGTGTGCATTCTGGGACTCTAACAAAGGCCAGAAACCCCTGCTTTAGGAAGAGACCCTAGGCTTTCCACATAGCAGCAGCTCCCTCTGGATGGAGCACTGCACTAGGTTGGGGGACAAAAGACTTTCCAGATTTGGTGGGATTGGGGGTCTACTTCAGCTGGAGCTTGTATCCTCCCTCGGGAAGCTCTTGGGCAATAAGTGGTCAGGGTGACGCAGCTGGTGTGTAAATAGGCAGTGCCTGGGGAAGGTCCAGAGGACTAGGAAGCGCCGAGACTCACCTGGGGGAGGAGGAGCAGGGGTTTCGGTGACAGGTGCGGTGGGCGGGACTCTGCTGCTGTTGCTGCTTCTGTCCGGGGATTCGGCAGTCGGGGTCCCCGGAGTGCTGGCAGCCTGAGCAGTGGTGATTACAGAGGTGGTCAGAGGCTGGCCAGCTGTGCTCACAAGGGTGGTGGGCACGGGTGTGGAGGGTGGTGACTCGGTGGTGGGAGTGTGTCCGTCCTCCGAAGGGGTGGCGGACGAGAGGTCCAGAACCGGGAAGGGGGTGGTGGTAGCAGGCTGTGCGCTGGTGCGGGGAGGGATGATCTCCGGGGAGCCGGCTGACGGCGTTGCAGTCCCGGTTCTGCGGACTGTGGTGCGCGGGGGGCCGGTCCGCGGGGCCTGCGCCGTGGGAGCCGCGGCCTTAGTGAAGGGGCTGCTGGCTTGGTCCGGAAGCCCCGGGCTGGGCGACGGGACCACCTGCCCCTCCGCCCCGCCGCCCCCGGTGACATTCCCTGCCGAGGCTGTTGAAGCGGCTGCGGCGGCCGCGCAGCACAACAGGGCGAGGCCGCCCAGGCTCGGCAGGTTCCTCATGGCGCGCTCGGCTCCGCCATTCATTCATTCATCCAGTCGATCGGTCAGTCATCTTCTCTTTCCTGCCGTCCGACCAAGGAAAGCCCTGCCGCCGCTGCCGCCACCAAGAGCACCATCGCCACCTCCCTCTGACAGGCGGCCGGCCCCGCGGGCGGGCCTCGACACCGAGGGAGCGACTGGGCGGAGCGCGTACTGCCCGCCCTCCTCGATAGGCAGTGAAGCCTGACCAATCGAAAGCCGCGTCTGCCCACGTGACCCGCCCGCTTCCCGGCCTCTTTGTAATGGCGCAGACCAATCAGAGGACTCAAAGGGAAGAGGGCGGGATGTCGGGAGGCGCGAGTGGTGTTGGAGCCGGCTCGGTTCGCTGCGACTCCGGCTTTGTCTACCCACAGAGCGGGGCGCGGGCCTTGGGCACCCAACACCGCCGAGCAGACAAAGGACGCGGCCCGCGCCGCAGACTCCAGGCCAAGTCATCTGTTCCACTGGGCTGCGAGCAGGACCCGGGGCGGGGAGTCCTCTGTGGGCAGCGTCGTCTCCGCCCTTCTGAACAATGGGGACACCGCACCCGGACTCAGGCGGGGGCTGGGTTACAACCCTGCGATGGGCGAGAGTGGTGGCAACTATGATATAGTTGGAGCTCCTCTACTGTTGCTGAAGACAGCTGACAACGGCCTTGCGGGGTTAGCGCTGCCATCCCCATTTCAGAGATGGGGAAACTGAAGCTCTTGCTGACAGCTTCAGCAAGCCAACTTCTGTGCCCCCACTAAGCACCTGCTGATGGCCTGGTCCTGCACTAAGCCGGATGGGACGGCCTGGAGCCCCATCTTGAGCACAAGAGGGTGTAGAGGAGACACTTTATGCCCAGAACTTCGGAAAAAATAGAATAGGGCCAGGTTGAATTTCAGCTCCTTGTCTCTCTTGCCGAGTGGTTTTGTGGCTCGAGCAGTTTTCTTAACCACTTAAATGGTGAGATGAGAGGGCACACCCCATCCCCCTCACAGAGTTGTGAAAATGAAATCATTACTTGAAGGGCTTAACCCAATGCTTGGCCCACCGTTGTAAACCGTCATTAATGCTAAACGCTTAGGGTTGCACTATGTCAGGACAAGCCCAAGGTTGGAAAACAGCCCGCACCGCCTGCCTCTGAGTCCCCAGAGATTCCTGCCTGTTGCCTGCCTTGGGGTTGGGCTGATAACAGGGCTTAACCCTGGATGACATAAAACTCTGGAGAAAGTTGGAAATCTGGCAGGCAAACTTGCACCATCACCCGGGATCCAGTGCTGCCCAACGTTGTAGCCTCAGCTGAGCAACTTTTAGGTGCAGCCTGGCAGGACAAGTTTTGTCATCTGATGGTTTAATTCCGTCCCACCAGCCTCACTGTAAAACCCAGTCGTGGCCTCTCCTAGGATGCTTGCCTTTGTGCATGATTTCCCATTAGTCATTCTCCTCTAACCAGACAGGCAGGATGAGATTTGTGTGTGAACTTCTGTGTGTTAACAAAAGCATGCATTTATTTGCCTGAGTGAGTAGTGGGTGGGGAGAGGATATGTTGAAGCTTGAGTATGAAAGCATAAACACATTAGTAAGTCTCTCTGTGAAGATCGTGTGAGACTGCAAATATAGGAACTTGCATTTTCATGTGATATGCTTAAGATAGTAATGCATGCATGCCGGTGTGCATTTTCTGTGAATTTTCTGTTTTTCAATGTGAGGTTGTTTCTGGGTGTGCCTTTATAGCCCTACCTATGTAAGAAACAGGGGGCTAAATGAGAGAGGGCCCTGTAACTGTTTTGAAGACAAATATTTAACAAGAACTGACCAAGGTCCTGTTTTTACTTGTCTTTAAGAAGGGAGTGGGCATGTCATGCTCCTCCCCTGTATTCTTTTGGTTCCTCAACCCCAACCAAAATGCCACATCCTCTAGGACCTGGCTTTCTGAGTGGGAGTTCTTCCCTCCCTAGTTCCCTACCGGCCTTTGTTTACAGCCCTGATGTATCAACCCCTGCCTTTTCCTAAAAGGATTAATGATAGCTTTTAGACATAAGTACTACAAATAAAGTGAACCACCCACATGACTTAATTATTTCTCCTGGGCACTCATCAACCTTAGGACTAGAATTTGTGATTAATACCCCTCCCTGCCTGTCTATTTCATCCAGCTCTGTGTTCCAGAGCCTAGCAGCGAGCACTGATACATGCTGATTAATCTGAAAGAGATCCAGTTGTGCTCACTGGGAACGCTTGTGTCTTTAGAGCCACAGACTTGGATCAAGTTTCCTTGAAGGAAAACTTTACCCTCTCTGAACCTCAGTTTTCCTTGTCTTTAAAATGAGGCCATTAAGTCTTTAAACATATCAAGCAGGACTGTGTTTTGTTTTGCTTTTTTAAACAGAGCCTTTTGACACACCAATTATACTCTATTGTCCCTTAATGTTTCAGTTGCTATTGCAAACTCTTGAGTTTTGTTAGCAGAAACCTCTGTCCCAAAAACTCCAGATCAGGTGACATGGCTTGACATTTGCTCTACTGGATATTTCCAAATGGTATCTGAAAACTGCTGGGTTGGCCCTGAGCTGTGCTGTATCAGAGATTCTTCACTGCTAGAGGGGAAAAGCTGATTTGGCTTTTTTTTTTTTTTTTTTTAAACCAGGAGGATCACAGAGCAAAGGCCTAGAAGACCTTGCAAAGTGATTCAGGGTTGCTGGGCCTTGGACAAGGACATTTCATGCACGACTTCTCAGGTGGGACAATTGGCCAAAAGTATATCTGGGAAATGTTGAATTTTTTAAAAGATAATATTTTTGAGACAGTCTCCCTTTGTAGCTGGCCTCAGCTGGCCTTCCAAGTGCTAAGATCCCAGAAATAACCACCAGTCAAGGCCTGTAAGATAACTTAAATGCACTATTATTACTTCAACATTGATTCTTTTTATTACTTCTAAGAATTTTTTTTTATCTTGTTTGTGGTTGTATGTGTACATACATGAACACAGGCATGCTTGGCTCACATGTAGAAGTCAGAGGATTTGGGGAAAGTCTGTTCTCTCCTTCTACTACTTGGGTTTCATATATTAAACTCAGATTGCCAGGAATGGTAGTGATTACCTTTATCTTGTGAGCTATCTAACCAACCCAAAGTTTTAAATTCACTGCTTTACTTTTATCTCTACACCACAAACTACAAGATGGCTTGTTTTATTGTGTTTTCTGAAATAGTGCTTTACTCTACAATTTGCATTGGGTTAGAACTCCCTATGTAGTCCAGTGTAGCCTAGAGTTCATGATAGTCCCCTAACTTAGCTTCCTGAATACTGGAATTATGTCATGACCAGCATGACTTTATTTGTAAGTTTACATTTAAAAATAGAAAAATAACCATAAATATCTAGTATCATAGATAGGAATACATCTGTTCAATTTAATTATATAGCATCACTATCAGGATGACTATCATGGAAGTGTAGCAGATATCAATAATAGATAATAGAGTTTGCAAGTTCCAGGCACTGTACTAAGAGAGCCCCATGAATTACTTCATTCAACTCTTAGAAGCCCCCACTCCCAAGTATATGCCCTAGACTGTTTGGACTACTATAATAAAAACTATGAGACTTACAAACAATGCTGATATATTTCTCACAGTTTTGGTAGCTAAGAAATCCAAGATCAAGACACTAGCTTGTGGAGTGTCTGGGAAGAGACTTCTTCCAAGTTCACAGATTCCATCCTTTCACTGTCTTCTTGTGATTGAAAGGACAAAGCAGCTGTCTGGGGTGTTTTTTATAAGGACACTGATCCCATTCACAAGGGCTTTGCCCTGCTGACCTATTGCCTTCTAAAGGCCTCCAAATACCATATAGGGATACTGTTAGGATTTCAACACACAAGTTATAGAGAGGCACAGCATTCACTGTGCAGCATTTTATTATCTGTATTTTACAGACAAAAAAAGCTAGGACAAAGAAAAGTTAAGCAGCTTGCCTAAGGTCCCTTAACAAGTGAGAGTGGCTGCCTTCAGACTGGCATCAAACTATAAAGGGAAAATGCTCATATCATGTTCAAAAGAGAAGACAAGTGATAGCCCTCGTGTTATGTATCAGAATGATGTCCAGTTCCTTTCCTGTTGCCCCAGAAGAGAGATGCCATTCCACTATGGGAGTAATGGCTATAAAGATTCCGAGAAGGCCTGCTTGAACAGTAACTACAAATACTCTAGAAGGTTTAGTCTGATTCCACCTTGTGCTAGGCACCAGTTCAGCATGAAATCCACAGAATCAGCTTAGGTATCCAGGAGATAAGAGTCTTGTGATGGGACAAGCACTTTTTACTGTTTTACACTCTGGAAGCTGGATAGAGTGACTGCTTGCATGCATGGGACTTTGGGTTTGATCTTCAACACCACAAAAAACAGGAACACAGTCATTCCTTAGGGTTAGAACTATCACCTATGCTGAAAAAGAAGAAGAGGAAAGAAAGCTTCTAAAGGTTTAAGACATGCCCAATATCTGCCTGACTTCAAAGCCAATTCTCCTCTCTGTAGTCCAGTCTGTCAATGTGACCACTGGTGTTGCACATAGCAGTAGGCCAAAAGCAAATACTAAAGAAAGGTCAGACACATTTATCCCTCCTGCTAGAGCAGCATTTAAGAAAAGAGGTATTGAGAGTCACAGAGCATAAAAATCTGACAGCAGAGACTCATCCATACAGCTTCTTCCATATTGTAATAAAGCACAGACGCTTTGTCCTTTCTTGTTTTACTGAAACATCAGAGCTGACACAGACTCTTATGAGTGTTGCAGGAACCTGGTCTCCTACCAGATGTAGCTGAATGCAGGGTTTGGCATTTGTTGCTGCAGGGTTAGCAGAGTCACCATTAAACAAATCTGTCCAGCAAAGAACACTAGCAGACTACTCTCAGGAAAGGAAACACAGTGACTAAAAAGCATGAAGTGTTGCATGCTGTCAGCACTGCAAATCAAGATGCTGGGTTGCTTTCCTTCTAAACCTTCTGATTTGCATGGAATCAACAAGTTCTAAAAACCAGTTATCCTTGGTACTGATTAGAGAGTGTCACTCAACAGTTCTTAGGACTGTAGACACTGATAAGTTGAAGCCTTCTAGGAAGTCTCAAACTTGTTCATTCTCTTGCACTCTTATTTCCCATTTCTAAGATTCTACTCAAAGAAAACAAATAATTAGATAATATGTACTGACGTACAAAAATGGAATGCTGGGCCTGTTGGCAGATGCTTATGATCCCAAGATAGTGGAGGTAGAGACAAATGTTAAGGCCAGCTTAAAGATCCTGCCTCAGACGGGAAAAGATTAATTAAAAATCAGAAAAAAATAATTGAAAGGGACTGATTAAATATGTTGCCCTTTATGTTTCTTTGTTGGAATATGAAGCATCTACAAAAAGCATCTATGGGCTGCAGAGATGGCTCATTAATTAAGGGCACTTGATGCTCTTCACTTCAGCTCCAAGGGATTAAACATCTTCCTCTGGTTTTGGAGAAACACCCATGAGAGAGAGAGAAAGAGAGAGAGAGAGAGAGAGAGAGAGAGAGAGAGAGAGAGAGAGAGAGAATGTTCAAAGTCATAAAGATAAAAACAGAATTTAAAACAGTACAAGAGGTGAAGTCATATTGTGGTAGTAAAAAATTATGGAAAACATAGATTATAAACTTATATGATCAAAATTATGCATTACATGTACAAGGACAATACAGAATAATGGGCCAAGTCAAAATACACTGAACTATAAGCATTCTTTGATTTTGATTGATTGCATTATGGATGTTCTAAATTTTTCTCCACATATTTCTGGATTTTCCCATATTTTTCAATGCATAACCACTGTTCTCAGAATCAGCAACCAACAACAGAATTAGCTTGCTTCTAAGGTTGTGCCTTCCATCATATCCTATGTCATAAACCTATATTCATTAAAAAGCACCATCTCTAAATAATGATGTTAAATGTTAAAACCCAGCTTCAAAGTCCTTCTGAAGTTAAAATAAGCTCAGAAAAAGCATTTGCTCCACAGTTCTTTGAGATGTTGAAGGACGTCATTCACAGTGGGCACTGAATCAGACTCTTGCTCGTCATCACTGTTGGCAGCAGAGCAAAGAATTTGAACCATTTTGAGGAGGAATGGGGTCTGAGCTTCTGGAATAAATCTGTTCCCTTAGACTTCTATAATTGTAACAAACGAGATTACTGACAGGCACACAGCAAGAAGAACTTTCCTAGTCTGTTCTTCCTGTCAGTTTTGTAACAATCCTGGAAGGAAGATGGAAGTAGTACCAGTAGAAATAAAAAATCACCAACAGTGATTTTTACTGAGTGTTTATTACATGTTAGGCACCAACAGGAAGCACTTGCTATACACAGTTCTTTAACATTATACTGTGAAGTACAGATTGATTGTTCTCTTGTCATTAGAAAGTATACTGTCACTCAAAGTAGTCAAATAGTTTGCCCAAGGTGACCAAGGTAATAAATTGGAGGACTTTGGACCTCAGGTCCAAAGAGGTTTTTATCACTTCTTACTGATTCCCTCCACTTTGGTTATTACTATTTTTTATAGCTGCTGTTGTTAGAACAGACAATTTTGTAATAAAGAGTCCTAGATTCAGCCCTGGTCATTCCAGCTGTGTAGGTTCAGTTAAGGTATTTAGGCACACTGTCCTGATTTCTTTCTCTCTTGGTAGAATAAGCATCACCAAGGAAAAACAATTTTATAAAGCACTGAGTCAAAACCTTCCTAGTCATGACCATTCAAAAGGCATTGCTACGCATCTGCTTTTCCTCAACTGTCTTTCTTTATGTGAAGAACAATGTCCTTGAGACTCCACTGCCAGAATTTCTAGACTAGCAGCAAAATCCTATTCCTTCCACTCCGTGCCTTCTGATGAGTCTCTTCACCACAGCCTGGACTTGCCAGAGGGCAGCACCAGGACCAAGGAGTATTTGGCACAGTGGGCACCTGACTCCTCTCAATATTTGAGGTGCCTTTGAGTGTATGCAGTTCTTTAAGACTATAATGTCCTCTGACTGACTATTTTATGATAACTGTATTACTATTGTGCTGGCTTCTGAGTGATGGGCAAACACAATTTTAAAGAAAGAAATAATTCTCTGAATGGTCTACAAAAGGAAAAAAATGTCAAAACAGGACAGATCACTATTAAATGTCATTTTAGGAAGGTTTGGTTCAGTGCTTTATATGCTTTTATATACTTTATATGCTTTTATATGTTTTTGCTTTTATATGCATATATATTTTTGCTTTTATATGTATATATATTTTTGCTTTTATGTTTTGTTATATGTTATACTTTATATGCTTTTATATGCTTTATATGCTTTTATATGTTTTTGCTTGGTAATGAAGTAGCTTAACAGAACCTACACAGTTAGAATGATGTGTTAGGCCCTAGCCCCTCCAAACGTGTCCTGAGTGAATGATTAAACCAAGACTAACAGAAATAAAGGGTCTTGATAGGTTCTCACACTGCAAAATAGCAGCTGAATCAGGATCAGATTCTAATCTCCCAACTCCCAAGTCACCATCAAACTCAAATCACTCCTTACATGGGAGGCAGCTGTGTACCAGTAAGAGCACTTAAGTCTGGCTGGATGTCTACGGGCCTTCCAGCTTCTGACTTCTCTCAGGATTCTCACCACATCACTAAGTTTTCTCTATAGAAATTGTCATTCTTGAATCACAGAGATGGCTTCTGGCTTCCAGGTTATTACCAATGGGGAAGGCAGTATTTTAAATAGTGAAAAAAATGAGGACTGCTTGTGGGTAGCAGTAGGGGCCTGAGAAATGACAAAACCTTCCATGTCCGGCCACATTGTGTAAGGGAAGTAGAAAGGGTTTTGTCATTCCATCAGTCCCAAATTAGAACAACCTCTGAAGAAAGTCCTAAAATATCAGGCCTTCTCTCAAGCTTCTGGGTATCCTTTCCTTGCCCAAACAATCACAGCACTGTTCTGATGATCACTGGGTATTTACTGGTTGTGTGCAATGCCCCAAGTACAGTCTGGAATTTGGAATTGGATGTAATCCTTAGCCACATGCTGGCAGGGCTACCTCTTTAAGAGGTAGGAACACTGGCATCTCTGTCATACAATTTCCCACTGGGGACTTAGTCTATTATTCAGCCAAGCTGTATTTGCTGCCCAGAATCATTTCAAGATGAAATATTCTAGTGAGGAAAGTCCACAATTCTGTGAGCCCAGCTACACCACTTCCAGCCTATGGTGCTAAAGGCATAACTCAATCTCTCTTAGGTATGTATGTAACCTGTAAAATGTGTATCAAATGTTTGGTAGAGGAGAGTTCATTCATTCATTCATTCATTCATTCACATGCTCATCAAAATGTATAAGCACTGACATAATGACTCCTTACAAAACAAGCAGAATGAGACTTTTCACTCATGGCACTTGGAGCAAAGCATGAGGGGCCAGTGATGAACATATAAATGGGAAAAGAACACAGATGTATAGAGATGATAGTCAATATTACAATGGAATAACACAGGATTATGAAGAGATACCCTTTACCCTTTGAATATTCACGCCTTAGGTCTGAATATTCTTTCTGAAATCAGAGGGAGGCATAATATATATTTATTTATACATACAAATAAATATAAACACATATACACACATAAACATGTATACACATAAATATATACATGTTCACATACATGAATATGTACATGTACACATGTAAATAAGCACATGTACACACATAAACATATACCTGTATGTACACATAAGTATATACCCTTATAAACATACATATGTACACATATAAACATGCATATACATATAAACATACCTATGTATACACATACATATAATATATACACATATAAATATACACGTGAACACACATAAAACATGAATATGTACATATAAAACCAAATACATCCAAATCTATACACAAAATAAATATGTACAAAACCATTAATATGTACATATACACATGCATAAATATACATATGTACACAAATAATATATGCATGTGTACAACTATAATTATACACATTTATACAGACATAAAATACACATGTACACATACATAAATATACAAATATACACAGACACATAAACATTCATACAAACACATAAACATACACATAAACATACTCATAAATATACACATGTGCACACATATAAATGTCTGCATATACACACATGAATTTACAAATGTATATACACATAAATATCCAAATATACACACAAATATATATGCACCATGTAAACACATATAAATGTTAATGTGTATACATGTACTAATATACCCATGTAAACATACTAACATGAGCATACAAATTTCTAAACATACAAAAATATTCACATGTCCACACAAAACCATAAATATACCCTTGTACACATAAAGGTATACACATGTACACATATAAATAGACAATATGCACACATAAACATACATATGTACATAAAATAAATATATACATATGCACATGGACATGCACATAAATACACATGTATGCAAACATAACAATACACATATACACATGTAATCTGTGTGTACCCACATATTATTATGTATGTATATGATTGTGTTAATGTTTGTACATGTGCATATTTGAATATATGTGTGTACATATGTATATATTTATACATTTTACATGTGTTCATTTTGTGTGTGTGGACAAGTATTTTTTGTGTGTGTGTGTACATATTATATAACAGCTTTCTCCATGACTGAAATATTCCATCCTTCAGGGCAGCTCCTCAAGCAGGAAGGTAAACAACTCAAAAGAGCTTCAGAAAGTCCCTGAAAGTGACTAGCCGGATTCTGTAGGTCCCTCCCTGCCTTAGTAAACAGTAAAAGTAGAGAGTCCCTCTAAGATGAAAGGAAACTGAACTGTGAGGAGTACTCTCAGAGGAGAAAAGCTGCACAGAAGACTCTGAGATCAGGCAGAGTTGCCCTAAAGAACCAGAAGCCAGCTGAGCTGCCTGGAACGAGGTTTAGACCAACTAAAGCACCTGGAGGTGTTTCTTCAACCTGAAAAGCACTCTTCAACCTGTTAAGCTTCTTATAGACCATGCAATGTGCTTCAGGAGTCCACACTCAGATGGGATTTGGTGATACAGCTGCCTTTGTGTCACGTTTACTCATGTAAGTAAGCCCTCACCTGTGTTTCTGTATTTACCCCCAATTAAATTCATGGTTCTCCAAGTTGCACTGTGGTACTATCTGTGCTTTGGTCTGTCATGAGATACCTGGCTGCAGTGAGTGGACATTTGTATTGTGTCTCCCTAGGAAAAGTTTTGTCAGATAACAAATAGTTGGTGCTCAAATAGGAACCTGACAGAACCAAAGATGGGTTGAGGCAGAGTGATTGCACTATCCTGGGTTTTGGTAGCAAGGAGTGTTGAAAGGGAAAGGTATAGACTCAGGATGCCCCAAGACAAAGTTCTCATCACAAAGGAGATTTATTTGTCCCAGGGGACGAAGCACATGGAATAGAAGACAAAAACAGGAGATAAAAGATGAGGGAGAAGGCAAAGGGAACAAGGGAGAAGGGGAAGACGCATTTGTCCAGAAGGAGGTCAAAGGACTGCCTCTGGATAGAGAGAAGACAGACATGGCCCATAGGCAAAATGGCGGTCTACAAACATGAAAGGGGAAACCCTGTGTTAGGATAAGGTGTTTAATTTTAATTGGGCATGTTAATTAGGTGACCCAAAGGGGGCTTTTGATTTCTGGAATTCAATAATTTAATAGTTGGATCTTGGTAATTAACCTTAGGAGAAGGAAATGGCCAAGTAAGGTAATAGACCTTGGTGGCTAGCTTTAGGGATGTAATCTAACAGTTTATAGCAAGTCAAGGAAATGAGGGAAGAGGGAAGGCCTGCCAGAGCCATGTTTGTTAGAATCCCTTCATATGTTCCTGAGGCTGAGAAGCCTGAGGCGGGAACGTCTGTGGTGGAAATTCAGATATAATTATCCTTCTCTGTATTGTGTATGTTAATGTGCCTTTGTGTTATGGCAGCAATTGGATAGTTCTTGCTGTGGGTAATGAGAAACACCACTAATGCTGAGCTATGAGGCTAAGCAGTATCTATTGAAGGAATGTCAGCATGGCAGTATTCATCTGTATAATATAGGGTGGCATGCCTGCTTTATGAGTGAGCCCCATCACATGAATACAGAGATGCTCTGAGAGCAGTTCAAGGTTTAGAATATATTTTTCTGTCTTTGAGTTTAGTGCACAAGAGGCAGGAGTGCTGGTAAGCAGTGGTAGAGTTTGGCTGACCACTGTTGTATGTAGTGAAACTTAGATGGAGGCCAGGCAGGAACTTGTTTGTGTAAAGCAGGAACTTGTTCAAGTAAAGGAGAAATTGCAGCAATAAAGGAAGATGTGGATAGCACCCTCTGTGCTAACCTCTCTGGTTTGGCAACTAAATTATATAAACAAGAAGATGAAAGAGAGATGGTAAAAGAAATAAAAGATACCTCTCAAGTCCAAACTTTGGTGTCAAAAGAGGGAAAACCTGTAATCCAGCATGCAGATGTGGCGCTAATCATGGGCTAATGCAAATAACAAGGATATTAGGAAATACTCAGTGCTTCAACTGCTGAAATTAGGGAAGACTTAAACAAGCAATGAAAGAGCATGTCTCAACCTGGCTTCTGAGGTTGTGGGAAATGGCACAGATGGGATCAGTCTGACTGTTGTGGAGGCAGAAAAACTGTAATGAGCTTAACCATACATCCACCCTTAAGGCAAATGCAGCACAACCAAAGAAGGTATGAGCCACTAGGAAACATTTGGTTATTGCCTTCTGAAGTACCCATAAATACCAGAGGCTGGAGGACCATAGCAGAGTGAAAGGTGCTATTGAGGGGAACTAGGAAGAAGGAAAATTGTGTTTGAACCCTTGTTCTCTGGACTGGATAGAACTGTGTTCACAGAGAAGTTAAAAAAAAAAAAAAGGTTGGGGCAGGATCTTTATAAAGTAAGAAAAACTTTGACAGTTATCAGTGATTTAGACCTGCATGTAGAGTGTTCATATAGTAATAGAACAAGATAGAGAAAATGCAAAAAAGGTAAAACATCAGAAGATGTGTGTCTGGGTTACTTGAAGACAAGTGTGGCAGAATTTATGTCTTTCCTAAGGAAAGAATTGATAGAAAGCCAAATTGTATGCTGAGGATCTAGACAGTTTTAAAGCAGTAGTTCTCAGCCCTCCTAATGTTGCAGCCCTTTAATATAGTTCCTCATGTTGTGGTAACCCTGACCATAAAGTTATTTTGTTGCTACTTCATAACTATAACGTGGCTATTGCTATGAATCATAATGTATATATGTGATATACAGGCTATCTGATATGCGATCATGTGGAGTCTCAATCCACAGGTAGAGAACTACTTCTTTAAATCCTGAGCCTCAGTTCACAGAGGACATTAATGATAGAACAATTTAGGTGAAGACAATCAAGCCTGTTCCACAGGTGGGTGATTATGCCTGTGACTAAGAAGGGTACATTTCTCTCGAGCAAAAGCTTATGCTAGGTGTGGAGATGGATTTCCCAGCCAGGAGTACCTCTGATACCCATCTATGGTGAATGGCAGGGCAACAGCTTCAGGGGCAGTGCCAATTCAGTGTTTCTCTGACCTAGGGAGCAAGCAGGTGAAAGCGAGACCATATTCACATTTTGCTCTGAGTAAGACTGAACAGATTAAGTTAGGTGCACTTAATTTTTCAGGTATAGAGAAATGTGGTGAAGCTCCATGGAAGAGCCCCAGGATATGAAAACAGAACAGGAAGCTACTTAAGTTGGCACCTCCTATCCAGGCTTTGTACCCAACTTTGATCTGTAGAGGAAGCAACTGATACAACTGGATGGAACCTTTCCATGCTGTATTCACTCAGGCTTATATTTGTCTTTAGTATCTTCTTAGTTGTAAACCTCTGGGATTATCTAACACTTGCTTAGAACAGACAACTTTCAGAGTGTTTCAGCAAGATTACCTTTGTGACACCTATTTGGTAAAGGATGGTGCTTCTGCACTTGATCTTAGCCAAAAGGCAGAGAAACGATGGGATGATGCTTCTGGATGTTGCCTTGTCCTTCCCATCCTCTGGAAAAAGTATAGCTGGCATAAAGTTAATGAATTCCTTACCCTGCTTTTTTTCCTATTGATAATCAGGGATCAGGAAAGAGGGTGACATTATCCTTTGACTGCTTCCTGCTAAGTCATTGGAGTGGGGCTCTGAATCCACAGCTTGGGGCTGATAATCCTGTAATAACAACTGATTAAAGTGCTGGTTAGAAATCTTTTGAATTTGCTGTTGAACAAATCTAGGCAGGAAGTTTATAAGACAGGGAACAATTAGTAACATTAAGAAAAGGCGAAAGGGAGGCTAAAAAGGCAAAATTCCATTCTGTATTAGACTATCAACTATCCATTGGCCAGAAGCATCGAGATGTTTTTGGAGATGTGTCTGGTGTTGTAGGATCTTGTCCTTTACTATACCCAATTGCTTGACATAGAAACAACATTTGTCTCCAAGAAAGAGGCAAATAAAACCCTTCTACACTCTTAGTAGACTATACTTGTTGATTTTATAGACTTACAGTATCCAGTGTGTCTTTTGGTCCTGAAGTCTTGGATGAAGATAGGAACAAGTAACAGTTCTTCACTGGATATCATTCCTAACTTAAGAAAGAGGAACACCAGAGCACAAGTTCTAAACCACCTGTGGGTAGGCAGCAGTAAATCTGAGTACCACAAAGAGTGGAGTCATTGTGAGCATTCTGGCATACATGCTGGATAATAATGCTTAGGATTAGGGTATTATTATAGTCTAAAGAATCCAGTGTGACCATAAGTCTAGTATCCTCATGTCCCTGCAAAGTAAAAGGAGTCTAAGATATTTGGTTCAGAGCAGTTAATGAGCAGTGAGTTGAAAAGGTCTACTAGATCATTGGGTAAGGCCATGACTTGGGAGAAACACACAACCATCATTCTCTAAAGTGGCCAGAAAGGAGTGCTATTTAATAGCTGATATGCAGAGGTTAAGGTCTGAAACAAGAGATGGAGTAGTGATATGGGACAGAGAATTGGGATCAGTCAGTCACCCAAGTGGAAATGTGTTAGGGAGATAAGAAACATTGATGAACGTTGAATCACAGCTGTTTTTCTATACCTAGAAGTTGAAACAGTGGGGTGTACACTCTTTGAATTTTGATCATTCCCATGAGGCAACTGATGAATAGGTCATGTTATTGTTTGCTGGTGACACTCTCCTCCCATCATGGATGTCTCATGGGTCTTATATGGAGAAGCAAGAGGCTTCCTCCTATATATAAAAAATAGATTTTATGTGTCACATTTGTCCTCTGTAAGTTTCTGGCCACTGTTTATATTATGTTTTTTTGTTACAGAAAAAACATGCACAGGGAGTAAACCCTGGTGAAGAAGACTTGGATAAGGGACTTATAGGGTACTGGATTGGTCTTTGACAGTCAACTATAGAGTAATTTCCAAACCCTGTTAAGATTGGCTATTGATGGGCAGGAGTCTCTTGAATGTTATCGATATGTAAGAGCTACCCTGGACATGTGTAGATAGGAACAAAAAGAGGAGAGAGAAAGTTGAGACATAAAACAGTTTTGGATCATTTGTGCTGTGGCAGAAGTTGTTACCATATGAGAGAATTTGAAAATTGCGCATGCCAATTTTGATCACTGGGTTATACTGAGGTCAAACTGTTTGTAATAATAGAGTAAGGTTTTAATAAAATTCAAGTCCATGAAGGAAGAGAAAAGGTGTCACAAAATGAATTGTGCCAAAGGGAGTTTTGTAGGTTCCAAGTGGGAGCTGAGAGACAAGAGAGAAGGCCAGGATGGCATAGCAAAGCTTCGAGACTTCCAGGAGGTATCTGAAAGATTGAGAAGCAAGGTCACAGAGGTTACAAAGGGCTTAAAGATGCTGTGGGACTTATCAAGCAGTTCCTGGGGGAGGAGGCAAGGAAACAGGGAGGGTTCCAATAAAATGAAAGAAGTAGGTGTCTTAGTAACTAGAGAGTTGCCCACTTCGTAGGGCCCTAGAGGGCATAAAAAGGAGATGGCCATTTTTTGGGCACCCTGGAGGACATAGCAGGCTTGAGGAGCCAGGGAGAGAACACTTACTGGGTAAGAGAAGAGAGCTGAATTTTTCAAGTAGGTGGAGGGAAGAAGCAGCCGAAGTTGTGGACTCTAGGATTCGGAATCAAATAGGGTGGGCGGCAGAAGCCAGAAGAAACATGTGGTTCATACACACCTTAGGAGAGTCAAATCAGTAACTTGAGTCAGATTAGGTGCATAGTTTGAAGCAGCCAAGTCCCTTAGGTAGTTGAAAGACATTCAGCCTTTTGACTAGGAGTTTGGGCAGGGAGGTCCTGTTGATCCTTGTGAAAAGGCTTGACAATTAGTACAGGAGGGCTTGTATGAGGCACCAAGGGCCACCTCATATAGGGGTGAACAGGGAGAGTGAAAAAGGGGATCCAAGGGTATAAGATAGCATCCATTCCTAGGAAGCATAGAATTTTATGCTTGGTGGTAGAAACTGTGAGTGACTGGATTAGGAATTTTTTATCTAGGGCAATGGCCTGAAGGTAGACAGCTGTAACTTAGAGGGTGAGACCTCTAAGGTCAGACATATATATTTGGCCATATAGAAAGCTTAGTAGAGTTGTCAGCTTGACTAATTTGTGGAGATGGACCACAAAGCAGAAGATCATCTACATATTGTATAGGCTTAGATTCAGAAACAGACAATGAGAGTAAATCACAGGCCAAAGCCTCTCCAAATGTGGATTATCCTGGAACCCCTGGAGTAGGTTAGTACAGGTGAGTCAGGTGGAAACTTGAGTTGGTGCTTGAGTCAAGCTAAGTAAAGATAATATATTTCATAACTGGGTATCAAAAAGAATGGAAAAGAAGGCATCTTTGAGGATAGAGAAATGAGAGGTCCCTGAGGGGATGGTAGAAAAGAGAGTATAGGGTGAGGTACTACAGGGTAAAGAGGAACCACTACAGAGTCAATAGTTAGAGATCCCGAGTCAACTGGTAGTTTCTGCCAGTCTTTTTAACTGCATGTATGGGAGTGTGAAAGAGGGAAAGAAGTGGGGACACAGAAGGCCTTTTCTTAAGAAGCCAGAAATAAGAGGCTTAAGTTCTCTGAGACTTTGGGGAAAGAATGGGCATTGAGCCTGTGTGATGTAATTGGTAATGTTTTGTATGTAACTGGGTGACAAGAAGGGCATGGTGTTTAGCTACAGAGGAGTTTTTGGTGTCCCATACAGAGAAGGGGCTTGAAGTAGAGAGAAGAGGAAGTTGCAGGGTCGAGGATAGGGAATCTCTTTCCACATTCTCTGCTCAGTTATAAAATTCCCAACTAATATTGGGATCTATGATGCCATTTGGGTTGGTTATCTAAGGGGTATTGAGGCCAAATTTTATTGCAAAAATGAACAAGTTTGAGACGTTTCATGTTGTGTGCCAGGTGGAAAAGCTGGAGGTTTTCTAAGAGGCATCCTAAGCGATTATCAGAGAATATAGATGTCAACATTTTCAAGGATGAGAAAGGGGTGGAACAAAAGGTCATAGCAGCCTGAAGAGAAGGAATTCCCTGAATTCAGAGAGAACCGAAGGAGACAAAACCATTTTGTAGGTTGTTACTATACTCAACAGTCACTTAATTAGACTCAAGGAATCATTCACACCCACCAAAGAAGAAACTTAGTGAAGTACAACTGGTGGACCGGATGCTAGGCAATCAATGAGCTGGAATTTAAGTGTATTGCATGTGGATGTGAGATGAGAGAAACAGCTCTGGTATGCCTCAGCTCCAGCCGGGGTGGACACAGGTACAAGCACAGACACCAAGAGAGCCTATCCAGGTTTTGGAACCAATGAACACCAGAAGGGCATCATAACCATCAGGAGCCAAAAAATTCCACAGTGTCACACTATGCAACAAACATCACATAAGAGACTTGCTGAGGAGAACCATGAAATGGAGGCTGCCTCTGAATGGAAAGAGGGAAAACAGAGGACTGGGAGGACATGTGATGTTTTATAGGGTCTTTGGAGCATGCGCAATGAGCTAATGAAGCATGAGCAGTGAGGTACTGGGAAAGTACAGTGGAGCTGGAAAGGATTGCTTAGCTGTTAGCTCTGAAACTTTGTTTGGCCATTAAAGCCTCTAAGCTTCAGGGCAGACCAGGGGCAGGGTGATTTTCCACAGGGTTGTTACCTTATAGTTTGCCTCTGAGTGTTTTGCAGATTTAGAGAGCCTTTAGAGAACCATACAAATGTATTTAAAACAACAAGGATGGGAGATCAGTGTGCACAAAGTACAAGGGCCAGTCACAGTGATAAAAATTCTTGGGTATTACGGTCTGGTAATATGTGTATGATACTTGGCAGTGCTCTTGACAAAACCCACAACAGTCAATGCTTGTAAATGTAAGGAAGCTACAAACACTGGGAACTCTTAGGATATTGACAGATCTTCAAAACACATCTTGCTTATGTTGTCTATCCTCTGTATAAATCGTATATGGAATTGGGGCAGGAAAGCTCAAAAGGATTTTGAGCAGGCTAAGATTCTTGTAGGACCAGCCAAACAGCTGTATGTCCCACTGCCCCAGTGTCTCTTCCTGATAGGAGTCACCAGTTTGGCCTGCTATAGCTAAGGGCTACGCCTTAAGTAACCCATTCCAGTAGGATTTTGGAAAGAGGCAGAATCTTTGTATACAGCACTAGACCAGCAATTGTGAGAGGCATAGAAAGCACTGCAACAGGTACAATCCATAACTAGTTCCACCCCAATGACTGTACAGATTAAAGGCCTATTAGTAAAATTACTTTTTGATGTGACACAGAATCAATTGAACAAGTTGGCTTGTATATGTACAGCAGTGAGATGTGATAGGTACAAGCTCTGAGACCAATGCTATGCAGACTGTCCTAGGACCAGTGTCCTTTGCAGCTACTGAGTATCCTCTTATTCTGCAAAATGAAAAAAATACCTAAATGGTTTTAAATCCAAAAGGTACCTGTGGTGGTTTGAATAAGAATGACCCTCATAGGCACATGGATTTGAACAGGTAGTAACCAGGAAGTAGAACTTGGATAGGATTAAGATTAGGAGGTATGGACTTGTTGGAGGAAGTATTTCACCAGTGTGGGCTCTGAAGTTTCAAAAGCGAATGTTAGGTCTACCCTCTCTGCCTGCAGTTCAGAAAGTAGCTTTCAAGTTGTTCTCCAGCACCACAACTGCCATGCCCACTTTCTTATTCCCTGCCTTGATGTTAATGGACTATGAAGTGTAAACTTAAGGTTTCTTTGGAAAGTCAGTTGTGTTGGATGTTTGTTTCCCTGGGGCAAACACAAGAAGGAACATTGCACCGAAGCAGACACAGGTGAAAGGCTAAGGCAGACTCATGAAGGAATGTTTCAGTGAAGAAAAGCCAGGTGACAGGATGTTCTGCTAAAACAAACATGTGAAAGGAAACATGATGAAGGATTCTTTCCTAAAGACACTCATATATTGATCTGACTTACATTGCATAGCGGAGCTCCATTTACCTGAACTCCATAGACAGAAATGCACAAAAGAAATTCAGGTGGAGTACTAAGGCTTTTTTTGCAGCTTCCTCAGACATGAGCTGATTAGCAGAGTATTATCAGCAGAGACAGACTCACGTGGAATTTTGCTAAGTCTGACTCACATGCTGAGACAAGAAACGTGGTGGTAAGACAAGACTCGTGGAGGACATGTGATGTTTAGAGAGTATTAAAAGGACTGGACAGATATTAATGGAGACTGAGCTTGGCTTGCTTACATAGCTAAATGCTTCTTGGTCTCACATCTTTGCTGTGAGAGAACCATTTAACTATATTTTATTATTTTAACTTCACTTTGGTGAGAGAGAGACACAGCAAGAACTCCTGGCATTTCTGCTGGTACCTCCTGAGTCATGCCTTGCCAAGGCAGAGGTCCAGCTGTCTCTGCTAGGTTGTGCCACCGCTGGCAGCTGCTAACCCAATACTACAGGTATCTGTGTATCTGTGAAGTGTTTGAGAGTGGTTCAAACTGCCACTGCTAACTCCTCTGAACTGAAATACTGATTTCTTTGCAACACAGATTAGATTTGCTCCAAAGAACCATTTCTAACAGCTCAACTTTCCCTGCACTCTTTCCTTTCAACTCCCTCTGGTGAGTGGTGGGCTAGAAAGGAGGTTAAAGCATTTCAGAACTATCATTAAAAGTAGGCCTTGAAAAACATTGAAGTTACAAACTAGGCCTCTGAAACTATAAGCCATCCCTCAGTTAAATGTTTTCTTTTAGAAGAGTTGCCATGGTCATAGTGTCTTTTCACATCAATAGAACCATTACTAAGACAGAAGTAGGTACCAGGGTGTGGTATATTGCTGTGTCAAGCCTGACCATGCTGATTGTTGGAGGAACTTTAGAGATTTGGGGACTTTGGACTACATAAATGGTTAGACACTTTAAGTGGGTTTAATGGATCATAATAGTAGGAACATGGGAAGACAATTCTGAGGGTTATTTGAGTGGGTCAATCTCAAGAAGTTTTCAGATAGGAAGAATATTACTGAGTTGTCTAGAAACCATTCTTGTTATATTTTAGAAAAGAAAGTGGGTGGGTTTTTTAGCTTTGTCTTAAAAATCTGTCTGAGGCAAAATTGAAGCATTTTGGATCAATGGCATTAGCAGAGGAGATTTCAAGACACCCTAATATTGATTGTGTCATATGGTGATTAGTGGCCACTTGTATGGATATCTACAATGAAAAAGAGCAAGCTGAGCAAGGAAAAATACAAAACACTCAGTTTGAGGAGAGAAGGAGCACCATGAACTATATTGGAACTAAGTACGGTGTTCAGGGGGATACAAAGTTTAAAGAAAAGCCTGATGCTCAATGGGATAAAGAAAGTGGTGATTTCAGTGTAAGGCCCCATTCATCTAAGCTTCTAATTTGTGGAAATGAATTAAATAAAGAAAAGTTTAATCAGAAAAGCAAAGCACCATCAACAGAAAGATGATACAAATGTACCTGAATGAAGGGGCCAAGTTCAGACCCATCATGTACCACTTTGACCACATGATTCTGACTTTAGAGTCAAGGATACAAAAAAGAGATTGTGGAACCTTCTTCTGTGTCTAAGGAAAGCCACCAAGGGTGGGCATGTGTCATGGGTGCCTTTATGTAGGGGCCCAAAGAGGCCATTTTAGGAAACTGTAAAGATGAAGCCTGGATTTCATTTGAGACCCCAAGATGTTGCAAATACTGGAATCATAGGATATCTGCTGAGGAAAGCTGTAGACTGAGCTTTGAATCTTGGACTTTAAACCAGTGTTGAGACTATGATAGACACTGGAAAAGGTTCTGTATGTAGACAAGCTAATGAGAACCTCCTAATATTTTGTAAATTTGAGATCAATTGGAGAGACAATTGGGTGAAATGGTACTTCCATCTACAACATAACCCTGCTGAAAGAGGCTGGTTTAATGGAAAGAAAGGAAAAAAATCCAAATTATATTATATATGGTTGGAAAGGGACACTCCTAGACATCACAAAATTATTGATGAAAATCCCAGGGTCATGATACCTCCCTTTACAGTCCCACAAATTCATAAAGGCTGCTAGTGGTTATATCCCAGGATTTGACTATAAGACCCAATTGCTGGAGAAATGAGACACTTTGAGTGCAGGATATTGAAAAATTAAACTTGGACTTCACTGGAAATATTCACCCAGCTTACTGGCATTCATAGTGCTGGATGGTGCTCTGTCAGCTGCTGGTAGAGAACTGTCACCAAAATTCTTGCTTGACTATGGAACCTATGCACTAAAACATTGACTTTCAGGGTGATGTGTCAACTGTAACCACAGGCTTTTTAACTACTCTGAGACTGAATTAAGGATGAATAAAAGCCTAAGCCAAAAGTGTTGTTTCATTCCTGCTAGCTCATAATTTAACTATTCCATTTATTCTACTTAATGTCCTGCCACATTGTTAGTTACCTATCCTCAGGTTCATACATCCATCTTCCTCAGAGTCCAGGGAGAATAATCTATTTATAATTGACTCTATCCCAGAAATCCAATCTTTCTGCCAGATGTCCCACCTTCTTTTTTTATTATATCTTTTTATTCTATATACTTTGTTTACATTCCAAATGATTTTCCCTTTCCCAGTTCCCCCCTCCCCATATGTCCCATAAACCTTTTTCTCTACACCCATTTTCCAATCACCTCTCTCCTTTTTCTCTGTCCTGGTACTCCCTTCCAATGCTAGATCAATCCTTTCCAGGATCAGGACCCTCTCCTTACTTCTTCATGGGAGTCATTTGTTATGCTAATTGTGCCTTGGGTATTCAGAGTTTCTGGACTAATTAATATCCACTTATAGTGATTGCATTCCATGAGTATTCTTTTGTGATTAGGTTACCTCACGTAGAATGATATTTTCAACATCCAACCATTTGCCTAAAAATTTCATGAATTCATTGTTTTTAATTGCTGAGTAGTATTCCATTGTGTAAATATACCACATTTTCTGTATCCATTCCTCCATTGAGGGATATCTGGGTTCTTTCCAGCTTCTGGCTATTATAAATAAGGCTGCCATGAACATAATGGAGCATGTGTCTTTATTGCATGCCAGGGAATCCTTTGGGTATATGCCCAGGAGAGGTATAGCAGGGTCCTCCGGAAGTGTCATGTCCAGTTTTCTGAGGAACCACCAGACTGATTTCCAAAGTGGTTGGCGGGTGCACCAATGTCCCACCTTCTAATCCTGCCTCAGCTAATTGGCCATAGGCTTTTCTATTGACAGGTGATGCTTCCACATAGTACATAAGAAAGTCTCTCTACAGCCTACTTGCACAATAGTAGCTTGGCTATTTTTGGTAACACAAACAGCCTGCCAATTGGATTTTAGGCTTACTGGACAAGTGGGGATTCAAGCTTGGACAAAACCAGGACAAAAACCTGTGGCTGGGTAGGTTATAGGTTTCAATTGGGAAACAACTTCTATGAGTTTTCTAAATGGATGTGATTTGCCTAGCACACTGCATTCTAAACAAGTGTTTTTATACCTACACATTACTGTTGTTATCATCTTTAACTCATATCTTCCAGGAAGCTCCTGAGAATAGATAATTGTTATTGAGGCATGATGGTCTATTTCTGAGTCATAAATGGACATCTGTAGTCACCCTCTTCAAGGCTCAATGATTATTGTGGAAGAGAGAACAGAAAGACTGTAAGGGTTGAAGGAAATGGTGGGGAGTGGCATATCAACTTCCTTTGAGGTTGAAATATTCCTTCCCACAGGAAAGCTCCTTAAGAAAGAAGTTCCCAAAGCTGACCAGATTTACTAGGTCCCTCTCTTTTCTAGTAAATAAAAAAAAAAAGCTGAGATGTTGTAGGCTATTTGGTTGTAATAGGAAACCCCTAGATTGTGTTATTTACTGAAAATACCTGTTTCTAGTTGTGGTGTGGCTCAGCCTTTGGCACATAACTTTAATACCTCTGGCTGGAACACAGACACACCATTCATACACACCTTTAATCCCAAACAATGAAGTTAAAGTTAGTTTCTAGAAAGGAGCACCAAAGCTTAAAAGTGATGTCTAATTGAGTGGGAATGGTAGGTTATGTCAGATAAAATAATCAAGGTGATCAAAAGTCCATATACCTCAATTCAAAAATTGGTATTATATGAAACCTTTATGATGTTATTAGACTGTTGTGAACCTCTTAACATAATTACTGGTTCTTTATATTCAGAAAGAGTTGTTTTGTATACAAAGAGTGCTAAATCTGTACCTGATAACTCAGAATTAGGTTTGTTATTTATAAAATTGCAACAGAAGTAGAAACTATCCATTATATATTACTCATATGCACATTTCAGTTTTACACAGGTTTGCCAGGTCCATTATCTCGAGAAGATGATGAAATTGACCAATTACTAATAGGAAATAGGTTAGAAGCACCAACATTTCATGAGAAACATCATATTAATGGGAAAAGTATAAAAAAAATTCTACAACTTGGCAATAAGTCAAAGAAATAAAAAATATCTAATGTGTTCTCTATACAACTAAATGCTGTTAACTGCTGGTAAGAATTGTAGGAGTACCAAAAAAAAGTCTGATAGTTGGATGTTTTACATTTTACAGAATTTGGAAAACAAAAGTATATGCACAATACCATTGCCATGTACTTAGGGTTTCAATGGGCAACTGCTTTAAATTCCTAAAAAGATGATTGTGCAATCGCACACTTAATGGAAATAATGGCGACTATGGGTATACCCAACAAAATGAAGATGCTAATGCTCCTGCATATGGATCAAATAAGATGAAACAAGTCTTTGCATATTACAGTATAAAGTATGTTAAATGTATACCACAGGACAAGCAGTTATAGAAAGAGCCAATCTAACTTTAAATGAGGTTTATTAAACAAAAAGGAAGAGTAAAACTCCCTAGGGGCAGACTAAATCATGCTTTGTTAATTCTAAATTTTCTTAATGTTGGTGAAAAAGGAACAGCTGCTTAGAGACATGGGATTATCCAAAAACAACAACAACAACAACAACAACAAAACCTGAAGCACTAGGCTGACCAATATAATATAGAGATGTGTTGACATTAGAATGGAAACTTGTGAGAGTTTTAAGATGGAGGTGTGGTTGTGTTTATCTATCTATAGGGAATGAAAACATATGGTTACTAACAAAACTTACAAAGATTAGATCTAACTAGGGAAAACCTCGTATAGCTGAGACATGAATGTCTCTACTAGCCCAGGTTTTCACTCTCACCGAGTGTCTCCATTACTGATTTCTCAAAAAAAAAAAAAAAAAAAAAAAAAAAAAAAAAAAAGCATGTTAAATCAACTTAAAAGGTTTAAAAGGTGTGGTGGTGTGGTGGTTTGAATATGCTTGCCCAGGTAGTGACACTTTTAGGAGGTGTGGCCTTGTTGGAGTAGGTACAGCCTCTTGGAGGAAGTATATCACTGTACGGGTGGGCAATGAGCCCCTCCTCCTAACCATGTGGGTGCTAGTCATCTCATAACTGCCTTTAGATGTAGAACTCTCAACGACTCGTGCACAATGTCTGCCTGGATATTGCCATGCTCCTGCCTTGATGATAATGGACTGAATTTGTAAGTTAGCCCCAATGAAACAATATCTTTATAAGAATTGCCTTGGTCATGGTGTCTGTTCACAACAGTCACACCCTAACTAAGACCAAGTTGGTTGGAACCAAGTTGGAACCAGGGACTCGGGTATTGCTGTGATAGGGCTGACCATGTTTTTGTTTGGAAGAATGTGGGTTTTTGAACTTTGTATTCTGGAAGCCATGGAGTGCATTAAGGGGTGCTTAATGGGCCATCCCAGTAGGAATATGGAAGACAATGTTGCTGAGGGTGATTTAAACTGTGTAAGCTTGCTGACCCAAGAGGTTTCAATGGAGAAAAACCTGTATGTGGCTTAGAGTCTGTCTTTGTGATATTTTGGTCAAGAACATGGTTGCCTTTTACCATTGTCTGAAGAGTCTGCTTGAGACTAAGGTGAAAACATTTAGATCAATTGCATTGGCAAAAGGAAATCTCAAAACAGCCTGGTATATTCTGTTGTGTGGTTACTTAAGTTCAATCTTATGAAGAGTATGTTAATGAAAGGGATCAAGCTGAGAAAAGAAAAATATCAAATGTATGGTTCAAGTAACAAAGGGGCACCAGGAAGTGAAATGGAGCTGAGTCCAATTTTCAAAGAGATAAACAGATTAAGGGAATTGTGCTTTGGGGGCAAGATTCCACCCAACTAAGCTTTGGTCCAAGCATGGTAGTACATACCTTTAATCCTAGGATACAGAGGCAAACAAATCTCCGAGTTCAAAGATAGGTTGGTATAGAGCACGTTCCAAGTAGAGGAAAGCTTAAATACAGGAGGGGTAGTATACACTTTTATCCTAGCACTGAGGAAACAGAGCCACACAGATCTTTGAGTTCAATGTCAATCTATAGAGCAAGTTTGAGGATTGCCAAACATAGATAGTGAACAAATTAGGAAACAGAAAGCTGGTGATAATATAATAGAACAAGGGGCCATGTTCCATTTCCAGAAAGCAGCAGAACTTGGCAGATTTGGCCATGTGGCTCTGGCTTTAGAGGAAAATATAGAATGGATTATGGGAACAATTGATGCTGGTTAGCTAGAGCTAAGAAATTAGAGGTGATTAAAAAGAGACTAGCATCACTGAAGTGAAATCTGGGAAGTGTTTTCTGTGAGTATAGAGAAACCATGTTCAAGAGATGGCTAAGGGTGTTCCTCATGCTGCAGCTGGACTTGAGCATGTGTAATAATGACCCAAGTGGTACGGTTTTTGACAATATAAAGGGGTCATGGAGAACAGCTGAAGGTTGGCACTGTGAGAAGCCAGGGTAGGCCATTGGTGACGGTGCATCCTCAGTCGCAGTTGATGTCCCAGGACTGAATGGGTCATGCAGGGTTAATGCTTGGTACCATGAAGAGAGCCTATGAGAGGCTATTGGTAAAGTCTAGTTGTAGTGGAGGACCACAGTGTATAGGAGATACCAGTACTATAGGATGATCACTAAGAACAGCTGCAGCAGTGGAGTGGATTCAGTCAGAGCCCAGAGTGCTACAGAGTGCAGAGCTGAAGATGCTACTCAAGCCTTTTGGAGGAGCCCAGAAGATCATGTGTGAATCCCAGACATTGGAACAAGAAGCTGTAGTGCTGAAGTTGCCATGGAGATACCAAAATATTTGAGCTGCCAGGGCCATGAGATATATGTTGAGGAAAGCTGTTAATAGGGAGTGGAACCAGTCCAGGAGAAATAAGTTGCAGTCCGCAAAGATGAAAAAGGAGTTGGAGAGCTGAAGACAGTGCTTTGACATCTGACATGGAGATGCAGAGTTTGGAGTTTGCCCAGATGGTTTCCTGTCTTGCTTTGAGTATTACAGTTAAGTAATTGGATGAATCTCTGAGGAGACTTTGAATTTTGGGCTTTTAACATTGTTGAGATTGCTATAGACCATGGGGACTTTGGACTAAATGTATTATTTTATTATGCTATGGCTAGGTATGGCCCCCATAGATTCATGTATTTGAATAAGCCTATGGGGCCAGGGAGTGGAATGTGGTGTTGTGGTTTGAACATGGTTGTCCTATTAGAATGTGTCACCTTCTTGGAGAAAATGGGTCACTGTAGGGCTAAGCAATGAGCCCCTCCTACTAACAACATGGGAGCCAGTCTTCTCCTAACTGCCTTCAGATGAAGATGTAGAACTTAACTCATCCTGTACCATGCCTGTTTGGTAGCTGTCTTGATTCCGCCTTTATGATATTGGACTGAACCTCTGAACCTGTAAGCCAGCCTCAAGTAAATGTTGTCCTTAAAAGAGTTGCCTTAGTCATGGTGTCTGTCCACAGTATTAAAACCCTAGTTAAGAAAAAAGGGCTAGCCATAATGATCAATCACACAGAGACTTGACAGACAGTACAGAGACTGGACAGACAATACAGAGTCTGGATAAACTCAAAGAATGGGCAACAAATGGTATAGCTGCTTTTTTCAGACTAACCATTTTTCTTCTTGATCCCCAAACAGGTATTCTTTGCCACATTCAACAGGAAGTAATTATAAGAAGACTGTTGTTCTGGTCTCTCTCTTAAGTTATGGTGGATAAGTTTGGTAGTTTGATTTGTTATCATCTAGGGTAGAATATTGTTAATGGTTATGATCAGGGATTGATAATTTAAAGCTGTTTTGTTTAATTATTATATTGATAAAATTTAAGGATTTTGTTGACTTAATGCATGTTAATAGAAATGTAAGGTTTTTGCATAATTATTGTATATTGATAAAAATTAAGGTTTTGGTTTTCCAAAGTAGGTTTTGGAAAATCTAAGCCTACAATAGAATATGCCAAACTCTCTAAAGAAGAGGGAGGAAAGGGAAGCTATTTAAGAGAGCACAGAAAGAAAAAATGGAGAAAGGAGGAAGTTTTACCAGAAGAGTTTTACAGAGACAGGTTGAAGAAAGAACAGCTAGACACAGGTGAAGACAGAATGACCCAGAGATTGAGAAGGAGCCAGAAGATTAATATGGATTGTCAGAGTCAGTTTGAGGCCATCAGAGGAATTCTGGAAAGGCAGAGAGAGTAGTATATACATGTGTATCTTCAGGTGTGTAAGTATATATGTTAAGGTGTGTGTAGATGAGTGTATTTATGTATATTAATATGTGAAAAGTATTGTTTGTACATGTGTATATTTATGTGTGTGCATATTAGTGTTGCAAATGTGTATATGTTTGTAATTGTACTTTGTATATTTATATGTATATTTATCTATGTCATATGTTTTTTACATGTGTATATTTTGTGTGTATAAATCTGCATAGCTACATGAATGTGCATATGCATGTTTATATGTTCACATTTATGTAGCTTTGCATGTATGTGTATATTTATGAATGTGTAGATGAGTATATACATGTATGTTTGTATGTGAATATTAAATGGGCATATATGTGTATATTCCTGTGTTTTTTCATGTTTATATTTAAGGCATGCATATTGGTGTTTACATTTTGTGTACATCTTTATGTTTGTGTGAGTCCATGTGTATGTTTATGTAGATACACATGTATATTTATGTAAGCATACATGTATATGCTTATGTGTGACTATGTGTGTATTTTTGTGTGAATATATATATTCACATGTACACATGTGTACATTTATCTGTGTGTATGTCTATAACTGCATTTGTATAAGTATATGTATATAGTTATGTGTATGTACATTTATGTGTGTTCATGCACATTTTTACTTTTGTGTTTAAATGTGAATGTTTATGCATGTGTTCTTGATGTATATGTATACGTGCATGTGTATATTTATGTTTGAATACATACATGCTTTATATGTGTATATTTATGTGTGTATATATGTATGTTGATGTGTTATAATACATGTGCATGTCTGTGTTGTGGGGTATTACCCTGGGTTGACACACCTCAGGTAGCAAGAATACTTAGCCGTAATGGGAAACTACAGAAGCCAAAAAACAAGGTTATTACATTTAGGGCCTTTCCCAAAACAATGGGCTTTGATGGATTAGTTATTTGTTCTATCTTTTGCAGGTGTTGCTGCTTATGTGCTGGTTTCCAATGGCCATCATGGCATCAGTTGTACTAAGGTCTGGGGCTCACTATATTCCCCATTGGTTGCCTTGGCATGAGTCAAATCATGGACTCATCTGGGGTCAGGGGTTTTATTTTCTCTGTATCATTAGTAGTTTTACTTGATTCTCTATATTGCATAGTTAAGTAGATAGTTGTATAGGCAAGGTCCTACAGTGAGAGCTAGGAGCAAATTAATTAATAGCCTAGCTGTTACCATTCAGACTTTTCTATGCCAAATTTCTTGGCCCAAATAATGATGCAACAACTCTATTTCTATTTATTTATGCTTTTGCCTTAGCTTAGGCTTTTCCCCCACTAGATTCTATCTCAATTATCCCATTTATACTAATCTAAGTTCTGCCATATGATTGGGTATCTCATCTCAGTTTTATAAGTCCAATGTCCTCTGCATCTTTGTGGTGAATCTTGCCACATCTCTATTTCCCAGAATTTCTTTCTCTCTGCTTGTCATCCTAGTTTCTATTCTGCCTTTTGTTATAGTCCATAGGCTTTATTTTAACCAATCCGAAGGTGCCTTAGGCAGGCAAGGAAGGACTGAGACAGATCTTCACACAATGCATTTAGACATTAGCCTTACACCCTACCATCGCTGTGAGTAGTTAACCAGGGGGACCAAAGAACAAAGAATCTCTGAGTTGTTAGATTCTTGATATTTCACATTTCTGAAGGTTGTTTCTGATTGTGGCTAAACATTCTCTAATTACCCCTGACTGATTAACATAGAAGCAACAAGTTTCTCTCAGTCCTCTTTGATTCTGAAGAACAGTGTCAGCTAAGGAATCTAACTGGGCTTCCATATAGGAAAGAGAATTTTCTAGATGGTGCAGGTTCATGTCTACTTGAACATTGTTACGTTATTAAACTTTAAATGTCATAAGCAGGACTGACCTTTCACCTACAGTGTAGCCCTTGGTGCCTGCTGTAAGGGCATAAGAATGGGGACAGCTTGCTTTGCATGGGGGAAGTCCAGAATGTATTTTCAGGTGAACCTTGCCCTTTTCTCATTTATAGACAAACACTTACAGTATAAAATGCATAAGAATATAAAGGAGTGGGCCCTCCCCTGGTATAAACAATTCAGAAGATGCACACTTGGTTAAGCCATTAGTGCAAGCAAACAAGGTAGTTGCTGGGACTCGGGATTAACTTAATTAAAATCAACCTCCACTCCTAGAATTAATCTGTTGTATATGGCTACAGAAATCTGCTTAGGGGGATCTAATTAGGGCAGGGGTTGTCAGTCTATGGGTTGTGACCCCTTTTCAGTCCAATGACTCTTTTACAGGGGCCCACATATCAGATATCCTGAATATCAAATATTTACATTCTGATTCACAACAGTAAAAATTACAGTTATGAAGTAGCAACAAAAATAATGTTATGATTAGGGGCCACCACAATGTGAGGAACTGTATTAAAAAGACCACAACATTAGGAAAGTTGACAATAACTGATCTATGTAGTATCTTGGTGACATTAAACAGGCACTCTACCTTTGAAGGTCCCCCAGTGTGAGCTTAGGTTGGTCCCATTTACAAAAGTTAGGATTAAAAGTACAACTTATGATCAGCGGGTGGCGGCGGCGGTGGTGGCTGGTCCAGCTGAAGGGCCATCAGCAGTGGAGCCAAGGCGACACAGGGTCCAGTTAGGCCCTGCGCCCACGACCACTGACCTTCCTGACCAGCCGGGCAGCAAGCAGCTGTGGTTGTGCGGCGCCAAGCCACTTCAGAACTCGGCCTCCGGCCAGGAGAGGCTCATCTCCATCTTGGTTTCGGAGTCCAGAGACATCAGACAGACTGAGGTACATAAACATAATCCAAGGCCAACACCGCGGGGGTCTGAGCCCGACGGGCATTGGCCTGCACCCAAGCCCTGGGCTGTTCGGGGGGCCATCGGGGTGCCAACCCAGCCAGGAGGTTTTTTGCTCGGGCCTGCGAGCGCGCCGCCATTTTGCCTGCAGGACGACAGAGAGCTCTGGCGGGCAGAGCCGTAACAGGCATAGCCTGTGGCTAACAAAGCGAGGTCTAGGCCCCAAAAGGCACAGGACTGACCCCGAGAACTGGGCGGCTTGGTGGGCCATCTGTGAGTCAACCCGCCCAGGAGGTTGTTAGCACAGCAGACTCTCCTGGTGCTTTCAGGGAGCGTGGGCTGCCACCATCTGGTTCACCTGGCGGACCCAATTAACAATCATAGCCCTAGGGGAACTTTGCTCTTGACCTCCCAGGCTTTTGCCTGGACTCAGGGCCTGGGCGGCCAGGCTAACCTTGTGTGCGCCAGCCCGGTTGGGGGATCGGCTGCCCAGCAGAGTGAGCAGAACACAGGAGAGGTCACAGCAGCATACACTGTTGGCGCTCCCTGGGGGTGCACACGGGCTCCATCTGGTCCACAGACACAATCTGGGGCAAGGCCTCAGGTGGAAGCCCTCAGCTCAACTCTCTCCGCTTCCGAATCCAGATCAGCCTGGGCGGCCGCACCACAACTCCAGGTCCTACAAGAGGCTAGCGGGGCTTCCGGGCGGCCAGCTGGGAGAAGTAGGTGTGCCCCAGTGAATCCAGCGGGCCCCAGCGGGAGCCTTCGGGTGCCTGCTTCAGGATCTGAACAGCCTGGGCAGCAGCACCCTGTCTACAGGTAGTGCAGGGGGTAAGCTGTGCACCAGAGGCCACCTGGGAAGGGGCAGCTTGCACTGGTGAGTCCAGCACTGACAAGACCAAGTAACACCAGTGAGAACTAGATGGCAAAAGGCAAATGCAGAAACGTCACTAACAGAAATCAAGGCAATACGGCAACATCTGAACCCAATTCTCTTCTACCAGCATGTCCTGGATACCCCATCACACCAGTAAAACAAGATTTGGATTTAAAATCACTGGTCATGATGCTGGTACAGGAACACATGAAGGACATACTTAAAGAAATTCATGCGAAAATGGATCAAAAGTTAGAAGCCCTAGCAAGGAAAACACAAAAATCATTGAAAGAAATCCAGGTGAATACAAAAGCCAACAAGGAGGAAACGCAAAAAACACTTAAAGAAATTCAGGAGATCTTTGGTCAACAGGCTGAGGTCATGAAAGAGGAAATACAAAAATCTCTTAAAGAATTACAGGAAAGCACAAACAAGCAAGTGAAGGAGCTAAGCAAAACCATCCAGGATCTAAAATCAGAAGTAGAAACAACTAAGAAAACTCAAAGGGAGACAACTTTGGAGATAGAAAGCCTTGGGAAGAAATCAGGGGACAGAGATGCAAATATCAACAACAGAATACAAGAGATAGAAGAAAGAATCTCAGATGCCAAAGATAACATGGACTCAACAGTTAAAGAAAATGCAAAATGCAAAAAGCTTGTAACCCAAAATATCCAGGAAATCCAGGACACAATGAGAAGACCAAACCTAAGGATTATAGGCATAGATGAGAGTGAAGATTTACAACTTAAAGGGCCAGCAAATATCTGCAATAAAATTATGGAAGAAAACTACCCTAACCTAAAGAGAGAGATGCCCATGAATATACAAGAAGCCTACAGAACTCCAAACCGACTGGACCAGAACAGAAATACTTCCCGTCACATAATAATCAAAACACCAAATATTCTAAACAAAGAAAGAATATTAAAGGCAGTAAGAGAAAAAGGCCAAGTAACATATAAAGGAAGACCTATCAGAATCACAGCAGACATTTCACCTAAGACTATGAAGGCTAGAAGGTCCTGGGAAGATCTCATGCAGACTCTAAGAGAACACAAATGCCAACCAAAACTACTATATCCAGCAAAACTCTCAATCACCATAGATGGAGAAACTAAGATATTTCATGACAAAACCAAGTCTACCCAATATCTATCCACAAACCCAGCCCTACAAAGGATAATAGGAGGACAACACCAATACAAGGAGGGAAACTTCACCCTGGAAAAAGCAAGATAGTAACCTTTCATCAAACCCAAAAGAAGTTAAGCAATCAAATTTAAAAAATAATTTCAAAAATGATAGAAAGTAACAATCACTATTCCTTAATATCTCTTAACATCAATGGACTTAATGACCCAATAAAAAGACACAGACTAACTGACTGGATACGTAAACAGGACCCTACATTTTGCTGCTTACAGGAAACACACCTCAGGGTCAAAGACAAACACTACCTTAGAGTAAAAGGCTGGAAGAGAATTTTACAAGCAAATGGTCTCAGGAAACAAACTGGAGTAGCCATTTTAATATCAGATAAAATTGACTTTCAACCCAAAGTCATCAAAAGACACTCTGAGGGACACTTCTTGCTGGTCAAAGGAAAAATACAACAAGAAGAACTCTCAATCCTGAACATCTATGCTCCAAATGCAAGGGCACCCTCATTCATAAAAGAAACTTTATTAAAACTCAAAGCACACATTGCACCTAACACAATAATTGTGGGTGACTTCAACACTGCACTTTCCTCAATGGACCGATCAGGAAAACAGAAACTAAACAGGGACACAATGAAACTAATTGAAGCTTTGGACCAATTAGATTTAACAGATATATATAGAACATTCTATCCTAAAACAAAAGAATATACCTTTTTCTCACATCATGGTACTTTCTCCAATATCGACCATATAATTGGTCACAAGACAGACCTCAACAAATATAAGAAGATAGAACTAATCCCATGCCTCCTATCTGATCACTATGGAGTAAAAGTGGTCTTCAATAGCAACAGAAAAAACAGAAAACCCACATACAAGTGGAAACTGAACAATACTCTACTCAATGATAACTTGGTCAAGGAAGAAATAAAGAAAGAAATTAAAGACTTTTTAGAACACAATGAAAATGAAAACACAACATACCCAAATCTATGGGACACAATGAAAGCAGTGCTAAGAGGAAAACTTATAGCCCTGAGTGCCTCCAAAAAGAAAATGGAGAGAGCATACATTACCAGCTTAATGACACACCTTAAAGCCCTGGAACAAAAAGAAGCTATTTCACCCAGGAGGAGTAGAAGGCAGGAAATCATCAAACTCAGGGCCGAAATCAATCAAGTAGAAACAAAGAGAACCATACAAAAAATCAACAAAACCAGGAGCTGGTTCTTTGAGAAAATCAACAAGATAGATAAACCCTTAGCCAGACTGACCAAAGGGCACAGAGAAAGTATCCAAATTAACAAACTTAGAAATGAAAAGGCAGATATAACAACAGAAACTGAGGAAATCCAAAAAATCATCAGATCCTACTACAAGAGCCTGTACTCAACACAACTGGAGAATCTAGAGGAAATGGACAATTTCCTTGACAGATACCAAATACCAAAATTAAATCAGGACCAACTAGACCATCTAAACAGTCCCATAATGCCTAAAGAAATAGGAGTCATAGAAAGTCTTCCAACCAAAAAAAGCACAGGACCAGATGGTTTCAGTGCAGAATTCTATCAGACCTTCAAAGAAGAGTTAACACCAATACTCCTCAAACTATTCCACAAGATAGAAACAGAAGGAACACTACCCAATTCCTTCTATGAAGCCACAATTACGCTGATACCAAAGCCACACAAAGATCCAACAAAGAAAGAGAACTTCAGACCAATTTCCCTTATGAACATAGATGCAAAAATACTCAATAAAATTCTTGCCAACCGAATCCAAGAAAACATCAAAATGATCATCCACCATGATCAAGTAGGCTTTATCCCGGGAATGCAGGGTTGGTTCAATATACGGAAATCCATCAATACAATCCACTACATAAACAAACTCAAAGAACAAAACCACATGGTCATTTCATTGGATCCTGAAAAAGCATTTGACAAAATTCAGCATCCTTTCATGCTTAAAGTCTTGGAGAGAACAGGAATTCAAGGCCCATACCTAAACATAGTAAAAGCAATATACAGCAAACCGGTAGCCAGCATCAAACTAAATGGAGAGAAACTTGAAGCAATCCCACTGAAATCAGGGACCAGACAAGGCTGCCCCCTTTCTCCTTATCTTTTCAATATTGTACTTGAGGTACTAGCTCGGGCAATTCGACAACATAAGGAGGTCAAAGGGATACAAATTGGAAAGGAAGAAGTCAAACTATCATTATTTGCAGACGACATGATCGTCTACCTAAGTGACCCAAAAAACTCCACTAGAGAGCTCCTACAGCTGATAAACAACTTCAGCAAAGTGGCAGGTTATAAAGTCAACTCAAGCAAATCAGTGGCCTTCCTATACTCAAAGGATAAGCAGGCTGAGAAAGAAATTAGGGAAATGACCCCCTTCACAATAGCCACAAACAGTATAAAGTATCTTGGGGTGATTCTTACCAAACATGTGAAAGATCTGTATGACAAGAACTTTAAGACTCTGAAGAAGGAAATGGAAGAAGACCTCAAAAAATGAGAAAACCTCCCATGCTCATGGATCGGTAGAATCAATATAGTTAAAATGGCCATTTTGCCAAAAGCAATATACAGATTCAATGCAATACCCATCAAAATCCCAACTCAATTCTTCACAGAGTTAGAAAGAGCAATTATCAAATTCATCTGGAACAACAAAAAACCCAGGATAGCTAAAACTATTCTCAGCAACAAAAGAAAATCTGGGGGAATCAGTATCCCTGACCTCAAGCAATACTACAGAGCAATAGTGTTAAAAACTGCATGGTATTGGTACAGTGACAGGCAGGAGGATCAATGGAAGAGGATTGAAGATCCAGAAATGAACCCACACACCTATGGCCACTTGATCCTCGACAAAGAGGCTGAAAACATCCAATGGAAAAAAGATAGGCTTTTCAACAAATGGTGCTGGTTCAACTGGAGGTCAGCATGCAGAAGAATGCGAATTGATCCATCCTTGTCTCCTTGTACTAAGCTCAACTCCAAATGGATCAAGGACCTCCACATAAAGCCAGACACTCTGAAGCTAATAGAAAAGAAACTTGGGAAGACCCTTGAGGACATCGGTACAGGGAGAAAGTTTCTGAACAGAACACCAATAGCGTATTCTCTAAGAGCAAGAATTGACAAATGGGACCTCATAAAACTACAAAGTTTCTGTAAGGCAAAGGACACCATCAAGAGGACAAATCGGCAACCAACAAATTGGGAAAAAAAATATCTTCACCAATTCTACATCAGATAGAGGGCTAATATCCAATATATATAACGAACTCAAGAAGTTAGACTCCAGAAAACCGAACAACCCTATTAATAAATGGGGTACAGAGTTAAACAAAGAATTCTCACCTGAAGAACTTCGGATGGCGGAGAAGCATCTTAAAAAATGCTCAACTTCATTAGTCATTAGGGAAATGCATATCAAAACAACCCTAAGATTTCATCTTACACCAGTCAGAATGGCTAAGATTAAAAATTCAGGAGACAGCAGGTGTTGGAGAGGGTGTGGAGAAAGAGGAACACTCCTCCACTGCTGGTGGGGTTGCAAATTGGTACAACCACTCTGGAAATCAGTCTGGCGGTTCCTTTGAAAACTGGGCGCCTCACTTCCAGAAGATCCTGCTATACCACTCCTGGGCATATACCCAGAGGATTCCCCACCATGTAATAAGGATACATGCTCTACTATGTTCATAGCAGCCCTATTTATAATTGCCAGATGCTGGAAAGAACCCAGGTATCCCTCAACAGAAGAGTGGATGCAAAAAATGTGGTATATCTACACAATGGAGTACTATTCATCCATTAGAAACAATGAATTAATGAAATTCTTAGGCAAATGGATGGAGCTAGAGAACATCATACTAAGTGAGGTAACCCAGACTCAAAAGGTGAATCGTGGTATGCACTCACTAATAAGTGGTTATTAACCTAGAAAACTGGAATACCCAAAACATAATCCACACATCAAATGAGGTACAAGAAGAAAGGAGGAGTGGCCCCTGGTTCTGGAAAGACTCAGTGAAACAGTATTCAGCAAAACCAGAACGGGGAAGTGGGAAGGGGTGGGTGGGAGGACAGGGGAAGAGAAGGGGGCTTACGGGACTTTCGGGGAGTGGGGGGTCTAGAAAAGGGGAAATCATTTGAAATGTAAATAAATTATATCGAATTAAAAAAAATAAAAAAAAGTACAACTTATTGTCCATTAGTTTTAATTACTTCACAATATTGTGGTTTGAGGTCCAGGAACAGCCAGCAATCTTGACCTATGTCTACAAGAATAGCTAAGGCACTGATATTAGGCTACTATCTTTCTATCATTCTAATTACTGAGAGATTGGCTTCTGCGGGCTTTTGGACATTTGCCTTTGAGATTACCAAAGGAATTCTTGGAGAAACTGGAGTTTTTGGATTTCTTACCTTAGTGGGATCATATTCCAAAGGTGCCAAGATGGATCATTTGGGGCCAATGTGCCAGATGACTCTAGATACAGGTTTCCTTTGCATCTAGAAAAATGATCTAGACCATTTAGGTAAAACCTGACTCCCCAGGTTCTACTGGTTTCCCAGTGATGATCTTCAGCTTCCTATTAGGCCCAAACCTTTATGGATATGAGATTGCATTGCCTGTGATCACGGGTAGGTGATGATAGTTTCCTTTCTAGGGCAGTGAAGGGATCAGCAGGTCCTCAGAAGAACTTGAATTCACAACCTCATTAATAAAAGTGGCATTTTCTAGCTTAGTGTAACTCAAGGGCCAATCAACTGGGGAAGCATAGTACTGGATAGATTGGAACCAATTCTTTTAACAAATGGACCTACTGCCCCAGTGGCATGCTCTTTACAGAAGTGGGTGAACCATCCCCCAGTAGTCTCTGAATGAAAAAAATTTATAGAAATCTACTTGGAAGATGGGTTGGGACTCAGTGGATAGATTGGATATGAGCTCTTCAGTTTTAGCCTTTCTTAATTCCCATACCAAAAATCCTGGCTTATGAGAGGTTTGGAGCCTTTCCTTATGGAATGACAAAGTACAACCATAGTTATCCATCTTGTATAATTAGGCAGCCTTATAATTAGGGCATTGGAGGACCTGGTGACATTCCATCTGTCGTTATATCCCGTGCCTTCATTAGCTGGGTGTGGTGGGTCCAATGTGGTAATATTGTGACTTTCACTGCTGTAGGGGTGATGAGTACCATAAGTCATGGGACTTTTTATGATGGTTATGTGTTTAAGATTGGGATCCTCTTTACCCATACAAAGTTGCCAGGCTGGAACTTGTGGGAAGACCCAGACATTGGAGAAGGCACAGCTTCTTGAACTGTCTGATGAAAGTACTCTCAGCCTGTGGCAGGACCTGTAAGGTGGGAGTAAAGAGGGAGTGATCAGTAAATTTTGCCTTATGAATGTCTTGATATGGGTTGTACCTGGACCTCAAGAGAGAAAAATTTGGGAACTTGGCTTGATTATCTCTGGCCTCGAGACACTTAAGTTACCAGTTGTCTTAGTGTTGACATTGTTGTGAAGAGACAATGACCAAGGCGATTTTTATAAAGGACAACATTTAATTGGAACTGGTTTACAATTTCAGAGCTTTGGATCATTATTTTCATGACAGGAAGCATGGCAATGTGCAGGCAGACATGTTGGAGGAGGGGTTGAGAGTTTACTTCTCAATCTGAAGGCAGCCAAGAGAAGACTACTTCTTCACTGAGCAGAGCTTGAGCTTAGGAATGTTAAAGGCCACCCCCATAGTGGCATACTTCCTCCCATAAGGCCACACCTATTCCAACAACGACATACTTCTCAATGTCACTCCCAGGAGGGGAAGCAGTCCAACACTTGAATCTGTGGGACCAAACCTATTCCAAGTGCTACACTTGTCCTGAACTTTGTGACCTCTAGGCGCAAAGTAGTTTCCAATAAATATTTAGGACCTTTGCCAGATTTAGGGAAACTTTGGCCTTAAACACCAAGCTGTTCCCTAAATCTAGCCCATCTGGAATATCTGGAATATCTGGGTTTGAGTAACTCATCCATTTTTGCTGCTCTCAGATAGGTGGCCTGATGGAGTTTAGCAATCATTCATCTTCTGATAAAGGCAGTGAGTACAAATGTCTTATCTGGTAAGAACTACCATCCATTGTCTTCTGGTTGGCAGCTCCCCTTTTACCTACTTGTTTTCTTGTGTATAGGTTGGGCTCTTGAGCAATCCAGGTTCAGGCAGGCTAACCAAGAGGCCTGATTGATGCTACGGCTGCCTTCCAGGTAGCCAAGACTCTTGCCCTGTTCCCTTGGGGCTCTCCTTTAGATGCCTTTTGCAGTTAACAGTGGCTGCTTTTCTTGGCAGCTGTATGGCCTCTAGTAAGGCCATAGCTTTTCTGTTTTTTATTTCCTTTCTGACTGAAGTAAGGAGTCCCCTCTCTATATAAAGAGAGAGCCATGGCCACAGGCTATGGCAAATGCATACCAACTGCCCATGGAAACAGTGATAGCTTTTGTCCTTTTCCCAGCTAAGTGCTCAGGAAATGCCAGAAGTTCAGCCCTTTATGTTAAAGTCCCTTGACTGAGGGATTGGGCCCCCACCAGCCAGTCTGTATTGTCTAATCTTGTGTTAGCTTGACACAAGCTAAAGTCATCTGAGAAATTGCCCCACATAAGATCAGATCGTAAGGCATTTTCTTAAACAGAGATGGTGTGGAGGGCCCAGTCCATTGTGGGTGGGTGATATCCCTGGGCTTGTCATCTTGGACTTTTATATGGAAGCAGACTGAGCAAGGCATATAGAACGAGGCAGCAAGCAGCATTCCTCCATGACTTCCAGGTCTCTAGCCTGTTTGAGTTTGATGATAAACAGCATTATGGAAGTATAAGCCAAATGAACCCATTCTTTCCAAGCTTGATTTTCAGTTATGGTATTTAATCACAACAATATATACCCTAACTAAGACACAGTCCAAGGTAACAACTTTGGCCTTAGCATACCTGAATTCATCTTGGACAAAACTGTTTCCATTACAGTATGTCTTAAAGTCTCATGGATTGAACTGGCCAGAGCAGAGGCAGGAGGCCCCTGGCCTGTCAGCCCCAGAGTAGATGATGCAGTTTCTGCAGTTGCAGGGGTAACAATATTCTGGAATGGGGCCCTCCCTGAAGTGGGGCTGAAGCTGCTGAGTCCATTTTTCACCATGACCACAAGCACTTCTGCATTGCCAGCACCTGCTGACAAGCTGAGCTATAAGTTCTTGATGCCTTGAGCCAGACTGGCCAGTGAAGCACCTGGAGCACAGCTCCTCAAGTTGTGTTGTTATGCTAGTGGACCTTGTCTGTGTCCACTTCATCATCTCAGAACCCCTGTTGGTCAGTGTCTCTCAGTTGATCAGTGGAATCTGAAGACCCTAACTTGGCTATTGTATTGGAATGGCTCTGTTGGGTCATCAACTGACAGCAAGCTGGCTGGGCTGATGCTAAAGTTTTACAAAATTGGATATGTGGCTGGTCCAAGAAAAGTGCCTGATAATGCATTATGTGGGCACTGCATACCCTCAACAAAATGCAGGGTAGTTAGGGTCAGGTAGGTTTGTTTGTTGCTTGTTTCTAAATTAATGTGGATATAGTGGCAACTGCCCACAAATAAACTGCTCAACCAGAGAAACGGGATCAAGTTTTCAGGACAGATACGCCACTGGCTTCTTCCAAGGTCTAAGTACCTGAGCAAGGACCCCATTGCAGTCACTTACATAGGACAGGGTGTCCTTTTTCCCCTTCTGCTGTTTCCAGACTCTCTGGCTTCCCCAGCTGGGATTTCTCTTATCTTTTGTTTTGTTTTTCTTCTACAGAGTCATGGTTATTATTAACCTTTTAAGCCATCCCCAAATGGAACTGATTTATACTCTCAAACCCTTCTACCTTTTTGTTTTGTTTTTCTAATATGTGGGGCCAACTGCACAACAAAAGCAATATTTTTTAGCACTCTTTAATCCTTCTAAAAATGGGTCTGGCAAAAATTGCCCAATGCATCCTTACCTTGGTCAGTGTTGGGGTTCCAGTCTGTTCAGACAGAAGGGAAGATCCATTCTATCTGAGCTGCCCTGTCCAACAACAATACTTCGGCTCAGCTCAGGGGTAACTTTTCTACTCTTTGTGGAGAATGATAAGTTCTGAATTTTCTAAGTATATAAATCATTGCTTTAAAAAGAGACGAACCATGAAAGGGGAAGGTGAGAAACTTCCTCTTCTCTTTGGGATCCCAGCCAGAGGAACTACTTCCCCCTTCCCCTGGTACAACCAGCTGCTTAGAGTCAGAGCTGGGAGAGAGTGCTCTGGAATTAGGAGGGTGGGGCTGAGGTGGGTGGTTTGTGTTTCTCTGGGTGACCTTGCTGAGCCGAAGGCATTTGGGATTTCCAATAGGACTGCACATGTCTTCAACCAAGAGGTCTCTCTCTCACCAAAAGGAGCCACTGATCAATACAGGAAAGACTTGTCAGTATGGCTGGGGTCTCTCAGTCATCAGGATTTAGATGGCCTGAACTGTCACTGGGCTACCTGACTCCAAATGAGGGCCAATCAATTTTATACGGTTGGCATTTTCTATTGAGAAACAAAGGTCATATCTGTCCTTATCTTTGAAAACTTCCCTTGGAATGCTGTGGTCCCCTCTGGCTGACACTGCTTGGGAAACAACTCTGACATCACCATTGCAATAGCAGCAGCAACAGCCATAATCACTGAGAGAAAAGTGGGAGAACATAGCACAGGTGAGCTGCTCAGCATGACTCTTGAGTCCGCAGAAGGTGGTGTGCTGTGCTTGGGGCAGGAGAGTCCAGGGTTCTAGGGCAGCTCACTCCCACTTCCATTTTTAATCAGTTTATCTGAACAACAAAACTGACAGAAACACAAAGAAACACATATTAAGGACAACCAGTATTGGCCACCACACAATCCTACACCTGAAAAGACCAGTGGAATTTGCTGACTTCTCACATGGATTCTGGACATTGGATCAGTGGTTATGTCTGGCCACTTCTTTGTGTATTAAACAGAAGGCACCACAGCATGATTTACCTTTGATGGTTATAGATGAGGTGACATTCAATTTTTTCCCCTTTTGGGGTGGGAGTAATGGATTTTGTTATGCTGTAGGCAGTGATTGATCAAACTGAGTCCCAGGACCCTGGAATACCTCAGATTGCACACCTCTTAGGAATATTAAGCACCACAGTCTTTCCCTTTGACAAGGGCTTCAAGACCCCTGGTATCATGAGCTCTGGTCTTTGGGGATCTTGCTGGAGTCTCCAGAAATGTTGTGACGTCTCCACCAGAGATGATCATTTGCACACATGTTCAAGTCAATGAAGTCTTTATCAACTGGCCAGTGACTACCCTGGGTGATGGGGACCAGAGTGTTGTCCTAAGCCTTTCTTAGCATGAGCTTTTAAACAGAAAACTCCCTGTTCCAATTTGTAGCTGTCAGATATGAAACCAAGTGCCGTTCCTGGCTGCCTGAAAATCCACACTAGGGCACAGGATAGGTGCTAACGTCAGGAGGAAAAATATCCTGTATGTCCAGTGTCATCAGGTTAAGAATCATGCTATACACAGGACCTGGAAGAACTTCTTCTTCCTCTGACAGCAAGTCTCTGCCATCTTGTGGCAAGGATCCATATCACAGGTACTGTCTGAGCAGAGATGGGCAAAGAGAACTGTTTTGAGATGGTTAGAGGCAAGGCAAGGAGAAAGGGCACTGTCATTTGTGAAGATGTAGTTGCAGCTCTGCTGGGATCTGTGAAATAACAGCAGGGAATTCTAGTAACAGAATGAAACGATCCATAAAGCAGGGAAAGGTGCAAGAGGAAGGGATGGCGAGCAAAGGAAGGTTTCAAGAGCAGATGTTTTCTGTTATTTAGAATTAGGAATCTGGAGAGATGGATCACCAGTTTATGAACACTTGTTGCTCATGTGAGCTTCTGGGTTCAGTTCTCAGGAACCATATGGACACACACAAGCCACCTGTAACTCCAGTTCCAGAGGCCGCAAGAAAAATTGTTTAAATTAAAATTTAGGATTAGACACAGAAATAAACAAACCATGCATTATATGTAATAATGTCAACCCAAAGCCACTTCTCCACAGGGAATATACTAAATATACCTTATATATATATAGTGTATACTCCATGCCAGAGACACTGGGGATATTGCTTTGGAAGAACAGAGTTCTGTGCACAGGTACTAGTATATTTTGAGAACAAGGCCACATAGCATTTGCCATACACATGTGCCATATGTGCTTGCACACACCCACAAACACTCTCCCATCCCACTCTCTTTACCCTACAGAAATAATAAAATTAAAATTAAAAATAAAAATACATCCAGCCTTTTTGTTTAATATTTTAGGGCATGCTTTTGCTTTATTTTCCCCTTATGGCTCATATATAATAATTAAAGCTCAATCAGCTTGGAACTTTTCTTTAACATTGATAGTGGATTTTCCTTTCTTTTTCTTTTTCAGTGTTCAGTAAGATTTATTTTAGGTCATTGCACAGCACGAACTTTATAACTTCTTTCATATTTGCTTTAATACATGTGTATGTAGAGCTGAAGATCTGTTTAGTTATATTTATTTTACAATGATATAGAACTATAATAGGAATACTAAACAAAGTCCCCCCATGGAAGACAGGATTGATTAAGGAGTAAAATGGAACACTCTCAAGGGGTGACAGTGGACAATGGCCAAAGAGATCATTGTACCAACCTACTTTTTCTTTTTATTGAAATTAGATTCTTTTCTTATACAATATGTTCTGGTTATGATTTTTACCACCTCTACTCTTCCTAGTTTCTTTCCACTCCCCCTTCCATTCAGATCCACTTCTTCTCAGTCTGTCATTAGAAAAGAGTAGGCTTCTAAGAGATAATCTTAAAATATAACAAAATAAAACATGATGAATAAAAAAACCACAACACCTCAAAGTTGAACCAGATAAAACAATAAAAGTAAATGAGCCAAAGAGAAGGCACAAGTATCAGAGTCCTTCTCATTTGTACCCTTAGGTACTCATGAAAACACTAAACTGGAAGCCATAATTTATATGTGGAAAACCTGGTGCAGATCTGTGCAGACCGCTGTGCATGACTTCCCGGTCTCGGCGAGTTCTTAAGAGCTTTTGCTCATGCTGATTTAGAGGGCTTTGTTTTCTTGGTGTCCTTTGCCCACCCTGGCTCGGACACTCTTTCTGCATCCTTGTGTGCTGGGTTGCCTGAGCTCTGAAGGGAGGAATTTATTGGAGACCTCCAATTTAAGGATGTGTATTAATTACAAGGTCTCTCACTCTATGCAATGTCTGACTGTGCATCTCTGTATTTGTTCTCATCTGCTGCAGGAGGAAGCTTCTCTTATGATGACTATCCAAGGCACTATCTATGAATATTATTACCTTTATATTTTATCATTACCTTTTCTTTTTTAGACCAGTAGTTTTACCCAAGATCTCTGGTCTATCTGGACTTTTGCTCTTGGTCACCCAAGGTATGGGTTCCTTCTCATGGAGTAGGCTTTAAGTCAAATTAGTTATTGATTGGTTATTCCCATAAGATTTGTTCCACCATTGTTCTAGCATATTTTGCCCAAAGTACACTATTTTAGTGTTTCAAAGGGTTTGTAGCTGTTTGATGTTTATGTTAGTCTTTTGGTAGAGGGGATATACCTAAAGTGATGTCATGTAGGAGTAAGGATACCAGGTCCACTTCAATGATTTGTATGTGTGTGTTGTCTTAAAAAAATGGGGCTTTGCTAACAGGTTGTGGATAGGGGCCTTTTGCCTTGGCAACATACTGGGTTGTTTGGGTATTCCCATGGAACCCCTTTGGCCAACAGCTTAATTAGATATAACTTAGATCCAGATAGGTAAATATGGTATGCATTCACTTATGCAGGGATATTAGCTGTTAGATAAATGATAACCAAGCTACAATTTGTAGACCCAGTGAAATTAGGTAAAGAATAAAGGACTAGAAGGAACAAATAGATCTTCTTAGGAAAGGGAAATAAAATAGATGGTTATAGATGGGTAGGAGGGATAAAATGAAGGATCGAGTGGAGACAGGGAGGACATAAGTATGTGAGGGGAGAGATCCAGGTAATTTTTTCTAGCTCTATATATTTGCCTGCATATTTCATGACATCATTTTTTAAAGGGCTAAGTAAAGCTCCATTGTTCAAATGTACCAAATTTTCTTTATCCATCCTTCTGTTGAAGGGCATCTAGGTGCAAGTGTAGGTACTGGTTCCCTAATTGGTTCTTGATTGTGTCAATAAAGATGGTGGGAGCATCTTTACTGGGCAGAGGAAAAAATGTGAGATTTTCTGGTAACAGGAGGAAGAGGAGGAGATGAGATAGAGAGGTGACTGGTTGGCCAGGCTTTATGGGGAGGAGAAGGAATGCTGTGTAAGGCCTGGGTGTAACTAGAACTGGTGGTTGCCTCTGCCACCAGGAATTCTGATATAGGATAGTTGATGAGTTTAGGGCAATATATTCTGCACCCAGAAGTCGTATTATTTGGCAGCTTTTAAAGTGTTAGAACTATCTAGTGTTTTCTATCCTTGGAACAAAAGTGGGACTAGAAAGGGAACAGCCTGGGTGGTTGTTAGAGGATTGACAGAGCTAGCCAAGGAGTGGTTGGCCAGTGAAGAGTCATCTCAGGTCCCAGTTAGGGAACCAGCTGGCCATTGGTGGAACTATATTGGGAGTGGGACACAGTAGCAGTGTGTTCTTGGAGCCAAGCTGAGAGCAGGGCTCTGGGGAGGCAGTAGCATAGGTTTTTAAAATTACATGCAACATCTATGTTTTTCCAATTTTTGGATATTATGAATACAGCAACAGTAGAACAAAATTATCATGGCCGAGCTTATCTCTGGGGTAGAATGTAGTGTCAGCTAGGTATGAATCTAAGAATGGTATAGCTGGAGCTTGAGGTAGATAAGTTTCCATCTTCCTGAGAAACTACTACACTGATTACCATAATAGCTGTACATGTTTGCGCTCCTACCAGCAATGGAGGAATGTTCCTCTTACTCCACATACCTGCAAGCACAATGGTCCATTTGTCTTCCTCATTTTAGCCATTCTGACTGGAGTAAGATGAAATCTCAACATAGTTTTGATTTGCATTCTGTGACACCTAAGGACATTGAACATTTAAGTTCTGTCATTTGCGCTTTCTCTATTGAGAATTCTGCTTGTTTCTGTACCACATTTTTTAAATGGGCTATTTGTTTTCCTGAAACCTAGTTTCTTGAGTTATTTATATGGCTTTTATACTAGTTCTATATCAAATGTGGAGTTGGTAAAAATATTTTTCCATTCTATCAGCTGCCTCTTTGTCAGAACTGATGATCGTAGTGCTTTTGTCAGTGATGTTCTGTTCAAAAGGTCTTTTTTCTGTTTCAATGTGTTCAAGTTATTCCCCACTTTCTCTTCTCTCAGCTTCAGTGAACCTGGTATTATGTTGAGGTTTCTAACACACACACACACACACACACACACACACACACACACACACACGCCTGGGGCTTCATTCCATTCCATTGCTTGATGTATCTGGTTTTGTGCCAGTATCAGACTGTTTTTATTACTGTAGCTTTGTAGTACAACTGGAAATCAGGAATGCTGATATGACCAGGGTTCTTTCATTATTCAGGATTATTTTTTCTATCTTGTTTTTCTTATGTTTCCATGTGTAGCTGAAAATTTTCCTTTAAAGATCTGGGAAGAACTGTTGGCATTTTGATAGGGATTGCCTTAAGTTTGTAGATTGCTTTTGGTAAGATGACCCTTTTTTTATCATCCTATTGATCATATCAACAGAAGATATCTTTCCTTCTTTATTTTTCAGGTTTTGAAGTAATTTTTATTTAAGATTAGAAAGGTAAAATAAAATATGATTCTTAATGAGGTATGATATTTTCAGACTTACAGAAAAGGATAGGGGGGCAATGTTAATTTAAACATATATATTAAAACTCCCTGTGTTTTTGTATAATTTAAACACCATTAGAAACATTTTCTAAATATACTAATTCTGCATGAAATTACCAAAAGTTTGGTCAAGAAATCAACTTTAATTCAGTTCCTTCTCTCTTTTTGGTGTATTGTGTGTTTATTTATTTGCATGTTTTTCTTTTTTTAAGCTATCCCATCCCACATCTGTCTTTTCCCCCTCTCCTTTGCCTGTATGAGAGTGCTCCCAAACTCACCCATAGTCTCCCGCTCCACCACTCCAGGATTCCCCTATTCAGGGGTATCAAACTTACACTCCTATTGCTGTCAGGCAAGACCATCCTCTGCACATATGTATCTAGAGCCATGGATCCCTCCAGGTACACTCCTTAGTTGGTGGTCTAGACTTTGGGAGAACTGGGTAGTCAAGGACAACCTATGTTGTTCTTCCAATGGGTTGCAATCCTCCTCTGCTCCTCCAGTCCTTCTGCCAATTCCTCTACTAGGTTCCCTGAGTCCAGTCTGATGGGTGGCTCCAAGTATCCGCATCTGCACTGATCAGTTGCTTGCCAGGCCTCCCAAGGAACCACCACACTAGGTTCCTGTTTGCAAGTGTCTTTTAACCACAGCAACAATGTTGGGTTTGGTGTCTGCAGATATGATATATCCCCAGGTAAGGCCATCCCCAGTTGACCCTTCCTTCAGTCTCTGTTCCATTTTTTTGTCTCTATTCTTCCTTTGGACAGGAATATTTCTGGATTAAAACATTTTGAGAAGGGTGGATGGCCCCATCTCTTGACAAGGGTCCATGCCTATCTACTAGAGGTGGTCTCCACAGGTTCTATTTCCCACCTTTCTATATATTATGGCTCAAGTCAATCCTGTTGGGTCCTGGGAGCTTCATGATTCTCTGGTGTCTGGGACCCTCCAGTGGCTATCCTCAGTTCCTCATCCTCCCTGCTTCCTATTTTTGTTTTATTTCCTGACCCTTTGTACCTCTCTCACATCTCCTCCAGTTTCTGATATTGCCACCTTTATTTTCTCCCCCTCCTTTCTCCATCCCTTGTACCCCTCTCTTTCCACCTCCCACAATTGTCCTGTTTCCCGCTCAATGCAATACTGAAGCATCTACCCCTTGGTCCTCCTTCCTTCTATACTCTATATGGTCTGTATCATGGGCTTTGTGAGCTTTTGGGCTAGTGTCCACTTATTAGTGAGTACATACCATGTGTATTTTTTTGTGTCTGGGTTACCTCAATCAGGATGATATTTTCTAGTTTTATCCATTTGCCTGTGGGTTTCATGAAGTCATTGTTTTTAATTGCTGCATAGTACTCTATTGTGTATGTACCACATTTTCTATATCCATTCTTCTGTTGAGAGACATCTGGGTTGTTCCCAGATTCTGGTTATTGTAAATAAAGCTGCTATGAACATAGTGGAGCATGTGTCCTTGTTATATGATTGAGCATCTTTTGGGTATATGCCCAGGAGTGGAATAACTGGGTCTTCACATAGAACTATTTCCAAATTTCTCAGTAACTGCTAGACTGATTTCCAAAGTGGTTTTATTAGCTTTCAGTCCCACTAGCAATGGAGGAGTGTTCCTTTTTCTCCACGTCCTTGACAGCATCTGTTGTCGCCTGAGTATTTGATCTTAGCCATTCTGACTGCTGTGAGGTGGAATCTCAGGGTCTTTTTGATTTAAGTTTCCCTGATGACTAAGGAAGTTGAATATTTCTTTAAGTGTTTCTCAGCTATTTGAGATTCCTCAGTTGAGAATTTTCTATTTAGCTCTGTACTCCACTTTTTAATAGGGCTATTTGGTTCTCTAGAGTCTACCTTCTTGAGTTCTTTGTATATTTTGGATATTAGCCCTCTGTAAGAGGTAGGGTTGGTAAATACCTTTTTCCAATCTGTGGGCTGTCCTATTGATACTGTTCTTTGCTTTACAAAAGCTTTTCAATTTTATGAGGTCTCATTTGTTAGTTTTTTTCTCTTAAAGCATAAGCCATTGGTGTTCTGTTCAGAAAGTTTTCCCTGTGTCCAAATATTTGATACCCTCCCCCACATTCTCTTCTATTATATTCAGCATATCTGGTTTTATGTGGAGATCCTTGATCCACTTGGACTTGAGCTTTGTGCAAGAAGATAGGAATGGATCAATGTGCATTCTTCTACATGTAGACCACCAATTGGACCAGCACCATTTGTTGAAAATGCTGTCTTTTTTCCACTGAATGGTTTTAGCTCCTTTGCCAAATATCAAGTGACCATAGATGTATGAGGTCATTTCTGGGTCTTCAATTCTATTCCGTTGATCTACCTGCTTGTCTCTCTCTGTACCAGTACTATGGAGTTTTTTTTATCACTTTTGCTCTATACCTCTCTTGAGGTAAGGGATGGTGATTCCCTGAGAGTTTTTTGTTTGTTTGTTTTTTGTTTTGTTTTTTATTGAATATCATCTTCATTTACATTGCCAATGGTAAAACTTTACCCGATATCCCCCCTCTCCTAAGAATTCCAACCACTCCCCTTCCTCCTTCCCCCTGCCTCCAGTTATATGTCTCTCCACCCAACACACTCCTTCTTCTCCCTCCCCTACTGGTTTCCCTTTGTTCAGGCCTCTGTTGAGCCTTTACCTAACCAAGGACCATTCCTCCCACTGATGCCCAACAAGGCCGAACTCTGCTACATTTTTGGCTGGAACCACATGTGCTCCTTGGTTTATAGTTCAGTCCCTGGGAGTCTTGGGTCATCTGGGTGGCCTAAATCATTGTTCTTCCCATGGGGCTGTAAACCCCTTCAGCTCCTCTGGACCATCTTCCAGCTCCTCCATTGGGGACCCCCATGCCCAGTACAACAGTTGGTTGTTAGCATCTGCCTCTGTATTTGTAAGGCCCCCGAGAAGTTTTTAAATGTTGAAACTAATTTTCAATATCCTATGTTTTCTGTTATTCCAAATGAGTTTGAGAATAGCTCTTTCTAACTCTATGGAGAATTGAGTTGGAATTTTGATAGGGATTGCACTGATTCTGTAGATTGCATTTGGTAAGATGGCCATATCCTTCTATTATCCTCAGTAGGGATGAATTGGTGGAAAGATATTGTTTAAATTTGGTTTTGTCTTGGAATATTTTGGTTTCTCCATCTAAGGTAATTGAGAGCTTTGCTGAGTATAGTAGCCTGGGGTGGAATTTTTATTCTCTTAGGGCCTGTATGACATCTGTATTATAAAAGCCAAGATCTTCTGGCTTTTATAGTTTCTGTTGAGATATCTGGTGTAATTCTGAATCTGAGAATAATAGGTATAGAAGAGAGTGAAGATTCCCAACTCAAAGGACCAGTAAACATCTTCAACAAAATTATAGAAGAAAACTTTCCTAACCTAAAGAAAGAAATGCCTATGAATACACAAGAAGCCTACAGAACATCAAAAAGATAGGACGAGAAAAGAAATTCCTCTCATCATATAATAATTAAAACATCAAATGCACAAAACAAAGAAAGAATATTGGACACAGTAACGGAAAAAGTTCAAATAAATTATTCTATTATCAATCATATCTTTATGAGTTTAGAGTTTGGACCTAAAACATTTTCTATCATAACTTGTATTACTTGATAGGCAGTTTATCTGCCAGCCCGCCGGGCTTGGGGCCCGTGTCCTGCCCAGGGAGCTACCCAGGGAGCTATGGAAGGAGAGAAGCTCCACGGCTATATTTGATGCCTGCTAGGACAGAAAAGGATCACTAGGTACTGTATCACCCTGAGCTTTAGATCTCTGGTGGTGCAAACTGCTGGGGTCTGCCTGCACTCAGGAACTGAGCACATAGGTGGGTTTGTCTGCCAGCCCGCCGGGCGCAGGGCCTGTGTCCTGCCCAGAGAGCTGAGGAAGAAGAGAAGCCCTGCGGCCATACTCGCTGCCTGGACAGAAAAGGGTCACTAGGTACTGTATCATCCTGAGCTTTAGATCTCTGGTGGTGCAAACCGCCAGGGGTCTGCCTGCACTCAGGAACTGAGCACATAAGTGGTTTGTCTGCCAGCCCGCCAGGCTCAGGGCCTGTGTCCTGACCAAGGACCTGCAGAAGGAGAGAAGCCCCACGGCCATACTCACTACCTGCTGGGACAGAAAAGGGTCACTAAGTACTGTATCACCCTGAGCTTTAGATTTCTGGTGGTGCAAACCACCAGGGGTCTGCCTGCACTCAGCAACTGAGCACATAGATGGTTCATCTGCAAGCCAGTCCATTGCGTGACCTGTGTCCTATGTGAGAATCAACAGAGGGAGTGACCCCCACCACAACATCTTTGCTCCATAATAGAGCAGACAGAGAACACCTGGTTGACCTTGACAACCTAAGTATAACATTGCTTGAGGCAAGACTAAGAAGGGCTGCAAAGGCACAAAAGAGGAAGGCAGCATATCAGTACTCTGTGCCAGAGGAAACCCAGTCATTCAGAGATGCAGAGATAACCTTAAAGTTCCGCAGTAGGTTGAAGCACCAGCCAGTGACAATAAGACCATCTAACACCTGGGAAAACTAGATGGCTAAAGGCAAATGTAGGAACACAAACGCCTGGAAGAACTAGATGGCTAAAGGCAAACTTGGTTACTAACAGAAACCAAGGCATTATGGCAGCATCTGAACCCAATTCTCCAGCAATAGCAAGTCCTGGATACCCCAACACACCAGAAAAACAAGATTTGGATTTAAAATCACTGGTCATGATGCTGGTACAGGAACACATGAAGGACATACTTAAAGAAATTCAGGAGAAAATGGATCAAAAATTAGAAACCCTTACAAGGGAAACACAAAAATCATTGAAAGAAATTCAGGAGAATACAAAAGCCAATAAGGAGGAAACGCAAAAATCACTTAAAGAAATACAGGAGAACTTTGATCAACAGGAAGAAGTCATGAAAGAGGAAACACAAAAATCTCTTAAAGAATTAGAGGAAAACACAAACAAGCAAATGACGGAACTGAGCAAAAACTTCCAGGATATAAAAACAGAAGTAGAAACAACTAAGAAAGCACAAAGGGAGACAACTTTGGAGATAGAAAATCTTGGGAAGAAATCAGGGACCATAGATGCAAATATCAACAACAGAATACAAGAGATAGAAGAAAGAATCTCAGATGCCGAAGATACCATAGAAACCATGGACTCAACAGTTAAAGAAAATGCAAAATGCAAAAAGCTTGTAACCCAAAACATCCAGGAAATCCAGGACACAATGAGAAAGCCAAATCTAAAGATTATAGGTATTTATGAGAGTGAAGATTTACAACTTAAAGGGCCAGCAAATATCTTCAACAAAATTATGGAAGAAAACTTCCCTAACCTAAAGAGAGAGATGCCCATGAATATACAAGAAGCCTACAGAACTCCAAACAGACTGGACCAGAACAGAAATACCTCATGTCACATAATAATCAAAACCCCAAATGTACTACACAAAGAAAGAATATTTAGGGCAGTAAGAGAAAAAGGCCAAGTAACATATAAAGGAAGACCTATCAGAATTACACCAGATTTGTCACCAGAGACCATGAAAGCTAGAAGATCCTGGGCGGAGCTCATGCAGACTCTAAGAGAACACAAATGCCAGCCCAGACTACGATACCCAGCGAAACTCTCAATTACTATAGATGGACAAACCAAGATATTCCATGACAAAACCAAATTTACCCAATATCTATCCACAAACCCAGCCCTACAAAGGATAATAGGGGGAAAACACCAATACAAAGAGGGAAACTTCACCCTGGAAAAAGCAAGATAGTAACCTTCTTTCATCAAACCCAAAAGAAGATAACCAATCAAATTTAAAAAATAAAATAAAAAATGACAGGAAGTAATAATCACTATTCCTTAATATCTCTTAACATCAATGGTCTCAATGTTCCAATAAAAAGACATAGACTAACTGACTGGATACGTAAACAGGACCTTACATTTTGCTGCATACAGGAAACACACCTCAGTGTCAAAGACAAACACTACCTTAGAGTAAAAGGCTGGAAGACAATTTTACAAGCAAATGCTCTCAGGAAACAAGCTGGAGTAGCCATTCTAATATCAGATAAAATTGACTTTCAACCCAAAGTCATCAAAAGAGACTCTGAGGGACACTTCTTGCTGGTCAAAGGAAAAAATACAACAAGAAGAACTTTCAATTCTGAACATCTATGCTCCAAATGCAAGGGCACCTTCATTCATAAAAGAAACTTTACTAAAGCTCAAAGCACACATTGCACCTAACACAATAATTGTGGGTGACTTCAACACTGCACTTTCCTCAATGGACCGATCAGGAAAACAGAAACTGAACATGGACACTGTGAAACTAATTGAAGCTTTGGACCAATTGGATTTAACATATATATATATAATATATATATATAATATATATATAACATAATAATATATAGTATATATATATTATATATATATATATAATATATATATAACATTTTATCCTAAAGCAAAAGAATATACCTTTTTCTCAGCACCTCATGGTACCTTCTCCATAATCAACCATATAATTGGTCACAAGACAGACCTCAACAAATATAAGGAGATCAAACTAATCCCATGCCTCCTATCAGATCACTATGGAGTAAAAGTGGTCTTCAATAGCAACAAAAGCAACAGAAAACCCACATACACATGGAAACTGAACAATATTCTACTCAATGATACATTGGTCATGGAAGAAATAAAGAAAGAAATTAAAGACTTTTTAGAACTTAATGAAAATGAAGACACATCATACTCAAATCTATGGGACACAATGAAAGCAGTGCTAAGAGGAAAACTCATAGCCCTGAGTGCCTCCAAAAAGAAAATGGAGAGAGCATACACTACTGGCTTAATGACACACCTGAAAGCCCTGGAACAAAAAGAAGCTATTTCACCCAGGAGGAGGAGAAGGCAGGAAATTATCAAACTCAGGGCTGAAATCAATCAAGTAGAAACAAAGAGAACCATACAAAGAATCAACAAAACCAGGAGCTGGTTCTTCGAGAAAATCAACAAGATAGATAAACCCTTAGCCAGACTAACCAAATGGCACAGAGACAGTATACAGATTAACAAACTTAGAAATGAAAAGTGAGATATAACAACAGAAACTGAGGAAATCCAAAAAATCATTCGATCCTACTACAAAAGCCTATAATCAATACAACCAGAGAATCTGGAGGAAATGGACAGTTTCCTAGACAGATATCCGACACCAAAACTAAATCAGGATCAAATAGATCATCTAAACAGTCCCATAACATCTGAAGAAATAAAAAGGGTCATAGAAAGTCTCCCCACCAAAAATAGCACAGGAGCAGATGGCTTCAGTGCAGAATTCTATCAGACCTTGATAGAGGACCTAACACCAATACTCTTCAAACTATTCCACAAAATAGAATGGTTGGAAGACTTTCTATGACCCCTTCTATTTCTTTAGGGGTTATGGGACTATTTAGATCATCTATTTGGTCCTGATTTAATTTTGGTATTTGGTATCTGTCAAGGAAATTGCCCATTTCCTTCAGATTCTCCAGTTGTGTGAGTATAGGCTTTTGTAGTAGGATCTGATGATTTTTTGGATTTCCTCAGTTTCTGTTGTTATATCCCCCTTTTCATTTCTAATTTTGTTAATTTGGATACTTTCTCTGTGCACTTTGGTCAGTCTGGCTAAGGGTTTATCTATCTTTTTGATTTTCTCAAAGAACCAGCTCCTGGTTTTGTTGATTCTTTGTATGGTTCTCTTTGTTTCCACTTGATTGATTTCAGCCCTGAGTTTGATGATTTCCTGCCTTCTACTCCTCCTGGGGGAATTGGCTTCTTTTTGTTCTAGGGCTTTCAGGTGTGTTGTTAATCTGCTAGTGTATGCTCTCTCCAATTTCTTTTTGGAGGCACTCAGGGCTATGAGTTTTTCTCTTAGCACTGCTTTCATTGTGTCCCAAAGATTTGGGTATGTTGTGCCTTCATTTTCATTAAATTCTAAAAAGTCTCTGATTTCTTTCTTTATTTCTTCTTTGGCCAAGGTGTCATTGAGTAGAGTATTGTTCAGCCTCCATGTGTATGTGGGATTTCTGTTGTTATTGTTGCTATTGAAAACCACTCTTACACCATAGTGATCTGATAGGAGGCATGGGATTAGTTCGACCTTCTTGTATTTGTTGAGGTCTGTCTTGTGACCAATTATATGGTCGATTTTGGAGAAGGTACCATGAGGTGCTGAGAAAAAGGTATATTCTTTTGCTTTAGGGTGAAATGTTCTATAAATATCAGTCAAATCCAATTGGTCCAAAGCTTCAATTAGTTTTACTGTGTCCCTGTTTAGTTTCTGTGTTCCTGATCGGTCCATTGAGGAGAGTGGAGTGTTGAAGTCCCCCATAATCATTGTGTTAGGTGAAATGTGTGCTTTGAGCTTTAGTAAAGTTTCTTTTACTAATGAGGGTGCCCTTTTATTTGGCACATAGATGTTCAGAATTGAAAGTTCTTCTTGAAAAAAAAAAGAAAAAAGAAAGTTCTTGGTGGATTTTTCCTTTGAGCAGCAAGAAGTGTCCCTCAGTGTCTCTTTTGATGACTTTAGGTTGAAAGTCAATTTTATCTGATGTTAGAATGGCTACTCTGGCTTGTTACCCGAGACCATTGACTTGTAAAATTGTCTTCCAGCCTTTTACTCTAAGGTACTTTTTGTCTTTGACATTTAGGTGTGTTTCCTGTATGCAGCAAAATGTAGGGTCCTGTTTCCTTATCCACTCTGTTAGTCTATGTCTTTTTATTGGGGAATTGAGTCCATTGATGTTAAGAGATATTAAGGAATAGTGATTATTACTTCCTGTCATTTTGATGTTATTTTTATATTTGAGTGGTTATCTTCATTTGGGTATGATGAAGGAAGGTTACTATCTTGCTTTTTCCAGGGTGTAATTTCCCTCCTTGTATTGGAGTTTTCCTCCTATTATTCTTTGCAGAGCTGAGTTTGTGGAAAGATATTGTGTAAATTTGGTTTTGTCATGGAATGTCTTGGTTTCTCCATCTATTGTGATTGAGAGTTTTGCTGGGTATAGTAGTCTTGGCTGACATTTGTGTTCTCTTAGAGTTGCATGAGATCTGCCCAGGATCTTCTAGCTTTCATGGTCTCTGGTGAGAAGTCTGGTGTGATTCTGATAGGTCTTCCTTTTTATGTTACTTGGCGTTTTTCTCTTACTGCTTTTAATATTCTTTCTTTGTTTAGTGCATTTGAGGTTTTAATTATTATGTGGCAAGAGGTATTTCTGCTCAGGTCCAGTCTGTTTGGAGTTCTGTAGGCTTCTTGTATATTCATAGGCATCTCTCTCTTTAAGTTGGGAAAGTTTTCTTCCATAATTTTGTTGAAGATATTTGCTGGCCCTTTCAGTTGTAAATCTTCACTCTCATCTATACCTATAAACCTTAGGTTTGGTCTTCTCATTTTGTTCTGGATTTCCTGGATGTTCTTGGATACAAGCTTTTTGCATTTTGCATTTTCTTTGACTATTGAGTCAATGGTTTCTATGGTATCTTCGGCATCTGAGATTCTTTCTTCCATCTCTTGTAATCTGTTTTCTATATTTGCTTCTATGGCCCCTGATTTCTTCTCAAGGTTTTCTATCTCCAAAGTTGTCTCCCTTTATGATTTCTTAGTTGTTTCTACTTCTGCTTTTAGATCCAAGATGGTTTCGCTCAGTTCCATCATTTGTTTGTTTGTGTTTTCCTATAATTCTTTAAGAGATTTTTGTGTTTCCTCTTTCATGACTTCTGCCTGTTGACTCAAGTTCTCCTGCATTTCTTTAAGTTATTTTTTTTTCCGTTTCTTCTTTATTGGCTTCTATCTCTTGAGCCTTATTCTCCTGCATTTCTTTAAGTGATTTTTGTGTTTCCATTATATGGGTTTCTAGCTTATTCATGTTCCCTGTATTTCTTTAAGAGATTCATTTATGTCTTTTTTGTGTTCTTCTAGAAGCATCATGACCAGTGATTTTAAATCCAAATCTTGTTTCTCTGGTGTGTTGGAATAAACAGGACTTGCTAATGTTGGAGAGTTTGGTTCAGATGCTGCCATATTGCCTAGATTTCTGTTAGTAGCATTCCTGCATTTGTCCTTTGCCATCTTGTTCTCCGGAGTTAGTTGGTCTTGTCTCTGGCTGGTGTTTGAGCCTCCTGAGGGGACTCTGGGGCTATTTCTGCAACACTTGATGGCTAGGTTTATCTTGTAGCAGATTGCTGATGTGCTGTCCTTCTCTTGGGTGTCCTTGCAGCCCTAGTGTGCTTTGCCCCAGATTGTGTCTGTGAACCAGATGGTGCCCGTTTGCTCCTTCAGGGAGTGCTGAAGGGTGTATGGTGCAGGGACCTTTTCTGCATGCTGATCACTCTGCTGGGCAGCCAATCTCCCAACCGGGTTGCTGCATACAAGGCTAGCCTAGCTGCTCAGGCCCTGAGTCTAGGCAAAAGCCTGGGAGGCCAAGGTCCTAGCAAAGTTCCCCTCGGGCTATGACTGTTAATTGGGTCTGTCAGGAGGCCAGGATGGCAGGCCTGCATGTGCTCCCTGAAAGTGCTAGGAGAGTCTGCTGGGCTAACAACTTCCTGGCTGGGTTGACACACAGATGGCCCACCGAGCAGCCCAGTTCTTGGGGTCACTCCAGGGCCTGTTGGGGCCTAGGCCCACCCCCCCACCCCCCCATCCCCCCACCCCCCACCCCCCACCCCCCACCCCTCCACCCCCCCACTTCCCCACCCCCCAACCCCCCATCCCCCCCACCCCCCACCCCTCATCCCCCACCCCCCCACCCCTCCACCCCACCCTCCATCCCTCCACCCCCCCACCCCTCCCTACCCCCCCCTCCCCATCCCCCCACCCCTCCCCACCCCCTCACCCCTCCCCACCCCTCCACCTCTCTCCACCCCTGCTATGTTAGGCTCGGGCTATGCCTGTTAGCCGGCTTTGCCTGCTAGAAATCTCTGGCATCCTGTAGGCAAAATGGCAGAGCATGCGCCGGGCCCAGGCAAAAAACCTCCTGGCTGGGTTGGCACCCTGATGGCCCCCCGAACAGCCCAGGGCCTGGGTGCAGGCCAATGCCCGCCGGGCTTAGACCCACGCGATGTTGGCCTCAAATTATGTTTGCATACCTCAGTCTGTCTGATCTCTATGGAGTCTGAGAACCAAGATGGAGGTGAGTCTCTTGTGACTGGCGGGAGGCAGAGTTCTGAAGTGTGAATTGATCCATTCTTATCTCCTTGTACTAAACTCAACTCCAAGTGGATCAAGGACCTCCATGTAAAACAAGACACATTGAAACTAATAGAAAAGAAACTGGGGAAGACCCTTGAGGACATGGGCACAGGGGGAAAGTTCCTGAACAGAACCCCAATAGCTTATGCTCTAAGATCAAGAATTGACAAATGGGACCTCATAAAATTACAATGTTTCTGTAAGGCAAAGGACACTGTTAAAAGGACAAAACAGCAACCATCAAATTGGGAAAGGATATTCACCAACCCTACATCTGATAGAGGGCTAATATCCAATATATACAAAGAACTCAAGAAGTTAGACCCCAGGGAACCAAATACCCTATTAAAAATGGGGTACAGATCTAAACAAAGAATTTTCACCTGAAGAAATTCGGATGGCTGAGAGGCACCTTAAGAAGTGTTCAACATCATTAGTCATTAGGGAAATGCAAATCAAAATAACCCTGAGATTTCACCTTACACCAGTCAGAATGGCTAAGGTCAAAAACTCAGAAGACAGCAGGTGTTGGTGAGGATGTGGAGAAAGAGGAACGCTCCTCCACTGCTGGTGGGGCTGTAAGATGGTACAACCACTTTGGAAATCAGTCTGGCGGTTCCTCAGAAAACTGGACATGACACTTCCGGAAGACCCTGCTATACCTCTCCTGGACTTATACCCAAAGGATTCCCTGGCATGCAATAAAGACACATGCTCCATTATGTTCATAGCAGCCTTATTTATAATAGCCAGAAGCTGGAAAGAACCCAGATGTCCCTCAAAGGAGGAATGGATACAGAAAATGTGGTATATTTACACAATGGAATACTACTCAGCAATTAGAAACAATGAATTCACAAAATTTTTAGGCAAATGGTTTGATCTGGAAAATATCATCCTAAGTGAGGAAACCCAATCGCAAAAGAATACACATGGAATGCAATCTCTGATAAGTGGATATTAATTAGCCCAGAAGCTCTGAATACCCAAGGCACAAATCGCATAACAAATGATTCCCATGAAGAAGTATGGAGAGGGTCCTGATCCAGGAAAGGATTGATCTAGCATTGGAGGGGAATATAAGGACAGAGAAAAAGGAGGAAGGTGATTGGTGAATGGATGGAGAGAAGAAGGCTTATGGGACATATGGGGCAGGGGGGGGGATCTGGGAAAGAGGAAATTATTTGGAATGTAAACAAAGAATATAGAAAATAAAAATATTTAAAAAACCTGAATAATAAGGACTTTCAACTATCTTAAGTGTTCTGACTTATATCCTTCTTTTCCTGATTTATTTGCATCATTATAAAATGTATGGGCTCCAAAAATTGTTGTCCATTTATTATATGAGGAAGAACACAATTAGTTCTTTTTATAACCTGAAGTCACTTTCCTTTTGAGTATTTATTAATTTCTCCAAAATAATTATTGCAAACTCAATATTTATTTCCTGCCTATAATGAGGCAATCTCAACATTAGAAAAAGATAGTGCAGTCTCAGCTGGATATATCCCAGGGAGTTGACAGTCTCATTTCTCTTTTCTTTTCTTTTCTTTTCTTTTCTTTTCTTTTCTTTTCTTTTCTTTTCTTTTTTTCTTTTTTTCTGTTGTGTCATTATTTTTGTTTTGTTTTGTTTTGGTTTGGTTTGGTTCTTTTGGATTTGGTTTTTTCAAGACACGGTTTCTCTGTATAGCTCTGGCTGTCCTGGAACTCACTCTGTAATCCAGGCTGGCCTCGAACTCAGAAATCCACTTGCCTTTGCCTCCCAGAGTGCTGGGATTACAGGTGTGTGCCACCACCACCAGGATCATTTTTCTTTTTAGAATAAGTTCAGAGACCTTTTGTGTATAGGCCTTTACTTTTTACACTTTGAGTGTTAAAAAATATTCATTCTAAGATATAATTTTCCCTAGATCACGTGGGAGAATGAGGAGAAGACAAGATAACTAAAATATAGGCCATTTTTGAATCTGTTTGTTCTATACATGCATTTTGTAGCTTCTTTTCCACTAGAGCCAGTTCTTTTTCTGGTTCAGATGATAATCTTGAAGTATTTATTCTTTGTCACATTGTAAGCTTTGAAACAAGTTACGTAGCTCTTGAGTGGTTGTAGGCCGTAGCTATTTAATATCTACTACTAATTTCTGAAAATCATTAAGAGTTCTTAATTGGTCTTTTTTGATTTGTACTTTTATGGTCAAATTTCTTACATTCTTATTTCATACCCCAGATAATTAATTGAATCTTGTGATCATTTGAATATGGTGCGCAAATAGGAAGTAGCACTATTAAGTGTACATTGGAATAGGTGTGGCCTTGATGGAGGAAGTATGTCACTGTGTAGGCAAGCTTTGAGGTCTCCTAATGTGGAAGTTCCCTGAAATGTGGAAGACAGCCTACTCTTGGCTGTCTGAGAAGACTGTCTCCTTGTGGCTGCTTCAGATCAAGATGCAGAACTCTCAGCTCCTTCAAGAGCACCAAGACTACCTGGACACTGCCATGCTTCCTGCCATAAAGATAAGGGCCTGAACCTCTGAAACTGTAAGACAGCCCCACTTCAATTTTGTCCTTTAAAGAATTGAATTTGTTGCATGCCAGGGAATCACATGCTCCATTATGTTCATAGCAGCCTTATTTATAATAGCCAGAAGCTGGAAAGAACCCAGATGCCCCTCAAAGGAGGAATGGATACAGAAAATGTGGTATATTTACACAATGGAATACTACTCAGCAATTAGAAACAATGAATTCACAAAATTTTTAGGCAAATGGTTTGATCTGGAAAATATCATCCTAAGTGAGGTAACCCAATCACAAAAGAATACATATGGAATGCAATCTCTGATAAGTGGATATTAATTAGCCCAGAAGCTCTGAATACCCAAGGCACAAATTGCATAACAAATCACTCCCATGAAGAAGTATGGAGAGGGTCCTGATCCTGGAAAGGATTGATCTAGCATGGGAAGGGAATATAAGGACTGAGAAAAAGGAGGGAGGTGATTGGAGAAGGGATGGAGAGAAGAAGGTTTATGGGACATATGGGGAGGGGGGATCCGGGAAAGGGGAAATCATTTGGAATGTAAACAAAGAATATAGAAAATAAAAATATTAAAAAAAAAAGAATTGAATTTGTTATGGTGTCTCTTCACAGCAAAAGAACCCTAAGACAAAGATTGGTAGCAGGAGTTGAATAGTGCTATGATACGCCAGACCATGGTTTTGTTTGGAGGAATATGGAATTTGAGACTTTAGATTAGGAAAGCAATGATATGCTTTAAGTGGGGCTTAAAGGATGATACTAGTAAAAATATGGAACATAGTAATGCTGAAGGCACTTTGAACTTTGAGGGCTCGGTTTAAGAGGGCTCAGCAATTAAAAACAATGAATTCACGAAATTTTTAGGCAAATGGTTGGATCTGGAAAATATTCCTAAGTGAGGCAACCCAATCACAAAAGAATACACATGGAATGCATTCTCTGATAAGTGGATATTAATTAGCCCAGAAGCTCTGAATACCCAAGGCACCAATTAGCATAACAAATGACTCCCATGAAGAAGTAAGGAGAGGCTCCTGATCCTGGAAAGGCTTGATCTAGCATTGGAGGGGAGTATCAGGACAGAGAAAAAGGAGAGAGGTGATTGGAGAATGAGTGGAGAGAAGAAGGTTTATGGGACATATGGGGAGGGGGGAACTGGGAAAGGGGAAATCATTTGGAATGTAAACAAAGAATATAGAAAATAAAAAAATATAATTAAAAGGCAAAAAAAATGAGGATGGGGGGGGCGGAAAGAGGTTTCACAGGAGAAGAATTTTAGTATGTTGCATGTAGATGATTTTGCCCTAGTCAGAAGAGTCTGCCTGAGAATAAAATGAAGATATTTTGATTAATTGCATTGACAAGTCTCAAAAAAGTCTAGACTACACTTTGTCCTGTGGTTCACTCTTTTTTTTGTAGATAAAAGGGAAACTTTAATAATAATAATATAATATATTAAAATTACTTTTCAACAAAAGTTAAACAGCAGCACTTTATTTTTGTTTTTTTTTATTTGATACATTCTTTATTTACATTTCAAATGATTTCCCCTTTCCTGGATCCTCCCTCCCTGAAAGTCCCATAAGCCCTCTTCCCTCCCCCTGTTCCCCAATGCACCCCTTCCTGCTTCCCTGTCCTGCTATTCCTCTACACTGCTGCACTGAGCCTTTCCAGGACCAGGGGCCTCTCATTCCTTATTCTTGGGCATCATTTGCTATGTGAATTGTATCTCTGGTATTCCAAGCTTCTAGGCTAATAGCCACTTATCAGTGAGTGCATACCATGAGTATTCTTTTGTGATTGGGTTACCTCGCTTAGGATGATATTCTCCAGTTCCATCCATTTGTCTAAGAATTTCATGAATTCATTGTTTTTAATGGCTGAATAGTAGTACTCCATTGTATATATATACCACATTTTCTGTATGCATTTCTCCGCTGAGGGACATCTGGGTTCTTTCCAGGTTCTGGCTCTTATAAATAGGACTGTAATGAACATAGTGGAGCATGTATCCTTATTACATGCTAGGCTATCCTCTGGGTATATGCCAAAAAGTGGAATAGCAGGATCCTCTGGTAGTGTCATGCCCAGTTTTCTGAGGAACCACCAGACTGATTACTAGTGTGGCTATACCAGCTTGCAACCCCACCAGCAGAGGAAGAGTGTTCCTCTTTTTCCACATCCTTGCCAACACCTGTTTTCTTCTAAGTTTTTGATCTTAGCCGTTCTGACTGGTGTAAGGTGAAATCTCAGGGTTGTTTTGATTTGAATTTCCCTGATGACTAAGGATGTTGAACATTTCTTTATGTGCTTCTCGGCCATTCGATATTCCTCAGGTGAAAATTCTTTGTTTAGCTCTGTACTCCATTTTATAATGGGGTTATTTGGCTCTCTGGAGTCTACCATCTTGAATTCTTTGTATATCTTGGATATAAATCCTCTGTTAGATGTAGGGTTGGTAAAGATATTTTCCCAATTTGTTGGTTGCCATTTTGTTCTTTTGACAATGTCCTTTGCCTTACAGAAACTCAGTAATTTTATGAGATCCCATTTGTCAATTCTTGATCTTAGAGCATAAGCTATTGGTATTTTGTTCAGGAAAATTTCCCCTGTGCCCATGTCCTCAAGGGTCTTCCCCAGTTTCTTTTCTATTAGTTTCAGTGTGTCTGGATTTATGTGGAGATCCTTGATCCACTTGGATTTGAGCTTAGTACAAGGAGATAAAGAATGGATCAATTTGCATTCTTTTACATGCTGACTTCCAGTTGAACCAGCACCATTTGTTGAAAAGGCTATCTTTTTTCCACTGGATGCTTGTAGCTCCTTTGTCAGTGATCAAGTGGACATAGGTGTGTGGGTTCATTTCTGAGTCTTCAGCTCTATTCCATTGATCTACTTGCCTGTCACTGTACCAATACCATGCAGTTTTTTTTTTAAACACAATTGCTCTGTAGTACTGCTTGAGGTCAGAGATATTGATTCCCCCAGAAGTTCTCTTACTGTTGAGGATAGTTTTAGCTATCCTGGGTTTTTTGTTATTCCAGATGAATTTGAGAATTGCTCTTTCTAAGTCTATGAAGAACTGAGTTGGGATTTTGATGGGGATTTCATTGAATTTGTATATTGCTTTTGGCAAGATAGCCATTTTTACTATATTAATTCTGCCAATCCAAGAGCATGGAAGGTTTTTCCATCTTCTGAGGACTTCAAAGACTTGAAATTCCTGTCACACAGATCTTTCAGTTGTTTGGTTAGAGTCACACCAAGATACTTTATATTGTTTGTGGCTATTGTGAAGGGTGTCATTTCCCTAATTTCTTTCTCAGCCTGTTTATCATTTGAGTATAGGAAGGCTACTGATTTGCTTGAGTTAATTTTATATCCAGCCACTTTGTTGAAGTTGTTTATCAGCTTTAGGAGATCTCTGGTGGAATTTTTTGGGTTGCTTAATATACTATCATATCATCTGCAAATAGTGATAATTTGACTTCTTCCTTTCCAATTTCTATCCCTTTGACCTCCTTCTGTTGTATAATTGCTCGACCTAGAACTTCAAGTACTATATTGAATAAATATGGAGAGAGAGGGCAGCCTTGTCTAGTCCCTGATTTTAGTGGTATTGCTTCAATTTTCTCTCCATTTAGTTTGATTTTGGCTACTGGTTTGCTGTATATTGCTTTTATTATGTTTAGGTATGGGCCTTGAATTCCTGTTCTTTCCAAGACTTTTAACATGAAAGGATACTGAATTTTGTCAATGACCATGTGGTTTTTTTGGAATGACCATGTGGCTTTTTTTCTTTGAGTTTGTTTGTGTAGTGGATTGTATTGATGGATTTCCATATATTGAACCATTGCTGCATCCCTAGGATGAAGCCTACATGATCCTGGTGAAGGATCATTTTGATGTGTTCTTGGATTCAGTTGGCAAGAATTTTATTGAGTATTTTTACATCAATATTCATAAAGGAAATTGGTCTAAGGTTCTCTTTTTTGTTGGATCTTTGTGTGGTCTTGGTATCAGTGAAATTGTGGCTTCATAGAACTAGTTGGGCAATGTTCCTTCTGTTTCTATTTTGTGGAATCATTTGAAGAGTATTGGTATTAGGTCTCCTTTGAAGGTCTGATAGAATTCTGCACTAAAACCATCAGGGTTCGTTGGGAGACTGTCAATGACCACTTCTATTTCTTTAGGGGTTATGGGACTGTTTATATAGTCTATCTGATCCTGATTAAATGTTGGTAGTTGAGATCTGTCTAAGAAATTGTCCATTTCATCCAGATTTTCCATTTGTGTTGAGTATAAGCATTTGTAGTAGGATATGATATATTTTTTTAATTTCCTCAGTTTCTGTTCTTATATTTCCCTTTTCACTTCTGATTTTGTTAATTTGGATATTGTCTCTGTGCCCTCTGGTTAGCCTGGCTAAAGGCTTATCTATCTTGTTGATTTTCTCAAAGAAACAGCTCCTGGTTTTGTTGATACTTTGTATAGTTCTTTTTGTTTCAGTTTGGTTGATTTCAGCACTGAGTTTGCTGATTTCCTGCCTTCTGTTCCTCTTTGGTGTATTAGCTTTTTTTCTGTTATAAAGCTTTCAGGTGTGCTGTTAAGCTGCTAGTGTATGTTCTCTCCAGCTTCTTTTTGTAGGCGCTCAGAGCTATGAGTTTTCCTCTTAGCACTACTTTCATTGTGTCCCATAAATTTGGGTATGTTGTGCCTTCATTTTCATTAAATTCTAAAAAAGTTTTGATTTCTTTCCTTATTTCTTCCTTGACCAAGGTATCATTGAGTAGAGCATTGTTCAGCTTCCATGTATATGTGGGCTTTCTGTTGTTTGGTTGCTGTTGAAGACCACGCTTAATCCATAGTGATCTCGTAGGAGGCATGGAATTAGTTCAATCTTCTTATATCTATTGAGGTATGTTTTGTAGCCCATTATATGGCCAATTTTGGAGAAGGTACCATGAAGTGCTGAGAAGAAGGTATATTCTTTTGATTTAGGATGAAATGTTTTATAGATATCTATTAAATCCATTTGGTCCAAAACTTCTGTTAGTTTCACTATGTCTCTGTTTAGTTTGTGTTTCCCTGATCTGTCCATTGAGGAGAGTGGGGTGTGGAAGTCACCCACAATTATTGTGTGGTGTGCAATGTGTCCTTTAAGCTTTAGTAAAGTTTCCTTTATGAATGTGGGTGCCCTTGTATTTGGGGCATTGATGTTCAAAATTGAGAGTTCTTCCTGGTAGATTTTCCTTTGATGAGCATAAACTGTCCTTCTGTCTTTTTTGATGACTTTTGGTTGAAAGTCTAGCTTATTGGATATTAGAATGTCTATTCAGCTTGTTTCATTGGACTGTTTGCTTGGAAAACTGTTTTCTAGCCTTTTACTCTGTGGTAGTGTTTGTCTTTGACACTAAGATGCATTTCCTGTATGCAGCAAAATGTTGGGTCTCATTCACGAATCCAATCTGTTAGTCTATATCTTTTTGTTGGGGAATTGAGTCCATTGATGTTAAGAGATATTAAGGAATAGTGATTGTTGTTTCCTGGTATTTTTGATGTAATTCTTTTTTTTTTCTTTTTGATGTAATTCTTATGTTTGTGTGGTTATTTTCTTTTGGGTTTGTTGAAAGAAGATTAATTTCTTGCTTTTTCTAGTGTGTAGTTTCCCTCCTTTTGTTGGTGTTTTCCATTCATTATCTTTTAAAGGGCTGCGTTTGTGGAAATACACTGTGTAAATTTGTTTTTGTCATGAAATACCTTTGTTTCTCCATATATGGTAATTGAGAGATTTGCTGGATATAGCAGTCTGGGTTGGCATTTGTGTTCCCTTAGGGTCTGCATGACATCTGCCCAGGCTCTTCTGGCTTTCAAGTCTCTAGTGAGAAGTCCAGTGTAATTCTGATAGGTCTACCTATGTTACTTGACCTTTTCCCCTCACTGCTTTTAGTATTCTTTCTTTCTTTAGTATATTTGGTATTCTAATTATTATGTGATGGGAGGTATTTCTGTTCTGATCCAGTCTGTTTGGAGTTCTGTAGGCTTCTTGTATGTTCATGGGCATCTCTTTCTTTAGGTTAGGGAAGTTTTCTTTTATAATTTTGTTGAAGACATTTACTTTAAGCTGGAAATCTTCACTCTCTTCTATACCTATAATTCTTAGGTTTGGCCTTCTCATTTTGTTCTGGATTTCCTGAATGTTGGGGTCAGGAGCTTTTTGCATTTTTCATTTTCTTTGACTATTGTATCAATGCTTTCTATGGTATCTTCTGCATCTGAGATTCTCTCTTCTACCTCTTGTTTTCTGTTGTTGGTGCTTGGACCCAAGACTCTTGACTTCATTCCTAGGTTTTTTATGTCTCGAGTTGTTTCCCTTTGTAATTTCATTATTGTTTCTACCTCCTTCTTTTGATCCTGGATGGCTTTGTTTAATTCCTTCACCTGCTTTGTTGTGTTTTCCATTCTTTAAGGGCTTCTCCCTGTTTACTTCTGTTCTCCTGTATTTCTTTAAAGGAGTTTTTTCAAGAAGTATGTCCTTCTTGATGCCCTCGATGAAGCCCTCCATTAGCATCATGACCCGTGATTTTAAATCCAAATCTTGCTTTCCTGGTGTCTTGGGGTATCCAGGACTTGCTGTTGTAGGAGAATTGGGTTTGGATGATGCCCTATTGCCTTGATTACTGCTAGCAGAGTTCCAACATTTGCCTTTTGCCATCTGGTTATCTCTGGTGTTTGTTGGTCCTGCTGTCACTGACTGGTGCTTGCCTCTCCTGTGTGCCTGCAGGCCCATCTCAACAACCCTGGGTGACCTGCTTTCCCCTGGCACAAATTGCTGTGGTGCTGCTGAGTTCCTGGTTGCAGGTGGAGTCCTGGTGGAGTGTGTCCCAAGGAATCCTCTACTCTGGTGATCCCTGCCTACCAATGTGTTTCACAGGCGGTATGCTGCAGAACTGGGGATGAGACTATAATGGCATCTCAAGGAGCAAAGGTGTAAATCTTAGGTTAGTCCACCTGCCTCCCTCACCAACAGTAGCTTTTTCAATGATGGCCTTGAAGTTTTTAGAAATGTTATATCATCTGCACATAACAATGATTTACCTCTTCTTTTTTTCCTTATTCTTCTCTATTAGGAGGTATTAGTTAATGCTTTTAATATAACATTGTATGATATATTAGGGTTTCATGAAATGGCTTAAAATATTACTTTCTTCCATTCTGACCACAGCTTTGTCCTGTATATACATATTATTCTCACTTGGGATCACTTGGGTTATTATCTTCACTTGTGGTCATGGTAGTTCCACTAAACAGGTGGGAGAAATGAATGGTCCTATTTTTGCTTTGACCAAAAGTTATCTTTCTTGTCCTAAGTCTACAAGGATGTGCATATCAGAGGCAGGTTGATACCTTGTGGAACTAAGAATTTACTGCACATGAGCAGTATTGCCTTGATTTGTCCCAAAGCTAAAAATGAGGAAAGACCTGAGTCACCTTCCCACACACATTTCCTCTCTCAAACAGAAACCCAACACTAGTCAAAGAAACTCATGCTTGCTCTCCTATGGGAGCCACACCAACCTCTAAGCCTGACAAAAGTCCAAGTCTTTTAGACTAAGGCATAGCTAGGGAATTCCAGGGCACTGAATGCCATTAGACAATTAGACTAGTGTCTTTTGACTGGTTCAGTGGAACTCTGACCTCCAAATACCCAACTAAAAATTTCACTTTACAAACCTTGTCAGATGTCATGACAGAATTCAGTCATTCTCCTGAATTGCATGAATGAATGAGTAATAGGGACTTCATCATTTGTGATTGTGGGATGTCAAAAAGAAACTGTCTGGCATGATAGTTCCAGTATTCCTTTCAGTACTCAAGAAGGAGGGCAGGAGCTAGCAGATTTCTGGTAGTAGATCAGCCTCATCTACATAAATAGTTCCAGGCTAAACACAAACAGAAAACCAAAACCAAAACCAAACCCTGTTCTTCCAAGATATATTTCTTAGTAAAGGGACACCCAAGATGATCTTCTCATTGCAAATATTAGTTGTGTTACTTCTGAGTAGAGTGTAAGATCAAACTTCATCATGCCAATATGAATTCAAAAACCTTGTGACCAGTGCAGTGCAGACAAAAACTTAAGTGAATAAAACAGTATAAAAGTGTAAAGCCCCCAATTGAACTTTATATGTGATATTTTGTAAGCTACATTAAAAAAATATAATGATAGGAGAAATAAGTGGTTAGTAAACTCGCATGTATTTGACTTAGACACATGAATGTTTGCACTCACTTCAGAATTATTTTACATAGTCACTATGTTTCCTTATGAAATATCCTATAGCATCCCCTGGTTTATTAACTTCTACTCTATTTTCTGGGACAACTGATATTTATAGGCAGGGATATAATGACGTTGACTAAAATTAGGAGCTCACCTTTGCACATTAAGCTAAAAATACATATCAAAGCTTAAGACTCCATGATTAGACTTATAGGAAGAATCCTCTTGTAGGTTAGGGTGAACAGCTTTACCTAGCATTTCTCAACAAGCAATTCCTATTGTGTAAATGTAGGGATTTCTCTGTTTTATTTTTTTTAGTGGATCCTTTGTTCCATATTTTCACCAACTAAATTATCTTGCTACAAAGAACCACAGTCAAGGTACAAAGGTAAGAGGATAGTGGACAAAGTCCTGTTGATGTGGTAGGAGGGACTGAATGCTCTCAATACAGTTTCTTGTCTAGTATTGTATGAAGATTACCCAGGCAGCAGATAATACAGGTTGCTTGGTTTGGCATGTATCATGTTACCTTTTGTTACAAAATATGTACCTATGGGTTGTTTATTTTGGTCTAAAATTAATATAATTTACATTCTCTGAAAAGGGGAATGTCAAAGGGTGAAGGATGGAAATAGAAGCTTAGCTGTCATCTCGCCCTTTGCTATACAAACCACCCTCTTCTACCCTATTCCCATGGAGCAAGAAGACATTCCCTTCTTTCCTTAGATATTTGAACCAGGGGACAGGGTGGACAACTTGCGAATAACTACTTAGTAACATTCTTTAAGGCCAAGGCTTTAGCTACACATTTCTCTCTCCTCTAATATCTGACTCCTCTCCAAGTTGCCTTGAGAAACAGTGGAAGGGCAGATGTATGTCTTGCAGGATTGCTTCCATCTCACCTTTAGAAGGGAGAAAGAGGAGCCTACTTTTTAGAAACAGCCAACTGAAGGAAACAGGAATAACCCAAGACTTTGGGACATGGATTCTCCTTTCTCCCTGTCCTTTCCTTCTCTCCAAAGCTGAACCTTTGTCTAATCCTGTGAGCAATGATAGCATTATCCTAAAAAAAAAATAGAGACCAACGAAATCCCTCTTCCCTTCATTCAATCTAGAAACATTACTTCAGTCCCAATCCTGATTCTTCTCCAAACTTTAATGCTCAATCTCTGCCTCCAGTAAAGCTCAACTTCTAGATTCATGACAGCAACTGCCACTCATCTTTTTGACATAGAGGTATACAGATCCCTATGCACTCCCACAAGGAACAAGGTTATTCTGAGTCACAGAAGTCTTTGAAATGTTTCTGTTTCCTGCATTTTATGCAAGTTAAGAGCCTTTCCTATAGACTTTGTTTCTAGAAAGCCTTTGCTTTCTCGATCTGTCCTTGTGCACTAAGAAACCTGTGTGACACCAGAGTACAATCCCCTGGGAGTCCACTCTCCCACTACAGTGAGGAGGGCCACTCATCTCTGCTTGTCATGCAGCCAAATCCTATCTTTACTCCTTCACACAGACCATCCCAGATGCGAGGTGGTTTTTCAAGGTGGCTCAAGACTGGAACCACACAGACGCCAAGACATTCCAGCAGGTCACAGTTAGGAAGGCTCACCGCTGATCTTGACCCTGCCTCACCCCAATTAAACTGCATCTCTTGTCATTCCCAATCAGTTGGGGTCTAATGGTAAGTGGTGTAGCATTCTTCCAACCAGCTCACATCCCTGGGTAGAAGAGAGGCCAAGGTTCTTCAGCAAAAGTATCAGTGAAGGTGTAGATATGTGAATGGTCTGTGACATTGTAAAAGACAGTGTGCTAGCCTTATAGTCTAGGAATATGTCTACCCACTTAGGCTTCACCTTGATGTGAATAGGGGTAAAAGGCGTGGTGGTAGCTGCATACTTGTCTCCATTCCACAGCCTCACATGCCAGTAGCCAATCTCAGGGAGTGAGTCAGTTCGCCCTTTCTGCATACTCCTACTGCCCAGTGGGTCTTGTCACCTACCTCCACCTACTAATGAGGTGAAGCCTTCAGTAGCTAAGACACAAGGGTAGAAATTGAAATGCTGCAGTGTGTCAGGGAGGTCTTGAAGTCTTGCCTCCACAAACTTGACACTTTTACAATCCTCTGACAGGCTGAGGTTAGGATGAAGACATCTCAAGGTCCTGGGTCACATCCTCAATTAACTGTTTAAGAATTTTTCTTATGGTAAAGTACTTCCAGGGGAAATTTCTGAACTTCTTTCCAGCTTTATAGATACTGAAGTCTCTGTAATAAGGATGCAAGTAATTCTGTTTGGCTATGTAATTCTGACATACTGTGGCTTTAGTTGAATAACAAGTAATCCCTGCTTTTCTGCCTAGGGAAAGCTTTTTGCACCTTGCTTAAAAGGACTTGTACTTGTATCTCATCTATGTGCACAAATGATCTCTTCCAACTGAATTTTATTTTGCTTTTATATTTATGTGTATTTTCCCTGTTTGTATAGGTGGATGCACCATATACATGCCAGGTGTGGGTAGAGACCAGAAGAGGGCATTATATATCCTGGAAATTGAACTTAGCAAGGTGTTTTTATATGGGTCTTGGGAACCAAATCCACATACAGTGCTTATGTTAACTACTTAGCTAATTTTCCAGTCTCAATCCCCATCTCTGCTACCACCATGCCCTTTCAATAGCAACCCTTCTACTAAACTTCTGTCTTTATGTAGCCTCTTTAACTTTTCCTGAAGTGTACTGCTGGTATTTCCCATGCAGAAGAATATATGTAATATTCATGAAATGTAGAAATCCTAAGAAAATGATTCCCAAGGTTATATCACTTAAAAATGAAACATTACTGTAACTGAGGGTTCCATCTAGATCTTGCTGTGGTTTGGAATAGATACCCATATAATTTTCTTCTCTGTTTAAATGGTAGGAGAGAGTCACATAGAAGCAGTAGGGCTATCTTACAGGTTAGTACTCAGGAAAAATGCATGAAGACCCACTTGCCAGAAGAGGTCGCCAAAACACCACCTTTAGTTTTTCACCAGTTGGCTTGGAACATTTCTTTACACATGCAACAAGGTTGTGATCAACACATTTCTGTGAAGTCCCTCATAAAATAAATAAATAAAAACTATGTGTGCATTGAGAGATAGGGTGTCCTTTAGTGTATATCTGAAGGTCAGAGAATAAATTAAGATGTCCTTTCTCTCCTTCTAAGGGCCTGTGGATGTAACTTAAGTTTTCAGGCTCAACTGGCAAGCAATTTTCCCCTATAAACCATCTCAAGTCATTGGCCCAAGGTGATTTGTTTGTTTGTTTATTTATTTATTTATTTATTTATTTATTTTTGTTGTGCTTTGTCTATGCTGGTCTGGAACTTACTATGTGAAATAGTCTGGTCTCGATCTATTTCTGACTCCCTAGTTCCGAGTTTAAAAGCATGCATCCCAGGTCCTATCTGTTCTGGAACTTCCTCAATAGATCAGGATAGCCATGAGCTCAGAGATCTCCTTGTCTCTTAAGTTCTGCGATTAAAGGGGTGCACCACCAAGTCTGGCCCAACTACTAGATGAACACTTTTGTTTTAGTAGATCAGTTTACTGAAATGTTCTAGCAGGACAAGGAGCAGGGATGTACACATGCAACAGGAAAGTCAGATGTGCTACACCTGTATCACACATGGATCAATTGGAACTGTGGTGAACATAGATTTGTTAGTAAAGAGGCTCAACTGAACATACTATTCCTGCCCTGCACACAGACTTAAATGTGCTCATACAGAAGAAGTAGGGCAGTTCACACTGATGCCCTAATCAGCATGTCTATGTATTTATCAGTACACGAGAACACAGATATCCATGAACAGCAGTGCACTTGAGTACACTTGAACAACAGCACTTGGGAAAGAAGAAATGGAGCACACACTGAATTTGGTATTATGGGGTAGCATGCATGTTCTTGCACAGCAGCACATGAAGGTGCACTAGTACAGCTATACCCAGATATTATAGAATCACTCAAAGGCAATACTACTGCAGGACTCATGAATGGACTGCATCAGCATGCATGGAAGTAATAGACAGGAACACCCAAGAATATACTAAGACATCAAGGCATATATATGTATTAAGAGACCATGAATCTATTATTAAAGCAATCCACAATGGCATCTTTGCAAAAGAAAAAAAAAGATGTGTCACAACTGCTGTGTAAACTAATGTACATTTAAAATAAAGGTGTACTTGAGTGTCAGTGCATATTGATGAACGGGAAAATCAGTGAACACCTCTGCAGGGGTAGAGCAGTGCTCATGAATCAGAAGTACACTGTGCTCACGGATGTAAAGCACAGGAAGAGCGGTTGTATTACAATAATATCATACAGAGAAGTACTAAAATAGAAGTGATCATAGGATTACTTGAAAACCATGCACGAGTATATTATTGTGATGAGGACATGAAATTATTAATGCAGGTGTATAGATATGCAAATTGATGACCTAGTACAAGTTTTCATATTTATATACAAGTACAGCACTACAGATGGATTTCTGTGGACATAAGTGTGCATGGATGTACTCTAACCACAGCATGAATGATGTACTATGACATCTATGTGAATTACAAAAGCGTACATGCATGCACTGTTAAAGGACAGAAGGGTGCTTCAGTAAACCAGGATACAAGAGACTCCAAGCAGGCGCACACACAGATACACTGCTGCAGCCATGCACTTGAATGTACTGGTACAAAAGCAAACATCATTGTGCTAACTACTACAGTATGCATTAATTACTGTGACAACAGTGATCATAACTGCTGCTAAAGCAACAAACTGAGTATAGTTACATCTTCAAATACTTTAAAAAATGGATGAATGAATGCAGAAGTACAGGGCTGCACACTGATGTCCTAGTATAGCCTATTATATCCATCTCTGTGAAAACTGAAGCAAAACAGATATGCAAACAGTTGTATAGAATATGAAAATGCTGGCATCAAAGCCCATAGATATAGTAATATACCACTGTACCCAGATGTCTTGATAAATCAGTTTCTATGGATATACTATTAATGCAGTACATGTGTAAGCACTTGTACACATTGGTTTACAAGTAACACAGTAGAGGCAAATATATTTTTGCAATACTGTACATGGATGTATTCAGTAGCAGCACAGATATTAAAACAATGTTACAAAGTCATGTAATAAAATATACGCGAAGAAAGATGAAGTACAGATGAAGACATGGATGTAGTACAGCAAAACAGTGCACAAAGATGTACTAATACTGAAGTACACCTGCAGGTCACACTATAGCAGTGCACATGAATTTATAACACTTCACATAGATGCAATAATTTTAGAAGAATTCATTGCTACACTAGTACAGAAGTGTACACAATTTGCTATAGTATAGAAGTGCACTTGAATATAGTAATATATCAATATTCATGGTTGTAATAGTAAAGATGGTTGCATAAATTTAATAGAGTAATGATTAGGGACACAGAGAGCTTCACACATGCATGTACTATTGAACTCTATTAACAGATGTTCTATTATAGGGAGAGGCACATAGAAATATTGTATCATAGCAGGACATAATAGATGTACTTGTAAACCAACAATAATGGAAGTACTAGATAAGAGCACACAAGTACAGCACAGAACATGCATGTATTTATCATACAGATATCTCTTACTAATGTACTTTATATCAGTGTCAAAAAGCCAAAAAGGAAATTCTATTATTGCAGTGTAAATAGGTGAGCATTAGCTAAGACAACAACATAATGGGGCAGCGGGGCACATGCCTATACTAGAACATCAGTGCACAGATTATTTAGTAGTAATTCAGTTTGTCTCGATGTTTGACTACAGTACTGAATACAAATGCACATGTACAACAGACAACATGAATGTACTACTATGGCACCAGCCATAGACCTACACAAACAACAGTGAAATATGTTCAATTGTAACAAAGTGTACATTAACTTACTATTATTGCACTGTACATGCACATAGATGCAGTAATGCAGAAGTAAAAGGTGCACACTGATGTGTTACTCAGTATGTTCATGTATTTACTAGTACACCAGTACTGATGGATGTCTGTGAACAGTAGTGTACACTCATGCATTAGTACTTTGGCATACAGGAAAATACACATAGATTCAATATTACAGGAGATTCTTCTGAAGCTCCACATATGGCTGTATGAGTAGAATGTGGAACTATGAATAGTAGTGTGCACAAAGATTCAACATTACAGTAGTGCTTATAAAGTAACAGACTTGGAAAATATGATTATAGTCTTACATAGATGTATTATTTCAGAAATGCACATGGGTGTGTTCGTTCAACAGGAGTCATGGATATATCATATCAGTGTGTGTGGATGCTCTTGTGAATGGTACAGGAATATAATATATAGAAGCAGACAAGGGAGAACTGTACAATCCCAGCACATCTCAAATAGTAGTCTAAACAATAAAAAGGATTCCATCGCTCTCCCTAGTGTCTTCTGGATCTCCTGCTTGATTTTTATCTAAAAACCATATAACTTTTCTCCATTCTTTCCTCTTTCTCTTTTCTCTGTCCTCTCCTTTCTCCCTCTATCCTCACTCCTGTCCATCCTTCCTCTCCTCATTTTCATTTCTTGTTTCTCCCTTTCACTTGCCTTCCACGTTCTTCATCTGTCGCTATTTATCACCATCAACCATATTTTCTATATTCCTGCATGTCTCTTCGCTCCATGCACTTCTTTCTACCTCTTTCTTTCTTTCTTTCTTTCTTTCTTTCTTTCTTTCTTTCTTTCTTTCTTTCTTTCTTTCTTTCTTTCTTTCTTTCTTTCTTTCTTTCTTTCTTTCTTTCTTTCTTCCTTCCTTCCTTCCTTCCTTCCTTCCTTCCTTCCTTCCTTCCTTCCTTCCTTCCTTCCTTCCTTCCTTTCTTTCTTTCTTTCTTTCTTTCTTTCTTTCTTTCTTTCTTTCTTTCTTTCTTTCTTTCTTTCTTTCTTTCTTTCTTTCTTTCTTTCTTTCTTTCTTTCTTTTTCTCCTTTCTTTCTCCATAACAATTGTTTGTATCAACTGTATCTCCTATATTGCCTCTAACACTCTCCACAATTTCCTATCTTTATCTCTCTATCCCCCCTCTAGTTTCTCTCTCTTCTCTTCTCCCACCAATCTCTCACTCTTTACTGTCTTGCCCCTTCTGTTAATCTCATGTCTCCTATCTCTGTCTCTGTCCCCTCTTTCTGTCTTTGACCCTTTCCCCTCCTCTCTCCTGCAAATCTCCTTTTTCCTCTACTACCAACTCTTCTTTCACTCCATCATTTTTTCCTCTTTTGTATTTCTCCCTCCTTTCTATCCTCTCTTTGCCCTCCATTTCCTTGTTCAGTCACTCCCCTTGACCTCATTTCTCTCTTTTTACTCTCTCCTCTCTTTTCAGTCTCTCCCTTTTCTTTTCTACTCCCTCTCCTCCCTCTCTTCTATTGGTCTCTCTATATCTTTGCTCTCCCTTCCCCATTTCCTCTCTCACATATTGTACTCCTGTCTCTAATACCCCTCTCTCCTCACTCTTCCATTTACTCCTGACCCTTTCTCACACCTTTCTTCATTCTCACTCCCTATCTCTCATCTCTTGTTGATCTCACTTCTTTCTTTCCCCCTCTCCTATTTTCCCCAATTTTCTCTTTCCTCTCTCCTATTTCTCCACCCTCTCCACCTTTCATCTCTCTTCTCTCTCCCCTTCTCTACCCCTTCTCTTTTTTCCTCTCCTTCCCTGTCACTTCTCTTCTTTCTCTCTCCTCACTGACTCTTCACTGCTCCTCTTTCTTGGCTCTCTCTACTTTCCTTTCTCTCTGCTCACACTGCTCTTTCTCTTTCACCCCATCCAATCTTCCCTCCTTTTTATCTCTCCCACTTCTCTCATCTCTCTTTGTGTTCTCTTTCTACTTTCCTGTCTCTCACTTTTCTCTTCTCTTTTGTATCTCCATATCTCCTCTTCCCTCTTCTCTTTTCACTTTCCCTACTATTCCTCTCTTTCTATTCTCTTTCTCTACTTTTCTGTACTTCTCTCCCCCTCTTTTACATTCTTTTTTTTTTATTTGATATAATTTATTTACATTTCAAATGATTTCCCCTTTTCTAGCCCCCCCCCACTCCCCGAAAGTCCCGTAAGCCCCCTTCTCTTCCCCTGTCCTCCCTCCCACCCCTTCCCAGTTCCCCGTTCTGGTTTTGCCAAATACTGTTTCACTGAGTCTTTCCAGAACCAGGGACCACTCCTGCTTTCTTCTTGTATCTCATTTGATGTGTGGATTATGTTTTGGGTATTCCAGTTTTCTAGGTTAATAACCACTTATTAGTGAGTGCATACCATGATTCACCTTTTGAGTCTGGGTTACCTCACTTAGTATGATGTTCTCTAGCTCCATCCATTTGCCTAAGAATTTCATGAATTCATTGTTTCTAATGGCTGAATAGTACTCCATTGTGTAGATATACCACATTTTTTGTATCCACTCTTCTGTTGAGGGATACCTGGGTTCTTTCCAGCATCTGGCAATTATAAATAGGGCTGCTATGAACATAGTAGAGCATGTATCCTTATTACATGGTGGGGAATCCTCTGGGTATATGCCCAGGAGTGGTATAGCAGGATCTTCTGGAAGTGAGGTGCCCAGTTTTCGGAGGAACCACCAGACTGCTTTCCAGAGTGGTTGTACCAATTTGCAACCCCACCAGCAGTGGAGGAGTGTTCCTCTTTCTCCGCACCCTCTCCAACACCTGCTGTCTCCTGAATTTTTAATCTTAGCCATTCTGACTGGTGTAAGATGAAATCTTAGGGTTGTTTTGATTTGCATTTCCCTAATGACTAATGAAGTGGAGCATTTTTTAAGATGCTTCTCCGCCATCCGAAGTTCTTCAGGTGAGAATTCTTTGTTTAACTCTGTACCCCATTTTTTAATAGGGTTGTTCGGTTTTCTGGAGTCTAACTTCTTGAGTTCTTTATATATATTGGATATTAGCCCTCTATCTGATGTAGGATTGGTGAAGATCTTTTCCCAATTTGTTGGTTGCCGATCTGTCCTCTTGATGGTGTCCTTTGCCTTACAGAAACTCTGTAACCTTATGAGGTCCCATTTGTCAATTCTTGCTCTTAGAAAACAGTATTCACTTATCAATGAGTGCATACCATGTGTGTTCTTTTACACTGACTGATAAGTGGATATTAGCCCAGAAGCTTCGAATATCCAAGACACAATTCACATATCAAATGATGTCCAAGAAAAAGGAAGAACAAAGTATGGATTCTCTGGTCCTTCTTAGAGGGGGGGACAAAATACCCACAGAAGTAGATACAGAGACAAAGTGTGGAGCAGAGACTCAGGGAAAGACCATCCAGAGACTACCCTACCTAGTGATCCATCCCAAATACAGTTACAAAATCCAGACACTGTTATCGATGCCCACAAGTTCTTGCTAACCAGAGTTGGATATAGCTGTCACCTGGGAGGCTCTACTAGTGCATGACAAATACAGAGGGGGATACTCTCAGCCAGCCATTGAACTGAGCACAGGGTCCCCAATAGGGGAACTAGAGAAAGGACCCAAGAAGCTGAAGGAGTTTGCACTGCCATAGGAGGAACAACAATATGAGCCACCCAGTACTTCCAGAGCTCCCAGGGACAAAACCACCAACCAAAGAGTGCACATGGTGTCACTCATGGCTCCAGATGGCAGCAGAGGATGGCCTTGTTTTACATCAAAGGGAGGACAGGCCCTTGGTCCTGGAAAGGCTCAATGCAGTAGTGTAGAGGAATACCAGGACCGGGAAGTGCGAGAGGGTTGATTGATGAACAGGGGGAGGGGAGATGGGTTATGAGACTTTCGGGGGAGGGAACTAGGATAGGCGACAACATTTGAAATGTAAATAAAGAATATATCTATAAGAATAAAGGAAACTGAACTAACAAAAAAGAAAAGAGGATTCACCACACAAGTGTGGAGGTACAGTCAAAATACAGGTTCAGTTTGAGACAAGACTTTCACAAAGGTTCACTACAGAAAAACAGAGTAATAAGAATAGTTCACATCTGAACTGCATGAATGATAAAGGATTTTGATACACAGTGAAGGAGTCTGACCTTGGCCTGCTTGTGATACTATAGAGATGAGGGCAGATGATATTCATCTGAATGCTGTGAAAGTGGTAAAAACAAGTGATTTAACTACCCATCCCTCCTGATGTAAAAGGCTTCATGATCCAAGGCAATATGTGGGATTAGATAACCATTAGTCACCTGGTTACTTCTGGCTGAGGGTCTCAAATATATTGGAAACTAGAGGAATTGGACATATGTGAGACAGTATTTAGTATACAGTTCACCTGGACCTATAAGGTGTTCACAGAATAGTTAATTCATCAGGTACCTCAGGACCAGTATTGACCTTCACTGGATTTGCTGGGCTGTGTGTTGGGTTAAAACCTTAATGAGTTAGGAGAGGTAGATCTAAATAATTTAAATCAGCACATGAATTGGGTTTGTTTTGATGCAATGGTCCCGATATGGTAGTTAAATGTGTAAATTGCTATAAGCACTCACAGGGGAATGAAAATGCAAGACACACGATGGGGTCTGCCTGGATCACTGAAATGGAAGTGTGGCAAGATTTGTATGGTGCTAAAGTCCATACTGGGAAATTTCATAGCCAAATTCATCATTATCAGCTTTTGGAAAGCTTTAAAAGCAAACAACAGCTCAGCAAGGGAGCTAGAACAGTGCAGTTAAGAAGAAAAACTTATAGATACAAGAGACAACATCCTGAAACAACAGCTCAGGCTGTAAGATCAATAATTAATAAATGGGCCCTTAAGAAATTGAAATGCTTCTGTATGTTAAAGGAAACCATCAACAGGACAAAACAGTAGGATATAGAATGGGAAAAGATCTTCATCAACCTTATATCCAACAGAGAGCTAATATCCAAAATATATAAGTAACTCAAGGAACACCAATAAACAAAATAACCCAAATAAAAATGGGAAACACATCTAAATAGAGAATTCTTGACAGTGGACTCTCTAGTGACTGAGAAACACTCAAACTCAAAGAAATGTTCAACATCCTTAATCATCAGGCAAATGCAAATGAGCACCACTCTGGGATTCCGTCTTATACCTGTCAGAATGGTGAAGATTAATGGTCACCTGAAGTGACAGCACATGCCATTGAGGACATAGAACACAGGAGATATACATCCATTGCTGGTGGGAGTGCAAACTTGTACAACCACTTTGCAAATCAATTTGACAGTTTCTCAGAAAGTAGGGAAAAGTTCTACCTGAGGACCTAGCTATACCACTACTGGACATGTGCTCAAAAGATGCTTTAACGTACCAGAAGGACACTTGCTCAGCTATTTTTATAGCAGCTTTAATCATAATAGCCCCAAACTGGAAACAACCTAGATGCCCCTCACCTGAAGAATACATAAAGAAAATGTGACACATTTGCACATTTCTCACTTTTTAAAAATCAAGATCATGAACTTTGTAGGCAAATAGATGGAACTAGAAAAGATAATCCTCAGCCAACCATTGGACTGCTCATAAGATCCCCAATGGAGGATCTAGCTATATCACTCCTGGGAATATACCCAGAAAGTGCTCCTACATGTAATAAGGACACATGCTCCACTATGTTCATAGTGCCTTATTTATAACAACCAGAAGCTGGAAAGAACCCAGATGTTCCTCAACAGAGGAATGGATACAGAAACTGTGGTATATATAACAATGGAGTACTATTCAGCTATTAAAAACAATGAATTCATGAAATTCTTAGGCAAATGGATGGAAATAGAAAGTGTCATCCTGAGCGAGGTAACCCAGTCACAAAAGAATGCACATGGCATGCACTCACTAATAAGTGGTTGCTAGTCCAAAATCTCAAAATAAACAAGTTACAATTCACCCAGCACAGGAAGCAACAAGGAAGCCAATGTGTGGAGAAGAGTCTGAAGTAAAGGCCACCCAGTGAGTGCCCTACCTGGGGATTCATCCTATAAACAGTCACCAAACTCTGACACAACAACGAGAAGTGCGTACCAAAAGGAGCATGCCATGGCTGTCTCCAGAGGGTCCCTGCCAGAGCCTTACAAATACAGAGGCAGAAACTAGCAACTAACTATTGGACTGAGCTTGGGGTCCCCAATGGAGGATCTGGAGGGTGGTCCAGAGGAGCGGAAGGGGTATATAGCCCCATGGGAAGAACAGTGACTTCAGACACCCAGATACCCCAAGACTCCCAGGGACTGAACCATCAACCAAGGGGTATACATGGTTCCAGCCAAAAATGTGGCAGAGGAATGCCTTGTTGGGCATCAGTGGGAGGAGTGGTCTTTGGTCAGGTAAAGGCTCAATAAAGGCCACAACAAAGGGAAATGGATGGGGTGTGGGGGGGAAGTTGGGGGGGAGGTGAGAATGTGTTGGGTAGAGGGGCATATACATGGAGGCAGGGGTGGGAGGAGGGGTAGGGAATCGTTGGGGAGGGGGGGTTTTGGGAGGGGGGAAATTGGGAAAGGTTTAACCATTGGCAATGTAAACGAAGAAGATACTCAAGGAGCTGTCAGCCCCATAAGAGGAACAACATTATGAACCAACCAGTACCCACAGAGCTCCCAGGGACTAAACAACCAACCAAAGAGTACACAAGGAAGGACCCATCTGCAAATATAGCAGAGGATGGTCTTGTTGGACATCAAAGGGAGGAGAGGCCCTTGGCCCTGAGAAGGCTGGATGCCCCAGTATAGGGGAATGCCAGGACAGGGAATCGGGAGTGGGTGTGTTGGTGAGCGGGGGGGGGGGGGGGGGGGGGGGGGGATACAATAGGGTTTTTTTGGAGGGGAAACCAGAAAGGGGATAACATTTGAAATATAAATAAAGAAAATATCTAATAAAATAGATAATCCTGAGTTAGATAACCCAGATCCAGAAACTCACACATGGCATATACTCACTTTTAAGTAGACATCAGTCATAAATTACAGGATAACCATTCTCTAATCCATAGAATCAAAGAAGGTAAGAATCAAGGAGGACCTAAGGGAGGATATTTGAATCCCTCCGAGAAAAGGAAATAAAGTAGACATTAGGGATGGATAGAGGGAGGGATCTGAGTTGGGACAGGGTGTCAGAAAGGAAACAGAAGGGATCAAATATGAGGAAGACTTATGGAAAACGAACTAGAATTGTTTTGCAGAGGGGGCATCTCTGGGAAAAACTGGAAACCTAGGAAGAGAAACTCCCAGGAACCTATGATGGTGGTCCTAGCTAAGACTCCTAACAATAGGGGATATAGAACCTGTAACCAGGCAAGACCTCCAATGGAAGGATGGAGATACTAATGTACCCTCAAAACATTTGAACCACAATTTGTCCTGCTTAGAAGACATGCAGGGATAAAGATGGGAGAGAAATTAAGGGAATGGCTAACAAATGATGAGCCTAACTTGAGACCCACACCATGAGAGAGAGCCTACCCTTGACACTATTAGTGATGTTATCTTGTATTTGCTGAGAGGAACCTAGCACCTAGCACAACTGTCCTCTGAGAGGCTTTACTCAGCAGCTGATAGAAACAGAAGCTGGAGGGCCATGAGTCATGGAGCCCTGTGGAGCTGGCCTGGAGCAAGATTGGGTATGTCTAAACCCTGGAAATCTCATACTGAGATTGGCAGGAACAGGAATGCTCTCCATATCTGATCTGGGCCTGAATACTCTTCCCTGGGCCTGCATACCCTGGCCCATGCAGTCTTGTGCCCCACCTTTGCCCTTCAGAGGCAATCACATAGCCTGGCAGCCTGGATGGACTTCCTCTCTTCATAAGGTTATCTCCAGCAATATCTGATATTCTTCCCTATGCGTGTAAGGCATCCTCACTGCTCTGGCCAGGCTAGTGATTTACACTCTCTCCGAAGACCCCTGCTCACTCCCCAAAGGTTCAATTTTTTTTCTTCTCTCAATTAATGAACTATCTTATGGACACGTCTCTCCTGAGGGTCTGTTCTCACCATGCTCACTCACTGTCTGAGGTTTCCATTATTCATTTAATTCTTCCTGTTAGTCCACTGGTTGTGATTTCAGGCAGTCTCTCTATTATAGGTAGTGAAGCAGTCTGGGAAAACACAATACAGAGACCCATCGCCAAACATTAGGCATAACCCAGGGAATCTCGTGGGAGATGGGGAGGGAGGATTGAAGGAGCCAAATAGGTCAAGAACACCACAAAAATTCTACAAAACCAGCTAACCTGGGCCCATAGGTGCTTACAAAGACTGAACTACTAGCCAAAGAGTAAGTATGTGATGTACCTAGGCCCCCTATACCTATATAACATATGTGCATCTTGGTCTTCCTGTGGGACCCCTAACAACCAAAGCAGGAGCTGTCTGTCTCTGACTCTTCTGTTTGGCTTTGGGTCCCTATTCTTTAACTGCTTTGTTTAGGCTCAATAGGAGAGGACACACCTAGCCTCACAGAAACTTGATGTGCCAGGGTGGGTGATGCCCAAGTGACCTCATCTCAGAGGAGAAGGAAATGGGGCATAGGGGGAGGATTGTCGAACAGGATGACCTGGAAGGGGTCAGTGAGCAGAGTGTAAAGTGAATACGGTGGATAAAGGGTACGGGCTCAGACAGGGTCTCACTATGTAGCCCTGCTGGCCCTGGTTATGAGGATGTTATGGAGATCTGTCTGCCTCAGCTTCCAGAGTTCTGGAAGTAATGGTGTGTGGCACCATGCCCAATCCACACTTCTTGCCCAAATTGGCTTTCCTTTGTTCTTTCTTGGTAAAATGTTTATCTCTATTTGTCTCTTAGAAAAATGCCTATCTTCTATTTCTACTTCTAACCATGTGTCCCTGGTACTGTTATTTAGCCTGGGTCACAAGAAATCCCAGTAGGTGCCCCTTGGACTTTGATTGCTTAGTCATACCACCTTCTTAAACTTAAATAAAGAAATGATAGCATTCAACTTAATTATGGGACAAAATTGCAAAGTTCCTCTCTTAGCATTCTAAATGTACTTACTGTTTTTCTTTCATAAAAAGGAGCTTTACGTGTACAACTTACATGGATGAATTTTCATTTAATTTCAATTTGAAGTGCACTGTTGAATGACCATTGCCAACACAAGTCTAAAAGTAATGAACACTGCAATCAAGACACAAAACAAGCAGGGGTGGTGGCACATGTCTTTAGTCCCCAGCTCTCAAGAGGCAACCCTGATCTACATATTGGGTTTCAGTCCAGCCAGGGCTATATAGTGAGACCTTGTCTCCAAGAAATAAGACAAAATCCATCACAAAACCTTTCCATAATTGACAAATTTCACTGTCTGCTTTGTATCCAGGCTGCTCTCCTCTACCAGCAGCTGTTTATCTCCTTTCTAATTCCACAATGCCCCTGTCTCCTGAACTCCCTTGTTTCCACCCTATCTCCCCTGTTCTCACTGACCTGAAGCTCACTATGTCACCAAACAGCAACAGTGACTTTCACACTAAGCCTACAAATTCCCCAGCCACAGGTTTGTCACCAAACTTAGGAGCTTCCTTTCTGCAGTTACATAAGGTAGAGTATGAAAATGTGGCAGTCTCCCAGGAGCCTTCAAAACACCATCAGCTGTTTATATTTAAAGGTGCAGATTATAACTATGTTAGGTATCATATCCATAATGAGCCCAACTGTGCTTGGGTCTATTGTATGGAAAGATCATCCACCCTACCTGGAGGTGCACATGTATGTGTTATGGATCCTTTCTCAATCTGTGAGTAATGCAGATGTAAGAACTGATGTGTATGTCATTCCATTGCAAGTAGAGGCACTAAGAAAGTAACTGTGTGAGTAGATTCAATGATGGAGCACTGCTAGAATTCTGAGGTTAATTTGAATTGGTGTTGGAGCTAAAGGAACACAGAAAAAAACCTTTAGAATCTATTTAAAAAATAAAAATTAAATTAACAGAGAGTGGTGCCTGAGAGAGAGAGAGAGAGAGAGAGAGAGAGAGAGAGAGAGAGAGAGAGAGAGAGGCAGAGACAGAGACAGGGGGAGGGAGACAGAGCAAGAGAAGAAAATGCCCCACAGATATACCTAGTGGGAAATCTGATGGCCACCCTTATTTGAGGTCCCCCCTCCTCAGATATGTTCAAGAACATGTCAAGTTAACAAAAACTAACACAACAAAGTTTTCTTCTCTACTTAAATCTTTAAGTGCATTGACATTAGAGAGAATATGTCTGTTTAGGCAGTAGTTTCCCTCACATTTCTTTTAAGGGAAAAGTTTAGGGTCATCAATAATAAATTTATGCACCTTAAAACAAACAAGAAAACAAACAAAAACCAAAAACATGGATGGCATCTGGTGGCAGCCTGGTTAAAGAAGGTCCTAAGGAAAAGTTTCTTGCTGTTGACCTGCTTGCTTTTCTGCAGAGCCGGTAAGTTCATCTTCTACAGTGTTACTGCTGCAGAGGTGTTGTCACAGCTGTTTTCGGTTGTGGCTATCAAACCCCAGCTTCTTCAGTCTTCCAACATGTATTGAATCCTCCAGGCCTCCGGTGCCAGACAGGAACTGCTGAGACACCCAGCTTTGTTGACCAAGCAGATTCCAGACTCCCAGTTTTTTCAGTGTCAGAAGAGTATTATTATACAACCCAACCTCCATCACGTAAGCCAATATCACACTTCTCTTTTGTGATGTATATTCATTCTATTGTTTTTATTCCTCTCAGAACCTTAACACAGGAGCCAAGCATAACCTTGAACTCGTGATTCTCCTTCCCTACATTCCACGTGCTAGTATTACCAGCATGCACCACCACACTCAGTTTATGTAGTGTTGGGGTTGAACCCAGAGCTTCATGCTCTTTACCAACTTAACTATATCCTCAGCAATTTGTTGAATTTTGCATGTGTATGTGGCATGAATGTGTGGGGACACATGCAGGTGTGCACGCACATGTATGTGTACATATGGAGACTAAAAGTTGTCATGAACTATCTCCATGTTCCACCTCATATTTTGAGGCAGGATCTCTCACTTGATTCTAGAGCTCACCTGTCTGGTAGTTTATAGGTAGCCAGTTTGTACCCTGAGATCTTTTGTCTTTGGATCTGATTGTTGATATTATTAAAAAGTAACCTTTATTCACCTAATGTAACTGTCATCTCAAAGTCTCACTGCTGAATAAGATCACTTTTTCAAGTTTTTTCCCCCTGATCTCTGGACTCGTTTAACTCAGCTGTTTTGGCACAAAACTCTCCAAGCTGACGGAGTCAACCTGTGTTCTCTTGGTTTCTTACTGAATTGCTTTGTTTGGAAAAACTGCCTCTGCGTTTCAGGAACTGAACTGTACTTTGAGAACTGAATTGAACAGAACTAAATGTAACTTCACAAACTCAATTGAATTCAATTGCATTCAACTGAACTGCATTGAACTGCACTGAACTGAACTCAACTGCATTCACCTGAGCTGTACTAAGCTGCACTCAACTGAATTCAACTGCGCTCCACTGCATTACCTGAACTCAACTGAACTGTACCCACTGAACTGCCTCTCAACTGCTCTTAGCCTCTTTCCTCTGCATTCTCTTGAGTGTTGTGTGTATTCAATCTCTGACTCATTCTCCCAAATCTTTCTCTGAATCATCACTTTACTACCTTTCAGTTAGATATCAATTTCAAACATGGGTGTTTCTTTTTACAAACTAACTTTACCTTCATTGTTTGGGATTAAAGGTATGTTTGTACTCCAGTCAGAGTCATTAAAGGTATGTCATTCCTGCAGGATCACAAATATCGAAGACCTAGAAAGTTTTTTGATGCAATCCTTTGTCAGAGCAGCCATGTTGCTGGATTATAATTCCTCTACAGTATTACAAGCATGTCATCACACTTATTTATCATTTATAAGGATTCTGGAAAGCAGAACTCTGGTTTTCATGCTTGAGTGGTAAATAGTTTATTAGCTGAGCCATCTCCTCAAGCTTGTTCATTTATTTATTTATATTTATTTATTTATTTATCTATTGTCTTGGTATGTATTCCAGGTGGACCTCAGATTTACATCAATTCTCTTGTGTCAGCCCCTGACTGCTGCTATTAGTGATGCAATAACTTAACTATCTGGAAATACAAGTTTTGGAAAAGAAAATAAACAAAAGTTTTGCTGCTAGGGTCATGGTATCTTTGAAAAGATGTGGCTAAGTAAATACTCAATTGTTTTAACACCAAAGAAAACCCTCACTTCCTGACACATGCAGCATTTGTGAGGAGTAATTAAGTGAAATCCTGTATCCACTGCACCCAAGTGTCCCTGGTACTTGGTTAGAATTCTTCACTGAGATATACCTGCTCAATGATTTGTTAACTACCCCTCCCCCAACACCAACACCAACACCAACACAAACACCGACAGCAACTGCAAACCAGGCAGCTGTGTGGAATGTCTGAGCAGACAAAGAGAGTCTGAATTATGTAATACATGTTTATAGTGTAAGAGGGAGAAACTACCCCTCCCAGGTTGCACTAGGAAGGCAGAAGTATGCTGGACCTAACAAAATAGCTCCCAAACATTCCTCCCAAAAGTGCTTGCTCTCCTCTTGGAAGTTTTGCTCAAAGGCTGTAATGCCTACTGACAAGAAAACTCGGAGTAATGTTTCCATTTCTTAAGTTGGTTGTGACGATTTTCAGAACATTCTAGGGCCCTTTGCAGCCTCTGTACTGTGAACCACTATTCTTGCGTTCATGTATGTCAGTAAATTTTCAATGCTTTGTGTTAGGATCATACTTTTCTTTCTTAATTCAGCAATAGTTGCATAGCTACTTCTTAAAAACATGTGACATGAGACTAGGGAGAGATTTCTCAGTGAATTAAGTGCTTTTTATGCTAAAATGAGGACCTGAGTACAAATCCTCAGTACCACACAGAAAGCTGGGAATGGCTATAACCTAGAACTTGATAGAACTTCAGTGAAGTGGTGTTGGGGGTGAGACAGGAGGATTCATTGGATGTGCTGGCTAGCTGTCAGTCTTGACTCCAGGTTCAATAAGGGACACTTTCTCAAGGGAGTAAGGTAGAGAGAGATAGAGGTCACACTTCCCCAGGTGCACACACCTGTGTAGTGTGTACTCAGTCACATATTTAACACACACACACACACACACACACACACACACACACACCACAGCACAGCACTCACATTAAGGTGAAGAGTGGTTTGAGGAAGATTGTGACATAAACCTCATGCATGCACATATCCCACCTTCCAAAAAATGTGACTTCTAATGGCATGTTTTTGTATGTCTGTGACAGAAGTTAAATTGAAACCAGTTTCAAAAAGATGAATGGATATTCTTGATATAACCAAAAATGTAAAGTTATCAGGTATGGCTGGATCAAATGTGGCTAGATCAAGACACTCAAGAATGTCAAGGAGACATCTCTTCCTATCTGTGGATTCTGATTTCTTTGGAGTTAACTTTATTCTCAGTCTAGAGCTCGAACATGTCAGGTAGAACATGTGATGGAAAAGAGCCCAGCATCTCAGGATGGTAGGGCCAGCGTTTCAGAGAAGCTGTAAAAGTGTCCTATTCAGTGTCCAAGTATGGATTACAGCGTTTTGGGGGTGTGTCACTTGTTTATGTGGTCCTAGGTGTGGCAATGCTCTTCTGTAATGTTAACACTCAGGAGGAGGTTGAATTAAGATCAAAAGTTCAAGGATATCTTCACTTACATAGAGGCCAGCCTTCACTTTAGGTGATCTTGTCTCAAATTAAAAAAAGAAGATAGTAAAAAACAAATAAGAAACAGCACTGTAATAAACATCTCTGACCTCAGCACTTCAGATGAAGAAGCAGTTGGATCTCTGAATTACAGAAAGTTTTGGTCTACATAGTCAGTTTCTAGCAGGCCAGGGCTACACAGTGAGACTCTGTCTCAAAAACAACAAAGAAAACAAAAAAGGAGATAAGGAAGAGGAGGGAGACTCCTTGCTCCTACAGTGAGAGTTACATCTGTCTAGGAGACCATGTTTAGCTCACATGACTCATTCTTGATTATTTAATGCTGCCACCACATCTAATTTTTATAGTGTTTCTTTATCCACGTGGAAGGAATATGCTACCGAATGAATGAAATCTCCAGCCACCACACCCATTTCCTGTTTTACATTTCATTACAAGTTTCTATCATAGAACATGTTTACATTTCCTTTTACTTCTTCATGGGGAAAAATTTTAATGGCTGGAGAAATGGCTCAGTGGTTAAGAGAACTCGCTTTTCTTATCAAGGACATAGGTTCAGTTCTCAGCACTTACAGCATAGCATAGATCTGGATAGGGAGATACTATCTCAATATAAAACACATGAACAAATATAAAACAACCAAGGGCATAGTGATGCACATCTATTTTCTCAACACTTCAGAGCTGAAGGCAGGAGGATCAGGAGTTTGAGATCAGGCTAAGCTATATCTCAAGTTCTAAGCAAGCTTGGGCTACAACCTTGTCTCAAAAGCAAGCAAGCAAGCAAGCAAGCAAGCAAGCAAGCAAGCAAAAAAGCTGACAGAAAACTTTCCATATCACTTATAATTTACTAAGCATCAAAGAGAAAGTAGAAGGAAAAATGTCATGCTCCTTCAGAAAAAAAATGCTATCTCTTCTTAACACTGCTCCAATAGTACAGTCTCTAGCCGGCTGATGGATAGGAGCTTAATTCTGCTTTCCCACATCAACAACTCCAAGACCACAGAACAAAGAGTGGATGGAATGGCTGGAGTTATAAAGTTAAGACCCAAACCTTTGAACAGAAACCACCTTTGACAAGTATCAAATGTCTTGAGTTCTTTTCTTCTGAACATCAGAGAGTTGATAGTTTTATTTATAGACAGTGGGATTCTAAAATTGGTAGCATCTGGCTTTTGAGGACACCCACTCGTGTTCTTCTGTTAGCACAGTAGAAGCAGTATGAGCATCCAGATACCTGCTGAGCAATGTAATTATAAAACTAGAGAAATTTACAGGCAACGTATTAAAAAATAACTTTGCTTATTTCGTATTTGTGAATATTTAGCTTGAATTTATGTATGTATGTGAACCCATGCCAACCTAGTGCCCTCAGAAGTCAGAAGAGGACACCAGCTTTCTGAGAACTTGAGTTACAGCTGGAGGGAGGGTGCACATGTGGGTGCTGGGAATTGAATTCATAGTCTCTGCAAGAAAGATGTTCTAAGCCAAGAAGTCATATGCCTCCAACCCTCAACCTTTTAAGAGAAGAAATCACAATGTAGCCCTGGCTTGTCTACAATTTTTCATGTAGATCAGGCTAGCATCAAACTCATAGAGACCCACCTGGCTTTGCTTATTGAGTACTGGGAAGGTCTCATGTATCCCAAGCTGGTTACAAGCTCACTGTGTAGCCAAGAATGGCTTTGAACTTCTGCTTCTCCTGTTTTTCCCTCCCCAGTGCTGGTATCAGAGGCATACACTATCACACAATATAGGCAGTGACAGGGTGAGAATACATGGCTTTGTGCATGCTAGGTAATACTCTACTACCAGCTGAACTACATTTGTAGCCTCAACAATACTTTAATGCAATCAATGGTGCATTAACTTCTGTCTTAAGATAAACTCTAATTTTTCAAGTGTAATTAAAAAGTTGTTTTTGAGAGGCAAAAGCCCCCAGAACTGCAGCATTGCTATGTAACCTAAAAACCAACTCCAACTGGATGTAGTGTCACATGCCTGTAATTCCAGCACTCTGGGACCTGAGGCAGGAAGACGGAGAGTTACAATGAAGCCCAGAAAGACACTAAACAACAAAAACAACAATAACAAACACACAAACAAATAAAAGAAAGGAAAATCCAAATGTTGAGATTACGAAGGGAAGCAGAAAAATGACACAATTCTCAGTACAGTGTTTACTTTGTGCTTCTTACCAAGGCTTCACAGATAATTCAACTTGAGACAAAAATATACATTGTAAGTTCAACACTGTGTTTAGGGGCTGGAGAAATTTCTTAGGGGCTGGAGAAATTTCTTAGTGGTTAAAAAAAAAACCTTGTTGCTCTTTATGAAGACCCAAGTTTATTTTTTTATTAGATATATTCTTTATTTACATTTCAAATGATTTCCCCTTTCCTGGTGCCCCATCCCTGAAAGTCCCAAAAGCCCTCTTCCTTCTTCCTGTTGCCTAACCAGCCCCCTCCTGCTTCCCTGTCCTGGTATTCCCCTTTACTGCTGCATCAAGCCTTTCCAGGACCAGGGGCCTCTCCTTCCTTCTTTTTGGGCATCATTTTATATGTGAATTGTGTCTTGGGTATTCTGAGCTTCTGGGCTAATATCCACTGATTAGTGAGTGCATACCATAGGACATACTCTCTCCTATGTGCTCCAAAGTTGTATTCTAAAACTGAAAAAAAAAAACCAAAAAACAAAAAACAAAAAAACCAACCAACCAACCAACCAACCAACCAAACAAACAAACAAACAAAAAAACCAAAACCATTGTTGTTACAGTGATTATGGTAGCAAGACAATGTCCCTCTTAGGAAATTTTACTCTTACCTTTAGAGTAATTTAATTTTACTTTTACTTTTAGAGATTGGGGGCTTGGGAATCTGGATCAGTTTGCAGAGTCCTTGTCTGGCAGGTAGAAGCCAGCCCTGCAGAACCAGCATGGGGGTATCTACCTGCTATCCCAGCACTTAGAAAGTAGAAGGTGGGGGGGGGGGGGAGATCAAACATTGAAGGTCCATCTCAGCTATACAGAAAATTTGGCGCTTTCTTGGAAAAAACAGATCTTGTAATAATACAAATGGTGACAATTTAACACCAGAGTATACATTTTGTACTTCTCTCAATCTGTAAAAGCAGGTGATTGCAGATTACATTTCTTAGGTTCTATTGCCACCTAGTGGTACGTTCCTGTTATCTTGCTAACCTCTCTCTCTCTCTCTCTCTCTCTCTCTCTCTCTCTCTCTCTCTCTCTCTCTCTCTCTCTCTCTCTCTCTCTGAGGAGAAGTCATAGTCAAGTGACTAGTACCAAAAGCGACTTGGGGAGAAAACGATTTATCTTGTTTACAATTCCATGTCATATTTCATCATCGATGGTAGGCAAAGCTAGGACCCTGGAGGCAGGAGCTGAGGCTATGGAGGAGTTCTGCCTGCTGGCTTCTTCTGCCTGCTTTCCTATAGAACCCAGGACCACCAGTCTAGGAATGGAACTATTCACAATGTGTTGGGTCCAAAACCGATCACTAAATAAGGAAAATTCCTGCAGGCCTGTCTAGTGGAGGTTCCCTTCTCTCTGGTAGACTGCAGTTTTTTTTTTTCTTTTTTTTTTATTCGATATAATTTATTTACATTTCAAATGATTTCCCCTTTTCTAGCCCCCCCACTCCCCGAAAGTCCCGTAAGCCCCCTTCTCTTCCCCTGTCTTCCCTCCCACCCCTTCCCACTTCCCCGTTCTTGTTTTGCCGAATACTGTTTCACTGAGTCTTTCCAGAACCAGGGGCCACTCCTCCTTTCTTCTTGTATCTCATTTGATGTGTGGATTATGTTTTGGGTATTCCAGTTTTCTAGGTTAATAACCACTTATTAGTGAGTGCATACCATGATTCACCTTTTGAGTCTGGGTTACCTCACTTAGTATGATGTTCTCTAGCTCCATCCATTTGCCTAAGAATTTCATGAATTCATTGTTTCTAATGGCTGAATAGTACTCCATTGTGTAGATATACCACATTTTTTGCATCCACTCTTCTGTTGAGGGATACCTGGGTTCTTTCCAGCATCTGGCAATTATAAATAGGGCTGCTATGAACATAGTAGAGCATGTATCCTTATTACATGGTGGGGAGTCCTCTGGATATATGCCCAGGAGTGGTATAGCAGGATCTTCTGGAAGTGAGGTGCCCAGTTTTTGGAGGAACCGCCAGACTGATTTCCAGAGTGGTTGTACCAATTTGCAACCCCACCAGCAATGGAGGAGTGTTCCTCTTTCTCCACACCCTCTCCAACACCTGCTGTCTCCTGAATTTTTAATCTTAGCCATTCTGACTGGTGTAAGATGAAATCTTAGGGTTGTTTTGATTTGCATTTCCCTAATGACTAATGAAGTTGAGCATTTTTTAAGATGCTTCTCTGCCATCTGAAGTTCTTCAGGTGAGAATTCTTTGTTTAACTCTGTACCCCATTTTTTAATAGGGTTGTTCAGTTTTCTGGAGTCTAACTTCTTGAGTTCTTTATATATATTGGATATTAGCCCTCTATCTGATGTAGGATAGGTGAAGATCTTTTCCCAATTTGTTGGTTGCCGATCTGTCCTCTTGATGGTGTCCTTTGCCTTACACAAACTCTGTAACCTTATGAGGTCCCATTTGTCAATTCTTGCTCTTAGAGCATACACTATTGGTGTTCTGTTCAGAAACTTTCTCCCTGTACCGATGTCCTCAAGGGTCTTCCCCACTTTCTTTTCTATTAGCTTCAGAGTATCTGACTTTATGTGGAGGTCCTTGATCCATTTGGATTTGATCTTAGTACAAGGAGACAAGGATGGATCAATTCGCATTCTTCTGCATGCTGACCTCCAGTTGAACCAGCACCATTTGTTGAAAAGGCTATCTTTTTTCCATTGGATGTTTTCAGCCTCTTTGTCGAGGATCAAGTGGCCATAGGTGTGTGGGTTCATTTCTGGATCTTCAATCCTCTTCCATTGATCCTCCTGCCTGTCACTGTACCAATACCATGCAGTTTTTAACACTATTGCTCTGTAGTATTGCTTGAGGTCAGGGATACTGATTCCCCCAGATTTTCTTTTGTTGCTGAGAATAGTTTTAGCTATCCTGGGTTTTTTGTTGTTCCAGATGAATTTGATAATTGCTCTTTCTAACTCTGTGAAGAATTGAGTTGGGATTTTGATGGGTATTGCATTGAATCTGTATAGTGCTTTAGGCAAAATGGCCATTTTAACTATATTGATTCTACCGATCCATGAGCATGGGAGGTTTTCCCATTTTTTGAAGTCTTCTTCCATTTCCTTCTTCAGAGTCTTGAAGTTCTTGTCATACAGATCTTTCACATGTTTGGTAAGAGTCACCCCAAGATACTTTATACTGTTTGTGGCTATTGTGAAGGGGGTCATTTCCCTAATTTCTTTCTCAGCCTGCTTATCCTTTGAGTATAGGAAGGCCACTGATTTGCTGGAGTTGATTTTATAACCTGCCACTTTGCTGAAGTTGTTTATCAGCTGTAGGAGCTCTCTAGTGGAGTTCTTTGGGTCACTTAGGTAGGCGATCATGTCGTCTGCAAATAATGATAGTTTGACTTCTTCCTTTCCAATTTGTATCCCTTTGACCTCCTTATGTTGTCGAATTGCCCGAGCTAGTACCTCAAGTACAATATTGAAAAGATAAGGAGAAAGGGGGCAGCCTTGTCTGGTCCCTGATTTCAGTGGGATTGCTTCAAGTTTCTCTCCATTTAGTTTGATGCTGGCTACCGGTTTGCTGTATATTGCTTTTACTATGTTTAGGTATGGGCCTTGAATTCCTGTTCTCTCCAAGACTTTAAGCATGAAGGGATGCTGAATTTTGTCAAATGCTTTTTCAGCATCCAATGAAATGACCATGTGGTTTTGTTCTTTGAGTTTGTTTATGTAGTGGATTGTATTGATGGATTTCCGTATATTGAACCAACCCTGCATTCCCGGGATAAAGCCTACTTGATCATGGTGCATGATCGTTTTGATGTGTTCTTGGATTCGGTTGGCAAGAATTTTATTGAGTATTTTTGCATCTATGTTCATAAGGGAAATTGGTCTGAAGTTCTCTTTCTTTGTTGGATCTTTGTGTGGCTTTGGTATCAGCGTAATTGTGGCTTCATAGAAGGAATTGGGTAGTGTTCCTTCTGTTTCTATTTTGTGGAATAGTTTGAAGAGTATTGGTGTTAACTCTTCTTTGAAGGTCTGGTAGAATTCTGCACTGAAGCCATCTGGTCCTGTGCTTTTTTTGGTTGGAAGACTTTCTATGACTCCTTCTATTTCTTTAGGCATTATGGGACTGTTTAGATGGTCTAGTTGGTCCTGATTTAATTTTGGTATTTGGTATCTGTCAAGGAAATTGTCCATTTCCTCCAGATTCTCCAGTTGTGTTGAGTACAGGCTCTTGTAGTAGGATCTGATGATTTTTTGGATTTCCTCAGTTTCTATTGTTATATCTCCCTTTTCATTTCTAAGTTTGTTAATTTGGATACTTTCTCTGTGTCCTTTGGTCAGTCTGGCTAAGGGTTTATCTATCTTGTTGATTTTCTCAAAGAACCAGCTCCTGGTTTTGTTGATTTTTTGTATGGTTCTCTTTGTTTCTACTTGATTGATTTCGGCCCTGAGTTTGATGATTTCCTGCCTTCTACTCCTCCTGGGCGAAATAGCTTCTTTTTGTTCTAGGGCTTTCAGGTGTGTCATTAAGCTGGTAATGTATGCTCTCTCCATTTTCTTTTTGGAGGCACTCAGGGCTATGAGTTTTCCTCTTAGCACTGCTTTCATTGTGTCCCATAGATTTGGGTATGTTGTGTTTTCATTTTCATTATGTTCTAAAAAGTCTTTAATTTCTTTCTTTATTTCTTCCTTGACCAAGGTATCATTGAGTAGAGTATTGTTCAGTTTCCACGTGTATGTGGGTTTTCTGTTGTTTCTGTTGCTATTGAAGACCACTTTTACTCCATAGTGATCAGATAGAAGGCATGGGATTAGTTCTATCTTCTTATATTTGTTGAGGTCTGTCTTGTGACCAATTATATGGTCGATTTTGGAGAAAGTACCATGAGGTGCTGAGAAAAAGGTATATTCTTTTGTTTTAGGATAGAATGTTCTATATATATCTGTTAAATCTAATTGGTCCAAAGCTTCAATTAGTTTCATTGTGTCCCTGTTTAGTTTCTGTTTTCCTGATCGGTCCATTGAGGAAAGTGCAGTGTTGAAGTCACCCACAATTATTGTGTTAGGTGCAATGTATGCTTTTAGTTTTAATAAAGTTTCTTTTACGAAAGTGGGTGCCCTTGCATTTGGGGCATAGATGTTCAGGATTGACAGTTCTTCTTTTTGTATTTTTCCTTTGACCAGCAAGAAGTGTCCCTCAGGGTCCCTTTTGATGACTTTGGGTTGAAAGTCAATTTTATCTGATATTAAAATGGCTACTCCAGCTTGTTTCCTGAGACCATTTGCTTGTAAAATTGTCTTCCAGCCTTTTACTCTAAGGTAGTGTTTGTCTTTGACCCTGAGGTGTTTTTCATGTAAGCAGCAAAATGTAGGGTCCTGTTTATGTATCCATTCAGTTAGTCTGTGTCTTTTTATTGGGGCATTAAGTCCATTGATGTTAAGAGATATTAAGGAATAGTGATTGTTACTTCCTATCATTTTTGCCGTTATTTTTTAAATTTGAATGCTTATCTTCTTTTGGGTTTGATGTAAGGTTACTATCTTGCTTTTTCCAGGGTGAAGTTTCCCTCCTTGTATTGGTATTGTCCTCCTATTATCCTTTTCAGGGCCGGGTTTGTGGATAGATATTGGGTAAACTTGGTTTTGTCATGAAATATCTTAGTTTCTCCATCTATGGTGATTGAGAGTTTTGCTGGATATAGTAGTTTTGGTTGGCATTTGTGTTCTCTTAGAGTCTGCATGAGATCTGCCCAGGACCTTCTAGCCTTCATAGTGTCAGGTGAAAAGTCTGCTGTGATTCTGATAGGTCTTCCTTTATATGTTACTTGGCCTTTTTCTCTTACTGCCTTTAGTATTCTTTCTTTGTTTAGAACATTTGGTGTTTTGATTATTATGTGACGGGAAGTATTTCTGTTCTGGTCCAGTCTGTTTGGAGTTCTGTAGGCTTCTTGTATATTCATGGGCATCTCTCTCTTTAGGTTAGGGAATTTTTCTTCCATAATTTTATTGAAGATATTTGCTGGCCCTTTAAGTTGTAAATCTTCACTCTCATCTATGCCTATAATCCTTAGGTTTGGTCTTCTCATTTTGTCCTGGATTTCCTGGATATTTTGGGTTACAAGCTTTTTGCATTTTGCATTTTCTTTAACTGTTGAGTCCATGGTTTCTATGGAATCTTCAGCATCTGAGATTCTTCTATCTCTTGTATTCTGTTGTTGAAATTTGCATCTCTGTCCCCCGATTTCTTCCCAAGGCTTTCTATCTCCAAAGTTGTCTCCCTTTGAGTTTTCTTAGTTGTTTCTACTTCTGATTTTAGATCCTGGATGGTTTTGCTTAGCTCCTTCACTTGCATGTTTGTGTTTTCCTGGAATTCTTTAAGAGATTTTTGTGTTTCCTTTTTCATGACCTCAGCCTGTTGACCAAAGTTCTCCTGTATTTCTTTAAGAGATTTTTGTGTTTCATTTTTCATGACCTCAGCCTGTTGACCAAAGTTCTCCTGTATTTCTTTAAGTGTTTTTTGCATTTCCTCCTTGTTGGCTTTTGTATTCTCCTGGATTTCTTTCAACGATTTTTGTGTTTCCCTTGCAAGGGCTTCTAACTTTTGATCCATTTTCTCCTGAATTTCTTTAAGTATGTCCTTCATGTGTTCCTGTACCAGCATCATGACCAGTGATTTTAAATCCAAATCTTGTTTTACTGGTGTGATGGGGTATCCAGGACATTTTGGTAGAGGAGAATTGGGTTCAGATGTTGCCATATTGCCTTGATTTCTGTTAGTGATGTTCCTGCGTTTGCCTTTTGCCATCTAGTTCTCACTGATGTTAGTTTGTCTTGTCAGTGCTGGACTCACCAGTGTAAGCTGCCCCTTCCCAGTTGGCCTCTGGTGCACAGCTTACCTCCTGCATTGCTTGTAGACAGGGTGCTGCTGCCCAGGCTGTTCAGATCCCAAAGCAGGCACCCGAAGGCTCCCGCTGGGGCCCGCTGGATTCACTGGAGCACACTGACTTCTCCCAGCTGGCCTCCCGGAAGCCCAGCTAGCCACTTGCAGGACTTGGAGATGTGGTGCTGCCGCCCAGGCTGATCTGGATCCGGAAGCGGAGGGAGTAGAGCTGAGGGCTTCAGCCTGAGGTCTTGCCCCAGATTGTGTCTGTGGACCAGATGGAGCCTGTGTGCACCCCCAGGGAGTGCTGATGATGTATGCTGCTGTGATCTCCCCTGTGTTCCGCTCACTCTGCTGGGCAGCCGATCCACCAACCGGGCTGTCGCACACAAGGTTAGCCTGGCCGCCCAGTCCCTGAGTCCAGGCAAAAGCCTGGGAGGCCAAGGTCCGAGCAAAGTTCCCCTAGGGCTATGACTGTTAATTGGGTCTGCCAGGTGACTAGGATGGTGGGCGTGCGTGCCTGCGCTCCCTGAAAGCGCCGGGAGAGTCTGCTGTGCTAACAATCCCCTGGGCGGACTGACTCGCAGATGGCCCACCAAGCCGCCCAGTCCTTGGGGTCAGTCCTGTGCCTTTTGGGGCCTAGACCCTCACTTTGTTAGCCTCAGGCTATGCCTGTTACTGGTCTGCCCGCCAGAGCTCTCTGTTGTCCTGCAGGCAAAATGGTGGTGGTGCGCGCGCGTGCAGGCCTGGGCAAAAAAAACCCTGGCTGGATTGGCACCCCGATGGCCCCCCCGACCCGCCCAGGGCCTGGGTGCAGGCCAACGCCCGTCGGGCTCACACCACCGCAGTGTTGGCCTCGGATTATGTTTGTGTACCTCAGTCTGTCCGATCCCCGGAGTCCGGAACCAAGATGGATGCACCTCTCCTGACTGGTGGGAGGCCGAGTTCTGAAGTTAGACTGCAGTTTTATGCATGTCAAGTTGACATAAAACTACACAGCACAGAAACTAAATGGAAAATCTTGAACTGCTTTAGGATAATTGCCACAGTGCCCCATTTTTGTCCCCACACAAGGCTTTTGTACTTTTACTTTTCTTTGCCAAGAACAATATATCAGTCATGCTCAGCCCATTGAAAGAAAACAAGGGTTTGAATGAGATTAACTGAAGAATCATTTACTGTGTTGCAGACAAGTTATCCTTGGGCCTTAATTCCCCCTACTTTTGGACGAGAATAATAACTGACTAGAGGGTTTTTCCCCCTTAAATCAGTTAATAGAGGACCTGGGGCACACTTGGTGGGTGTGGTGGTTTAAATAGGAATGGCCCGCATTGATTCATTGGCCATAGGGAGTGGTACTATTAGGAACTGTGGCCTTGTTGGAGTAGATGTGACCTAGTTGAGAAAAGTGTGTCACTGTGAGAGTAAGCTTTGGTGTCTCATAAACTCAAGTTATATCCACTGTGGAGCAGTCTCCTTCTGCTGCCTGTGGATTCCAATGTAGAACTCTCAGCTCCAGCACCGTGTCTGCCTGCACATCATCATGCTTTGTGCAGTAATGATAATGGACTAAACTTCTAAACCAGACCCAATTAAATCTTTTTATTTTATTTTATTTTATTTTATTTTATTTTATTTTATAAGAGTTGTTGTGGTCCTGATGCCTCTTATAGCAATAAAACCCTAACCACGATAGTGGGTAAAGTACTTGCCTCACAAACATGACCATTAATACCCACATAAAAAGCAAGGTGTGACAGATAGCTCATGGCTGCAAAAAGCAGCACTGAGGAGCTAAGACAGGAAGTTCCATGGGAATCGTAGGCAACTCATTCCAGCTAAAATGCTGAGCTCCAGGCTCATCAAAATAGCCTGTCTCAGAAAATAATATTGAGGGCTGAAGAGATGACTGAGCAGGGAAAAGTTCTCATCTTACAAATCTCCAGAGCTTAGTTCAGCACCTGCCTTCCTTACTGTCTCCCAATGCTGTATGGCATAGAAACCTATATGTAGTAGCATGCATCAGTAATCCCAGCACTTACATAATGAAATGGGAGGCAGAGATAGGAGGCCTACTTGAGGTTCTGGGCTAGGTATCTTGGAGTACTTAGCACAGCAGAAACAAGGGATACTATGACTTAGGAAGTACTAAACTGATTTCTAAAAGTTGATCTCCTCAATACAGACATTTATAGACATGTCTATACACACATGGACATGGAGAGAGAGAGAGAGAGAGAGAGAGAGAGAGAGAGAGAGAGAGAGAGAGAGAGAGAGAGAGGGAGAGAGAGAGAGAGAGAGAGAGAGAGAGAGAGAGAGAGAGAGAGAGAGAGAAAGAGAGAGAAGAGAGAGAATAAGCAGTGGTCTTTGTTCACCACAGTACTTGACAAAAATACTACCTGGTATAAAACACTACAAACTATGATCATGTACTTTCTATCATGTAAAAGCATAAGTGCATACATGGGAAGTCAAGGATTCAAAGTATTTCATATTATTATTCTGTAGTTTGATAAAGTCTCTTGTATGCCAGACCAGACTTAAGTCACTGTATAGCTAAGATGACCTTGAACTTTGTGTCCTCTTGTCTCTACAACGACTGTCTTAGTTATGGTTTTATTGCTATGAAGAGACACCATGACTGTAGCAACATTTGTTTTTTTTTCTTTTCTATATTCTTTGTTTACATTCCAAATGCTTTTCCATTTCTAGGTTCTCCCCTCCCCATAAGTCCCATAAGCCCTCTTCCCTCTGCCCATTCGCCAATCATCCACTTCCTACTTCTCTGTCTCAGTAATCCCCTATAATGCTGCATCAAGCCTCTCCAATACCAGGGCCCTCTCTTTCCTTCTTCTTGGGAATGATTTGATATGTGAATTGTGTCTTGGGTATTCAGAACTTCTGGGCTAATATCCACTTATCAGTGACTGCATTCCATGTGTGTTCTTTTGTGATTGGGTTAACTCACTTAGGATGACATTTTCCAGATCCAACCATTTGCCTAAGAATTTCATGAATTCATTGTTTTTAATTGCTGAGTAGTATTCCATTGTGTAAATATACCACAGTTTCTGTATCCATTCTTTCATTGAGGGACATCAGGGTTCTTTCCAGTTTCTGGCTATTATAAATAAGGCTGCTATGAACATAGTGGAGCATGTGTCCATATTGCATGCTGGGGAATCCTATAGGTATATCCACAGGAGTAGTATAGCAGGGTCTTCTGGACATGCCATGCCCAGTTTTCTGAAGAGCCACTAGACTGATTTCCAAAGTGGTTGTACCAACTTGCATTCCCACCAGCAGTGGAGGAATATTCCTCTTTCTCCATATCCACGCCAACACCTGCTGTCTCCTGAGTTTTTAATCTCAGTCATTCTGACTGGTGTGAGGTGAAATCTCAGGGTTGTTTTGATTTGCATTTCCCTAATGACTAATGATGCTGAACATTTCTTTTTTTTTAATATTTTTATTTTCTATATTCTTTGTTTATATTCCAAATGATTTCCCCTTTCCCGGATCCCCCCTCCCCATATGTCCCATAAACCTTCTTCTTTCCATCCCTTCTCCAATCACCTCCCTCCTTTTTCTCTGTCCTTATATTCCCCTCCAATGCTAGATCATTCGTTTCCAGGATCAGGACCCTCTCCATACTTCTTCATGGGAGTCATTTGTTATGCAATTTGTGCCTTGGGTATTCAGGGCTTCTGGGCTAATTAATGTCTACTTATCAGAGATTGCATTCCACGTGTATTCTTTTGTGATTGGGTTACCTCACTTAGGATGATATTTTCCAGATCATACCATTTGCCTAAAAATTTTGTGAATTCATTGTTTCTAATTGCTGAGTAGTATTCCATTGTGTAAATATACCACATTTTCTGTATCCATTCCTCCTTTGAGGGGCATCTGGGTTCTTTCCAGCTTCTGACTATTATAAATAAGGCTGCTATGAACATAATGGAGCATGTGTCTTTATTGCATGCCGGGGAATCCTTTGGGTATATGCCCAGGAGAGGTATAGCAGGGTCCTCCGGAAGTGTCATGTCCAGTTTTCTGAGGAACCTCCAGACTGATTTCCAAAGTGGTTGTACCATCTTACAGCCCCACCAGCAGTGGAGGAGTGTTCCTCGTTCTCCACATCCTTGCCAACACCTGCTGTCTCCTGAGTTTTTGATCTTAGCCATTCTGTCTGGTATAAGGTGAAATCTCAGGGTTGTTTTGATCTGCATTTCCCTAATGACTAATGATGTTGAGCACTTCTTAAGGTGCTTCTTGGCCGTTTGAATTTCTTCAGGTGAAAATTCTTTGTTTAGATCTGTACCCCATTTTTTAATAGGGTTATTTGGTTCCTTGGGGTCTAACTTCTTGAGTTCTTTGTATATATTGGATATTAGCCCTCTATAAGATGTAGGATTGGTGAATATCCTTTCCCAATTTGATGGTTGCCATTTTGTCCTTTTAACAGTGTCCTTTGCCTTACAGAAACTTTGTAATTTTATGAGGTCCCATTTGTCAATTCTTGATCTTAGAGCATAATCTATTGGTGATCTGTTCAGAAACTTTTCCCCCATGCCCATGTCCTCAAGGGTCTTCCCCAGTTTCTTTTCTATTAGTTTCAGTGTGTTTAGTTTTACATGGAGGTAGTTGATCCACTTGGAGTGAAGTTTAGTACATGGAGATAAGAATGGGTCAATTCGCATTCTTCTGCATGCTGACCTCCAATTGATCCAGCACCATTTGTTGAAAAGGCTATCTTTTTTTCCACTGGATGTTTTTGGCTCCTTTGTCAAAGATCAAGTGACCATAGGTGTGTGGATTCATTTCTGGATCTTCATTTCTATTCCATTGGTCCACTTCTCTGTCACTGTGCCAATACCATGCAGTTTTTTTACACTATTGCTCTGTAGTATTGCTTGAAGTCAGGGATACTGATTCCCCCAGAATTTCTTTTGTTGTTGAGAATAGTTTTAGCTATCCTGGGTTTTTTGTTATTCCAGATGAATTTGAGAATTGCTTTTTCTAACTTTGTGAAGAACTGAGTTGGGATTTTGATGGGGATTGCATTGAATCTGTAGACTGCTTTTGGCAAGATGGCCATTTTAACTATATTAATCCTGCCGATCCATGAGCATGGCAGAAGAAAATCTTTTCTCAATTTGTTGGTTGCTATTTTGTCCAATTGACAGTGTCCTTTACCTTACAGAAACTGTAATTTTATGAGGTTCCATTTGTCAATTCTTGATCTTAGAGCATAAGCTATTGGTGTTCTGTTCAGGAACTTTTCCTCTGTGCCCATATCCTCAAGGGTCTTCCACAGTTTCTTTTCTATTAGTTTCAGTGTGTCTGGCTTTATGTGGAGGTGCTGAATCCACTTGAAGTTGAGCTTAGTACAAGGAGATAAGAGTGGATCGATTTGCTTCTTCTGAATGCTGACCTCCAGTTGAACTAGGACCATTTGTTGAAAAGGCTATCTTTTTTCCACTGGATGTTGTCAGCTCCTTTGTCAACGATCAAGTGACCATAGGTGTGTGGGTTCATTTCTGGGTCTTCAATCCTATTCCATTGATCTACCTGCCTGTCACTGTACCAATGCCATGCAGTTTGTAACACTATTGCTCTCTAGTATTGCTTGAGATCATGGATACTGATTCCCCCAGAATTTCTTTTGCTGTTGAGAATAGTTTTTGCTATCCTGGGTTTTTGTTATTCCAGATGAATTTGAGAATTGCTCTTTCTAACTTTATGAAGAATTGAGTTGGGATTTTGATGGGGATTGCATTGAATCTGTATATTGCTTTTGGCAAGATAGCCATTTTTACTATATTAATCCTGCCAGTGTCATGTCATGTCAGATTTTTCCATTTTCTGAGGTCTTCTTCGATTTCCTTCTTCAGAGACCTGAAGTTCTTGTCATAGAGGTCTTTCACTTGTTTGGTTAGTCACCCTAAGATACTTTATATTGTTTTGGCTATTGTGAATGGTGTCATTTCCCTAATTTCTTTCTTAGACTGTTTATTCTTTGAGTATAGGAAGGCTACTGATTTGCTTGAGTTGATTTTATAACCAGCCACTTTGCTGAAGTTGTTTATCAGCTTTAGGAGTTCTCTGGTAGAGTTTTTTGGGTTGCTTAAGTATACTATCGTATCATCTGCAAATAGTGATAACTTGACTTCTTCCATTCCAATTTGTATCCTTTTGACCTCCTTATGTTGTTTAATTGCTAGAACTTAAAGTACTATATTGAAAAGATATGGAGAGAGCGGGCAGCTTGTGTAGTCACTGATTTTAGTGGGATTGCTTCAAATTTCTCTCCATTTAGTTTGATGTTGGCTACCAGTTTGCTGTTTATTGCTTTTACTATGTTTAGGTATGGGCCTTAAATTCCTGTCCTTTCCAAGATTTTAAGCATGAAATGATGCTGAGTTTTGTCAAATGCTTTTTCAGCATCTATTGAAATGACCATATGTTTTTTTCTTTGAGTTTGTTTATGTAATGGATTGCATTGATGGCTTTCTGTATATTGAGCCATCCCTGCATCCCTGGGATGAAGCTACTTGATCATGGTGAATGATTGTTTGATGTGTTCTTGGATTTGATTGGCAAGAATTTTATTGAGTATTTTTGCATCAATATTCATAAGGGATATTGGCCTGTAGTTCTCTTTCTTTGTAGGATCTTTCTGTGGTTTTGGTATCAGCGTAATTTTGGCTCATAGAACGAGTTGGGTAGTGTTCCTTCTGTTTTTATTTTGTGGAATAATTTGAGGAGTAATGGTGTTAGGACTTCTTTGAAGGTCTGATAGACTTCTGCACTAAAACCATCTGGTCCTGTGCTTTTATTGGTTGGAAGAAATTCTATGACCCCTTCTATTTGTTTAGGGGTTATGGGGCTGTTTCAATGATCTATTTGATCCTGATTTAATTTTGGTATTTGGTATCTGTCTAGGAAATTGTTCATTTCCTCCAATTTTTCCAGTTGTGTTGAGTATTGGCTTTTGTAGTAGGATCTGATGATTTTTTTGAATTTCCTCAGTTTCTGTTGCTATATCTCCTTTTTCATTTTTAATTTTGTCAATTTGGTACTGTCTCTGTGCCATTTGGTCAGTCTGGCTAAGGGCTATCTATCTAGTTGATTTTCTCAAAGAACCAGCTCCTGGTTTTGTTGATTCGTTGTATGGTTCTCTTTGTTTCTATTCGATTGATTTCAGCCCTGAGTTTGATGATTTCCTGTTTTCTATTTCTCCTGGGTGAATTAGCTTCTCTTTGTTCCAGAGCTTTCAGGTATGCCTTTAAGTTGCTAGTGTGTGCTCTCTCCAGTTTCTATTTTGGAGGCACTCAGGGCTATGAGTTTTTCTCTTAACACTGCTTTCATTGTGTCCCATAGATTTGGGTATGTTGTTCCTTCATTTTCAGTAAATTCTAAAAAGTCTTTGATTTCTTTCTTCATTTCTTCCTTGACCAAGTTATCATTGAGTATACTATGGTTCAGCCTCTATGTGTATGAGGGCTTTCTGTTGTTTTTGTTGCCATTGAAGACTATTCTTACTCCATAGTGATCTGATAGGAGGCAAGGAATTAGTTTGATCTTCTTATATTTGTTGAGGTCTGTCTTGTGGCCAATTATATGGTCAATTTTGGAGAAGGTACCATGAGGTGCTGAGAAAAAGGTATAATCTTTTGCTTTATGATGAACTGTTCTATATATATCTATTAAATCCAATTGGTCCAAAGCTTCAATTAGTGTCACTGTGTCCCTGTTTAGTTTCTGTTTTCCTGATTGCTCCATTGAGGAGAGTGGAGTGTTGAAGTCACCCACAATTATTGTGTTAGGTGCCATGTGTGCTTTGAGCTTTAGTAAAGTTCTGTTTACGAATGAGGGTGCCCTTGCACTTGGAGCATAGATGGTCAGAATAGAGAGTTCTTTGTGGATTTTTCCTTTAACTAGTAAAAAGTGTCCTTCCTTGTTTATTTTGATGACTTATGGTTGAAATTCAGTTTTATCTGATATTAGAATGGCTACTCCGTCTTGTTTCCTAAGACCATTTGCTTGTAAAAATGTTTTCCAGCCTTTCACTCTGAAGTAGTGTTTGTCCTTGACACTGAGGTGTGTTTCCTGTAAGCAGCAAAATGTAGGGTCCTGTTTATGCATCTAGTCTGTTAGTCTATGTCTTCTTATTGGGAATTGAACCCATTGATGTTAAGAGATATTCAGGAGTAGTGATTATTACTTCCTGTTATTTTTGATGTTATTTTTATGTTTGAGTTGTTATCTTCCTTTCGGTTTGATGAAGGAAGGTTATTGTCTTGCCTTTTCCAGGGTGTAGTTTCCCTCCTTGTATTGGTGTTTTCCACCTATTATCCTTTCTAAGGCTGGATTTGTGGAAATATATCGTGCCAATTTGGTTTTGTCATGGAATATCTTGCTTTCTCCATTTATGGTAATTGAGAGTTTTGCTGGATATAGTAGTCTTGGCTGGCAATTGTGCTCTCTTAGAGTCTATATGAGATCTGCCCAGGATCTTCTAGCTTTCATGGTCTCTGGTGAGAAGTCTGGTGTAATTCTGATAGATCTTCCTTTATATGTTACTTGGCCTTTTTCTCTTACTGCTCTTAATATTCTTTCTTTGTTTTGTACCTTTGGGGTTTTGATTATTATGTGATGGGAGGTATTTCTGTTCTTGTCCAGACTGTTTGAAGTTCTGTAGGTTTCTTGTATGTTCATAGGCAACTCTCTTTTTAGGTTGGGAAGGTTTCTTCCATAATTTTGTTGACGATATTGGCTGGTCCTTTAAGTTGTAAATCTTCACTCTCATCTATAACTATAATCCTTAGGTTTGGTCTTCTCACTGTGTCCTGGATTTCCTCAATTTTTTGGGTTACAAGCTTTAAGCATTTTGCATTTTCTTTGACTGTTGTGTCAATGGTTTCTATAGTATCTTCGGCATCTAAGATTTTTTTTCTTCTACCTCTTGCATTCTGTTGTTGATATTTGCATCTATGATCCCTGATTTCTTCCCAAGTTTTTCTATCTCCAAAGTTGTCTCCCTTTGTGATTTCTTAGTTATTTCTACTTCTGTTTTAGATCCTGGATGGTTTTGCTCAGTTCCTTTACTTGTTTGTTTGTGTTTTCCTCTATTTCTTTAATAGATTTTTTTGATTCCTCTTTCATGACTTCTGCCTATAGATTCAATTTCTACTGCATTTCTTTAAGTGATTTTTGCATTTCCTGTTTATTGCCTTCTATCTGTTTACCCATATTCTCCTGAATTTCTTTAAGTGATTTTTTTTTGTTTCCTTTTGTAAGGACTTCTAATTTATTCATGTTCCTCTGTATTTCTTTAAGAGATTTGCTTATGTTCTTTTTGTGTTCCTCTAACAGCATCCTTACCAGTGCTTTTTTAGTCCAAATCTTGTTTTTCTGGTGTGTTGGGGTATCCAGGACTTGCTGTTGTTGGAGAATTGGGTTCAGATGCTGCCATATTGCCTTGATTTCTGTTAGTAATGTTCCTGGGTTTGCCTTTTGCCATCTGGTTATCTCTGGTGTTAGTTGGTCCTGCTGTCCCTGGCTGGTGCTTGAACCTGCTGTGGGCCTGTAAGCTATTTCTGCACCTCTGGATGACTCGGTTTCCCTTGGCACAGATGACTGATGTACTACCCCACTCTTGGGTGCTGTTGGAGCTCTAATGTGCCTTGTCCCAAGCAATGCTATATTACTCAGGTTGTCTCTGTGTACCTGGTGGTGCCTGCCTGATCAGACCAACAGTGATGACGATGTGAGGACCTCCTCCAAGCTCTGATCATTCTGCAGGGCAGACATCCCAGGACAGGGCTTGCTTCCAGATTTCAAATGCTCTGCTGATGTTGGTTCTTGAATGCCCAGCTTCTACCGAATAACCTACTCCTGTCCGTTCTTGAGAGAGTATCAGGAAGTAGGATCTTCCTCGGTTCAGATGTAGCACAGGTCTATCACATCCGATGGAAAGGGGCAGTGATGATTAACCTGCTCCTTCTATATCTCTAGATATTATCTGGACGTGGGTTCTTCCCCCTGCCAGATATGGTACAGGTCTCTGGCTGATCCCCCACTCAGGTGTTCCCCCATGCACCTGGTTGAACTGGTTGCTTGGTCACCAGAGCCAAGATGTTGGCAACCTCCTACTGCAGGGCTCTGTCTGACTGCTGGACTCCCTGCAGGTCAGATGCTCCCCTGTAGGATACGTGCCCAGATAGCTGTAGAGCTGCCCGGCTCCTGCACACAGAAGGAACCCAGGCAGGATTTGTCTCAAGTTTTCCCCCCTTCCGGTGTTCCCTGAGCACCTGGTCAAGCTGGCTGCTTCCCACAGCAACACTTATACAAGAACATTTAATTTGTGCTGATTTAGAGCTTAGATGTTTGTCTATCAACATCATGGTAGAAAACATGATATGAAGGCAGAAATGGGAGAGTTCTATATGATTGACAGGCATCAGGAAGAACAAGTGAAAGTTGCTGGGCCTGGTTTGAGCATTTTAAACCTGAAAGCCCACCCCCAGTGACATACTTCCTCCACAAAGGCCTCACTAATCCAACAAGGCCACAGGACCTAATCCTTTCAACAGTGTCATTCCCTTTGAGCCTATTGGGGTCATTTTCATTCAAATGACTGATTTGTACTGTTGAGGATGAACCCTGAGGATTAAAGCATGCTAGATAAACAACTAGACTCCAGCTCATTTTTCTTTTCTTTTCCTTTCCTTTTCTTTTTTTTTTTTTCTTGAAGTTGATTCTGCTGGCCTCAAAACTCTCTATCCTTCCTATTATCCTGAGAATTACAGATATGGAGTGTTGTGGATGGGCCTGGTGCTATTCTTGTGAACAAAACCCCTAATGAATAAAGGAACCAATCACTGGGCAAGTAGTCAGGCCTTCCAGGTTGAATGGAGGAAGAGAGAAAGCAGGAGAGAGTGATTTCCTTTTTGGAACAGGGACAGCAGAGGGGTAATATGTAGCTGCTAGAGTTTCCTAGCATCATGGTGGATCCACAAGGATTCACCACCAGAGGGATCAGACTTTAATAAGGTTTACAGGATTAGTTTATAGTTGTTGTGCCCAGAGATTGAGATACCATTATTTCTGAACTAAGTTTGTGTTGCATTTTCCTTCACTCGATGGCTTGTATGGGTTCAAGAAAGAAAGGTATGGACTCCTGGGCGTATAGCCAGAAAATGCTCCTGCATGTAATAAGGACACGTGTTCCACTATGTTCATAGCAGCCTTATTTATAATAGCCAATAGCTGGAAAGAACCCAGATATCCTTCCACAGAGGAATGGATACAGAAACTGGAAAGAACCCAGATATCCTTCCATAGACGAATGGGTACAGAAACTGTGGTATATATACATAATGGAATACTATTCAGCTATTAAAAACAATGAATTCATGAAATTCTTAGGCAAATGGATGGAACTAGAAAGTGTCATTCTGAGTGAGGAAACCTAATGACAAAAGAACACACATGGTATGCACTCACTAATAGGTGGATGTTAGCCCAAAATCTCAAAATAAACAAGTTACAATTCACCCAGGAAGCTCAAGAAGGAGGACTTAAGTGAGGGCGCTTTGGTTCCTCTGAGAAAGGAAACAAAATACTCACAGGAGCAATAAGGGAAACAATGTGTGGAGCAGAGAGTGAAGTAAAGGCCACCCAGAGACTGCCTTACCTGGGGAGTCATCCTATAAACAGTCATCAAACCCTGACACTACTATGAATGACAAGAAGTGTAAACCAAAAGGAGCATGCCATGGTTGTCTCCAGAGGGGCCCTGCCAGAGCCTTATAATTACAGAGGCAGATGCTAGCAGCCAACCATTGGACTGGGCTTGGGGTCCCCAATGGAGGATCTGGAGGGTGGTCCAGAGGAGCTGAAGGAGTTTACAGCCCCATGGGAAGAACATTGATTTCGGCCACCCAGACGTCCCAGGACTCCCAGGAGCTAAACCATCAACCAAGGGGAACACATGGTTCCAGCCAAAATTGTGGTAGAGGAATTCCTTGTTGGGCATCAGCGGGAGGAGTAGTCCTTGGTCAGGTAAAGGTTCAATAGATGCCCCAACAAAGGGAAATCAAGGGGGGGTGGTGGGAGTAAATCGGGTGGAGGGGCATATATGTGGAGGCAGGGGGTGGGAGGAGGGGTTGAAGGTCTTTGGGGAGGGGGAAATTGGGAAATGTTTTATCATTGGCAATGTAAATGAAGATGATATTCAATAAGAAATTAAAAAAAAAACAAAGAAAGAAAGGTATGGTGGCAAAGCATGGGTTTGCCAGATGTGTACCACAAAGGCTGTGGGGGATTTGAAGCACGGGGTTGGCATGGTAGTGACCCACCACTGGGAACCTAGTGAGCTGGGTGGAGATATTTTGGGAGGTCTGGGCCAGTGAATCTCCATGAATCTCCAGTGCATGGCTGGCCAGGCCACTGAAGCAGAGGCACAAGCTCAGGAACGTGACAGTTCTACTTGTTTAATATTTACCTCAGCAACACAGCACCATGCCGAGCACTGAATAATCTAAGTTTGTGTCATGGTGTCACAATGAAACAATGCAAAGGATTGTTTAAAGATTGTGGTATCATCATATTTCAATTTGGTATCACAATGGTGTTCTGTGATGTCATAATTCCTCATTGTGACGGCATAATTCAGAATTGTGGTGCCACAATTACATTTTGCTGGCTCTTTGGAGCACCTAAATGCCAATCTTCAGCACTGTCAAAGCAAAATGGAGCATTATTTCAAAGAAGTTGAGCATTTACTATAAAAGTTCTGGTCTGTGATGTCACAATGGAGCACTGGGATGTCAAAGTTCAGTATTATGAAGGCACAGTTGAATATTTCAATGGCACAATCATAATCTACAGTGGCATGCTGTGGAACACTGTCTTGTCAGAGGGGACTTTCTGGTCTTTGCTGGGCACTGTGATATTGTAAGAGCTCTGTGTTGTCACAATGCCACATGTTGGCACAGTGGAGCCTTAGTTATCTCAGCTTACCATTGTGACATAGCAATGAGTCATAATCCAATGTCACATTTGAGTGTGGTGATGTAATAATGGTATAGTGTGATTGCCCAAAGCAACAATGAGATGGAAAATGGATAGTATGATGCTACAACTCAAATTATGATGGTCCTGTTTAATTTTACATGCATTATGGTCTACTGACATTAACATAACCTCAGGATACAGCTTAGACCATAGACATCCACGTGGTCTTTTGTGGTACTGACACACCAACACAGTGACATAGGGCCACTGACATCAACATAGTTGATGGAGCAGAACCTAGGACTTTTCATGGACATTTGCAGCAACACAGACCTAGGCATCAGAATAGCCCCATGTGGCAGTTCTCAGATCAATAGTGGCAGGCAACATGGCTCATTGTCATCAACATAATCACACAGGGCAACAAAGATGATAGACACCCGATGGTCTTCATGGGAAACACAGGCTATGGGCATCAACACAGACCCCAGCTGCAGTAGAACCATGAGCTCAGACATGGCCATCAACAGAAGCATAGACCTGGACATCACCATGGCCTCAGCAGTGCACACCTCTCATATCAGCATGGCTCCCAGTGGAAGCATGGCCTACAGACATCAGGATGGCCTCAGGTGATGGCTCAAACCAAGGATATCCACGTGGCATTCAGTGGTAACTTGGGCCAGGGATATCAACAAGCCTCCCAGTTGTTGTAGGACTATGGGCATTAGGCTTCAAAATGTCCTAGGGCAGTGGACCATGGATACCCAAGTGGCCTCCTGAGGCAGCCTGGACCGTAGAGGTAATTTTTGAAGGTCCAATCCAGAAATCGAACCATTCTTTATCTTGAACATTCTGTTTTCTCTTAGAACCAGGGTGATCATGTGACTCAGCAGAAAGTTTGGGGCCTGAGTCAGTGTGTAAGCTCCAGGCTACTGTTTACCTTACTCAGCAGTCCCCAGTACATGACAGCCCTCTCTCACACCTGCCACTGCTGTAATGTCTCTATTGCTCATTTACTGCTCCTTTCCTCCATCTTTCCCATCTCTCCATTTCACATTTGTTCATCATAGTTGCATTAGAAACTGCAATGTGTCACACAGTTTGTCTTTTTGTCCAAAGAGATTTACATGCAAATATTCATTGCAATGTGTCATTGGTCTAGTTCAAGTTTTCTAGTCTGTGATACACCATAAATACTGGACCACTGCTGAGACTCATTTTAAATATTCTGCTGTTGCCCCAAATCAGAATGATCTGTGGCTAGGCAGGGTGTCTGAGGACAGGTTCCCTTTGAGAATGTGTCACACACATTCTCCCTTCTAATTCAGTTGCCCTGAGCCTTGCTGGGCTTGACCTTAGTGCTTGTAAGTTACAGGCAGTACCACTGCACTGTGATCTCTGTGTCCCTTCAGGGAAAGCAACTTGAGCTGAAGCCACGGTGGCTCCATGCTGGAGGCCTGATGGGGGCCTGTCAGCGGGCCTAGCACCAGCTTTATTTAGTAATGATTCCTAGTTCCTCCTAGCACTAGCACTAGTTCCTCCTCTGTTTCCAGCAGCTCACAGATAGAGTAGCTGTGTTGGATTAACTCAACACGCTGAATCTGGGCCTGATAGCAGCTGAGTTTGTCAGTGTATCTGAGCAGGCCTGCCTTCCACGCATTGCACTTAACCCTCAAAACTGAAATTTCAAACCTACACCTGACTTCATATCAGTACCTGAGTGCAAATGCAAGTCTGTATTAACACTTAGACTACCTTCTCATTCTATGTGTATTTAACATCCAGTTAAAGCTGCCTGAGATTGAAGCTGGACACATTCTTCTGTGTTTCATGTATAACCACCACCTCACAAAAAGCCAAACAACTAGTAGGGCCATTTAGAACAAGGTGTTTAAGCCTGTAGTATCATGCAGATAGAGTAAAGGAAAGAGAGCTATGGAACCTGATCAAAAATCTAGGACTAGGAGAGGCCAGAACAGCTAAGTTTCTGATGGCTTCCCTCACCAGTGTGAATAAATGTGTTTTTCCTCCAAAGTCTCATCAGCACTAGGTCGCTCTGCATCCAGTAATATATAGTAGCCCTTTATAATAAAATCCTAGTACCCTCAAATCTGCCACACAGAATGTTTTCAGAATCAGTGGTCACTTTTTCTTTTCCTTAGTCATTTTTTTCCCTTGAGGGTGGAGGTGTGGAACTTTCTTGCTCCTCTTCTTTCACTGTAAATATAGTTTGTTTGAAATTGATATCAGTGTCCTTTATTGTCCTTCATTTTTGTCACTTCTAATTTTTGTGTCTCCAGGAATGTTGAAGTACAACTGGTGTGGGACCCTGAGACCAACAAGTACATTGCAATCCAAGACTGAGAAAGGGTATCAGGAATGACTATACAAACATTCTAATTTTAAGTTGTGTCATGTTTGTGATCTATTTTTGACCCAATTATATGTCTTGGTGTGACAACTGAAGACATTTAAGAGTTTAGAAACTTAAAAATTCAGTATGCAAACTCATTAACTGGACATGCTTTATTATAAGGTATTAGATGCAAAACTGTTAAATCACTAGTTAGGGATTTACCAAAATGTCACAAAGCCAGGTACTGTGGTACATATCTTTAATTCCAGAACTCAGGAAGCAGAGGCAGGTTGATCTCTGTGTGTATGAGTCCAGTCTGAGTTACACAGCAAGTTCCAAGATAGCTAGTGCTATAGAGAAAGACCATATCTCAAAAAAAAAAAAAAAATAAACAAACAACAAAAGTCACAAGGTTCAAGCTGCAATCTAGCCAGATTGATGGTTTACCTTTTTTTTTTTAAATTAGATATTTTATTTCCATTTCAAATGAAATGTTATCCCCTTTCCTGGTTTCCCCTCCAAAAACCCCATATCCCATTCCCCCCCTCACTAACCCACCCACACCTGCTTCTCTGTCCCGGTTTATCTTTGTAGTGTCAACTATTGTAAGTGGAGGCAGGAAGACCAGGAGTTTGGCCAGCCTGGCCTACAATGAATTGTAGACCTGCTTGAACTACATGAGTCCCATATCTAAGGATCAAGACCAGAAAACCTCAAAAACTCTCCCAGTACTGCTGAATGAAATAGTGGAGACTGACTTTTTCCTTCAGAATATGCTCACCTGGTTGTCTGTTATTCCTAGGTAACAGAGGAGTATCATTGGATACTTCCTCCTCCCTCCTGTCACCTCCTTAGGCATGAATGAAACCTTTATTCCTAGGTTAGGCAAAAACTAAAAATAAATGCGAAAGGTTTCATAATTTTCATATTTCCCAGTCATTTGCATATACTACAGCCATATGACACATCATACCTTGTCTAATAAATGACTCGGCACAGTGCTTCTATGACTGGTAAAGGTTGGGGCAGGAAGTATAGCAAGAGGTGACAGATATGTAGTTTCTGAGGAAGGTCTAAGTAGTTGGCATAGCTCATTAACTAATTAGTATTGTGGAAAAAATGGTGACAGGTTCAACAGAAGATGGAAAACATTTTCAAGATTCAGCAAGCAAGAGGTAAGATGTTTGCCAACTCCCTTTACACCCTGATGGGACTTTCGGGGAGTGGGGGGTCCAGAAAAGGAGAAATCATTTGAAATGTAAATAAATATATCAATAAATTAAAAAAAAAGAAATCTTTCTGCCTTAAAAAAAAAAAAAGAGTGAAAGACTCCTGCACACTCCAGTGGTGATTTGAATGAAAATGTTCCTCATAGACTCATAGAAAATGACATTATTTGAAGGGATTAGGACATGTTGCTTTTTGTTGGAGTAGTTGTGGCCTAGTTGGAGAAAGTGGGTCACTGGGGCTATACTTTGAGGTTTCAAAAGTGCAGGCCCAGTGACTCTCTCTTTCTTCTTGCTGCCTGTCAATCTGTATAGAAAACTCTCAGCTGCATCTCCTGCACCATGTCTGCTGTGTGCCACCATGTTTCCTGTCATGATGACAGTGGACTAAAGCTTTGAACTTGTAAGCAAGGCCCTATTTGTTCTCTTCACAGCAATAGAAACCCTAGCTAAGACAACTCCTTTTAAAACACAGAGAGGAAAGTTCAGGAAAGATTCTGTAGTCTTATTCCCTGACTAGCAAAAACCTTAGAATAATTTCTGCCAACTCCCTTCCCATTCCTGGGATTGCTGTAGTCCAATCTATGCACATTCAAAATTACAAACTGGGGTTCACTGAATCATTTTGATACAGATTTTACTAATATTTCTGATTGAAAGAAACAGGAAACAAAATATTACCTGGAATAGCATAAAAATGAAGATCAAAGTGCTGGAGAGATAGATCAGTGTTTAAGAGTACTGGCTACTCTCCCAGAGAATCTGGGTTCAATTTGCAGCACCCACATGTTAGCTCATAAATCTCTGTGTATGTGAGTCTGCAGAGGCCAGAGCACAGCCTTGAGTATTCTTCCCCATCACTGCTTTATTTCCTGTAAATGAGGTCTCTCAAAGAACTGGAAGGTAGGATCTATGACTGTGGAGAGACACCATGAACAGGGCGACTCTTGCAAAGGAAAACACTAAATTTATGTCCCGTCATGTTCCTTCAACATGTGCCAAAATTCCCAGTGGGTGACCATTTTTTTCTCTCCTCTCTTCCCTCCCTCCCCCACCCTCTCTTCAACACTCCGTTTCTTTGTTTCTTCCATTGTCTTTCCTCTTTCCTCACTCTCACTTTCTTTCTGCTTTTTCTTCTTCTCTCTCCCTTTCTTTACTATCCTCTCCCTATTTTCGTCTTCCTCTTCTTCCTTATATGTCTCTTTCTCTTGTCCTCTTTCTCTCATTTTCTCTCTTCATATCTCTCTTTCTTCCTCTGCCCCTTTTTATTTTCCCCCTTCTCTCACTGTCTTTCCCTCTCTCCCTCGACCTCCCTCAATTATCCTTTCTCTCTCCATCCATTTTAGTCAGTGTTTTATTGCTGTGAAGAGACACCATGGCCAAGGTAACAATTAAAAGCAAAAAAAAAATTACTCTAAGCATTTAATTGGGGGCTTAATGACAATTTCATAGGTTTAGTTCATTATCATGGGCGGGAGCATTGTGGGATCATGACTGCACTCATGTCACTGGAGTAGTAGCTGAGAGCTACATCCTAATCTATAGGTAGAAAGACAGAGACAGAGATATAGAATATATATGTGTGTATGTGTGTATGTATGTATATGTGCATATGTATATATGTGTCCGTGTATATGTATATATATGTGTCTCTCTCTCTATATATGTATATGTATATCTGTATCTATATATAATAAAATAGGCTTAGTTTGAGCATTTGAATCTTCAAAATCTACCACCAGTGACACACTTCCTCCAACACCTACTTCCTACACCTACTCCATCAAGGCCACATCTACTCCATCAAGGCCACAAGTCCTAATCCCCAAGTAGTACCACTCTCTAATGACTGATCATTTGAATATAGTAGCCTATGGGGGCCATTCTTTTTCAAACCATTACATCTTTTTTCTTGTCAGCACCCTCTTCTTCTCTCCTGCTCTCTCCCTTTCTTTCAACCCCTCTCACTTTTGTTTCCTCCCACCCCTCTCTTCATCTTCTTTTTTTCTTTTTTCCTCTTTATATCTCTCACTGTTGCTCCCTCTATGTCCTTCCCCCCTCTTTGTTTTTAGTCTTCTCTCCCCATTTTTCCTACTCTCTCTCATTTTCTTTTTCCCTTATTCCCTTCTTTTCTCTCATGCTTTCCCTATCTTCTTCCCCATCTTTTCTGTCCTACCGCTCCTTCTCCCCCTCCTGTTTCTCTTCCTCTAGGATCAAATGCTCTCCTCTGGCCTTTGTGGCACTCAAACCAGTTGTGCAAAGATAGATAATTTAGTACAGGTGGGGAGAGAAAATATCTGGAGGATTCCATTCGTCCAGCATTCTAAGCCAACAACTGACAGATGTAATATCATAAATTTAAAACCTTTCTGGAGATAAAAAGACAATTAGTGGAATAATACATTATTATTTCTTTTGCTTTTAAGGATTTGGGTTATTTTATGTACATGGATGTGGTGATTTGAGTATGCTATTATTAGGAGGGTTTCACCTTGTTGAAGTAGGTGTGGCCTTGTTGGAGAAAGTGCATCACTGTGTGATGAGTTTTGAAGTCTTATGCTCAAGCTCTGCCCAGTGTGGAAAAAGCCTCTTTCTAGCTGCCTGAAGAAGAGAGTCCTCTGAAGGATTGAGGTGTAGAACTCTTGGATCCTCCACCAAGTCTTCCTGTACACTGCCATGCTTCCAGCCATGATGATAATGGACTGAACCCTGAACCTCTGAAACTATGAGCCAGTGACAATTAAATCATCTCCTTTATAAAAATTGCCTTGGTCACGGTGTCTCTTCACAGCAATGGAAACACTAACTAAGACACGAGATATATTTGAGCTAGAGAACATCATACTAAGTGAGGTAACCCAGACTCAAAAGGTGAATCATGGTATGCACTCACTAATAAGTGGATATTAACCTAGAAAACTGGAACACCCAAAACATAATCCACACATCAAATGAGGTACAAGAAGAAAGGAGGAGTGGCCCCTTGTTCTGGAAAGACTCAGTGAAGCAGTATTCGGTAAAACAAGAATGGGGAAGTGGGAAGGGGTGGGTGGGAGGACAGGGGGAGAGAAGGGGGCTTATGGGACTTTTGGGGAGTGGGGGGCTAGAAAAGTGAAGTCTCCAGAGTCTTTCACAGTCTCAAGGTTGTTTAAAAGTCCAAAGTCTATTCTCAAATTGAGTAGTGCCCCTGTAAAATCAAAATAAAAAATATCAAATACTTTCAACATACAATGGTATAGAATAAGCCTTACCATTCCAAATAAGAGGAGAGAGAGCACACAGAGAGAAGACACTGGTTCAAAGCAAGACCAAAACCCATGGGGGCAAGCTTCAAATTCTATACCTCCATGTTTGATATCAAAAAGCTATTTTATTTTACTTTATTTTATTTTATTTACAATTAAATGTTATCCCCTTTTCTGGTTTTCCCTCTGCAAAACACCCCTTACCCTGCTTCTATGAGGGTGCTTCCCCATCTACCTACCCTCTCCCACCACACCACCCTAGAATTCCTCATCACTGGGCATTAAGCCTTCACAGGACCAAGAGCCCCCTCTCTCACTGATGCCAGATAAGGCCCCTTCAGCTCTTTCAGTTCTTCCTCTAACTCCTCCCCTGGGGTCCCTGTACTCAGTCTAATGGTTGGCTGTGAGCCTCTGCAACTGTATTGGTCAGGATCTGGCAGAGCCTCTTAGGAGACAGCTTTATCAGGCTTATGTCAGCAAGTACTTCTTGGCATCCTCAATAGTGTCTGGGTTTGGTGTCTGCACGTGGGATAGATCCCCAGGTAGGGCAGTCTCTGGGTAGCCTTTCTTTCAGTATCTGCTCCACTCTTTGTTCCTATATTTCCTTTAGACAGGAGCAATTATGTATTAAAATTTTGTAGCTTGGTGAGTGGCTCCATCCCTCACCCGGGAGCCATGCCTAACTTATGGATATGGTCTCGACAGATTGTCCCTGTCGGATATTTCATCTAATATATACTTCCCTCCTATATTTACTGGCAACAACCCACTTCTCTCTATTGGGATAGTCTCATGTCTAGTCTATAGCTCTCCTTGGCACTCATCCCCAAATACTGACATCTACAACAACTTAGGGTCTCTAATGCAATCCAGGCTTCACCTTCATAGCTTAATCTTGATTTTTTGAGGTTGGAAGATCCATTTCTAATCTGGGTCATGCCTTCTGCTCGAAGCCTATATAAGGATATGGAAGAGAAGTAGTCTTGCTCTTTGCCTGCTTGCTCTTGCCTCGTTGGCAAGTGCATTTCTTTACTGGCTTGAATTAAAGCCCACTTCTTGGAATTCTGGTGTATTCTGAAGAACTGCTAAGATATCCAGCCTTGTGGACTGAACAACTAGTTGATTCTTGGACTCTGTTCATGGGCACCCATTGTTGGATTCCCTAGACTACAACTTGTAAGTCATCCTCTCTATCCATCCCTTCCTTTCTTCTTGCTACTCTTTCTAAATCCTTTACTTCCTCTCTATCTCTTTCCATTTCATTTTTCTCTCATACCCTCTTTCCTCCTTTGCTCTTTCTGTTATCTTTCTCTTTGTTTTTCTGCCTCTCACCATCTCTGTTTCTCAGCCCCCTCATCCATTTATCTTTTCCAGTCTCTTCCTCTTTTCCTTCTCTCATTCCACTTTTCTCCTGATCATTCTCTATTTCAATATCTCAGTTTTCTTTCTTTCATTCCCCATCTCCCTCAACTCCATTTGTATCTCTCCTCATCTCTATTTCTCTCCACAAATGTCAATTTCTCTTTATCCCCTTCTCTCCCTTTCCTTCTCCTGCTGTTTTGCTTCCAGTCCATAGACTTCTCTTTCTTATTCTCTCCCTCTCTTACCTTCTATCTCCTTCTTTGACATTTTTTCTGTTCCTATCTTTCTTCCACTTTCTCTCCTTAACTTTCATGAATCTTATATATATATAAAAAAAAAAACCCAGACTAATTCTTTACTTCCTTGTCTTCACAAATTCTTCATTGGTTCTTTTTTTTTTTTTTATAGGTGGAAAGTATTTGGATGTATGAAGTTCATCGGTCTATTGTTGGTCTGGCTCCCTGGGCAAATTAAGACTTCTTCATTAACTTCTTCTCAACACCTATGTAGCGTTGGGAACTGATGATGTTTTCTAATTGAACATACAGTATGTCTAATTTCACATTTAGGTCCTCTGTCCTATCAAAATTTAATTTAGAATTCATTTTTGTTCAATGTGATTGATACTTACATGAAAGCATGCTTTACTCTACTTCATTTTTCTATATGTATATAACCAGTCTTTTCAACTCTAGTTTTCAAAGGATTATCTTTTCACTTGTGTGTTCCTGGCATCTTTAAAAAAATATTAGATGGCTGTAATATCACCTTCTCATGCTGTTGTCTTGGATATTGCTCTCTCAGTCTACATGTCTGTTTTTGTGCCAGTAACATGCTGCTTTCATTACCAAGGCTCTGTATTTTATTTTTAAGTCTGGAATGCTCTCAGGATTGTTTCGGTGTACCAGAGTCTTTTCTGATCCCATATAAATTTTAGGATAGTCAGTCTTTCTTTCTCTCTTTCATTTCTTATGTTCCTGTTTCTGTGATGGATAAGTTAGGACTTTTAATTGGAATTCCAATCATAGCCTTTGGTAGAATAATAATTTCCCCACTGCTATTCAAAAAGCATGTTATGTCTTTGCATTACTTTCATCTTTATTTCTTCAGAGACCTAAAATTTTCATTGTTGAAATCTTTCACCTGCTTGCTTAGAGGTATTATTAGATATTTGCTTTTCTTTCAGGCTATTGTAAATAGCTTCATAGAAACTTTGGGAGAATTCTTCCTGTTTCTGGAACTTTTTTTTTAATTTCTATTTCAACCCACTTATCACACATTAATGAATGTTTTATTTGATCTCTAGTTCCTTAGGACTAGGTGCCCAGATTGGTCCTCTGAGTATACAGGGCAGGGACTTGGTTTATATGCAGGCAAAACACATCTCCACATAAAAATAAAGACATAAAAAATGAGCCACTGATTTTCACCTGTATTCTAAATTTATTAGCATACACACACACACACACACTATATATATATATATATATATATATATATATATGTATATATATATGCTAATAATTATTATTTTTCTCTTGGTACATCACATGCCTGTTTCTCCAGATGTCTATGGGGTGAGGATTCTTCTCAGAGCAATCTTGTTCATTGTTCTCTTTGACTGGGGACTGGTGTCTGTGTTCTTATTGTAGTGTATAAAAATGGTGGCTGTACTTACAGTTAACTACCTTTCTTATCCTTGCCTCTACCATGTGTGCCCAGGCTAAACCAGGGGACCTCTGGTTGATAGCAACTGTGATAATATGATAGCATTCAAAATGTGATAACATTTTGAATATTATGAAAGCATGCTTTACACTACTCAACCATCTTTTTCTAATCCTGGGACTGAAGGGGATAACGTCTTTTATAATAGGTTGTTCCTATAAATTTAAGTTGGGTATGTAAGAGTGTTTGCACTAGCCCCTGTTTTTGGTTTGTTTTGAGTTCCATTTTTATTTTTGTGTGTTCATGTCTCCTTGCTTTTGTCTGTCTGTCTGTCCATCTGTGGTCTTCCTGACGAATAAATCCTAGGGAGGTATTGCTAAGCTCTTTGTTTCTTAGCCAGATCTGGAACTTTTTAAATAGAAATGTGTGTCTCTTTAACATTTTTATGACTCATCAACTACACACAGTATAATATATGGACAAATGAGTCCTTTGATGTGTAAATTCTATTATCTCAGACTTGAATGAGAGAAAATGGAACTTGCTGGCACCACTCTATCTGAACAGAAATGCAGAGGTGAAAGCAGATGTATTAGAAGTTGATGTGCATCATTCATTTATAGCACTTTGAAGTTGTGCCAGAGACTATAAGGGAGAAACTTGAAGGATGGGGCCACAGCTTGGAATGGGAAAAAATGTGCAAGAACACAAGGCTACTCTAGCATTCTTTAGGATTCTAAGAGTGACCCTGTTGTGCTGAAATCTCCTCACTTTGTCCTTTTTACTTCTCCTGTAGGGAAAACCTATGTAGCTATACACAGAGATAAGTAAATGCTAAAGCTCATAGCTCTCTGATACCCACTCCTCAAGAATATGCAAGGGGAACATCTTCTCTTTCTAGAACTTGGTGCTTAAACTTTTTTGTTGTTATACTTCTTTTTTTTTTTTTTTTAAATCTCAGAGATACCTTAATAGGGTTTATTGGTTAGGAAGACCACAGTAATACAGACAGACAGAAACGAAACACAACACACATAAAACACACACACACACACACACACACACACACACACAGAGAGAGAGAGAGAGAGAGAGAGAGAGAGAGAGAGAGAGAGAAGCGATCACAAACAAACACACAAACAAGGAAAATGTCCTATTACCATCACTCTTGCTTGTCCACTACAAAGTAGATGGTGACAACTTACTAACAAAGAGCTCTACAATGAGAACGTCAGATCTATAAAGAAGGATATGGAGAAAGACACTAGAAAATGGAAAGAAATAACATGAATTTGGATTGGTAGGATTAATAGTGTAAAAAAAATCACTGTGTAAGGCCATGATTGGAATCAGTATAATTCCAATGAAACATCCTACCACATTGTTCACAGAAATAGGAAAAAAAAGTAGAAAAAAAGAGAGACTGACAGACTATCTTGAAATTAATTACTTAATTAACGATAAAAGATAGTAGTTTACCATAGCAGTCCTTATAGCATTCCTGACATGATATATTACAGACACTTAGTAATTAAAATAATATGATGAAGGTACAAAAGCAGATATATAGGCGGAAGAAACAATATCCAAGAAATAAAATGAGAACATGTAGCTACAGCCATCTGATATTTGAAAAGATACAAAGAAACACACATTAGAGAAAGGACAGGATCTTCATAAAATAGCATTGACAAAACTGGATACCCACATCTATAAAAATATAATTAAGCAGTGTATCACTTATCCTGAATAAAAAATGATCTTTCAAGGCATGGAAGACCTAAACATGAAGTACAAGACACTAAAGAAGCTGTTAGACTCCATCTCTCTCCCTCTCCTTCTTTCTCTCTAGCATTCTCTTTCCCTTGCTTCTTTCTCTCTCCCACTTACCCTCTCCCTCAGCTTTTGTCTCTGCTTCTTTCTCCCCCTCTCTCAAACTTTTCAGTACTCTGCATGGTATAGATATGTGTAAAGACATAATAAAGGGGATTAAATTACCTGTCTTTGTACCAAATGTTTGCAGTATCCAGGGAGGTCGGAAGAAAGTATTGAATACTAGACAAACAGAAAGACAGGTGGCAGAGAGAGAGAGAGAGAGAGAGAGAGAGAGAGAGAGAGAGAGAGAGAGAGAAAGAGAGAAGCTGGGGGAAAATAAGAGGGAGAGAGTACAAGGGAGAGAGAAAGGTGCAATAGAGAAAGAGGAAGAAAGGACTAGAGGAAAGGGAGAGAATTGGAGTCATAGGGTAAGATTGGGAGAAAGGGGAGCAGGAGAGAGATTGTGAGGGAGAGAAACAGAGGTAGAGGGGAGGAGAACAGAGAGTGGTGAAGTGAGGAAGTTAGGTGGGAAGTATGAGAAAGGGAAAGAAAGACTTAAAGAGTATGAGGAGGGGAGAGAGTGGGAGAGGGGATGGAGGGATATAGTGAGAGAAGAATTGTAGAGAGACACAGAGATACAGGGAGAAAGTACAGGAGTAAAAGAAGGTAAGAAGGATAGGATGCAAGACAGAGTGAGGGAAAGACAGCAAGTGAAAGAGAGAGAAGCAAGAGTGAAAGAAAGGGAGAGAGAATGAGAGAAAGGGGGAGATGCAAAGGGAGAGGGAGAGAGAGCAGAAGACAGGGATAGAAGCAGCACTTCTCATATAGGTAGAGTGAGAAGATTAGATAGAGAGAAGAAGAATGAAAGACAGAATAGAGAGGAGTAATGAGCAGGAGAGAGGTAGAGGGAGACACAAAGGGAAAGAAATGAAGAGAGAAATTGAGAGTGACACAGAGTGAGAGAGGCAGAGAAAGGTCTAGAGAATGAGGTACAGAGAGTGAAGCAGAGAGAGGAGAGAGGGAGAGAGGAGAGAGAGAGAACAAATGAAGTGGAGGGGCAAAGCAAGGAAGAAAGAAAAAGAGGCAACAAAAACAAGAGAGGATGAAAAATAAAGGGTAAGGGAGAGAGAAGAAAGCAGATAGGGAAAGAGAGAGAGAGAAAGTGAGAGAGCTATGGGGAGAGAGACTAACAAAGACGGGAGATTCAGGGAAAAATTTTGGGTAGGGGAGAGAGGAATCAAGAATGGGAACATGTGGAATGAAAGAAGAGGACAGACAGGAAGGAAGAAAATAAGTGAGCAGTGGAGAGGGACTGACAGAGATAGAGGGGGAGAAAGGGAGTGAGAAAATATATGAGTAATATAAAGTGATGGAGAGGAAAAGAGAGGCAGGGAGGTAGGCAAAGGAGGGAGAAAGGAGAGGGAGAAGGTGTGTGTGTGTGTGTGTGTGTGTGTGTGTGTGTGAGAGAGAGAGAGAGAGAGAGAGAGAGAGAGAGAGAGAGAGAGAGAGAGCTGGAGAGAGAAAGAGTACAGAAGAAAGAAAAGTATGATATTCACCTTTTGAGTCTGGGTTACCTCACTTAGTATGATGTTCTCTAGCTCCATCCATTTGCCTAAGAATTTCATGAATTCATTGTTTCTAATGGCTGAATAGTACTCCATTGTGTAGATATACCACATTTTTTGTATCCACTCTTCTGTTGAGGGATACCTGGGTTCTTTCCAGCATCTGGCAATTATAAATAGGGCTGCTATGAACATAGTAGAGCATGTATCCTTATTACATGGTGGGGAATCCTCTGGGTATATGCCCAGGAGTGGTATAGCAGGATCTTCTGGAAGTGAGGTGCCCAGTTTTCGGAGGAACCGCCAGACTGCTTTCCAGAGTGGTTGTACCAATTTGCAACCCCACCAGCAGTGGAGGAGTGTTCCTCTTTCTCCGCACCCTCTCCAACACCTGCTGTCTCCTGAATTTTTAATCTTAGCCATTCTGACTGGTGTAAGATGAAATCTTAGGGTTGTTTTGATTTGCATTTCCCGAATGACTAATGAAGTTGAGCATTTTTTAAGATGCTTCTCCGCCATCCGAAGTTCTTCAGGTGAGAATTCTTTGTTTAACTCTGTACCCCATTTTTTAATAGGGTTCTCACTAATAAGTGGTTATTAACCTAGAAAGCTGGAATACCCAAAACATAATCCACACATCAAATGAGATACAAGAAGAAAGCAGGAGTGGTCCCTGGTTCTGGAAAGACTCAGTGAAACAGTATTTGGCAAAACCAGAACGGGGAACTGGGAAGGGGTGGGAGGGAGGACAGGGGAAGAGAAGGGGGCTTACGGGACTTTCGGGGAGTTGGGGGGGGGCTAGAAAAGGGGAAATCATTTGAAATGTAAATAAATTATATCGAATAAAAAAAAAAAAGAAAAAAAAAAAAAGAAGTTGTACAGAGCCATATTGGAGCAGTCTTGCACTTGGTCAGAGTTTGACTTTGGTCAAGGTTAACTTCTCCCAGAAAGCCAGGATCCTTCTCCACCTAGGGTGGAGTGCTCAAAGTAAAGGTTAAGTTCATTGTTCCTCCAGGTCTAGGAATTCCTGAATTAAACAGGTGACCCACCCAGCTGCCGGAGCAGTCAAGACGAGGACCTCCAAGAGAAGCTAGACAACTTCCACCGGAACTCAGCCTGGAGTCTGGGGGGAAGGGTTTGCCCAAACTGTTAAAACGTCTGGCGCCATTAAAGTTTCGGGCTTTGATCAGTGAAAAAAAAAAAAAAAAACAAAAAAAAAAAGAAAAGTATGATATTGAGCCTGTGGGAAAGAAGATAGATGTAGAGAGGGAGAGAGTGAAAATGAGAAATAGACAAGGAGAAGGCAGGATAAGAGATGAGTGGCTTGAGAGAGGCAGAGAATAAGGGATAGAGGAGTGTGAGGGGGAAATGAAAAGAGGTATGTTGGGTGGAAGAGAGGGGAGGTGGGGAAACAGTTAAGAGGAAGGAAGACTGAAGGATATAGAAAGTGTAGGAGTGATGTGAAGAGAGACTGAGAATAAAGGGAGGGTAGAGAATGTGGGAGAGAGGAGAGTGAGAGAGGGGAGGGAGGGAGAGAGATCAGAGAGGAGAGAGAGGGGGAGTGCGCAGGAAAGCGAAGGGGAAGGGAGGTTCCACTGCTGTGAGGAGTCACCATGACCAAGGCAAATTCATTTGAAAGAAAATATTTATTTGGGGCTTGCTTATAGTTCCAGACACTTAATCCATTATCATCATGGCAGGGAACAAGGCTTTGGAAAAGTTGAGAGCTTCGTCCTGATCTGTAGACACCAAGAGAAAGAGACTCTGGGCTTGGCATGGGCTTTTGAAACTTTAAGGCCCATCACCTGTGATATACTTCATTCAGCAAGCCACACCTCTTATGTCTTCTAATCCTTTTAAACAGTCCACTCCTTAGTGACAAAGCATTCTTCAAACACATGAGCCTATGGAGACCATTTTTATTCAAACTACCACAGAAGAGAATATGGAACAGGAACAAAAGTGAGATAGGAATCTGATGAGAGAGAAGAGAAACAGGTAGAGTTAGAGAGTAGGAAAGAGAGGGACAGAATGAGAGGGAGAGAGGGAGGCTGAGAGAGAAAGAAGAGAGGGAGAGAAAGGCAGAGGAGAAAACAGAGAAAAAGGCAGAGAGAATGAGAGGGGAGAAGGAGCAGAGGGAAAGAGAGAAAGGGAGAGAAAGAAGGTGAAATAGAAAGGGTTTTTGAGTGTTAGAGAGAATGGTGGAGAGTAAGAAAGAAAGAGAAGAAAGAGGAGAGGGAGAGTGACAGGCAGAGGGATATGGACAGAGAGCAGAAGAGAGATGGGGAATAATATCGATAGGGGTGACACAATGAGGGTGCAAAAAAGTGAAAAAGAGAGAGTTAGAGGAGGAAAGAATAAAGAGAAAATGGGAGGCAGGGAAAAGGATAAGAGAGGAGAGAAAAGAGAAAGGAGAGGAGAGGAGAGAGAGAGAGAGAGAGAGAGAGAGAGAGAGAGAGAATGAATTTGTGTTGAATGAAAATGTGGAGAAATGGAATGTTTGTTACATGCTGGTGAGAACAATGTCAGTGTGGTTGCTATGAAAAATATCACAGAGGCTTCTGAAAAATTTAGGCATAGGCACCAGGTTATGATAAAGACATCTGTTGTGATGAAGCATCATGACCAAAAGCAACCTGGGGATGAAAGGACTTATTTCACCCACAGTTTCATATAACAGTTGATCACTGAAAGCAGTGAGAGTGGGAACTGAAGTAATGCAGGAGCTGGACACTGGAGCTGGTGCAGAGGCCACAGAGGGATGCAGCTTAGTGGCTTTCTTCCCGTGGATTGCTCACCCTGCTACATCTTTCTCTACATCTCTCTTCTTTCCGACTCAGCCTCCCAGGAGCTTAGAACCCAGGAACACCATCCTAGGGATGGTGCCCTTCACAATGAGATAGGCTCTCCCACATTAATCATTAGTTAAGAAAATGCTTCACTCCCTCCTCCCCTCCAAGTCTCCCTTCACGTCCCCATCTTTCCATGCTCCTCCTTTCCCTAGAACAGGCTGAGAAAAAGGGAGACTTCCCATGCATATCAAACCATCCCTGCATATCAAGTTGCAGCAGGGCTAGGCACACACATTTTCTCCTATTGAAGTTCAACAAGGCAGCCCAGCTAGGAGAAAAAGATCCAAAGACAGGCAACAGAGTCAGATACAGCTCCCACTCCTGCAGTTAGGAGTCCCACATGAAGACCGAGCTGCACAACTGTTACATGTATGCTGAATGTCTCAATCTCTCCCATGCATGCTTTGGTTCAATCTCTGTGAGCCCCTATGGGCCCATATAAGGATCTTGTGGCATCCTTGACCTCTCTGGTGTCTTCAATTCTTTGTGCCCCTTTTCTATAGTTTTCAGTTGGCTTTGGGTCTCTGCATCTGTTATCATCATTTGTTCGGTGAAGTTTCCCAGATGACAATTTGTTATGCACCTTCTGAAAATCTATCAGAATATCATAACAGTTTCAGGGTTGGTTCTCTGTCAGGGCATAAGTCTCAAGCTGTGCCAATCATTGGTTGGTCATTCCTTCAATCTCTGCCCCATCCTGACCATTGTGCATCTTGTCAGCAGGATAAATTGTAGGTCTAAGGCTTTGTGGCTGGGCTGGTTTACCAGTTTCTCCATTGGAAGTCTTTTCTGGTCACAGGAGATGGTCATTGAAATCTCTATATCCCTCACTGAAGGCTCTATATCCCTCACTGCTAGGAATCCTAACTAGGATCACAATTACACATTCCGAGGAGCCTCTCCATTGTCTTAGGTTCCTAGCTTTTCCCATAGATATTCCATCCATTCCAGTTTTCTCTCCCAGTACTTTCTCACCAGCACTCCCAATTGATTCCTTTTGCTTCCCTTCTCAGCCCATCCCCCACCTCATTCTCTCCCTCTATCTACCTCTGATGTCCACTCTATTTCCCCTTCTCAGTGAGGAGATTTCCATTATCATGTCTGGAATTGAAATTTTTGTTAGGTGGTCTTTGACTCTTGGAAGGAGTGCCACCCACCCAGATGACAATAGTCCATTTGAACTATATGTATATACGTATACATGTATATATGTACATATATATGTATATATGTATGTATATATATACACATATGCGCACACATTGCATTGCCTGCAGTAATTTTTAAAGTCAAATAGTCAATTTTATGGTTCTTGATGGCTTTTAGACATAGATATCATTATTTGACTCCCTCTCTCCTTGTCTTGTATTTAACCCTTTCCCCTCTCCAAGTAGCCCCTGTGTTTTTCCTATCAGTTCATTTGTATCATTCTGTTATCCTTTACCCTTCTCTCAGCTTCTTCTGTATTTTCCTTCCTGCATCTTACTAAGGATTCTTTCACTTTCCCATTTCCCTGATCAGATTGCTTGTACCACACACTTCCCTCTCTTCTCTGTTTCATACAACTCTCCTATCCTGACGGTGGTGGTGTTCTGCTTTCCTGGTTTCTGTAGTTACTGCAGGCTTTTTACTAACATCTGAAGATTTGTAGCCAGGAGCCTCCAATAATAGAGGACGAGCAACATTTGTCTTTCTGGGTCTGCATTACCTCACTCAATATGATCTCTTCCAGTTTCCTTTATTTATTTGTAAAGTTCAATAGTGTTTTATGGTATATATGTATATCATTTCATTATCCATCTATCAGTTGTAGGACACAGATTGTTTCCATTTCCTAGATTTTGTGACTAGAGCAGCAATGAACATTGCTATGCCAGTGTATGTAAAGTAAGATCTTGAGACCTTTGGGCATATGCCAAGTTTATTTATTTAAAAATAAATAAACTTATTTATTTTTAGCTTTTTGAAAATTTCCCACATTGCTCTTTATAGTGGCCATAGCAATTTGCATGCTAACAACAGTGAATGAGGGTTTAATTTCCCTCATATTTCCTTTAGTATTTGTTGCTGGTTATTACATTGATATTTGCCATTCTGACTTGGAAAGAAAATAATCTCAAAGTTGTTGTGGTTTGCATTTCTTCTAATTGCTAGGAATAATGAACTTTTTAAAATTTCTTAGTCATTTATTTTTTTCTTCTATTGAGAACTCTCTGTTCAGGTTCCAGTGCCATTTTTTGAATGTGTCAATTTTTATTGTATGTTCATTTTTGTTTTTGACATTTTGTTTTTTGTTTGCATATTTTGGATATTAATTCTCTTTCTAGATATAGCTGGGAAAGATTTTCTCTTATTCTCTGGACTTCCTTTTCAACTGATTGTTTCTTTTGCTGTGTAGAAACTTTATGTCAGAAGACAAACTTGTCAATTGTTGGCTTTAATTCTTGGGCAAAAGAATGCTAATTAGAAAATCTTTTCCTATACCTATATCATGTAGGATACTGCCTATATCTTCCTGGAGTTTCAGTGTATCAGGTTTAGGACTTTGATCTATTTGGAGTTAATTTTGTGCAAAGTAATACAAATGGATTTAATTTCATTCTTCTGCATGTGAACATCCAGTTTTTTAAGTACTGTTGGTTGGAGATGCTTTCATTTTTTCCAGCATGTTTTCATATCTTTGTCAAATATTAGGTTGAAGCTACCTTATGTTTGTGTCCTCAATTTTGTTCCATTTGACTTTCAGTTGTTGTGCCAATAATGGTGTTATTACTATGCTTCTGTAATAAATCTTAAGATATATTGTAATCACTCCATTAGTTTGGTTCTTTAGGATTATTTTGGCTATCTTTGGTGTTGTGTAGTTTCAGATGAATTTTAGGATAGCTTTTTATTTCTTCAAAAAAAAGGAGATGAAGATTTTGATTGATATTGCTTTGAATTTGTAAATAGCTTTTGGTTAAATGATTTTTTTTTACAACATTAATTATACTGGTCTAAAAGCATGCTTTATCTTTCTACTTTCTGGTATCTTTATCTATTTCTTCAGAGTTTTAAAGTTTTCACTGTAGAAGTCCTTCATTTCCTTGGTTAGGTTTAGTCCTAAACTTATTTTCTTCAAGGTTATAGTAAATGGGAGTATATACATCATCTCTATCTCTGTATCTTTTTTATTGATTATCTATATCTATATGTATATCTATATCTATATCTATCTATACTTACTTATACCTATACATATAGGTGTTGTGTAGTTTCAGGTGAATTTTAGGATAGCTTTTTTATATAGATATATATATAAAAATTTTTATACAGATATATATCTGTATCTGTATCTGTATCTATATCTATCTATCTCTATCTCTATATCTGTAAGATATTGATCTGTACAAGTTGTTTTCATATTCTACCACATTGCCAATTTTGTTCATCATATCTAGGAGTGTTCTGGTAAGATTTGGGAGTTCTCTCTTGTATTAATATCATGTCATGTAAATAGGGTTAGTTTGACTTCTTTCTCTACATGTGTCCCTTTGTCTTCTCTTGTCTTCTTGTTCCAACTAGTACTTCAAGCACAATGTTGAGGGAGTGTGGCTATTGGACATCCTTGTCTGTTTCTGGCTCTATATGGATTGCTTCAAGCTTTCTTCCATTTAGGATGGTGTTGGATAGGGGTTTCTTGTATATAGCTTTTTGATGTATTGTAGTACATTCCCTTTAGCCCCACATTCTCTAAGATGTTCATGATGAAAGTACATTGGATTTTGTCAGAGGCTTTTCCCATACCTATTTAAATGATTATGTGAGCTTTGTCTTGAAGTCCATTTATGCAGTTATTACATTTATTGACTTTCTTCTATTGAGCCATTCCTGAAGTTCACAGTAGGACCAATGTCCTTCTAGTCTGTTCCTCCACCCAGGCCAAATCAGAGGCCTGATACCTTCCCACACCCTACAGCCTGTCTGCTTCCCAGGACATCTGCAGTAACTGGGGACACAGGTGAGAATCTTGCCCAAATACCCAAGCCAGCTGGGACATATGTCAGGCCTTTTAACTTGAGTTCAATACCAGGGATGGACATGATTGAGGGAGAACAGATTCCTACAGATTGTTCTCTGTTCTCTAAACACACTTTATGGTTGATGTATATAAGCATGTACAAGTAAATGCATAAGCCAAATAAATGTTGTTTTTAAAAAGTGATGAGAAACAACAAAAGATGTAGAAATCTTTACATTCACCAAACCCAGACACTATTGTAGATGCCAACCAGGTGCATATGTAGCAGAGGATGACCTTGTTTAACATCAAAGAGAGGAGAGGCTTTTGGTCCTGAGAAGGCTTGGTACCCAAGTATAGGGGAGTACCAGGACAGGGAACTGGGGGTGCGTGGGTTAGTGAGCAGGTGGGGGGGGATGGGATAGGGTGATTTTGAGGGGGAAACCAGGAAAGGGAATAACATTTGAAATGTAATTTAAGAAAATGTCCAGTAAAAAAAAGACAGCTAATTTGGAAGTTACCACTGACTGGCAAGTGAGAGAGTCATAAATTTATATACTCACTCTTTGTAGATAGAGCACAATAGGTATAAATTTACAAAAGGGACAGGGACATGGAAACATGGAGTTAGAAGGAAACGCTTCTTAGAGCAAGTGACTTAGTACTGCATAAAGCCCTTGGCAAGTAGTGGTTTTTATGTAATGTTTTTTAGCTGGGGTTTTCTGTGGATCTTGCAATCAATGACAAGGGGCTCTGATTTTAAAAGAAGTTATGGTTTTGCATAGGGAATAGAGAAAAAAAACTGGAATGCAGTATATGTTGAGGGCTCTTACAAGGCCCATAGGTGGAAGGGTTTGAAGTTAATGCCAGGATACCAAGTCTACAATTTAGAAAAGGAACATTTATATAGTTTGTAAATGTAAGGATGCTACTCTGTGCTTTGTGTACTCTTACAAATGCTTGCATATATTGACTACAGTTGACTGAGTTGTGTCATCCATGACTGTTTTCCTGGAGACCTGGGGTAATGGGTATCTCCTGCACTGTTCCAGTATGTAGAGGGCCAAGGTTATAAGTGTGAGATGTGTGAAATTTTCAAATTAAACTTCTGATATTTTATGTGAAGATAAAGGAAATAGAAACATGATTACAGATGGTTGTAGAACAAGGTGAACTTGATGATTTACAGGCAACCTGAACTGTTATTAATGTTAGGCAGTATGCAAGGGAACTTCATCAACATTTGTAGTTCCAGATGAAAGAACTTTGTAATATTTTTACAATTTTCCATATGAAATGTTCATTTATTTATTTTGTGTGTGCACATCTCTGGCACAGCACTTCTGTGGAAGTCAGAAGACAACTTCTGAGAGAGTTAGTTTAATGCTTCCACCTTTTAGATCTTAGAGACTGAACTCACTTGATCAGCCTCAGCAGGAAGGCCTTAATCTGCCAAGCCCATCTCACCAGATTCTAAAAGCTCCATTTGTGAAAAGCAATGTTGGTTGCTGTTTCTGTTGTACAGTAGGAAGTGCTTGGACCTGTATAGGGCACTGGACAAATGACACCCGATTTTCTAGTGTGCTGGTTTCCCTACCATCTCCCACAACTCATTTGTTTTTATTTTGTTCTCTTTTTTTTGTTATATTCATCTCTCTTCATCATATCTAATGCAATTACTCTCCTTGCATGCTGGTGTCATTTTTTTCTTCTCCAAATTCTGACAGAAAAATAATTCTTCATATTTGATCCTTGAACCCTTTTTTATTTTTCCTTTTTAAGATAGAAAAATAGGTGCATGGTAAGGGCTTCTGCTACTCTTGTACATTCCCAGTATGTACATCAGATAGCTTATTGCTGCCTCTCATTCCAGCCACAGGGAATCTGATGCTCTATTCTGGCCTGGATGGGGAAGTGCAGCTCTGTGTCATTGACACACATAGACACACATGTATACACTGTTTTGATTTTGTTTTTTGTTTATTTGTTTGTTTTTAAACATTGTGTGGCCTAGAGAAATTAATGGCTTGGTATTCAGAACGTTTCCTGTTCTTTCTGAGGAAACAATTTTATTCCCAGCACCCACATTGTGGCTTATAATTTTCTGTAACTCCAGTTGTAGAAGTTCTGCCCTCTGCTGGCATTGAATGCATGTGGTACATAAACATACATATAGGCAAAATACTGATACAAATAAAGTAAAAATAAAAACAAAGTATGCAGGTTACATTTTTATATTTAGAAATAATGAACTGATAAAAAAAGACTATATATTTGAGAAAGAGGAAGAGTGGAATTACCTGGGAAGGGTTGGAAGAAGGAAATAGAAGGGAGAAATTATGTAATTATAATTTCAAAACATAAAATTACTATAAAGAGGAAAAAATCCCTTAAAGATAGGAAACTAAAGATAAGAGAAATTTGAGGAACAAACTGAAATTAAGTCTAATTTCTTCTACTTAGTCTAACTGTCCTACTAATTCTATGGATTAAAAGATAGTTAAACCAAGTGTAATATTTAGGACTTGGTAATAGAGGAGTAAACATTGTTTAGATTTCTACAGTCTTTTAGTTCAAAGACTATGTTTAAAGCATTAGTAATGGTCATTTACCTTCTCTCATTCCTGGCCTGCAGAGATGTGAGCAAGCAGCCCCCTTTTCCTGCTGCTTCAGCCATAAGTTGCTTTTTGGCAGAACTGCCCTATCATGATAGACTTTACCTTCAGATTGTGAGCCAAGACAAATCCTCTCCTTTTTTTTTAATTTTTTTTATTTTTTTTTAATTTATTTTTTTTATACGATATAATTTATTTACATTTCAAATGATTTCCCTTTTCTAGCCCCCCCACTCCCCAAAAGTCCCGTAAGCCCCCTTCTATTCCCCTGTCCTCCCACCCACCCCTTCCCACTTCCCTGTTCTGGTTTTGCCGAATACTGTTTCACTGAGTCTTTCCAGAACCAGGGGCCACTCCTCCTTTCTTCTTGTACCTCATTTGATGTGTGGATTATGTTTTGGGTATTCCAGTTTTCTAGGTTAATATCCACTTATTAGTGAGTGCATACCATGATTCACCTTTTGAGTCTGGGTTACCTCACTTAGTATGATATTCTCTAGCTCCATCCATTTGCCTAAGAATTTCATGAATTCATTGTTTCTAATGGCTGAATAGTACTCCATTGTGTAGATATACCACATTTTTTGCATCCACTCTTCTGTTGAGGGATACCTGGGTTCTTTCCAGCATCTGGCAATTATAAATAGGGCTGCTATGAACATAGTAGAACATGTATCCTTATTACATGGTGGGGAATCCTCTGGGTATATGCCCAGGAGTGGTATAACAGGATCTTCTGGAAGTGAGGTGCCCTGTTTTCGGAGGAACCGCCAGACTGATTTCCAGAGTGGTTGTACCAATTTGCAACCCCACCAGCAGTGGAGGAGTGTTCCTCTTTCTTCACACCCTCTCCAACACCTGCTGTCTCCTGAATTTTTAATCTTAGCCATTCTGACTGGTGTAAGATGAAATCTTAGGGTTGTTTTGATTTGCATTTCCCTAATGACTAATGAAGTTGAGCATTTTTTAAGATGCTTCTCCGCCATCCGAAGTTCTTCAGGTGAGAATTCTTTGTTTAACTCTGTACCCCCATTTTTAATAGGGTTGTTTGGTTTTCTGGAGTCTAACATCTTGATTTCTTTATATATATTGGATATTAGCCCTCTATCTGATGTAGGATTGGTGAAGATCTTTTCCCAATTTGTTGGTTGCCGATTTGTCCTCTTGATGGTGTCCTTTGCCTTACAGAAACTTTGTAATTTTATGAGGTCCCATTTGTCAATTCTTGCTCTTAGAGCATACGCTATTGGTATTCTGTTCAGAAACTTTCTCCCTGTACTGATGTCCTCAAGGGTCTTCCCCAGTTTCTTTTCTATTAGCTTCAGAGTGTCTGGCTTTATGTGGAGGTCCTTGATCCATTTGGATTTGAGCTTAGTACAAGGAGACAAGGATGGATCAATTCGCATTCTTCTGCATGCTGACCTCCAGTTGAACCAGCACCATTTGTTGAAAAGGCTATCTTTTTTCCATTGGATGTTTTCAGCCTCTTTGTCGAGGATCAAGTGGCCATAGGTGTGTGGGTTCATTTCTGGATCTTCAATCCTGTTCCATTGATCCTCCTGCCTGTCACTGTACCAATACCATGCAGTTTTTAACACTATTTCTCTGTAGTATTGCTTGAGGTCAGGGATACTGATTCCTCCAGATTTTCTTTTGTTGCTGAGAATAGTTTTAGCTATCCTGGGTTTTTTGTTGTTCCAGATGAATTTGATAATTGCTCTTTCTAACTCTGTGAAGAATTGAGTTGGGATTTTGATGGGTATTGCATTGAATCTGTATAGTGCTTTAGGCAAAATGGCCATTTTAACTATATTGATTCTACCGATCCATGAGCATGGGAGGTTTTCCCATTTTTTGAGGTCTTCTTCTATTTCCTTCTTCAGAGTCTTGAAGTTCTTGTCATACAGATCTTTCACATGTTTGGTAAGAGTCACCCCAAGATACTTTATACTGTTTGTGGCTATTGTGAAGGGGGTCATTTCCCTAATTTCTTTCTCAGCCTGCTTATCCTTTGAGTATAGGAAGGCCACTGATTTGCTTGAGTTGATTTTATAACCTGCCACTTTGCTGAAGGTGTTTATCAGCTGTAGGAGCTCTCTAGTGGAGTTCTTTGGGTCACTTAGGTAGACGATCATGTCGTCTGCAAGTAATGATAGTTTGACTTCTTCCTTTCCAATTTGTATCCCTTTGACCTCCTTATGTTGTCGAATCGCCCGAGCTAGTACCTCAAGTACAATATTGAAAAGATAAGGAGAAAGGGGGCAGCCTTGTCTGGTCCCTGATTTCAGTGGGATTGCTTCAAGTTTCTCTCCGTTTAGTTTGATGCTGGCTACCGGTTTGCTGTATATTGCTTTTACTATGTTTAGGTATGGGCCTTGAATTCCTGTTCTCTCCAAGACTTTAAGCATGAAAGGATGCTGAATTTTGTCAAATGCTTTTTCAGCATCCAATGAAATGACCATGTGGTTTTGTTCTTTGAGTTTGTTTATGTAGTGGATTGTATTGATGGATTTCCGTATATTGAACCAACCCTGCATTCCCGGGATAAAGCCTACTTGATCATGGTGGATGATCATTTCAATGTGTTCTTGGATTCGGTTGGCAAGAATTTTATTGAGTATTTTTGCATCGATGTTCATAAGGGAAATTGGTCTGAAGTTCTCTTTCTTTGTTGGATCTTTTTTGGCTTTGGTATCAGCGTAATTGTGGCTTCGTAGAAGGAATTGGGTAGTGTTCCTTCTGTTTCTATTTTGTGGAATAGTTTGAAGAGTATTGGTGTTAACTCTTCTTTGAAGGTCTGGTAGAATTCTTCACTGAAGCCATCTGGTCCTGTGCTTTTTTTGGTTGGAAGGCTTTCTATGACTCCTTCTATTTCTTTAGGCATTATGGGACTGTTTAGATGGTCTAGTTGGTCCTGATTTAATTTTGGTATTTGGTATCTGTCAAGGAAATTGTCCATTTCCTCCAGATTCTCCAGTTGTGTTGAGTACAGGCTCTTGTAGTAGGATCTGATGATTTTTTGGATTTCCTCAGTTTCCGTTGTTATATCTCCCTTTTCATTTCTAAGTTTGTTAATTTGGATACTTTCTCTGTGCCCTTTGGTCAGTCTGGCTAAGGGTTTATCTATCTTGTTGATTTTCTCAAAGAACCAGCTCCTGGTTTTGTTGATTTTTTGTATGGTTCTCTTTGTTTCTACTTTATTGATTTCGCTCTTGAGTTTGATGATTTCCTGCCTTCTACTCCTCCTGGGTGAAATAGCTTCTTTTTGTTCTAGGGCTTTCAGGTGTGTCATTAAGCTGGTAATGTATGCTCTCTCCATTTTCTTTTTGGAGGCACTCAGGGCTATGAGTTTTCCTCTTAGCACTGCTTTCATTGTGTCCCATAGATTTGCGTATGTTGTGTTTTCATTTTCATTGTGTTCTAAAAAGTCTTTAATATCTTTATTTCTTCCTTGACCAAGGTATCATTGAGTAGAGTATTATTCAGTTTCCACGTGTATGTGGGTTTTCTGTCGTTTCTGTTGCTATTGAAGACCACTTTTACTCCATAGTGATCGGATAGGAGGCATGGGATTAGTTCTATCTTCTTATATTTGTTGAGGTCTGTCTTGTGACCAATTATATGGTCGATTTTGGAGAAGGAACCATGAGGTGCTGAGAAAAAGGTATATTCTTTTGTTTTAGGATAGAATGTTCTATATATATCTGTTAAATCTAATTGGTCCAAAGCTTCAATTAGTTTCATTGTGTCCCTGTTTAGTTTCTGTTTTCCTGATCAGTCCATTGAGGAAAGTGCAGTGTTGAAGTCACCCACAATTATTGTGTTAGGTGCAATGTGTGCTTTTAGTTTTAATAAAGTTTCTTTTACGAAAGAGGGTGCCCTTGCATTTGGGGCATAGATGTTCAGGATTGACAGTTCTTCTTTTTGTATTTTTCCTTTGACCAGGAAGAAGTGTCCCTCAGGGTCTCTTTTGATGACTTTGGGTTGAAAGTCAATTTTATCTGATATTAAAATGGCTACTCCAGCTTGTTTCCCGAGACCATTTGCTTGTAAAATTGTCTTCCACCCTTTTACTCTAAGGTAGTGTTTGTCTTTGACCCTGAGGTGTGTTTCCTGTAAGCAGCAAAATGTAGGGTCCTGTTTACGTATCCATTCAGTTAGTCTATGTCTTTTTATTGGGGCATTAAGTCCATTGACGTTAAGAGATATTAAGGAATAGTGATTGTTACTTCCTATTATTTTTGACGTTATTTTTTTTAAATTTGAATGCTTAACTTCTTTTGGGTTTGATGAAAGGTTACTATCTTGCTTTTTCCAGGGTGAAGTTTCCCTCCTTGTATTGGTGTTGTCCTCCTATTATCCTTTTTAGGGCTGGGTTTGTGGATAGATATTGGGTAAACTTGGTTTTGTCATGAAATATCTTAGTTTCTCCATCTATGGTGATTGAGAGTTTTGCTGGATATAGTAGTTTTGGTTGGCATATGTGTTCTCTTAGAGTCTGCATGAGATCTGCCCAGAACCTTCTAGCCTTCATAGTCTCAGGTGAAAAGTCTGCTGTGATTCTGATAGGTCTTCCTTTATATGATACTTGGCCTTTTTCTATTACTGCCTTTAGTATTCTTTCTTTGTTTAGAACATTTGGTGTTTTGATTATTATGTGACGGGAAGTATTTCTGTTCTGGTCCAGTCTGTTTGGAGTTCTGTAGGCTTCTTGTATATTCATGGGCATCTCTCTCTTTAGGTTAGGGAAGTTTTCTTCCATAATTTTATTGAAGATATTTGCTGGCCCTTTAAGTTGTAAATCTTAACTCTCATCTATGCCTATAATTCTTAGGTTTGGTCTTCTCATCGTGTCCTGGATTTCCTGGATATTTTGGGTTACAAGGTTTTTGCATTTTGCATTTTCTTTAACTGTTGAGTCCATGGTTTCTATGGAATCTTCAGCATCTGAGATTCTTTCTTCTATCTCTTGTATTCTGTTGTTGATATTTGCATCTCTGTCCCCTGATTTCTTCCCAAGGCTTTCTATTTCCAAAGTTGTCTCCCTTTGAGTTTTTTTAGTTGTTTCTACTTCTGATTTTAGATCCTGGATGGTTTTGCTTAGCTCCTTCACTTGCTTGTTTGTGCTTTCCTGTAATTCTTTAAGAGATTTTTGTGTTTCCTCTTTCATGACCTCAGCCTGTTGACCAAAGTTCTCCTGTATTTCTTTAAGTGTTTTTTTGCATTTCCTCCTTGTTGGCTTTTGTATTCTCCTGGATTTCTTTCAATGATTTTTGTGTTTCCCTTGCAAGAGCTTCTAACTTTTGATCCATTTTCTCCTGAATTTCTTTGAGTATGTCCTTCATGTGTTCCTGTACCAGCATCATGACCAGTGATTTTAAATCCAAATCTTGTTTTACTGGTGTGATGGGGTATCCAGGACATGTTGGTAGAGGAGAATTGGGTTCAGATGTTGCCATATTGCCTTGATTTCTGTTAGTGACGTTCCTGCGTTTGCCTTTTGCCATCTAGTTCTCACTGGTGTTAGTTTGTCTTGTCAGTGCTGGACTCACCAGTGCAAGCTGCCCCTTCCCAGTTGGCCTCTGGTGCAGAGCTTACCTCCTGCACTGCTTGTAGACAGGGTGCTGCTGCCCAGGCTGTTCAGATCCCAAAGCAGGCACCCGAAGGCTCCCGCTGGGGCCCGCTGGATTCATTGGAGCACACTGACTTCTCCCAGCTGGCCGCCCGGAAGCCCAGCTAGCCTCTTGCAGGACTTGGAGATGTGGTGCTGCTGCCCAAGCTGATCTGGATCCGGAAGCGGAGAGAGTAGAGCTGAGGGCTTCTGCCTGAGGCCTTGCCCCAGATTGTGTCTGTGGACCAGAAGGAGCCCATGTGCACCCCCAGGGAGTGCCGAAGGTGTATGCTGCTGTGACCTCCCCTGTGTTCCGCTCACTCCGCTGGGCAGCCGATCCGCCAACCGGGCTGGCGCACACAAGGTTAGCCTGGCCGCCCAGTCCCTGAGTCCAGGCAAAAGCCTGGGAGGCCAAGGTCTGAGCAAAGTTCCCCTAGGGCTATGACTGTTAATTGGGTCCGCCAGGTGACTAGGATGGTGGGCGTGCGTGCCCGAGCTCCCTGAAAGCGCCGGGAGAGTCTGCTGTGCTAACAACCTCCTGGGTGGGTTGACTCACAGATGGCCCACCAAGCCGCCCAGTTCTTGGGGTCAGTCCTGTGCCTTTTGGGGCCTAGACCCCCGCTAGCCTCAGGCTATGCCTGTTACAGGTCTGCCCGCCAGAACTCTCTGTCGTCCTGCAGGCAAAATGGCGGCGCGCGTGCAGGCCTGGGCAAAAAACCTCCTGGCTGGGTTGGCACCCTGATGGCCCCCCGACCAGCCCAGGGCCTGGGTGCAGGCCAACGCCCATCGGGCTCAGACCACTGCGATGTTGGCCTCGAATTATGTTTGTGTACCTCAGTCTGTCTGATCCCTGGAGTCCGAGACCAAGATGGATGCACCTCTCCTGGTGGGAGGCCGAGTTCTTAAGTGGCTTCCTTGCAGGAAAAGCGCCGCACAACTGCAGCTGCTTGCCGCCCGGCTGGTCAGCGAAGGTCAGTGGTCGTGGGCGCAGGGCCTAACTGGACCCTGTGTCGCCTTGGTTCCACTGCTGATGGCCCTTCAGCTGGACCAGCCACTGCTGCACTGCCGCCGCCACCGCCGCCGCCACCGCAGCCGCCACCGCCGCCGCCGCCGCTGCCTCCGCTGCCCGACAGGTCCAAATCCTCTCCTTTTAAAAAAGACTGACAGAAGAACAGAGAGAAGGAACGGTGTGAAGAGAAATAGAAGTAAAGGAATAATAAAGGAAGGGCAGAGAGGACAGAAAGCAAGAAACAAAGATACAGAAAAAGAAAAGTATGACAAATAAAGGGAGGAGTATATGAAGACAGAAAGGAAGGAAGGAAAGAATATGGAAATAAAGACAGAGAAAAAATGAATATAAGCTGGCAGTCAGATAATTCTGTACCCCTGGACTAACCCAGGAATGCTAATTAGAGGGCAGGCATTTTGAAGAGACAATGCTTCAGGTTAGCTGATGTCAGATTACACTCAGATAACCCTGCTATGGACCCTACTATCACATGATGAAGACTGAATAATTTTGTTTAATGATCAATGAAAGGTGCACCTTTGGTAAAGCCAATAAATGATTCAGTTTTTCTCATGGTATCTGGGACAAATGTAGTGTAGCCTAAAGGATCATTACCTTTTATATTTTTGGTTAGTAACACAATTGGAGTCTTATTGTTTATCTTAAAGAACTGAAAACTTTTCAGGAAAATGAGGTGTATTGCTTACTTTGTGCCATGACTTCTTTGGGAATAATACAACAGGATTATTGTGTGAGCCTCTGACATCTATGATCAGCCTCCTTCACCTCCCCTTCATCTCAAGCACACCACCCCTGCCATTACATAGCTCCCTGAGTCTTCCATACATGGCCCTTTTCAATATAGATCTTAGACACCCATTCAATTATTGAAGAATGCCCTGTTATATTTATTGCAGCAAGAACTGATATTGATGCCAATTGTTGATTTTCATGTATGAGGAACAAAGAGTTGTTATGTGGGTGCCAGTGCACTATCAATCTCTCCAGGCCACTTTGCCCTTGGAGTATGTAAGATTTGCAGACAAACTAGAAGATCAATGAGTTGTCCCTCTTGCTATACCAGCTGCTGTTGAGAAATTAATATGAGGATCACAATAAATAAAAGATGATATGGCTTGTAGTGTAAAATATTAAGGATGGACAGAATGTGTTCAAGGAATCTAAACAAAAGCCTAAATAACTAATATAAGGGCATCTTCTGGAAAAAAAAATCCAGATTTTGAAGGCGATCAAGCTATTGTATGGTATGTATTTCTTTACACTAGCAGATAGAGGGAATGCAGAAACCCTGCTGAAATGCTGCCCCTTCCTTTCTCATCCCACAGAGCTTGGAGAATTTTTTGGAATTACAAGGATTATTTACTCCTGTTTTACAGGAGAAATACAAAGACAGAAAGCAAATTGCTTGGTTGATGTTTTTGCAGTTAGCTGCTAATGGCTGTAATTTGTAAGGTTTGCTTCTTAATTAGGCTAATACCTATCAGAAAGGTGCTTAATAAAATTATGGGTTTTGTTTATTCTTTTTAGTGTGTCTAGTAGTGTTAACCTTGTTCATCTCATGTTTCAGCAGTCATGTTGGGGGAGTCTTTTTGAATGAAGCTTCTGATAAAGCTAGGAGACATAATCTCACAGAAAACGTCCTGATTCTTTGCCAATGCTTCTGCAATGGTCCATGAGGCATAAGTAATGGATATTTTTGTAAATGTATCCACTGGAACTGGGGTACAAAACTCAGTAATTTGTCTTGGTTTTCCTTGGTGGTCTCTGTGTATCACAAAGAAAAGTATCCTTGCTGAAGACTGATGAATACTGTGGGTACAAGCACAAATGTTTATATTGTTGCTAGTGGTTATGCTGGTTTAGTAAGAAGTAGTTGTAGGTTCTTCTCCAGTATTCATGACTTCATTAGCACTGAGTAGTGATCTAGGTTGCCAGTACCAAATATGTTTTCCTTCTTGTTGAGTGGCCTCAAGCCTACACAAAGAACTACAGGTAACTATGGAAAGCTGAAAACAGGAGAAACAGCCTTCCACAAAGAATGCCCAAATTGATTTTCCACCACCAAATAGTTATTCTTGAAAACACACATATAATTAAAGTTTTATGGTCATAACAGGTTACTTTTAGAAACATGTATGTATATGCAAATACGTTTAAGCACCTGGTAACAATAAAAATGACCATGAATTTGAAAAAGAGCAATCATAAGTACATGGGGTGGGGCTTTGAGGGAGAAAAGGTAAGGGAGACATATAATCACATAATATCCAAAAAAGAAAATCACTCACTTCTGGGCAAAAGAAACTCAGACCTCTGGATTTTTTTTGTGCTCTCTTGGATATTACTTAGAAAAGAATTTATTTGACATCACACTGGAATCTGTTGAAGGCTGTGGTCTTTCTCAATCTGCCGTCAAACAAAAGACCCACATATGACACTATAGAAATTCTTAGCAGATATCATTAATGGGGCACATTTGTTTCTGTGTATCAAACAGAACCTTACCCACACTTCTCTGAGGATCACAAAACCAGAGACTATTAGAGATCAACAGAAAATTTGGGAAGGCAAAAGGAAAGAGTTGGTATATCAGAGAAATGGAGAAAATGAGTTGTAAGAAGCAACATCTTGGCCTGAAAATGGACATAAAATTGAGTCATAGTTAATTTTACCTAAATCATTAGCATCTTTTACAAACATCTTAGATATGCAATAATCCTGATATCTCAACTCCAAAGTGATTCTGTTCTTTGCATCTACCTGGGTTCATGGTCCACTGTGCCCTTTCTGTGATATCACAACAGTAGAGACATGACTGTTACTGATACCAGAGGGACAAATTTTTTGCACACCTTGATTCACAATGTGTCCTGGCTGTCTGTGCCTCAGGGGAGCTATTTGGGACCTATATTCCTTAAAGGTAAAGACACACTTGCCCTTGACTCTAAGTTTTCACACATTCAATTTGTACTTGCCAAAAGTATTTAATATCTCATCTCTCCCCCTTCCCTCCCCCTGTTTTCCCACCCAACCCTTCCGACTTCCCTGTTCTGGTTTTGCCCTATATTGCTTCACTGAGTCTTTCCAGAACAAGGGGCCACTCCTCCGTTCTTCTTGTACCTCATTTGATGTGTGGATTATGTTTTGGGTATTCCAGTTTTCTAGGTTAATATCCACTTATTAGTGAGTGCATACCATGATTTATCTTTTGAGTCTGGGTTACCTCACTTAGTATGATGTTCTCCAGCTCCATCCATTTGCCTAAGAATTTCATGAAATCATTGTTTCTAATGGCTGAATAGTACTCCATTGTGTATATATACCACATTTTTTTGCATCCACTCTTCTGTTGAGGGATACCTGGGTTAAAGATAAAGGATGGATTGGCAGGATTAATATAGTTAAAATGGCCATTTTGCCAAAAGCAATATACAGATTCAGTGCAATACCCATCAAAATCCCAACTCAATTAATTCTTCACAGAGTTAGAAAGAGCAATCCTCAAATTCATCTGGAATAGCAAAAACCCCAGGATAACTAAAACTATTCTCAACAATAAAAGAAATTCTGGGGGGTATCAGTATCTCTGATCTCAAGCAATACTACGGAGCAATAGTGTTAAAAACTGCATGGTATTGGTACAGTGACAGGCAGGCAGATCAGTGGAACAGGATTGAAGATCCAGAAATGAACCCACACACCTATGGCCACTTGATCCTTGACAAAGGGGCTGAAAACATCCAATGGAAAAAAGATAGCCTTTTCAACAAATGGTGCTGGTTCAACTGGAGGTCAGCATGCAGAAGAATGCGAATTGATCCATCCTTGTCTCCTTGTACTAAGCTCAACTCCAAATGGATCAAGGACCTCCACATAAAGCCAGACACTCTGAAGCTAATAGAAAAGAAACTGGGGAAGACCCTTGAGGACATCGGTACAGGGAGAACGTTTCTGAACAGATCACCAATAGCATATGCTCTAAGATCAAGAATTGACAAATGGGACCTCATAAAATTACAAAGTTTCTGTAAGGCAAAGGACACCATCAAAAGGACAAATCGGCAACCAACAAATTGGGAAAAGATCTTCATCAACCATACATCAGATAGAGGGCTAATATCCAATATATATAAAGAACTCAAGATGTTAGACTCCAGAAAACCAAATAACCCTATTAAAAAAATTTAGTGTTGCCATTGAGAAATACCCACTTGAAGTTATTTGAATTATGTAACATTGTTCTGGGTTGGAATTCAGCATCACGCATGTATTGCATGTTAAAGGACTTCATGCCTAAGAATAGCAATGCATAGGTTTAACCTCATCTCAAAGCTTGCTGTGTAGATAAAACAGCATAGCTAGAAAATAATGGTTGCCAAGCCATTCATCTGTATAATTTTAGTAAAGTGTCTAAATATTTCAGGAGAGCTGTTTTTTTTAAATTAAACTGTGAGTGGAATGATTTTAATATGCTGTTTTTAGAATGAAACATGAAAATTCAAAACTAAAATTTGGAACAGCAGTTGATGTGATGATAATAAAATAGAAAACTTAATAAAATCTTAAAAGTTAGCTAAAATCATTCCTCTAGGAGACACATAGGCATATACACATATCATACATGTGTGGGCATGCACACACATACACACACACACACCTAAACACAAACACAGGAAACACACCCACACCCATATGCATACATGCACACATATTACACACACTTACCCAATACACACACACACAATCACAGACACACACACACACACACACACACACACAAACACACACCCTTGAAAATGACATTAGAAAAGAAAACTTTTGAACATACAAATGCAGATGTAGAGATTTTGCACTTAATTTCATGGATTCATTTGTTCATCCAATTTTCTTACATTAGTGGAAGAGAAGGATTACATATAGCATGTTACTTTATACCTCCATACCCTGCTGACAAAAGAACTATAAGTTCAATCTGATCCATTTCTTGAAATATGATTTGTGAGTAATATTAAAATAATTAATAAAATTTATGAAATCATCACAATTGTTAAACATAAAACATTGAAATCAACTTTATTTTTATATAGTATTTCACCAAAACACATTGATTTTTTTATATTATGTATGTAGCACATTTTTTCTCCGGCCTTTGCATGCCTCCCAACCTGTCCAGAATTTCTGCCCTGTGTAATAAGTTTAGAGAAATAGGCCTCCAGTCTGTGCTGGGTTGGAGTTCAGCATCATGCATGCATTGCATGTTAAAAGACCACATGCAAAAGAATAGGAATGTATAGGTTTAACCTTATCTCAAAGCTTGCTGTGTACATAAAACAGTAGCTAGAAAATGATGGTTGCCAAGCCATTCATCTGTATAATTTTAGTAAAATGTCAGAATATTTCAGGAAAGATGTTTTTTTCATTAACCTGTGAGTAGAATTATTTTAATATATTGCTTTTAGATTGAAACACGAAGAATCAAAACTAAAAGTTGAAACAGTAGTTGATATGAAGATAATAAAATAGAAACTAAAAGTTAGCAAAAATCCTTCATCTAGAAGATACATAGGCATATATGCACCTCACACACGTGAGCAAGTGCGTGCACACACACACACACACACACACACACACACACACACACACACACCTCAACACAAACTCAGGAAACACACTCACACACACACAAAAAAATAGAGTACAGAGTTAAACAAAGAATTTTCACCTGAAGAACTTCAGATGGCAGAGAAGCATCTTAAAAAATGCTCAACTTCATTAGTCATTAGGGAAATGCAAATCAAAACAACCCTGAGATTTCACCTTACACCAGTCAGAATGGCTAAGATTAAAAATTCAGGAGACAGCAGATGTTGGTGAGGATGTGGAGAAAGGAACACTCCTCCACTGCTGGAGGGGTTGCAAATTGGTACAACCACTCTGGAAATCAATCTGGTGGTTCCTCTGAAAACTGGGCACCTCACTTCCAGAAAATCCTGCTATACCACTCCTGGGCATATATCCAGAAGATTCCCCAGCATGTAATAAGGACACATGTTCCACTATGTTCATAGCCCTATTTATAATTGCCAGAAGCTGGAAAGAACCCAGGTATCCCTCAACAGAAGAGTGGATGCAAAGAATGTGGTATATATACACAATGGAGTACTATTCAGCCATTAGAAACAATGAATTCATGAAATACTTAGGCAAATGGATGGAGCTGGAGAACATCATATTAAGTGAGGTAACCCAGACTCAAAAGATAAATCATGGTATGCACTCACTAATAAGTGGATATTAACCTAGAAAACTGGAATACTCAAAACATAATCCACACATTAAATGAGGTACAAGAAGAACGGAGGAGTGGCCCTTGTTCTGGAAAGACTCAGTGAAGCAGTATAGGGCAAAACCAGAACAGGGAAGTCGGAAGGGTTGGGTGGGAAAACAGGTTGAGGGAAGGGGACTGATGGGACTTTGGGGGAGTGGGGGTCTAGAAAAGGGGAAATCATTTGAAATGTAAATAAAAAATATATCGAATAAAAAAAATTATGTCTCCTGTCAGTGTTGGTTCCTGAGGTTAAAATGAATGTGCTACAGAAAGGGAAAGATTAGCTATCAATGCCAATTCCCCCTGTAGTACCTGTCTTACTTGAGAAATTAATAAGATCACTATAAGTAAAAGATAAAGGATGATATGGGTTTGGTAATAGGATAATAAGCCATTCACAATTTGCTGTATCTAATTAAGCCAAATTAACCCTTTAGGATAAATGGTGATTTATTATTTTTGTTTTCAAGGAAAGTGCTAGTACAGAAAAACCCGACACTTTAAAATGAAGAATCATCCAAGGGCTCCAAAAGGACAATTCCATACCTTTCTTTTCAGATCAACTCTTCCAGACACCTGCATGGTGAGATTTGTAGAGAGTTTTCCCTGGGCAACAGAAGCAGACCAGTCACTTGGCCCTCTACATGGATTCAGTAACTAATCTTACTGGTGGTTGTGGTTGCTGCCAGCTATGTTTAGGACATGAAGTGCTGTTTACATTTCAGTCCAAAAGCTATGCACAGAAACTTTGCCTTCCCTTAGGATCTATAAAAATCATTCACTAGTGTATCAGCCCTGCATTAAGTGCATATGTATCCCAGACGTTCTTCTAGGAATACATTATGTTACACGGGGTAGGGGTGGGGGTAGTTTATACTGACAAAGGCTTCAAACCCTGGGATTCAGAGGAGACTTCGTAAACAAGATAGCAATATGAATTTCCCACTCCGTTGCCCAGTCTCCCTAAATTATATCTGTTTCACAAAACTAACTATGGCTAAAAAGAAAAGTTGAGATTCAGAAGCAGGAGTTATTTTTTGTGCAGAGAAAGGAAGGTCCTTTCTCTAAGTCCATTAGGTATAGACTTCTTCCTCTGAATTTTTGATTCAAAAAGAACGTAGAGATGAGTTGAATGACTCATTTAATTTTGGAATAGTGCAGTGAATTATTTATCCATAAGCAATGGGGGAAATAGTAGAGAAGTAAGATGGGAGGAGTAATTTTAAAATATCTTTAACTGGAGGAAGCTTGGTTCGCCCACACATGAGCAGTATGGCATGTACAATGACATTCAGAGAGGTCTGCATTTGTAAGAAGAACAGCTCTGGACACCATCATTGGCAGAAGCATATGTACACCTCCAAATCTACCATGTAGGAAGAAACAGATTTGTGTCATGACCTTCTAAAATGAGAGCTGTGAAGAAAACTGCAAGTGCCTTCTAAAATGAGAGCTGTGAAGAAAACTGCAAGTGAACAGACAGAAATTCAAGGCTCCTGTGTTGCACTTCTGGCAAAATAGTCCTCTGAGTGAGCTCTAGCCAATTTCTAGCTGTGATACATGAAGCTTACAACACTGACAGGCCACAGTGTGTGCTTTTTTTGCCCATATTTTAGAGTAGAGATTAGACATGTCTTTGAAATGTCTGCCAGTGTTTGCCAGAGGTAAAGCTTCTGAAAATGATGTTATGTGAGCACCAACATGGCTTGTGGAAGCAAGGCTCTGAGTTTAGGCCCCTATAGTACAAGGGGACAAAGATGACTGTAACCTTTGGGAGTTTTATGCTCTTGTCAATACAATCAGCATCTTTAATATGACTTCAACTTGAGAAAATTTTTGAATAGGAAATATATCTAACTCAATATAAGAAAATAGCTAGCACAAAATTGCCACAAGAGTCACCATGACTGCTGCTGTTACCAATTCTTTATTATTGCTTATAAATAATTAACGTATATGTACTGCATTCTATTTGAAAGAATAGAAAAGGTGAAGGAGCTCAGGGTTATGCCATAAGCCACCATGCAGGCATTGTAGAGCTTAGCCATGGGGATTTAATCATAAATCTCCCTGCCATAATACAGTAACAAACATGGAACTCTGAATGCTCTATGATGAGGAGAAGGCTCCTTTTAGATATTTTTTAGACAGTTGTATAGAAAGCAGAACTGAATTCTATGAAATAATGATGGTGTAGTTGTACTCCTCTGGGACATAGAAGACCAAACTTTATGCATGATAGTTACATAAAGACTGGATGTTTGGACACTAGTGTAGCTTTGTGGAGCTTTCACACATATTCACTTACACATGGGAAAGAATTGGAATCCTATTGACTCTAGCCTCCCAGAACTCCTTTTGTTTCACTTATACAACAAGATAAATATGTAATAAGGATACATGCTCTACTATGTTCATAGCAGCCCTATTTATAATTGCCAGATGCTGGAAAGAACCCAGGTATCCCTCAACAGAAGAGTGGATGCAAAAAATGTGGTATATCTACACAATGGAGTACTATTCAGCCATTAGAAACAATGAATTCATGATAATATTCAAAAAAATAAAAGAAAAGAAAGAAATCCCTCTGTTGCCCTTCTGCCTGCTCCTTCTGCTGGGGGAGATGCTTAGCTATTGTCTACTCCAGTAAAGACACCATATCCTGATCCATTCTAGAGGACCTGCTGCACTCAGAGCAGTGGAGGATCAACTGCACTCAGAGCAGTTGAAGATCAGCTGCACTGAGAGCAGGTGGATAACAGCTTGACTGCTACATTAACGACCCAACAGTCTGAAGGCCTCTCAGAAGATCTACTATAGCCAGGACAACATATCAGCAGATTCTTTGCCTCTGTAGAGAGACCCCATTTGGAAGGCCCCATAGGTGGGCTGCTACAGCAAAGGCTGTAGGCCTACCAGGAGACCTGAAGCAACCCAGGGACAAAAGAAGCAGACTCCAAACAGTCACTCAGACCAACAAACATCACGCATATTCAGTTGGCAAAAGGCAAGCACAAGACCATAAACAACAGAAGCCAAAATACATGGATATCATCAGAACCCAGTTCTTCCAATACAGCAAGCTGTGAATACAATACACCTAAAAATGAGGAATCTGTCTTAAAATCCTATGTCATGAAGATAGAAGAGTCCTTTAAGGAGGATATCAATAACACACTGAAAGAACTACAGGTAAACACGGGTGAACAGGTGAAGGAATTGAATAAAATGTTCTTTTGGAAAGAGGCCAGGATGAAGGTGAAATCCAACTTGTCACACTTCTTTATTCTGGTGGGAACAAGTTGCATAAATAATATGCAATTTTTGAAGTGTTTATAGGGAAAGGTAAGTTCCACTGGCATCTATTTCTTCATAACCTGATACAAAATCCTTAAGTACAAAAATCATTAAATTAAAAAAAAATTCTGCCATCATCTTTTACAAATACACTGAGAATTTGAAGCTCCAGTAGGCTTTATAGAAGTGTCACTGACATTTCCACCTCAGCTGTGTCAGCTGTGCCTTTACTTCATTTAGATGAAGACTACTTTGTGTTTTTTTTTTCTTTTCTTTTTTTTTTTTTTTAATAGTCTCTGTCTCTTGCAAAGGACAGATAAGCGGTGAAAACACACCTACCAGTGGAAGTAAGGACTACTATTTAGAATATAGTTAGATATTATGATAGTTTGGAAAGGGTAGTGGTTGTCGATTTCCCTACAATATATATACAGGATTTCACTAGTCCTGAGTAGTTATCTACATTTTTCGTACCAAATGTGGTTTCTTTCCTGTTAAGCAGGTGTTAAGTCCAATTAGAGAACTATCAAGACATACATGTCTCTATTAGACCCTTAGGATTATTGTGCTGGCCATTTTTGAGATTCATAGCTATCAGAGCTATGAATATTAATTGCTTCCCTCCTTTGGAAGCTTGCATGAAGCAGATGAAAGTCGACTAAATCTTTAAAATTGTAAGCAAGCCCCAATTAAATGCTTTCGTTTATAAGAGTTGCTGTGGTCATGGTGTCTCTTCACAGCAATAGTACACTGTCTAAGGCACTATCACATAGAGTCTTTTAGAATCTTTTATGGGACATAATTTAATATTTAAAACTCAGTAGAAACAGTAATCCAATATCTGAAGATTTTTTCCTTAGTAGAGAAGTTCTTATAAATTAAAGATCTAGAATTTTTAAATTAATTATATTGAATTATGAGACAATTATTTTAATCAGCTAATGATAAAAACTCTAATAATTTTAACTAATATTTAGCTTAAGTAATATAACTATTCTGGGTAGATATACAGTTGTAGCAGAAAGATAATAGAAATGATATATCTTTCTCATTGCTAGCTTCATTAAAACCAAGATTAGCATTTTTTTACTTATGAATATTCCAAGAAACCCTATAAATATCTTTGACAATTTTAAGGAAATCTAAATATAAAAGAACTTGAAGATTATTAAAAGTGAGTGCTATATGCTCAATAAGGCTTTGAGTTAGGCTACTCTTTTTTTTTTAAATATTTTTATTTTCTATATTCTTTGTTTACATTCCAAATGATTTCCCCTTTCCCGGATCCCCCCTCCCCATATGTCGCATAAACCTTCTTCTCTCCATCCCTTCTCCAATCACCTCCCTCCTTTTTCACTGTCCTTATATTCCCTTCCAATGCTAGATCAATCCTTTCCAGGATTAGGACCCTCTCCATACTTCTTCATGGGAGTCATTTGTTATGCAATTTGTGCCTTGGGTATTCAGGGCTTCTGGGCTAATTAATATCCACTAATCAGAGATTGCATTCCATGTGTATTCTTTTGTGATTGGGTTACCTCACTTAGGATGATATTTTCCAGATCAAACCATTTGCCTAAAAATTTTGTGAATTCATTGTTTCTAATTGCTGAGTAGTATTCCATTGTATAAGTATACCACATTTTCTGTATCCATTCCTCCTTTGAGGGGCATCTGGGTTCTTTCCAGCTTCTGGCTATTATAAATAAGGGTGCTATGATCATAATGGAGCATGTGTCTTTATTGCATGCCGGGGAATCCTTTGGGTATATGCCCAGGAGAGGTATAGCAGGGTCCTCTGGAAGTCTCATGTCCAGTTTTCTGAGGAACTGCCAGACTGATTTCCACAGTGGTTGTACCAACTTACAGCCCCACCAGCAGTGGAGGAGTGTTCCTCTTTCTCCACATCCTCGCCAACACCTGCTGTCTCCTGAGTTTTTGACCTTAGCCATTCTGACTGGTGTAAGGTGAAATCTCAGGGTTGTTTTGATCTGCATTTCCCTAATGACTAATGATGTTGAGCACTTATTAAGGTGCCTCTTGGCCATCCGAATTTCTTCAGGTGAAAATTCTTTGTTAAGATCTGTACCCCATTTTTAAATAGGGTTATTTGGTTCCCTTGGGTCTAACTTCTTGAGTTCTTTGTATATATTGGATATTAGCCCTCTATCAGATTTGGGGTTGGTGAATATCCTTTCCCAATTTGATGGTTGCCGTTTTGTCCTTTTAACAGTGTCCTTTGCCTTACAGAAACTTTGTAATTTTATGAGGTCCCATTTGTCAATTCTTGATCTTAAAGCATAAGCTATTGGTGATCTGTTCAGGAACTTTTCCCCTGTGCCCATGTCCTCAAGGATCTTCCCCAGTTTCTTTTCTATTAGTTTCAGTGTGTCTGGTTTTACATGGAGGTCCTTGATCCACTTGGAGTGAAGTTTAGTACATGGAGATAAGAATGGATCAATTCGCATTCTTCTGCATGCTGACCTCCAATTGAACCAGCACCATTTGTTGAAAAGGCTATCTTTTTTCCACTGGATGTTTTTGGCTCCTTTGTCGAAGATCAAGTGACCATAGGTATGTGGATTAATTTCTGGATCTTCAATTCTATTCCATTGGTCAACTTGTCTGTCACTGTGCCAATACCATGCAGTTTTTAACACTATTGCTCTGTAGTATTGCTTGAAGTCAGGGATACTGATTCCCCCAGAATTTCTTTTGTTGTTGAGAATAGTTTTAGCTATCCTGGGTTTCTTGTTATTCCAGATGAATTTGAGAATTGCTTTTTCTAACTCTGTGAAGAACTGAGTTGGGATTTTGATGGGGATTGCATTGAATCTGTAGATCACTTTTGGCATGATGGCCATTTTAACTATATTAATCCTGCCAATCCACGAGCATGGCAGATTTTTCCATTTTCTGAGGTCTTCTTCAATTTCCTTCTTCAGAGACCTGAAGTTCTTGTCATATAGATCTTTCACTTGTTTGGTTAGAATCACACCAAGATACTTTATATTGTTTGTGGCTATTTTGAAGGGTGTCATTTCCCTAACTTCTTTCTCAGCCTGCTTATCCTTTGAGTATAGGAAGGCACTGATTTGCTTGAGTTGATTTTATAACCAGCCACTTTGCTGAAGTTGTTTATCAGCTGTAGGAGTTCTGTGGTGGAGGTTTTCGGGTTACTTAAGTAGACTATCATGTCATCTGCAAATAGTGATAATTTGACTTCTTCCTTTCCAATTTGTATCCCCTTGACCTCCTTATGTTGTCTAATTGCTCTAGCTAGAACTTCAAATACTATATTTAAAAGATATGGAGAGAGAGGACAGCCTTGTCTAGTCCCTGATTTTAGTGGGATTGCTTCAAGTTTCTCTCCATTTAGTTTGCTGGCTACCAGTTTGCTGTATATTGCTTTAATGATGTTTAGGTATGGGCCTTGAATTCCTGTTCTTTCCAATACTTTTAGCATGAAAGGATGCTGGATTTTGACAAATGCTTTTTCTGCATCTAATGAGATGATCATATGGTTTTTTTCTTTGAGTTTGTTTATGTAGTGGATAGCATTGATGGATTTCCTTATATTGAATCATCCTTGCATCCCTGGGATGAAGCCTACTTGATCATGGTGGATGATTGTTTTGATGTGTTCTTGGATTCAGTTGGCAAGAATTTTATTAAGTAGTTTTGCATCAATATTCATAAGAGAAATTGGCCTGAAGTTCTCTTTCTTTGTTAGATCTTTGTGTGGTTTTGGTATCAGCGTAATTGTGGCTTCATAGAACGAGTTGGGTAGATTTTCTAAGAGTATTGATGATAGGTCTTCTATGAAGGTCTGATAGAACTCTGCACTGAAGCCATCTGGTCCCATGCTTTTTTTGGTTGGGAGACTTTCTATGATCCTTTTTATTTCTTCAGGTGTTATAGGACTGTTTAGATGATCTATTTGATCCTGATTTAGTTTTGGTGTCGGATATCTGTCTATGAAACTGTTCATTTCCTCCAGATTCTCCACTTTTATTGAGTATAGACTTTTGTAGTATAGACTTTTTGTAGTCTAATGATTTTTTGAATTTCCTCAGTTTCTGTTGTTTTATCTCCCTTTTCATTTCTAAGTTTGTTAATCTGGATACTGTCTCTGTGTCCTTTGGTTAATCTGGCTAAGGGTTTATCTATCTTGTTGATTTTCTCAAAGAACCAGCTCCTGGTTTTGTTGATTCTTTGTATAGTTCTCTTTGTTTCTACTTGATTGATTTCAGCCCTGAGTTTGATGATTTCCTGCCTTCTACTCCTCCTGGGTGAAATAGCTTCTTTTTGTTCCAGGGCTTTCAGGTTTGTCATTAAGCTGGTAGTGTATGCTCTCTCCATTTTCTTTTTGGAGGCACTCAGGGCTATGAGTTTTCCTCTTAGCACTGCTTTCATTGTGTCCCATAGATTTGGGTATGTTGTGTTTTCATTTTCATTGTGTTCTAAAAAGTCTTTAATTTCTTTCTTTATTTCTTCCTTGACCAATGTATCATTGAGTAGAATATTGTTCAGTTTCCACGTGTATGTGGGTTTTCTGTTGTTTTTGTTGCTATTGAAGACCACTTTTACTCCATAGTGATCTGATAGGAGGCATGGGATTAGTTAGATCTTCTTATATTTGTTGAGGTCTGTCTTGTGACCAATTATATGGTCGATTTTGGAGAAGGTACCATGAGGTGCTGAGGAAAGGGTATATTTTTTTTGCTTTAGGATAGAATGTTCTATATATATCTGTTAAATATAATTGGTCCAAAGCTTCGATTAGTTTCATTGTGTCCATGTTTTGTTTCTGCTTTCCTGATCAGTCCATTGAGGAAAGTGCAGTGTTGAAGTCACCCACAATTATTGTGTTAGGTGTAATGTGTGCTTTGAACTTTAATAAAGTTTCTTTTACAAAAGAGGGTGCCCTTCCATTTGGAGCATAGATGTTCAGGATTGAGAGTTCTTCTTGTTGTATTTTTCCTTTGACCAGCAAGAAGTGTCCCTCAGAGTCTCTTTTGATGACTTTGGGTTGAAAGTCAATTTATCTGATTTTAAAATGACTAGTCCAGCTTGTTTCCTAAGACCATTTGCTTGTAAAATTGTCTTCCAGCCTTTTACTCTAAGGTAGTTTTTGTCTTTGACCCTGAGGTGTGTTTCCTGTAAGCAGGAAAATGTAGGGTCCTGTTTACATATCCAGTTGGTTAGTCTATGTCTTTTTATTGGGGCATTGAGTCCATTGATGTTAAGAGATATTAAGGAATAGTGATTGTTATTTCCTGTCATTTTTGACGTTATTTTTTAAATTTGATTGGTTAACTTCTTTTGGGTTTGATGAAAGGTTACTATCTTGCTTTTTCCAGGGTGAAGTTTCCCTCCTTGTATTGGTGTTTTCCTCCTATTATCCTTTGTAGGGCTGGGTTTGTGGATAGATATTGGGTAAACTTGGTTTTGTCATGGAATATCTTAGTTTCTCCATCTATGGTGATTGGGAGTTTGGCTGGATATAGTAGTTTTGGCTGGCATTTGTGTTCTCTTAGAGTCTGCATGAGATCTGCCTAGGATCTTCTAGCCTTCATAGTCTCAGGTGAAAAGTCTGCTGTGATTCTGATATGTCTTCCTTTATAATTTTATTCAAGATATTTGCTGGCCCTATAAGTTGTAAATCTTCACTCTCATCTATGCCTATAATCCTTAGGTTTGGTCTTCTCATTATGTCCTGGATTTCCTGGATATTTTGGGTTACAAGCTTTTTGCATTTTGCATTTTCTTTAACTGTTGAGTCCGTGGTTTCTATGGTATCTTCAGCATCTGAGATTCTTTCTTCTATCTCTTGTATTCTGTTGTTGATATTTGCATCTCTGTCCCCTGATTTCTTCCCAAGGCTTTCTATCTCCAAAGTTGTCTTCCTTTGAGTTTTCTTAGTTGTTTCTACTTCTGATTTTAGATCATGGATGGTTTTGCTTAGCTCCTTCACTTGCTTGTTTGTGCTTTCCTGTAATTCTTTAAGAGATTTTTGTGTTTCCTCTTTCATGACCTCAGCCTGTTGGCCAAAGTTCTCCTGTATTTCTTTAAGTGTTTTTTGCGTTTCCTCATTATTGGCTTTTGTATTCTCCTGGATTTCTTCAATGATTTTTGTGTTTCCCTTGCAAGGGCTTCTAACTTTTGATCCATTTTCTCCTGAATTTCTTTAAGTATGTACTTCATGTGTTCCTGTACCAGCATCATGACCAGTGATTTTAAATCCAAATCTTGTTTTACTGGAGCCTAAGCTCAGTGCCACCAGAACAAGCTGGGTGCTCTCCCAGACTGCCTCTGGGTGCATACCAAGTCTCCCACTTCCTTGAGCCTGAGTGCTGTGGCCCAGGCTGTTCAGATCCCAAAGCAGACACCTGAAGGCTCCCGCCGCCGTGTCCTGCTGGATTCACCAGAGCACACTGACTTCTCCCCGCTGGCCGCCCTGAAGCCCCTCTTGCCTCTTACAGGACCTGGAGATGTGGTGTTGCCACCCAGGCTGATCTGGATCCGGAAGTGGAGAGATCTGAGGGTTCCTGTAAGAGGCCTCAGGACTGGAGCCTAAGCTCAGTGCCACCAGAGCAAGCTGTGCGCCCTCGCAGACTCGAGTTAGGTTACTCTTGTGCTCAGGTTTTGATGTAGTTGAAGGTATCACTCATATTTGCTGAAGTTTATGGGGATGCATTTCACAAAGTTTATGGTGACAGAAGTGCATCTGTGAGTTCAGCTTCTGAAGTTTTTCAGCACAGTAGGTGTCTAGATATACCTGACAGAGTCCTTTCTCTTCAGAAAGGTATACTTTTGTCTCTTAGGAATTCAGTGTGGAGTGATGCCAGTCCTGACATTTAGTTATTGTATGTAAAATTCAGTATTGTAGTTGTTCCCCAATAATGGACATGGCTCACACATGTTTATAGAATTTTCAGTACTTATTGTATGAGGTCATAGATGCTTTCCTACTGGAAGTGTCAGCTAGGAAAGAGAAAATTTATTTAACTTTGAGAAAGAAAGCCATTATATTTATTTAATCACCAATGTATCATAGTCATCAGACAAAATTTTATGAATAGAAATAATATTCAAGTTTGTGCTTTCGATATGTGGAAACTGGGAGCCTCCAAAAGGAGAAATAAGATTTAACAGAACTCTCCTTATTGCTAAATCAGTAGTTATCCAGAAAGTAAAGCCTTTAGAGAGTGGGAAAAATACAAACAGCACTCATGAAAATTCTTTTTGGCAAGTTTTAAATGGCTTAATTAATAAAATGATAAGCAACAAAATACATTTCTAAAATTTTCTAAAAATGTCTTTATGAAGACACCAATATTTAAGAAAACTGTGCCATAAAGAGAAGCAGTTATCTGTTTTAACTTAGTGTGTTGAGTTAGAAAACTTTAGTATTTTTATTGTACTCAACTTTGTCATTACATTTTCTTTGGGTTTCAAGTTTCATACTTTTTTACAGTGTGCATTAGCTACCTCACTTTGTTGTCATCTTACTATTCCTATTGTGGAACAGTAATTTATCTGAGGACAAATTCTCCAAACAAAATTCTCTCATTTACAAGCATTACCTTTTCTTTAATTTCCATAATGAAAAATACTTTTAATATCTAAAACGTGTGTATCTCTTTTCCTTATTTGATAATTATTTTAATTTTCTCCACAAAATTTATTAGAATACCTTTATATAATAATTCTATTTCAAATGAAAACCTCAGAAGGTATATCTGAATTATGGAAAATATTGGTATGGTATCTTAAAAACAAAACAGTTATAAGTATAGATTATACATGGATGTAGTAGTATTGGGCACAATTTTTTATTCCCAACAAATTTTAATTAACTAATTTGTTAAAGATTTAAGGTTTATCCTTTTTCCTTTTTAAATCAATAATTAATAATTAGTATTCTCCCCTCCCAGTCTTCACTTCACAGAGCCCTTCCCCCAATTCCCCTTTTCCTCTGAGAGTATACCCCGGGTAGACCCCAACACTGACTCATCAAATTTCTGGCAGTTTAGGTGAAGCCAAGGCAACCCTGTTGGGGAATGGCTACCATAGTCAGGCTACCGCTTTAGGGAGAGCCTCTGCCCCAGTTATTGGGGGACCCATATGGATACTGAGCTGCATGTCTGCTACATATGTGCTGTGGGCCTTGTTCTAGCTCATGTATATTGCTTAGTTGGTGGCTCAGTCTCTGTGAGCTCTCAAGTGTCCAGGTAAGTTGCCACCATTGGTCTTCTATGGGGATCCTATCCCCTTCAGGTCCTCAATGCTTTCCCCAGCTTTCCATAAGAGGGCCTGATCTCCATCCAGTGTTTGGTATTTGCATCTGTTTCAGTCAACTGCTGGATAGAACCTCTCAGCAGACAGTTATGCTAGACTCCTGTCTACAAGCCTAATAGAGCATCATTAATAATGTCAGAGATTTGTACTTGTCTATTGGATGGGTTTCAAGTTGTTGAAACAACTTGATGTATGTTTTCATCCATGGCCAGTTGTTGATTGGCCATTCCTTCTATCTCTGTTCCATCTTTGTCCCTGTATTTCATTTAGACAGGAAAATTTTGGGGCCAAAAGTTTTGTGGGTGGGCTGGTGCTTTTATCCCTCCATCTAGGGGTCCTGATGGCTATAGGAGGTGGCCTCTTGAGGTTCCATGTCCCCATTGTGAGACATCTTAGCTAAGGTCACATGTATTGACTCCTAGGAACCTCCCCCTTCCAGATCTCTGGCACTTCCTAGAAAATCTGTGCTGACCCCCACCTTTGGGAGCTGCAGATTTGTATTCATTCTCCTGGCCCTCAAGGCCTTTCTCCTGTCTCTTCTCACACCTATTCCAGCCTCCATTCCCTTCCTTCTTCCTTCTTAGACCCAGTTACCTCCCTCCCTCTGCCTCTTATGTCTATTTTGTTGCCCTCTTAAGTGTGATTCAAGCATCCTCACTTGGGCATTTCTTCTTGTTTAAGTTCTTTGACTTTCTTGGGTGTATCATGGGTTTTCTGTACTTTATAATTAATTTCAGCTTATCAATAAGCACATAACATGCATGTCTTTTGGAGCTGGATTACCTTACTCAGGATATTTTCTAGTTCCTTCCATTTGCTTGAAAAATTCATGATCTCCTTGTTTTTAGTATCTGAATAGTATTCCATTATGTAAACAAAACACAATTTCTGTATCCATTTTTGGTTGAAGGACATCTGGGTTGTGTCAGCTTTCTGGCTGGTAAGAATAAAGCTGCTATGAACATAGACAACATGTGTCCTTGTGGTATGGTGGAGCATCTTTTGGGTATGTGCCCAGGTAAGGTATAGCAGGGTCTTTAGGTAGAAATATTTCTAGTTTTCTGAGAAAGTGCCAGATTGGTTTCTAGACTGGTTGTACAAGTTTGCAATCTCACAAGCATTTGACAAGTGTTCTCCTTTTTCCACATCCTCACCAGCATGTGCTATCACTTGAAATTTTGATCTTAGCCATTCTGATAGGTGTAATTCCCAGTTCTGATTGGCCATGTAAGGAATGGAATGAGACAGTTTCTGCCCCTGGAAAAGAGTCAGCAGGGTGTGGCCCTCTACATGTATTGATGGTTGCTATGGTTCTGAAGCTTGTTTGTGTAATAATGTACATATTTTCATGTTTCCCCTTTGAAGAATGTCATCTCTACCAAAATAAATGCTCCATGCTAATCAGAGACAGCAGAAGTCTAGGAGATGAGCATGTATCTAAAGTCTCAGCAAAATAGTAGATTGCTGTGGCCTTCTTCACAGCCCTTAAGGCTATGGAAAAGAATGCTGAAAATATGAGTTCAAAAATATATAATTTCTTAAATTTATGTAAAATGTAAGATTCAATATGAATTATATAAGAGCTTCACAGATCTAAAGGAAGATATGCAGCTGCACTGTGAGTCAGTTTGTCAGAAGATACTAAAGAAGGAAATAAGGACATTCAGTGGTGATTGCAGGGCAAGATCCCACCCAGCTACATGTTTTCTGTTTGCATTTTCAAAGGAAGGGAGATGCCTAAGTTCAAGGTAAGTCTGAGTCTGAGGGAGTTTAGGTCCAGACACAGGTGTGGTAGGAATGTTAATTTCAAGGCAGAGTACCACTCAGGTATCTTATTTTCTGGGCTTGATGTCTCTTTCTAAGAATCAAGGGAACTGGGGTCAAGGGATAAAGATTCATTGGATAATCAAAAGAGAACCTGGGATAATGATTGAATTGATATGTAAATAAAAGACTGGGCTTTTGATTTGGAAGAGATGAGCTATTATTATTTTTAGAATGGCAAAAGAAAGTTATTTCTCTTTCAGAACACACACACACACACACACACACACACACACACACACACACAGTAGTCTTAAAAAACTATCTTGAGCAGAACATAGGCCATGTGTAACCCATGTTTTGACGCTGAGTTATTTGTTTGGCCATATGCAGAAACTCCTTTCCCCAGGAATACCTCTCTAAGTCAAGGCTGGTCCTTGATAGTGTAAGGTGGAAATTCGGGGTGCTTTTGGTTTCATCTCTCTGATGACAAAGGATGGAAGGATGTTGAGCATTTCTTTAATTGCTTCTCACCTATTCCAATTTCCTCAGTTGAGAACTCTGTTTATCTGTGTACCCTATTTTTTAATTTGGGTTATTTGGTTTGTTGGGGTCTAACTTCTTAAATTCTTTGTATATTTTAGATATTAGCCCTCTGTCAGGTATAAGGTTAGTGAAGATCTTTTCCCAGTATGTATGCTGCTGTTTTTTTCCCATTGACAATGTCCTTTGCCTTATAGAAGTTTTTCAGTTTCATGAGGTCCCATTTATCAATTGCTGATCTTAGAGGCTGAGCCATTGGTGTTTTGTTCAAGAAATTGTCTCCTGTACCAATGTGATCAAGGTTATTTCCCACTTTCTCTTAGATTTAGTGTATCAGTTTTATGTAAAAGTCCTTGATCCACATGGACTTGATCTTTTTGCAAGGCAGTAAATATGGATCTATTTGCATTCTTCTACATGCAGATATCCAGTTACATCAGTACCATTTGTTGAAGATGCTTTCTTTTCTCCATTGTATGGCTTGTCTTTTTTGTCAAAAATCAAGTGTCCATAGTTGTGAGAGTTTATTTCAGGGTCTTTGATTCTATTGCATTGATTGAACTGTTTGTCTCTGTACCAATCCTCTGTGGTCTGTAGTACAGCTTGAGGTCAGGGATGGTGATTCCTCCAGAAGTTCTTTTGTTTTGGCTGTCCTGGGTTTTTTTATTTTCAATATGAAGTTGAAAATTACTTTTTCTATGTCTGTGAAGAAAGTCTTATAATTTTTATGGGGATTGTATTAAATTTGTAGATTACTTTGGTGACTGGGGTCAACGGGTATATGAGGCTATCTTGACATAGAGGCTATCTTGACATAATTGACTCCATATTGAGATAATCCTAACACTAGGTTTCTTACAGATAGAGCCTCTTCTCAGAAATCAGGTGACTTCTTTGTGGTTAGACAGCTGACTGATAATAGATAGTCACCCTGATAATGCATTCTGCTTGGTAACCTCCCTACACTCAACCTTGTGAGAACTTCCTCTTTGCCCCACTGCTTATATTGCTGATAGAAATGTTTTTCAAAGCTTGTTCAGATCACCTGCCTTGCTCTCTGTCTTTGTGTCTCTTGTCCCCCATTTGTCAGTTCTCTCTTCAGGTCCAAGTTGAAGGCTCGCAGGACAGGGCACTTTGGAAAGATAGCCATTTTTGCTGTTAATCCTAGCTATCCATGAACATAGCCAATCTTTCCATCTTCTGAGGTCTTCTTTGATATCTTTCTTTAGGTGCTTGAAGATCTTGTCATACAGACCTTTTACTTGCTTTGTTAGTTAGGGTAACACCAAGATAGTTTTATTATTTGTGGTGATTTTGAAGGGTGTTGTTTTCCCAATTTGTTTCTTAGCCTGCCTATCCTTTGTATAAAGGAAAGGTACTGATTTGTTTGAGTTAATTTTGTATCCAGCCACTTTGCTGAAGTTGTTTATCAGGTGTAGTTCTTTGGTAGAATTTTGGGTGGTTGCTTATGTATGCTATCATATCACCCACAAATAGCAATGCCTTTACTTCTCCCTTTCAAATTTGTATCTTCTTGATCTTCTTTTGTTTTCTAATTGCTCTAGCTAAAACTTCAAATACTGTATATTGATTATCTAGGGAGTGAGTAGGTCTCCTTGTCTTGTCCCTAATTTTAGTGGAATTGCTTCAAGTTTCTCTCTATTTAATATGATGTTGACTATTGGCTTGCTATATATTGCTTTTATTATTATTTTGTTATTTTTCATTATTTAGGAATGTGCCTTAAATCTCTGATCTCTCCAAGACTTTTAATGTAAAGGGATGCTGGATTTTGTTGAAGGCATTAATAGCATCTAATGAGATTTTTTTCAGTTTGTTTATATAGTGTATTACATTGATGGATTTTTGTACACTGAACTATGCCTGCATCGCTGGGGTGAAGCCTATTAAATTGTGGTGAATGATGTTTTTGATGTTTTCTTGACTTTTGTTTGCAAGAATTTTATTGAGTATTTATGAATTGATGTCTATAAACAAAATTGGTCTGAAGTTCTCTTTCTTTGTTAAGTCTTTGTGTAGTGTAGGTATCAGTGTAACTACGGCCTCATAGAATGAATTATGTAGTATTCCTTCTATTTCTCTTTTGTGGAATGCTTTGGGTAGTATTGGTATTACCTCTTCTTTGATGTTCTGGTAGAATTCTGCACTAAATCCATCTGGTGCTGGCCTATTTATGGTTGGGAGATTTTTTTTTTAAAAAAAAAACTTTTTATTGAATATATTCTTCATTTACATTTCAAATGTTATACCTTTTCCTGGTTTCCCCTCTCCCAGAAAACCCCCAACCCATTCTCCCATCCCTTGCCTCCAAGAATATGCCCCTCCACCCAACTCACTCCCACCTACTCCCCCTTCCATTTTCCCATGCTGGGGTATCTATCAAGCCTTCATAGGATCAAGGACCTCTCCTCCCACTGATGCCCAACAAGGCATTCCTCTGCTACTCTTTTGGCTAGAACCATGTATACCCCTTGGTTGATGGCTTAGTCTCTCGGAGCCCTGGGGCGTCTGGTTGGCCAACATCATCATTCTTCCCATGGGGGTGCAAACCCCTTCAGGTCCTCCAGTACTCCCTCCACCTCTGCCATTGGGGACTCCACACTTAGTCCAATTGTTAGCTTCTAGCATCTGCCTCTGTATCTGTAAGGCTCTGGCAGGGCTCCTCCAGAGACAACCATGGCATGCTCCTTTCAGCACACACTTCTTATCATCCATAATAGTGTCAGGGTTTGGTGACTGTTTATAGGATTAATCTACAGGTAGGACAGTCTTTCAGTGGCCTTTCCTTCAGTTTTTGCTCCATACTTTGTCTACATAATTGCTCCTGTGAGTATTTTGTTCCCTTTCTCAGAAAACTCAAAGCATCCACATTTTGCTCTTCTTTCTTCTTGAGCTTCATGTGGTATGTGAATTGTAACTTGTTTCTTTTGCGCTTTTGGGCTAAGAACCACTTATCAGTAAGTGCATACCATGTGTGTTCTTTTGTGATTGAGTGGTTGGGAGAATTTTAATGACTGCTTCTCCTTCTTTAGAGGTTATAAGGCTGTCTAAATAGCCTTCCTAATCTTGATTTAACTTTGGAATGTGGTATTTGTCTAAAGAACCATCCATTTAGTTTAGATTATACAGTTTTTGTGAAGTAAAGGCTTTTGAAGAAAGACCTAATGATTTTTTGATTTCCTCAATTTCTGTTGTCTCTCCTTTCATTTATAATTTTTTAAATTTGGATACTGATTCTGTGACTGTTAGTTAGTCTGGCTAAGGTTTTGCCAGTCTTGTTGTTGTTTTTTTTTTTTTGTTTTTTTTGTTTTTTTTGTTTTTGTTTTTTCAAAGAACCAGCTCTTGGTTTTGTTGAGTTTTTATTTTCTTTGTTTCTAATTGATTTATTTCAACCTCAAGTTTCTTGCCATCTATTCCTCTTGGGTGTGTTTACTACTTTTTGTTCTAGAGATTTCAGGTATGGTATTAAGTTACTAATATGAGATTCCTCTTTATGAAGGCACTTAGCACTAGGAACTTTATGAATTTTTTCTCATCACTGCTTTCATTTTTTCCCTAAGTTTGGGCATGTTCTGACTTTATTTTCATTGAATTCTAGAAAGTCTTTAATTTTTTTATTTCTTCCCTGACCAAGTGATCATTGAGTAGAGAGGTGTGCAATGCCCATGAGTATGTGGCCTTTTCGTTGTTTCTGTTGTTGAAGTCTAGCCTTAATCTGTGATTATCTGATATAATGCAAGGTGTTATTTCAATCTTCTTGTGTTTATTGTGGCTTTCTTTGTACCTGATTATATAATCATTAAAAGAAGGTTTTGTGAGGAATTGAGAAGAACATATATTCTTATGGGTTTTGGTGATAGGTCCTGCAGATATTTTTTAAACTCCGTTGGTTCAAAATATGTTAGTTTCCTCATTTCTCTGTTTAGTTTCTGTTTCGATGACCTGTCTGTTGTGAGAGTAGGGTGTTGAAGTCCTCCAGTATTATTGTGTGGGGTTCAAACTGTGATTTGCTTTTTAGTAAAGTTTCTTTTATGAATGTGAGTCCTCTTGCATTTGTGTCATGGATCTTCCAAATTGAAATGTCTATTATTCTTTGTAGGGCTGGATTAATAGAAAATATTGTTTAAATTTAGTTTTGTCATAGAATATCTTAGATTCTCCATGATTGAGTGTTTTCCTAGATATAGTAGTCTGGGCTGGCATCTGTGATCTCTGAGGGTCTGCAAGACATCTGTGCAGCATCTTCTGGTGTTTAAAGTCTCTGTTGAGTAGTCAGGTGTAATACTGTTTGGTCTATCTTCATATGGTACTTTACCCTTTTCCTTTGCAGCTTTTAATATTCTTTCTTTGTTTTGTACATTTAGTGTTTTGATTATTATGTGGCAGGAGGATTTTTCCTGGTCCAATCTATTTGGTGTTCTGTAAACTTCTTGTACACTTATAGTCATCTTTTTCTTTAGGTTAGGAAAGTTTAGTTGTACAATTTGTTGAATATATATTTTTGGCTCTTTGATCTGGAAATCTTTATCCTCTTCTTTTTTTTATTATTGCTACGTTTGGTCTTTTCATAGTGTCCCAAATTTCTTGGATGTTTTGAGTTAGGAACTTTTTACATTTGGCTGTAAATAGTTTCCGTTTGCTTTCCTAGGTTTTTCATCTCTGGGGATACTCAGTTTGTGCTTTCCTTACTTCTTACTTCTTCTATTTCCATTTTCAGGTCATGAACTGTTTTCTTTATTTCCTTCACCTGTTTGATTCTATTTTCCTGTATTTCTTTAAGGAATTTGTTTCCTCTTTAATGACTTCTACCTGTTTGATTATATTTTCCTGTATTTCTTCAAAGGAATTATTTATACCCTCTTTAAAGGCCTATATCATCTTCATAAAATGGGATTTAAAGTCCCAATCTGGCTATTTAGATGAGTTAGGTTATCCAAGCTTGCTGTAGTAGGAGAGCTACATTCTGATTGTGCCATATTACATTGACTTTTGTTGATTATATTCTTGTGCTTGCCTTTTTGCCATCTGGCTGTCTCTGGTTTGGGCTGGCTTGGACATCTTGGGTTGGAGCAGGCTTCCTGGGATGTAGAATGTGCATTTTGTCAAATGCTTTTTCAGCATCCAATGAAATGACCATGTGTTTTTTTTCTTTGAGTTTGCTTATGTAGTGGATTGCATTGATGGATTTCCGTATATTGAACCAACCCTGCATCCCTGGTGTTCATAAGGGAAATTTGTCTGAAGTTCTCTTTCTTTCTTGGATCTTTGTGTGGTTTTGGTATCAGCGTAATTGTGACTTTGTAGAAGGAATTGGGTAGTGTTCCTTCTGTTTCTATTTTGTGGAATTGTTTGAAGAATATTGGTGTTAGGTCTTCTTTGAAGGTCTGATAGAATTCTGCACTGAAACCATCTGATCCTGTGCTTTTTTTGGTTGGAAGATTTTCTATGAACCCTTCTATTTCTTTAGGGGTTATGGGACTATTTAGATGATCTATTTGGTCCTGATTTAATTTTGGTATTTGGTATCTCTCTAGGAAATTTTCCATTTCCTCCAGATTCTCCAGTTGTGTTGAGTATAGGCTTTTGTAGTAGGATCTGATGATTGTTTGGATTTCCTCAGTTTCTGTTGTTATATCCCCCTTTTCATTTCTGATTTTGTTAATTTGGATATAAACTACCTTGGCGTGACTCTGACCAAACAAGTGAAAGATCTCTATGACAAGAACTTCAAATCTCTGAAGAAGGAAATGGAAGAAGACCTCAAAAAATGGAAAAATCTGCCATGTTTGTGGATTGGCAGGATTAATATAGTTAAAATGGCCATCTTGCCAAAAACAATATACAGATTCAACACAATACCCATCAAAATTCCAACTCAGTTCTTCATAGAGTTAGAAAGAGCAATTCTCAAATTCATCTGGAATAACAAAATGTTATTGTTGTGTGGAGTATAGGCTTTTGTAGTAGGATCTGGTGATTTTTTGAATTTCCTCAGTTTCTGTTGTTATATCCCCCTTTTCATTTCCAATTTTGTTAATTTGGATACTGTCTCTGTGCCCTTTGGTTAATCTGGCTAAGGTTTTATCTATCTTGTTGATTTACTCAAAGAACCAGCTCCTGGTTTTGTTGATTCTTTGTATGGTTTTCTTTGCTTCCACTTGATTGATTTCACCCCTGAGTTTGATGATTTCCTGTCTTCTACTCCTCCTGGGGGAATTAGCTTCTTTTTGTTCCAGAGCTTTCACATGTGCTGTTAAGCTGCTAGTATATGCTCTCTCCCGTTTCTTTTTGGAGGCACTCATGGCTATGAGTTTTCCTCTTAGCACTGCTTTCATTGTGTCTCAAAGATTTGGGTATGTTGTGTCTTCATTTGTATTAAATTCTAAAAAGTCTTTGACTTTGTTCTTTATTTCTTCTTTGGCCACGGTATTATTGAGCAGAGTATTGTTCAGCTTCCATGTGTATGTGGGCTTTGTGGTTTTTTTTATTTTTTTTTATTTTTTTTATTTTTTATTTATTTATTTTTTTTTGCTATTGAAGACTACTCTTACTCCATAGTGATCTGATATGAGGTATGGGATTAGTTCGATCTTCTTATATTTGTTGAGGTCTGTCTTGTGACCAATTATATGGTTGATTTTGGAGAAGGTACCATGAGATACCATGAGCTGAGAAAAAGGTTTAGGGTGAAATGTTCTATAAAAATCAGTTAAATCCAATTGCTCCAAAGCTTCAATTAGTTTTATTGTGTCCCTGTTTAGTTTCTGTTTTCGTGATTGGTCTATTGAGGAGAGTGGAGTGTTGAAGTCACGCACAATTATTGTGTTATGTGTAATATGAGCTTGGAACTTTAGTAAAGTTTCTCTAACGAATGAGGGTGTCCTTGCATTTAGCGCATAGATATTCAGAATTGAGAGTTCTTCTTGATGGATTTTTCATTTGACCACCACGTAGTGTCCTTCTGAGTCTCTTTTGATGACTTTAGGTTGAAAGTCAATTTTATCTGATATTAGAATGGCTACTCAGGCTTGTTTCCTGATACTGTTTGCTTGTAAAATTGTCTTCCAGCCTTTTACTCTAAGGTAGTTTTTGTCTTTGACACTGAGGTGTGTTTCCTGTATGCAGCAAAATGTAGGGTCCTGTTTCCTTATCCAGTCTGTTAATCTATGTCTTTTTATTGTGGAATTGAGTCCATTGACATTAAGAGATATTGAGTAGTGATTATTACTTCCTGTCATTTTTGATGTTATTTTTATATTTGAGTGGTTATCTTCTTTTGGGTTTGATGAAAGAAGGTTACTATCTTGCTTTTTCCAGGGTGTAGTTTCCCTCCTGCTATTCTTTGTAGGGCTGGGTTTGGGAATGATATTGGGTAAATTTGGTTTTGTCATGGAATGTCTTGGTTTCTCCATCTATGGTGATGGAGAGTTTTGCTGGGTATAGTAGTCTCGGCAGACATTTGTGTTCTCTTAGAGTCTGCATGAGATCTGCCCAGGATCATCTAGCTTTCATGGTCTCTGGTGGGAAGTCTGGTGTAATTTTGATAGGCATTCCTTTATATGTTACTTGGCCTTTTTCTCTTACTGCCTTTAATATTCTTTCTTTGTTCAGTACATTTGGGGTTTTGATTATTATGTGATGGGAGGTATTTCTGTTCTGGTCCAGTCTGTTTGGAGTTCTGTAGGCTTCTTGTATATTCATGGGCATCACTCTCTTTAGGTTATGGAAATTTTCTTCCATAATTTTGTTGACGATATTTGCTGGCCCTTTCAGTTGTAAATCGTCACTCTTATCTATACTCCTTATGTTTGGTCTTCTCATTGTGTCCTGGATTTCCTGGATGTTTGGGTTACAAGCTTTTTGCATTTTGCATTTTCTTTGACTGTTGAGTCAATGGTTTATATGGTATCTTCAGCATCTGAGATTCTTTCTTCCATCTCTTGTATTCTGTTGTTGATATTTGCATATATGGCCCCAGATTTCTTCCTAAGGTTTTCTATCTACAAAGTTGTCTCCCTATGTGATTCCTTAGTTGTTTCTACTTCTGTTTTTTATATCCAGGTTGGTTTTGCTCATTTCACTCATTTGTTTGTTTGTGTTTTCCTTTAATTTTTAAGAGATTTTTGTGTTTCCTCTTTCATGACTTCTGCGTGTTCACTCAATTTCTCCTGCATTTCTTTAAGTTTTTCTTTTGTGTGTGTGTGTGTGTGCCTGTGTATTTCTTCTTTAATCGCGTCTATCTCCTGACCCTTATTCTCCTGAATTTCTTTAAGTGATTTTTGTGTTTCCATTGTAAGGGCGTCTAACTTATTCATGTTACCCGAATTTCTTTTTTTTTTTTTAATTTTTTTATTCGATATAATTTATTTACATTTCAAATGATTTCCCATTTTCTAGCCCCCCACTCCCCGAAAGTCCCTCAAGCCCCCTTCTCTCCCCCTGTCCTCCCACAAACTCCTTCCCACTTCCCCGTTCTGGTTTTGCCGAATACTGCTTCACTGAGTCTTTCCAGAACCAGGGGCCACTCCTCCTTTCTTCTTGTACCTCATTTGATGTGTGGATTATGTTTTGGGTATTCCAGTTTTCTAGGTTAATATCCACTTATTAGTGAGTGCATACCATGAGTCACCTTTTGAGTCTGGGTTACCTCACTTATGGATGTTCTCTAGCTCCATCCATTTGCCTAAGAATTTCATGAATTCATTGTTTCTAATGGCTGAATAGTACTCCATTGTGTAGATATACCACATTTTTTGCATCCACTCTTCTGTTGAGGGATACCTGGGTTCTTTCCAGCATCTGGCAATTATAAATAGGGCTGCTATGAACATAGCAGAGCATGTATCCTTATTACATGTTGGGGAATCCTCTGGGTATATGCCCAGGAGTGGTATAGCAGGATCTTCTGGAAGTGAGGTGCCCAGTTTTCAGAGGAACCGCCAGACTGATTTCCAGAGTGGTTGTACCAATTTGCAACCCCACCAGCAGTGGAGGAGTGTTCCTCTTTCTCCACACCCTCTCCAACACCTGTTGTCTCCTGAATTTTTAATCTTAGCCATTCTGACTGGTGTAAGATGAAATCTTAGGGTTGTTTTGATTTGCATTTCCCTAATGACTAATGAAGTTGAGCATTTTTTAAGATGTTTCTCCGCCATCCGAAGTTCTTCAGGTGAGAATTCTTTGTTTAACTCTGTACCCCATTTTTTAATAGGGTTGTTCGGTTTTCTGGAGTCTAACTTCTTGAGTTCTTTATATATATTGGATATTAGCCCTCTATCTGATGTAGGATTGGTGAAGATCTTTTCCCAATTTGTTGGTTGCCGATTTGTCCTCTTGATGGTGTCCTTTGCCTTACAGAAACTTTGTAATTTTATGAGGTCCCATTTGTCAATTCTTGCTCTTAGAGCATACGCTATTGGTGTTCTGTTCAGAAACTTTCTCCCTGTACCGATGTCCTCAAGGGTCTTCCCCAGTTTCTTTTCTATTTGCTTCAGAGTGTCTGGCTTCATGTGGAGGTCCTTGATCCATTTGGATTTGAGCTTAGTACAAGGAGACAAGGATGGATCAATTCGCATTTTTCTGCATGCTGACCTCCAGTTGAACCAGCACCATTTGTTGAAAAGGCTATCTTTTTTCCATTGGATGTTTTCAGCCTCATTGTCGAGGATCAAGTGGCCATAGGTGTGTGGGTTCATTTCTGGATCTACAATCCTGTTCCATTGATCCTCCTGCCTGTCACTGTACCAATACCATGCAGTTCTTAACACTATTGCTCTGTAGTATTGCTTGAGGTCAGGGATACTGATTCCCCCAGATTTTCTTTTGTTCCTGAGAATACTTTTAGCTATCCTGGGTTTTTTGTTGTTCCAGATGAATTTGATAATTCCTCTTTCTAACTCTGTGAAGAATTGAGTTGGGATTTTGATGGGTATTGCATTGAATCTGTATATTGCTTTTGGCAAAATGGCCATTTTAACTATATTGATTCTACCGATCCATGAGCATGGGAGGTTTTCCCATTTTTTGAGGTCTTCTTCCATTTCCTTCTTCAGAGTCTTGAAGTTCTTGTCATACAGATATTTCATATGTTTGGTAAGAGTCACCCCAAGATACTTTATACTGTTTGTGGCTATTGTGAAGGGGGTCATTTCCCTAATTTCTTTCTCAGCCTGCTTATCCTTTGAGTATAGGAAGGCTACTGATTTGCTTGAGTTGATTTTATAACCTGCCACTTTGCTCAAGTTGTTTATCAGCTGTAGGAGCTCTCTAGTGGACTTTTTTGGGTCACTTAGGTAGACTATCATGTCGTCTGCAAGTAATGATAGTTTGACTTCTTCCTTTCCAATTTGTATCCCTTTGACCTCCATATGTTGTCGAATTGCCAGAGCTAGTACCTCAAGTACAATATTGAAAAGATAAGGAGAAAGGGGGCAGCCTTGTCTGGTCCCTGATTTCAGTGGGATTGCTTCAAGTTTCTCTCCATTTAGTTTGATGCTGGCTACTGCTTTGCTGTATATTGCTTTTACTATGTTTAGGTATGGGCCTTGAATTCCTGTTCTCTCCAAGACTTTAAGCATGAAAGGATGCTGAATTTTGTCAAATGCTTTTTCAGCATCCAATGAAATGACCATGTGGTTTTGTTCTTTGAGTTTGTTTATGTAGTGGATTGTATTGATGGATTTCCGTATATTGAACCAACCCTGCATTCCCGGGATAAAGCCTACTTGATCATGGTGGATGATCGTTTTGATGTGTTCTTGGATTCGGTTGGCAAGAATTTTATTGAGTATTTTTGCATCGATGTTCATAAGGGAAATTGGTCTGAAGTTCTCTTTCTTTGTTGGATCTTTGTGTGGCTTTGGTATCAGCGTAATTGTGGCTTCGTAGAAGGAATTGGGTAGTGTTCCTTCTGTTTCTATTTTGTGGAATAGTTTGAAAAGTATTGCTGTTAACTCTTCTTTGAAGGTCTGATAGAATTCTGCACTGAAACCATCTGGTCCTGTGCTTTTTCTGGTTGGAAGACTTTCTATGACTCCTTCTATTTCTTTAGGCATTATGGGACTGTTTAGATGGTCTAGTTGGTCCTGATTTAATTTTGGTATTTGGTATCTGTCAAGGAAATTGTCCATTTCCTCCAGATTCTCCAGTTGTGTTGAGTACAGTCTCTTTTAGTAGGATCTGATGATTTTTTGGATTTCCTCAGTTTCCGTTGTTATATCTCCCTTTTCATTTCTAAGTTTGTTAATTTGGATACTTTCTCTGTGCCCTTTGGTCAGTCTGGCTAAGGGTTTATCTATCTTGTTGATTTTCTCAAAGATCCAGCTACTGGTTTTGTTGATTCTTTGTATGGTTCTCTTTGTTTCTACTTGATTGATTTCGGCCCTGAGTTTGATGATTTCCTGCCTTCTACTCCTCCTGGGTGAAATAGCTTCTTTTTGTTCAAGGGGTTTCAGGTGTGTCATTAAGCTGGTAATGTATGCTCTCTCCATTTTCTTTTTGGAGGCACTCAGGGCTATGAGTTTTCCTCTTAGCACTGCTTTCACTGTATCCCATAGATTTGGGTATGTTGTGTTTTCATTTTCATTGTGTTCTAAAGAGTCTTTAATTTCTTTCTTTATTTCTTCCTTGACCAAGGTATCATTGAGTAGAGTATTGTTCAGTTTCCACGTGTATGTGGGTTTTCTGTTGTTTCTGTTGCTATTGAAGACCACTTTTACTCCATAGTGATCTGATAGGAGGCATGGGATTAGTTCTATCTTCTTATATTTGTTGAGGTCTGTCTTGTGACCAATTATATGGTCGATTTTGGAGAAGGTACCATGAGGTGCTGAGAAAAAGGTATATTCTTTTGTCTTAGGATAGAATGTTCTATATATATCTGTTAAATCTAATTGGTCCAAAGCTTCAATTAGTTTCATTGTGTCCCTGTTTAGTTTCTGTTTTCCTGATCGGTCCATTGAGGAAAGTGCAAAAAAGGTAGTGTTTGTCTTTGACCCTGAGGTGTGTTTCCTGTAAGCAGCAAAATGTAGGGTCCTGTTTACGTATCCAGTCAGTTAGTCTGTGTCTTTTTATTGGGGCATTAAGTCCATTGATGTTAAGAGATATTAAGGAATAGTGATTGTTACTTCCTATCATTTTTGACGTTATTTTTTAAATTTGATTGCTTAACTTCTTTTGGGTTTGATGAAAGGTTACTATCTTGCTTTTTCTAGGGTAAAGTTTCCCTCCTTGTATTGGTGTTGTACTCCTATTATCCTTTTTAGGGCTGGGTTTGTGGATAGATATTGGGTAACCTTGGTTTTGTCATGAAATATCTTAGTTTCTCCCTCTATGGTGATTGAGAGTTTTGCTGGATATATTAGTTTTGGTTGGCATTTGTGTTCTCTTAGAGTCTGCATGAGATCTGCCCAGCACCTTCTAGCCTTCATGGTCTCAGGTGAAAAGTCTGCTGTGATTCTGATAGGTCTTCCTTTATATGTTACTTGGCCTTTTTCTCTTACTGCCTTTAATATTCCTTCTTTGTTTAGAACATTTGGTGTTTTGATTATTATGTGACGGGAAGTATTTCTGTTCTGGTCCAGTCTGTTTGGAGTTCTGTAGGCTTCTTGTATATTCATGGGCATCTCTCTCTTTAGGTTAGGGAAGTTTTCTTCCATAATTTTATTGAAGATATTTGCTGGCCCTTTAAGTTGTAAATCTTCACTCTCATCTATGCCTATAATCCTTAGGTTTGGTCTTCTCATTGTGTCCTGGATTTCCTGGATATTTTGGGTTACAAGGTTTTTGCATTTTGCATTTTCTTTAACTGCTGAGTCCATGGTTTCTATGGAATCTTCAGCATCTGAGATTCTTTCTTCTATCTCTTGTATTCTGTTGTTGATATTTGCATCTCTGTCCCCTGATTTCTTCCCAGGGCTTTCTATCTCCAAAGTTGTCTTCCTTTGAGTTTTCTTAGTTGTTTCTACTTCTGATTTTAGATCCTGGATGGTTTTGCTTAGTTCCTTCACTTGCTTGTTTGTGCTTTCCTGTAATTCTTTAAGAGATTTTTGTGTTTCCTCTTTCATGACCTCAGCCTGTTGACCAAAGTTCTCCTGTATTTCTTTAAGTGTTTTTTTGCATTTCCTCCTTGTTGGCTTTTGTATTCTCCTGGATTTCTTTCAATGATTTTTGTGTTTCCCTTGCTAGGGCTTCTAACTTTTGATTCATTTCCTCCTGAATTTCTTTAAGTATGTCCTTCATGTGTTCCTGTACCAGCATCATGACCAGTGATTTTAAATCCAAATCTTGTTTTACTGGTGTGATGGGGTATCCAGGACATGCTGGTAGAGGAGAATTAGGTTCAGATGTTGCCATATTGCCTTGATTTCTGTTAGTGACGTTCGTGCGTTTGCCTTTTGCCATCTAGTTCTCACTGGTGTTACTTGGTCTTGTCAGTGCTTGACTCACCAGTGCAAGCTGCCCCTTCCCAGGTGGCCTCTGGTGCACAGCTTACCCCCTGCACTACCTGTAGACAGGGTGCTGCTGCCCAGGCTGTTCAGATCCCGAAGCAGGCACCCGAAGGCTCCCGCTGGGGCCCGCTGGATTCACTGGAGCACACTGACTTCTCCCAGCTGGCCGCCCAGAAGCCCAGCTAGCCTCTTGCAGGACCTGGAGATGTGGTGCGGCCGCCCAGGCTGATCTGGATCCGAAATCAGAATGAGTTGAGCTGAAGGCTTCCGCCTGAGGCCTTGCCCCAGATTGTGTCTGTGGACCATATGGAGCCTGTGCGCACCCCCAGGGAGCGCGGACGGTGTATGATGCTGTGACCTCCCCTGTGTTCTGCTCACTCTGCTGGGCAGCTGATCCCCCAACCGGGCTAGCGCACACAAGGTTAGCCTGGCCGCCCAGGCCCTGAGTCCAGGCAAAAGCCTGGGAGGCCAAGGTCCGAGCAAAGTTCCCCTAGGGCTATGACTGTTAATTGGGTCCGCCAGGTGACCAGGATGGTGGCGTGCGCGCCCGCGCTCCCTGAAAGTGCCGGGAGAGTCTGCTGTGCTAACAACCTCCTGGGCGGGTTGACTCACAGATGGCCCACCAAGCCACCCAGTTCTGGGGGTCAGTCCTGTGACTTTTGGGGCCTAGACCCCCGTTTTGTTAACCTCAGGCTATGCCTGTTACAGCTCTGCCTGCCAGAGCTCTCTGTTGTCCTGCAGGCAAAATGGCGGCATGTGCGCGCAGGCCCGGGCAAAACCCTTCTGGCTGGGTTGGCACCCCGATGGCCCCCCCGAACAGCCCAGGGCCTGGGTGCAGGCCAATGCCCGTCGGGCTCAGAGGCCCGCAGTGTTGGCCTCAGATTATGTTTATGTACCTCAGTCTGTCCGATGTCTCTGGACTCCGAAACCAAGATGGAGATGAGCCTCTCCTGGCTGGAGGCCAAGTTCTGAAGTGGCTTCAGTGCAGTGAAAGGCGCCACACAACCGCAGCTGCTTGCAGCCCGGCTGGTCAGCGAAGGTCAGTGATCGTGGGCGCAGGGCCTAACTGGACTCTGTGTCGCCTTGGTTCTCCTGCTGATGGCCCTTCAGCTGGACCAGCCACTGCTGCACTGCCCCTGAAATCAGTTTTTTCGTTACCCGTATTTCTTTAAGAGATTGATTTATGTCCTTTATGTGTTCCTTTAACAGCATCATGACCAGTGATTTTAAATCCAAATCTTGTTTTTTCTGGTGTGTTGTGGTATCCAGGACTTGCTGTTATTGGAGAATTGGGTTCAGATGCTGCCATATTGCCTAGATTTCTGTTAGTAACATTCCTACATTTGCCTTTTGCCATCTTGTTATCTCTGGTGTTAGTTGGTCTTGTTCTCACTGGCTGGTGTTTGAACCCCCTGTGAGCCTGTATGGCTATTTCCTCACCCCTGGATGCCTGGATTTTCCCTGGCATAGTTTGCTGATGTGCTGCCCTCCTCTTGGGTGCCCTTGGGTCCCTAGTGTGCCCTGTTCCAAGTTGTCTCTGTGAACCTGGTGTTGCCCATTTGCTCCTTCAGGAAGTGATGATGGTGGATGCTGCGGGGACTTTTTCTGAGTGATGATCTCTCTGCAGGGCAACAGATCCCCCAACTGGGTTGGTGCACACATGGCTGGCCTAGCTGCCCAGGCCCTGAGTCCAGGTCAAAGCCTGACAGGCTTAGGCCAGAGTAATGTTCGCCTCGGGCTATGTCTGCTAACTGGTTCTGTCAATCAAGATGGCAAGGTGTGCCCCTGCAAGTGCTGGGCAGTCTGCAGGGTAAACGACCTCCTGTCTGGGTTGGCACACAGATGGCACATCTAGCTGCCCAGGGCCTTGGTGCAGGCCAAAGTCTATCAGGCTTAGACCCAAGTGATGTCAGCCTCGGGCTATGTCTGCTAGTTGGCTTTGTCTGTTAGATCTCTCTGGCGTGCCCTTGCAAGTGCTGGGCAGTTTACAGGGCAAACGACCTCCCAGCCAGGTTGGCACACAGATGGCCCACCAAGCTTCCCAGGGCCTGGGTGCAAGCAAAAGCCTGCCAGGCTTAGACCCCAGTGATGTTAGCCTTGGGCTATGTCTGCTAGCTGGCGGTAGCCAAGATGGCAGCTTGCGCCCCTGAAAGTGCTGAGCAGTCTGCAGATCAAACGACCTCCTGCCTCAGTTGGCACATAGATGGCCCACCGAGCTGCCCAGGGCCTGGGTATAGGCCAGAGCTTGTTAGGTTTAGACCAAACTGATGTTAGCCTCGAACTATGTCTGCATATCGGGCACTGTCAGATCGCCCTAGAGTCCAGGAGCCAAAATAGCAGAGCGCCTCTCATAAAGGCCTAGCAGGAAGCAGAGGTCTAATGTGGCTTCATTGTGGTAAAAATTGCTGTAACTCCACCATGCCCAGCTGGCTGGTGGTGGCCAGTGGTAGCGGTTGCAGGACCCGCCTGGTCACTGTTGCCTTGTTTCTGCTGGTGGTGGCCCTCTCCCCTGGAACAGCTGCTGCTGCCTCTGCTGCTGCTGCCGCTGCCACCCAGGACCTGTGATTTTAAACCCAAATCTTGCTTTCCTGGTGTGTTGGGGTATCCAGGACTTGCTGTTGTGGGAGAATTGGGTTTGGATGGTGCCATATTGCCTTGATTTCTGTTAGCAAAGTTCCCATGTTTGCCTTTTGCCATCTGGTTATCTCTGGTGTTAGTTGGGCCTGCTGCTACTGGCTGGAGCTTGCCCCTTCTGTGTGTGTGCCTTTAGGCCTCTCTCAGCAACCCTGGTTGAGCTGCTTTCTTCTGGCACAAATTTCTGTGGTTCTGCAGAGTTCCTGGGTGCAGGTGGAGTCCTGGTGCGGTGTGTCCAAAGTGATCCTCTACTCTGGTGAAACCTGCCTACCAATCTTTTGCACAGTCACAGAATCAAAGATGGCAGCCGAGACCAACTCTTTTGTAGTTGTATTTGGGTATGTACCTCTGTGGCCCTGATCAGCTCTGGATGCAGGCTGTGCAGGCTGCCTCTTCCTAGCTGGCTACTTGGTGTTATAGCTGGCCTCCTGCACTGCTTGGAGATAGTGTGCTGTGGCTCAGGGTGTTTCCAATCCAGAGGCAGAGATGAGAAGGCTCTTGACAGAGGCCTCCGGACTGGATACTCTGCCCTGAATTGCCAATTTAAAGCCTGTATCCTTCCTCCTTCACTAGTGGGACATCTTGAATCCTTGAGATGTTTCTGTGGCATAGTATTGTTTGGAAGTCATCAACTGAATGGTGGAAATCCATTCTTTAACAATCTTAATTAAAGCATTGATTATTCAGTGAATCTTAGTCAAGGCTAACATCTGTCAGGAGCCAATTAGGAGAAGCTAAAAACTAGCAGGTGATCTTCCTGAGATGAGTCTGCCTTGGATTAAAATCTATGACAGATTTGCTCCATTAAACAAGGCTGAGGAGAAGTTCATTTTTAGGAAAGATTCCTTCTATTAGTATCCTTTTCCTGTTATTATTAAATATATAAAAATCACTAGGTATTAACCCACCATTTTGAGCATATTTGTGCAGAACATTAAAGATGTACTGCATTGTAGTGATGCTATATAGACAAATAAATAATAATACTGTAGAATTTCTGTTCAAGGAAAAACATTAAGGTCCAAAGATAAAGTCACAGGTGTGCAGTATGATAAGACAAGGCCATGTAGAAACTGTTTCTGTGAACTCTTAATGAGTATATTTTAATGAAACACATCTTTAAACTTGATATCAACATTCTTCAGTATCTCCCATTCTATGTCACATTTTATCTGTGAGGGAGTTCCTAAATAACTTTTTGTCTAGAAGGTATAAAAAACCAGAGAGGAGAAACAAGGTTGTTGGTTTGGCTTGAGGAGCTTTTCCCCATCCATCCATCTATCATTCTAAATATGTATTTCTGTTTGTTTATATGTCTGTTGTAGGGTATATGTATGTAAGCATGCATGAATACTTGTGGAATTGATTGTGTCAGATAGTTGGGCCTGCCAGAGTGTGGGTATATGAATGTTTGGATGTATATGTGTCTGTGTATAATTGAGTATACAAAGCATCTTAATTCTTTTCCTTTCCTTCCTCTTTGGTTCACAAAGAGTTAACCAGCTTAGCCAGAGAGACTTCTGGCTGACTCACCAAAGAAAGTAGCACTAGCAATAAATCCTTTCACTTAATCCCCTGCTTTTTTATGATGAAATGTAAACAGTTTCTAGTGTAAGAGGAGCTCACAGAAGACAGGCAACTTCTGAAGCAAAGTGACTTAGACTTAAGATAGATATTTTATTATTTTACAGAAACCCTAAATATCCTAAAACCAAATCTTCAGTCTCTGCTGCCTTGAGAAGAACCAGAACAAGAAAGAAGAACTACCAGGCCTGGCCTCCAGCAAGCATCAGCAGAACAAAAGGAGAGGTCAGGGCAGAAACAAGGGTTGTCATCCAAGGAGACCTTAACTTTGAGACTATTCTCTGTCTATTCTTCTGTCTCATAGTCTCTTTCTGACTAAGGCCCTTCTTTTACCACCCTTGAGTGGTCAACATAGAAGCAACGTTCCTCACCTAAGTCTGCACAGGAAGAGTCCTTCCTGCTAGAGGAACAGCAAGTCTAGGCCTCTTCTGTTCTGTATTAATACTTCTGCCAGGGAGGATAGAGAATCCTGCAGAGTCATGATAGACTAACTTTTCCATCTTCTGCATATCTGCATGTATTGCCACCTGTAGGACCTTAGGGCTTTGTAATTTTTATCTTGGAGTAGGAGGGTTGAGGCCCTAATACTAGCATCTCTGGTCAACCCTATGCCAAGGAGATAACCTAGTAACACAGTAGAAATGGCCAACCTTTTTGCCTGATTGTTTGGAGGTGCTATAATCCTCCCCAGAGGAAGAAGTCACTCTGGGAAAAAGCTGTAATCAAACATAAAAATTCTCAGTCATATTTGCAACCAGCCCATAAATTCATGGAGTAAACCCTGAGGTACAAGCTTACCAAGCATTCTCTGAGGTCAGCATGTATCCTGTAATAGTAGGTGTTTCAATGCAGTTGCAGAAGTGGGAATAGGGTGGGGTACCTTATTTCCAATACAGAAATCCCTGCCTGGTTATCATCAGTTCTGGGTTCAGTCTGGGTTGTGAGGAGTTAAGAACCAGCAGTCCAATTGGCCTTCTTGCCTGCCACTGTGTACCTGATGAAAAGCCATATTCGCTGCTGGCCAGGGCAGAAGAGCCTTACTAGGTACTGTATCACCCCGAGCTTTAGATCTCTGGGAGTGCAAACTGCCAGCGGTCTGCCTGTGCTCAGGAACTGAGCTCATAGGTGGTTCTTCTGCCAGACCTCCAGGCGTGGGGCCTGTGTCCTGCCTGCAGACCAGCACAGGGAGAGAAGCCCCGCGGCCATATTCACTGCCTGCTGGAACAGAAGAGCTTCATTAGGTACTGTATCACCCTGAGCTTTAAATCTCTGGAAGTGCAAGCCACCAGGGGTCTGCCCGCCCTCAGGAACTGAGCACATAGGTGGTTCATCTGCCAGTCCCCTGGGCGTGGGGCCTGTGTCCTGCCTGGAGACCAGCAGAGGGAGAGAATCCCTGCAGCCATATTCTCTGCCTGCTGGAGCAGAAGAGAGTCACTAGGTACTGTTTCACCACGAGCTTTAAATCTCTGGGGGTGCAAACAGCCAGAGGTCTGCCTGCACCCAGGACCTGAGCACACAGGTGGTTCATCTCCCAGCTGGTAGGTTGTGGGGCCTATATCCTTTGCAGAGAATAGCAGAGGGAGCTACTCCCGTGGCCATCTTTGTGGCCTGCCAGGGCAGAAAAACATCACTAGGTGCTGTATTATCCTGAGCTTAAGATCTCTGGGGGTGCAAATCTGCAGGGGTCTGCCTGCTCTCAGGACCTGAGAACATAGGCGGTTTATCTTCAAGCCTATATCCTACGTGAGAATCAACAGAGGGAGTGACCCCCCCACTCACCATCTTTGCTCCATAACAGAGCAGTCTGAGAACACCTGGTTCACCTTGACAACCCAAGTATAACATTTCCTGAGGCAAGACTGAGCAGGGCTCCAAAGGCACAAAACTGGAAGGCAGCATATCAGTAATCTATGCCAGAGGAAACCCAGTCATCCAGTGTCTCAGAAATAACCCTAAAGGTCCACAATAGGTTGTGGCACCAGCTAGTGACAATAAGACCATCTAACACCAGTGAGAACTAGATGGCTAAAGGCAAGCGTAGGAACTTTGCTAACAGATAGCAAGGCATTATGGCAGCATCTGAACCCAATTCTCCAACAATAGCAAGTCCTGGATACCCCAACACACCAGAAAAACAAGAGTTGGATTTAAAAGCACTGGTAAGGATGCTGTTAGAGGAACACATGAAGGACATAAATAAATCTCTTAAAGAAATTCAGGAGAAAAATGATCAAAAACTAGAAGCCCTTACAAGGGAAACACAAAAATCACTTAAAGAAATTCAGGACAATATGGGTCAGAAGTTTGTAGGCAATAAGGAGGAAATGCAAAATTCACTTAAAAAAATACAGGAGAAGTTTGATCAACAGGCAGAAGTCATGAAAGACGAAACACAAAAATCTCTCAAAGTATTAGAGGAAAACACATACAAGCAAATGACAGAACTGAGCAAAAACTTCCAGGATCTGAAAACAGAAGTAGAAACAACGAAGAAAGTACAAAGGGAGACATCTTTGGAGATAGAAAACCTTGGGAAGAAATCAGGGACCATAGATGCAAATATCAACAGCAGAATACAAGAGATAGAAGAAAGAATCTCAGATGCCGAAGATACCATAGAAACCATGGACTCAACAGTCAAAGAAAATGCAAAATGCAAAAAGATTGTAACCCAAAACATCCAGGAAATCCAGGACACAATGAGAAAGCCAAATCTAAGGATTATAGGCATTGATGAGAGTGAAAATTTACAAATTAAAGGGCCAGCAAATATCTTCAACAAAATTACGGAAGAAAACTTCCCTAACCTAAAGAGAGAGATGCCCATGAATATACAAGAAGCCTACAGAACTCCAAACAGACTGGACCAGAACAGAAATACCTCCCGTCACATAATAATCAAAACCCCAAATGTACTAAACAAAGAGAGAGAAAAAGGGCAAGTAACATATAAAGGAAGACTTATCAGAATTACACCAGACTTCTCACCAGAGACCATGAAAGCTAGAAGATCCTGGGCAGAGCTCATGCAGACTCTAAGAGAACACAAATGCCAGCTGAGACTACTATACCCAGCGAAACTCTCAATTACTATAGATGGAGAAACCAAGATATTCCATGACAAAACCAAATTTACACAACATCTTTCCACAAACCCAGCCCTACAAAGGATAATAGGGGGAAAACACCATTACAATGAGGGAAACTATACCCTGGAAAAAGCAGGATATTAATCTTTCATCAAACCCAAAAGAAGACAACCACACTAGTATAAAATTAACATCAAAAATGATGGGAAGAAATAACCACTACTCCTTAATATCTCTTAACATCAATGGACTCAGTTCCCCAGTAAAAAGACATAGACTAACAGACTGGTTATATAAACAGGACCCTACATTTTTCTGCATACAGGAAACACACCTCAATGTCAAAGACAAAAACTACCTTAGAGTAAAAGGCTGGAAGACAATTCTACAAGCAAATGCTCTCAGGAAACAAGCCGGGGTTGCCTTTCTAATATCAGATAAAATTGACTTTCAACCTAATGTCATCAAAAGAGACATGGAAGGTCACTTCTTGCTGGTCAAAGGAAAAATCCAACAAGAAGAATGCTCAATCCTGAACATCTATGCTCCAAATATAAGGGCGCCTTCATTCATAAAAGAAATTTTACTAAAGCTCAAAGCACACATTGCACCTAACACAATAATTGTGGGTGACTTCAACACTCCACTCCCATAAAAGGACCGATCGGGAAAACAGAAACTAAACAGGGAGAGAGTGAAACTAATTGAAGCTTTGGACCAATTGGATTTAAAAGATATATATATATATATATATATATATATATATATATATATATATATATATATATATATATATACAACTTTTCATTCCAAAGCAAATGATTATACCTTTTTCTCAGCACCTCATAGTACCTTCTCCAAAATCGATCATATAGTTGGTCACAAGACAGACCTCAACAAAAATAAGAAGATTGAAATAATCCCATGCCTCCTATCAGATCACTATGGAGTAAAAGTGGTATTTAATAATATAAAAACAACAGAAAGCCTACATATAAATGGAAACTGAACAATACTCAATGATACCTTGGTAAAGGAAGAAATAAAGAAAGAAATCAAAGATTTTTTAGAATTTAATGAAATTGAAGGCACAACATACACAAATCTATGGGACACAATAAAAGCAGTGCTAAGAGGAAAATTCATAGCTTTCAGTGCCTCCAAAAATAAATTCGAGAGAGCATACACTAGAAGATTAACGGAATAACTGACAGCCCTGGAACAAAAAGAAACTAATTCACCGAGGAGGAGGAGAAGACAGGAAATCATCAAACTCAGAGCTGAAATCAATCAAGTAGAAACCAAGAGAACCATACAAAGAATCAACAAAACCAGGAGCTGGTTCTTTGATAAAATCAACAAGATAGATAAACCCTTAGCCAGACTAACCAAAGGGCACAGAGAAAGTATCCAAATTAACAAAATTAGAAATGAAAAGGGAGTTATTACAACAGAAATTGAGGAGATTCAAAAAACCATCAGATCCTAGTACAAAAGCCTGTACTCAAAACAATTGGAGAATCTGGAGGAAATGGACAATTTCTTAGACAGATACCAAATACCAAAATTAAACCAGGATCAAATAGATCATCAAAACAGACCCATAACCCCTAAAGAAATAGAAGGGGTGATAGATAGCCTTCCGACCACAAAAAGTACAGGATCAAATAGTTCCAGTGCAGAATTCTATCAGACCTTCAAAGAAGACTTAACACCAATACTTTTCAAACTATTCCACCAAATAGAAACAGAAGGAACACTACCCAACTCCTTCTACGAAGCCACAATTACACTGATCCAACACAAAGATCCAACTAAGAAAGAGAATTTCAGGCCAATTTCCCTTATGAATATCGATGCAAAATTACTCAATAAAATTCTTGCCCACCGAATCCACGAACACATCAAAATGGTCATCTACCAGGATCAAGTAGGCTTCATCCCAGGGATGCAGGGATGGTTCAATATAAGGAAATCCATCAATGCAATCCACTACATAAACAAACTCAAAGAAAAAAAACCACATGATCATTTCATTAGATGCTGAAAAGGCATTTGATAAAATTCAGCATCCTTTCATGCTAAAAGTCTTGGAAAGGACAGGAATTCAAGGCCTATATCTAAACGTAGTGAAAGCAATAAACAGCAAACCGGTAGCCAACATCAAACTAAATGGAAAGAAACTTGAAGCAATCACACTAAAATCAGGGACTAGACAAGGCTGTCCCCTCTCTCCATATCTTTTTAATATAGTTCTTGAAATCCTAGCTAGAGCATTTAGACAACATAAGAAGGTCAAAGGGATACAAATTGGAAAGGAAGAAGTCAAACTACTACTATTTGCAGATGATATGATAGTATACTTAAGTGACCCTAAAAACTCTACTAGAGAACTCCTACAGCTGATAAACAACTTCAGCAAAGTGGCTGGCTACAAAATCAACTCAGGCAAATTAGTAGCCTTTATATACTCAAAGGATAAGCAGACTGAGAAAGAAATTAGGGAAATGACACCCTTCACAATAGCCACAAACAGCATAAAGTATCTTGGGGTGAATCTAACCAAACAAGTAAAAGACCTATATGACAAAAACTTCAGACCTCTGAAGAAGGAAATCGAAGAAGATCTCAGAAAATGGAAAAATCTTCCATGCTCATGGATTGGCAGGATTAATATAGTTAAAATGGCCATATTGCCAAAGGCAATCTACAGATTCAATGCAATCCCCATCAAAATCCCAACCCAGTTCTTCATAGAGCTAGAAAGAGCAATGCTCAAATTCATCTGGAATAACAAAAAACCCAGGATAGCTAAAACTATTCTCAACAGTAAAAGAACTTCCACGGGATTCAGTATTCCAGACCTCAAACTTTACTACAGAGCAATAGTGATAAAAAACTGCATGGTATTGGTACAATGTCAGGCAAGCGGATCAATGGAATAGGATTGAAGACCTAGAAATGAACCCACACACCTATGGTCACTTGGTCTTGGACAAAGGAACTGAAAGCATCCAGTGGAAAAAAGATAGTCTTTTCAACAAATGGTGCTGGTTCAATTGGAGGTCAGCATGCAGAAGAATGCGCATCGATCCATTCTTATCTCCTTGTACCAAGCTCAACTCCAAATGGATCGAGGACCTCCACATAAAATCTGACACACTGAAACTAATAGAAAAGAAACTGGGGAAGACCCTTGAGGACATGGGCACAGGGGAAAAGTTCCTGAATATAACACCAATAGCTTATGCTCTAAGATCAAGAATTGACAACTGGGACCTCATAAAACTACAAAGTTTCTGTAAGGCAAAGGACACTGTCAGAAGGAGAAAACATCAACCAACAGATTGGGAAAGGATCTTCACCAACCCTAAATCTGACAGAGGGCTAATATCTAATATATATAGAGAACTCAAGAAGGTAGAACCTAGAGAACCAAATAATGCCATTAAAAAGTGGGGTACCGAACTAAACAAAGATTTTTCACATGAAGAACTTTGGAGGGCTGTGAAACACCTTAAGAAGTGTTCAACATCATTAATCATTAGGGAAATGCAAATCAAAACAACCCTGAGATTTCACCTCACACCAGTCAGAATGGCTAAGGTCAAAAACTCAGGAGACAGCAGGTGCTGGCGAGGACGTGGAGAAAGAGGAACACTCCTCCACTGCTGGTGGGATTGTAAGATGGTGCAACCACTTTGGAAATCAGTCTGGCGGTTCCTCAGAAAACTGGGCATGGCACTTCTGGAGAACCCTGCTATACCACTCCTGGGCACCCAGAGGATTCCCCAGCATGTAATAAGGACACATGCTCCACTATGTTCAAGAAGCCCTATTTGTAGTAGCCAGAAGCTGCAAACAACCCACATGTCCCTCAACAGAGGAATGGATGCAAAAAATGTGGTATATTTGCACAATGGAGTGTCTATTCAGCCATTAGAAACAATGAATTCATAAAATTCGTAGACAAATGGATGGAGCTGGAGAACATCATACTAAGTGAGGTAACCCAGTCTCAAAAGATCAGTCATGGTATGCACTCAATGATAAGTGGATAATAACTAGAAACTTGGAATACCCAAGAAATAATCCACTTATTAAATGATGACCAATAAGAACAGAGGAGTGGCCCCTGGTTCTGGAAAGACTCAATGCAACAGTATAGGGGAATACCAGAACAGAGAAGTGGGAAAGAGTTGATAGAGGAACGGGGGGGGGGGGGGGGAAGAGGGCTTATGGGACTTGCAGGGAGTGGGGATCCAGAAAATGGGAAATAATTTGAAATGTAAATAAAGAATACAATAAATAAAAAAAAAGAAAACAAAAATATCATTGAAAAACAAAACAAAACAAAACAAAACAAAACAAAATAAAATGTTGATGATATTTATTTTGATGTGGAGGCCTGGAAATGATATTAAATTATAACTGAAGAGTTTTGTCTATCAGAAAAATACTCTAAAATTATAACTGAAGATGTTTATTTATTAGAAAAATACTTATAGGCATTTCTGAAAGATAAAATGTCTAATCTTGGTTATCTATTTCAATTCAGCCAGAATCCATTAAAACCTAAGTATCTGGGAATCTCTGGGAAGGATTTTCCTGATTAGATCATTTAAGATGAGAAAACATATTCTAAATCTGGGCCACATTTTTTGGTGGCTGCCTACATAAAAGGCCTTGAAAGAGAGAAGAAAAAAATGTCTTCACATGTTATCTGCTTGCCATTATTCTTACAAGAAAACATATCTATCCTTCTGATGAGGCCTTCCTTTACTGGTGTTAGAACCTAATTCTTTGGAATGCCAAAGGTAACTGAAGACCATTTAAGACATCCAGCTTCTTAGACTAAACAACTACCAGAATTATGGAGCTTCTGTTAGGAGACAGGCAATGTTCAACTAGCTGAACTACAGCTTATAAGTCACTGGAGAAACTACTGACCAGTACAGAAGGGGAAAGATAGTGGGGATTAATAAAACAGATTAAACTTTTTTTAAAAAAAGAAAAGTTTGTTGCATTGCCAACTGGGGGATATTCAGATAGTAAGGGGCTCCCAGTTTATCCACCATTGCAGCATTAACATGGGAGTCATATATCCATGTCCTGATCCCATCTATAGGCGTGGCCAGGGTCACAGTGTAACGTCCTTCCCAGCAAGGTTCCAGAGTCTTGTGGTTATATCTCTTAACCCAGACTTTATTTCCTGGCTCAAATCAATGGGGATTAGGCAGAGGAGCAGACTCATAAACCTGGCAGATGGCAGGCCAAAGTTGTGTCTGGACACTTTGGTGGGCTTCCACGGACTTTAAAAACTTACGTTGATCATATTCAGCTAAGAAATCAGACTGGAAGTTAGGCAGCATGGGAGGGGCCTCTCATATAGGATCTCACAGGGGGTGAGACCAAAATATAGGAATGTTCCTAGCCCCATATAAGGCATACAGTAGGAGGGACACCCAGTCACCAACAGTTTCAAGTGTTATTGTTCAAGGCCTTCTTCAGGGTCCTATTCATTAGCTCTACTTACCCTGAACTCTAGGGTCTGTGTGCACAATGTAATTTTCAATTGGTCCCCAGAAGCTGTGCTAGAGACTGGGGTACCTGAGAGATGAATGTTGGTCCACTGTCAGACTAAACCTCAGTATACAAACCATACCTGGGAATGATGTCTTCCATAAGCTTCTTTATTACTATTTTGGCAATCTCCTTCTTTGTAGGGTAGACTTCTACCCCTCCTGAAAAGCAAATACCCATATCTGTATTTCCTGGTTTTATTTCTGTTAAATCTATTTCCTAATTTGCCCCTAGCTGTTGACCTCTGATTTGGGTTCCTTGATTGATGCCTGAGGAGTTTACTGCCTGAATGTGGCACAGTCTGAGATTAACTGTTCAACCAACTATCCTAAGTCAAATATTTTGTACCTTGCCCCTCACAGAAATTTTCTGGTTTTGGTGACCAGGTGTGAAGTTTAATGAATCTGATCGATGAGTTGTTTAGCAAACTCCTTAGGTAGTATGGTGAAGTCTTCAGTGGTTAGCAATCATCTGTTTCTTCTGTACACTTCTTGGCATTTCACACAATGTTGTTCGTCTTCAGCAGTACATTTAGGGATGCCTGGGAGCACAGTGGGCAGCAAGGCTATTAGAGTGTTGACAGTGGAAGCTTGGGTGATCTCTCTTTCAGCTTTATCAGCTAGCCTTTTCCCTCTGACTGTTTCTTATGTCCTTTTCTGATGTCCAGGGCAATGAATTATGGCCACTTTGGGAAGAAGCCATAATGCCTCCAATAAAATAAGTATATCTTCCTTATTTTTAATGTTTTTTCCTACAACACTCAATAATCCCTTCTCTTGTTATATGGGCTCATGTACATGAGCCATAGCAAAAGCTTATCTGCTCTCTGTGTAAATATTATCTATGGATCCCTTTTCCACTTTAAAAGCAGGGTTAGAGCCTTTAGTTCAGCTTTCTGAGCTGGCATTCCAGGCACCAAAGCAATTGTGGAAGTAACAGAGTCTAAGTCCACTACTTCTGCCTCTCCATACCTGATTCAATTCTGGATGAAGCTATTCCCATCTATGAAGTAGATGTGCTCACTGTCTTGCCATGTTGTGTCAGTCACACCTGGCATGATATTCTGGACATGCCCAGAACTATAGAACAATCATGCTGTGCATAGGACAGGACAGGTAGCAGAATGTTTGGTTTTAGGGCAGATGATCCGTTATATCTTATGTTAGGGGGATTCAAAAGTAGAACATGAAAGTGTATCAGTCTGGCATTGGACATCCACAGGCTGGGTGGGTTCTTGTGGTTTTCCCTCAATAGCATGGGGGTGGCGATAATAAGTCCTTGCCTCATAGGTATTTTGTCAGCATCTCTGACTAGCAAGGCAGTGGCAGTGGCAGTGGCAGCTATGATCCAGAGGCTGGCTAGCCATCCTTGGCCCCCTGAGTTTAGCTTCTTAGATAAATAAGCCACAGGTTTTTTCCATGGTCTCAAAGTACCCACTTTGCTATCCCCTTTCTCTCATATATATATATATATATATATATATATATATATATATATATATATATGCAGGTAGAAATGTTTGTGAATGTCCAGGAGGACCAGGACCAGCACCTCCAATAAGGTTTTTCTTAAAGTATTAAAAGACATTTATCTCAGGGGGCCATTCTATTTTTTCTTTTTGACCCCTGGTGACTTCATATAATGGTTTGGCTATCTCAGTGAACCCTGGTACCCAGAATCTACAAAACCCAGTAGATCCCAGAAATTCCCATACTTGTTTTTCAGGTTAATAGAACTGGGATGCTAAGTATGGTTTGCTTCTGGGCATTTGACATAGTGTATTTCTTTCCCCCACCCACACACCCTTGAGTATTTACCCCAGTTAGATGACCTAAAGTTGACAAAACTAGTCCTTCTTAGCCTACATTTGGTAGCCAAATTGACTTAGCTTCTTTTGCAGCTCTTCTTTTATGTCTCCAAGTTGGGGGTTGCAATCAGGATGCCATCTATGTACTGGAACACTGTTGTTTGTGGGTGGGCCCACAGGTACTCACCTAAGTCCTAATGCAGTGCCTCTTCTAAGATGGTGGGTGAGTTCTTGAATCCTTGAGGCAGGTGTGTACAAGTTAGTTGTCCCTTGAAGTTTCTCTCCAAATCTTTTCATTCAAAGGCAAATAGAGACTGACTTTTGGGTGCCAGATGCAGGCCACAAAGCCATTCAGTGGCTGAAACTTGCAATGGATGCCAGGGGTAGCTTGGTTAACAAAAGCCATGTTCACAGCTGACTGGTGCTCTCTGGCTTCTGAGTCAAAAGAAGTGTAGGTCTTACAGGCTTCAAAAAGTCTTTCTAGATATTCCTTGGGGCTCTCATTTTTCTCCCTGCATTACCTGACTTAACTTAGATAAATCTGTAGGCCATCTGATGGCTTCTCAGAGGCCCCCCATCAGAATCTGGTGGTAGACTGGGAGCATAACTTTACCTTCAGTAGTATTAAAGTCCCTGTTGGGTTGAGTCAAAGGAAAGACTGCATCAATATCTGCCTGGACTTAAGTGGGGAAACCATTCGCTCCTGAAACCAATTTCTGGGCAGTTCCCATGATCCTCTCTCCTCTGTTGTAAAACGTATTTGGAGCAATTGCTGATAATCGTCCTATGTGGGCAGGTGAGTGAGCATGATTGAATCTAGAAGACCTGTGAGAGATGATGGTCTTTCTAAAAAATGGGGGTTTCTACAACTTCCAATTGTAAAGATCATGACTGGTAAATGGCACATATGTGATGAACTGTCTCCCCGAGCATCCAGGGGTCCTTTAGCATAGAGGGGTAAGGCAGCAGTAGAGTTAGCTCTCTGGGCAGTATGAGGTGATCCAAGTATGAGGTAGATTCCAAGTGGAGTAAGGAGAGTCAAGGGAGTCAGGGGCTGCTCCTCCCTCTGCCTGTGTTGGCTGGGCAGGGTCAGTGGTGGCAGGAGTAGGAACAGAAGAAGGGGGACATAAATCCTCCTTGAGGGCAGAAAGAGAGAGCAAGGCAGTGGGCTGAGATGGACCTTTCTTTAGAGGAAGAAGGGCAGGGAGCAGAGAGGCCCATAACAAAAAAGGTCTCATCCAAACAAGGAGCTTTTCAAAGAGGTATTGCCATGTGATGATATATGACTGTTAGTCCTTTCATTCCTACAAAAGATGATTAGTGGGGAAAGAGAAGCAGACTAGAGTCTTATGCAACTCTTCAAAAATCCTTAAAATGCTTCAGGACCAAGCCCAGTGGGGTGCTTTGTGTCTGTCCCATCGTAGGAGTCAAACAAAAAATTGTAGAAGAAGACAAAAAGCAATAACAGAATACACACAGACAGGCACAGAAGGACATTCCCAGGAAACAAAGTAAAATGTAAAGGCTGTCTCAGACAGTCTTCTTCCTTATGCATGGGAGGCCGATAGACCCACAACCAGTTCAGAACTCAGATGAGAACTAGCAAGGCAAGTTCTCTTGCTTCTGTTAGGTGGTGGGAGCGTCCTCTGTTGCCCCTGTATGAGTCACAAACTATGTGTCTGTTTTGTCCCTCTTTGCCTGAAATGGGAACACAGAAATGGAGAATTGTCAAAAGACAACTGGTGCCTAGACTTACTGATCAGAAAAATGCTCCATTATTTGGGTCTGAGGATCTCCAGGGAGTCTCAGAGAAGAGCCCCAAATGTAAGGGTTCACAACACACCAAAAATTGATACCCTGGACTCAAAAGTAAAGAGCGTTATATTCTGCAGAAGTTGAGCATGCCAGGGTCTAGTATCTACCAAGATGGAGGCCAAGAATTTATACTTAGATCTGAAATAGCATCTAAAACTTTTAATAGTCTTCTTATATTAGTGCTTCCATTTTTAACTATTTGTAAAAATAATGTAGCATGTGGACTTGTTTAAGAAAGGACCTGACTCAGAATTGCCCTTCATAAATGAGGCCTATTGAGAGAAAGGGTATTAGATCCATGGGAGCAAAGACCAGGAATTGAGGTGGATGAGCATTAAAAACATATAGTCTGAATGGGGCTCGGAAGGGGAAACCTTTGAAATCTGGATAGAAACTTCAATTAAATAGAACAGCTTAAAGGAAGAATAAGGGAGGGAGAAAACCCATAACTGGCATGGGAACATACCAGGGGAAAGCAACAAGAAAGGCCCCAAGGGACAATTCCTGATTATGTATTTTCTGATGGTATTGGAAGCTGCATATCACATGATTCACAATTATGTATATCTGGATGTCTCCAAATGACGTACTCAACTTCTTAGCTCTTCACTCTTTACACAAATTCATAGCCTGTGTATAATCGAAAACTGAACTAAGGTCTTGTAAAATGGCTCAGTGGGTAGAGGCAATTGTGTGCAGGCCTAATGACAGGAGTTCAGCTCCTGGGTCCCAGGAGGAGGCAGGAGAGAGCAGACTCTAGAGAATTTTTTTTCCGACTTCTATGCATGTATATTGATACAGGCAAAGTTTCTCTCTCTCTCTCTCTCTCTCTCTCTCTCTCTCTCTCTGTCTCTCAATCTCTCTCTCTCACACACACATGCATACATAAAAATAAATAAGCAGAATTTAACTACAATTTTGAATTTATAATATAAGATTTACAACAGAAGAGAGTAATATGTAACATTAAATTCTCACATTTTTCTCTAATTAAAAGAAAATAAGAAGCACTGCTGCATCATTTTGGTCACTCTTATTAGTTCTACCTACTGAAATTAACTTTGCTTTCTACTTACAGTTTAGCTCAGTACTTTTGTTTCGTCTGTTCTCAGTCATGCAAACTGTCAGTACTGGGCAGTGAGCCCTAAGTGGACTGTCTGTAGCAGGTCTTTCAGCCAGCGAGCTCATGTTACATTTAGGAAGGCAGCGATACATCTGGGATTATAGCAGGAGCTGTTGTTGAAATGATAAGTGTCCTCCCTTTGGCAGTTATATAGAATAACAATGGAATGTAAAAGTGCAAGCCAAGCACACTGTAGATGAAGCCGAGCCTTCAACTTGAAAACATGGAAATGTCCATTATCTGAATGGGTAGTTCTTGAATGCCGACTACAATTTAAATAGAGCTGGATGAAACAATGAATATCAACTAATCATGGTGTACACCTGGGAGCCCCAACAGGAAAATTTTGGTTTTCTTAGGACTTTTGCTTGACTTTGTTTTGATACAGATAGTAAAGCTGACTCAGGAATTTTTACTTACTTTTGCTTTGGTTTTTAGGACGACCAGAAGCCAGACTGTGTTGTACTGAGTCAGGTAGAACTTCACTATGTTCTCCATTTCAACTCACTCTTCCCCATTCTCCCCACTTCTTCAATTCACCCCATCTCAATTGGAAGATCATTTTTCTTTCCTCCAGCAGCTATTAATTGCTACGAACTTTTTAGTTAGGAGTGAGATAATTTCCAATGTTAGGGCGTTTTTTTTTTTTTTTTGTCTATCTTGAACTTATACAGGTCTTGTGCATTCTGGTAATAGATGGCAGATGATGTCTAGTTATGGTATTGTATACCCCGCTATTTAGACTTCTTTCATATATTAAGTTTCTCTATGATCTCTCTAATTGACTTTGGTGTTAATTGTCCTTCCTGGATTCCCTGCCCTTTTCTTCCACCCTTCTCCCCATTTCAGCTTCCCATTTCAGCCTCTTCTGTCTCTCCATAATTATATATTCTCTCCTTTGTTGGGAGATCCTCCCCTCCTCCCTAGTTCCTTACTCTATACCAAACCTTTGTGGTTATATATATTCACATGTACAGATATCAAAAGCTTAAAAGCTAACCACATATAAGAGAATACATACATATCTTCCTTTGTGGATGGAGGTTACCTCACTCAATTTTTTTTAAAGTTCCCTTCATTTACCTGAAAATTCCATAATACCATTTTTAAGAACTGAATAATATTCCTTTGTGTATATTTCCCCCTTTCTTTCTTCCTTCCTTTTTCCTTTCCTCCTCCCTACCTCCCTCTCCCTTCCTTCCATTCATCCTTCTGGGCATTCATTCATTCTTTTTTTCTGTTACCTGGATTTTTGTTTAATAATTCATGGCTTATAGGAATAATATGACCCAGTCAATCTGGATAACACTTCTTATTTTTTAATTTGAATTTTAATTGTCTTATAAATATGTCTCCCTATAGCCTTTCAGAAAAAAATATTTTCCTTTTATTGAATATAGACTTCTTCTCACATGATATGATTATTTTTTTCCTCCCTCTCCCCTTCCTATTTCTCCCTACCGCCCCTCCCACCTAGATCCTCCTCACTTTTGTCTCTCCTTAGAAAACAAACAAGTTTCTAAGGGATAATAATAAAATATGTCATAATAAAATAAAACACAAGACAACTCCAAAACTGACACATTTGGAATTGGACAAAACAAACAGAAGGAAAAGAACCCAAGAAAGGCTGTTCACATTTATACCATGATTATACATGTGCATTATATATAATGAATATATATGTCCCCCCCCCTCTCTCTCTCCATCCATCTATCTATTCTGTTTCTGTATATCATACACATATAACACACACACGTTGATTTAAAGGGCCTTATTTTCTTGGCATTCTCCTTTCCCTCTGGCTCTTACAATCTTTCTGCCTTATCTTCTATAGAGTTTTGCAAACTGTGAAGGGAGTGATTTGATGGAGCTATTCCATTTATGACTAAGTGATCCAAGGTCTCCCACTCTCTGTATAGTTTCTGGCTGTGGGTCTTTGTATTTGTTCTTGTCTGTTTTAGGAAGAAGACTCTTTGTTGATGGCTGATACCCATTTCCATTAATCATGCATCTTTTGATGGACATTTAGTCTGTTTCCAATTTCTGGCTATTATGAACAGAGCAATATTCAGCATGGGTAAACAAGTATCTTTGGAGTGGAATGTAGGGACCTCAGTTTTATTCTTAATGTACACTGCACTAATGGTTAAGAATTAAATGATCTCAGACTCAGTGTCTTTCTGGATTGTTGTCTAGATGTTCTTACCATACACATTGAGGTTTGATTCCCAAGAAAGTGGCATTGGGAAGTGGGCATGTCATAAAACAGAGGTCATTCTCCTGAGACTGGATCAGTTTTTATGAAAGTAAGATTGGAATCACCTGGGCCACTCTTGTTTTCTCTCGTATACATGCTACTGGGAAGCTCTTGTGTACTCTTATTATGTAACGCCCTCCACCAAGTTACAATGTAGAATGAGGTGTTTATTCTTATTTCGGGTACTCAGTCACACTTGAACTTCTGTTCCTCCAGAACCACCAGTCTCAATAATTTTTTTTTTATGTTATAAAGTGCTGAGTCTCAAGTATTCTCTTACAGCAATAAACTACAAACTAAGAGACTTTGTATCTCAGTTATCTACTTTAATTATGCTATCTCAGTTCTTTATATTTTGTGTTCTTAGTATGCATGACAATAAAGGAAAAACATCATTTAATTGACTGCCTATTGTTTGATTAGGAAATTTTTAGGAAGGACCAATGGATGTCTTCTTAAGCACAATCGTTTTCAATGGGCTAAGGACGTGGTATGAAGAATTAACAATTATTGCTCTTTCTCTTGAGACCTAAACATGTCTTATATAGAAGTTTATAGAATTGAAGATTTTCTCACCTCACTGTTGAGATAAATTCTTTAGTCAAATGTGAATGGTATCTTGTTGATTAAAGTTTGAAAAAAAAAAAAAAACGCAGCCGGGCGGTGGTGGCACACGCCTGTAATCCCAGCACTTGGGGGGCAGAGGCAGGCAGATTTCTGAGTTCGAGGCCAGCCTGGTCTACAGAGTGAGTTCCAGGACAGCCAAGGCTACACAGAGAAACCCTGTCTCAAAAAACCAAACCAAAAAAAAAAAAGAAAAAAAAAGAAAAAAAAGAAAAAAAAACATTTATTCTATATCATCCATTTAGTAGCTCCCTCCTGTCCTTTCTTCTTCTTTCTTCATGCTTTCCTAACTGGAATATTTTCCCTTTTTATCTGTTTTTACTCGCAAAATTATAACAACTCTAATGGAAAAGGAACATCCAGAGAGAGATATGATGGCAAAGCATGGGGTTGCCTGATGTGCACCACAAAAGGCCATGGGAGTTTTGAAGCATGGGGCTAGAAGGTAGTGATCTGCCAGTGGGAACCTAGGGAGCTGGGTGGAGAGATTTTGGATCTCTGAATCAAAGAGTCTCCATGAGATAAGACCATACCAGCCATTACCCACAAGTGCATGGCTGGCCAGCCCTCCAGGGCAGAGAATAGCTGGGTTTAGCATGGGATTCTGCCACTTTTTTACTATTTCCTGAAACAGTCAACTAGCAGAGAAAACAATCTAATGGCAAATATTAATGTAGATTGTTATTAGAGTTTTTCTAATTGAAATTATAGTATTCTCTATCACTCAGTGTTGGGGTTGGTCTGTTGCTGCTGCTATGTATTCAAATACTATTTCCCCCCAAGATCTGGCTGACCTAAGACCAACAGATTCCCATGTACATCTGCTTTTGTTGTGCAAACTTTGCTCTCCAAGTTAAGGGTCAAGAAAAAATGATGCCTGTGATTGGACAGTAGAGAGAGATAGGCGGGACTTCCTGGGAGGGAGAAAGGAATTCTGGAAAGAAGTAAGAGGAAGGCCCTTTCATCAGGAGAGATGAGGGGAGATAGACCTGACTATGGACCTCAAAGATCTAGCAAGCCATGTGGCTGGATCAGCCTAGATGTCTGGGTTAACTTGGATGAGTTAATTGTGAGTCTGTCTAGCTAAGATCGAAGCTTTGAAATAGTAAAAGGTTTCTGAGTCTTTATTTGGGGAATGGTTGATCAAGGAATAACTGCCACCATATTAATTTCCAGCATAATTTATTATATATAGACTAATAATCATTTTCTACAACACAGAAGAAAGTCTAATCATTGTACTATTCTTATGTCAAGTATACAGCCCATTGAAGACTATGTGCTTCATTAATCATTATTTGCTAATTACTAAATAATTCAAATTCCAACATGAAAATAAGACTCAAAATTTAAATTAAACATTAAAATTAATTGTAGTTTGTCAATCATTATTGGCAACTTTACATTCTAAGTGTAACATTTATGTCAGAGAGTCAGCAATGTCATTTGGAAGATGGGACAATGAAAGACATACCTCTCAGCAAAGCCTCTGCTGTGTCAATGTCAGAATCTGAACCTTTTTCATTTTCCCATGGGAGCAAGTGCTATGAAGGAGAGAGGCAGTGAAATCTAATTGAATAAAGCTTTCAAAATGGATGGAGCAGAAAGCATTCCCAGAGGCAGGTGGAGTTCAATCCAAGAACAAGTCTCTCTGTGCTTCCACAACTAGTTGAAATACAAGACCAAAGCTAACACAGCTATGCAGTCAGCACTGAGCTCCAGCAGAATGTTGTTAATATTGATATGGCTAATGTACATCAAACAGAAATCCTTTAGTTTTCTGAACTGAGGAATTCAAAGTGTTGACACTTCCTCACTGAACTCTTGGGATTATTTGGTTTCAAAGGCTGTAGGGACCAAGATGCATTTTGTTTTAAATAATCCTTCATGAAAAATTCAGCTTGCAGTCTAAAGTGATTGAAACTCAGCCTGAGTTTGTTTTATAATGCATTGGACTAGAAAGTCTATGAACATTGAATTATTCAAGATACGTAGACAAACGAGGGATTTGTGCTCTCATATGGGGAAGGGTGATCAAAGAAATAAGCAAAATCCAATAAATCTTGTTATCTCATTTTATTTACCTTTTAGAACTCCTCCAAATATTAGAGGAAAGAAATAAATATCAATTTTCACCTCTGTCAGGTTCTGCACTTCAATTATTAATAAATGTCAAATTTGACCAAAGTTCTCTGTACCATATGCTCTGTAATACTATTTCTGAGCCTTTATTAAAAATGTAAAATTGTCATTGAATTTTCAAAAATGATTCTCCAGTGTCTAATTTGGCTTGTTTTATTAATAAGAAGATTCTGATGAGTAATACTAATTTAGTATGCCTGCATGTAAAATTGAAGTATAAATTATTCCCACTGAAGGTGATGAACAATGGCTGCTCTGAAACTCTTGGCAGTTACCTTTGGAATTAACCCTGCAAGCTTGCAGTTCTTAGAAGAACCACAAATTCATATAGTAGCAAACTGGTATATGCTCAAATGGGATTTGAAATGAAATTCTCCCCAAGAAATAGCCTTACTAGTGATTCTCATCATGTATGAATTTGTCTGTATTGACACTCTCTCTTCAAGTCCTTTACTATTTTGCTGTCCATGCAACAGTGTAGATTCCAGATTTCTAAATATACACTGAAATAATAATCAGAAATGTTGGCATAAGACATCAAAATTGTTGCAAGAGACAATCAGAATATCTTGTCTATTTAATAACAATATTTCTATAAGGAAAGGAAGTAGATTGTGTTTATACTGAAGGAGGAAACGTGACTGGACAACACAAATCTTTCTGGAAATCCTTCTAAATGGATAGAGTTAGGACAACTTCTGATGGTTTAATAAAAGGTTGATTGAAGCTGTATTGTTGGTCATCAGAAAGAGACAATGGGAATTATCTTCAAATCTGTAACGTTTGACTTACTACTTGTCAAAGTTATTTTGAATAATGTGTTATTTAAACACAGTGTTTGCAACATTCAAACTGCTGTAGTCTTATCTACAGAGAAAGGACAGTGGCTTAACATCTAAGCACCTTGAATAATCAGCCATGGTAGCAAATTATCAAATATCTTATCAGATAGAGACAGTTCATCATTTGTATGCAGTTGCAAAATACTTCCATTCTGTTTTAGGCAGAAATTCCTTGCTGGCTATTATTTTAAATGAGAATTATTCACTTTTGTTGATATAAAAGTTGATGACCCAGAAATCAGAAAAAAAACCCTATTCCCTACACCCCCCAATGTGAAGATGTGAAATTTAGCAGGTCTTTCTTCTGTTGCTCCAAAATTTTAACTTAGCATTCTTTTTACCAAAGTCAATGACACAACATTGTTTATCTGATGAAGAAGAAATAAAGATGCCATGATCCCATCTTCCTTGACCTACTGGTCAGTGGACAGGTGCAGAGTCTGGGTGCTATCTTATTGTTGCCATTCCTTACAACATTGCTTTAAATTATTTCAATTATTTGCTCTGCATGTGTGTGTATACAAACAATGCATATGTACAGAGGTTATAGAGCAACTCACAGAAGTCAATTCTCTTCCTCATCTTGTGGGCTCTGTGGGTCAGTCTCAGGTGAGTGCTTTTACTAGCTGAGTCATCTCACCAGTTCTAAAACCATTATTATTAATGTTGAACCTTAGAGCAGCCCCATTTTGGGAATATATTGAAACCTTAATTTTGGAGTATTTTATGAACATTATAATGAAGGGGATTCAGCTTCATTTTATTTCCACAGACTCATAATAAATAACCCTGTGACTAAATCCAAGTTCAGTTGAGAGCTGACAGGTGGTTTCCATTCCCCAGGTAACAGTCACAAAAATCTCATTTCTGATCAAATGTACACTTCTGAAGAACATATTAAAAGAAAAAAGTTAAACTCAATAGAGACTCCCAGTTCTGAATAAGTTCCTCTGCATTACAAGATAAACCTATACAAATTGAAGACTGATGTATTTTCTTAGTCATAGCAGAAAATTGAGGTTTCTGGATAAATTTGTGTGGCCTGCAATCTGGAACATCATGTAAATCCTGAGAATCATAGCCAAGATCCAGGTGCTTTGGGTCAGGGCACAATTGGGAAGAACTCTGACATAGCAAGTTTCAGAGTGTCAGTGTGAACTAACACAAAGGTGCGTGCCTGCTCAGATAGCAGCACTCCAGAGATCCCACCCAGTTCCCATTGTGTTGGAAGGAACAAGAGCTAATCAAGGCTCATGCACTGAAAAGGAAGGGAAGCATAAACAGTGTGGACTAGACCCGGACAGTTTCCACAACAAATGCCTGCTCTTCAGGAGATGCCACTAACACAGTCCTAATACAGTGACATAAGAACCCTTTTTCCATACTCTGGTCTCCTCTGTCTTCTTTCTTTCCTTAAGGGAAGTGGGTTGTAGAAGCATGAACATGAATTTCAGTGAAACAGACTAGAAACACTTCAGCCAAGGAACAGTGGGAAAATCCTCTCTTCCTATAGGAATCTGTTATCCAGTTTAAGGAAAGGTGTGGTCTCATCCATCCCATTATCTTAATCCCATCTTCTGGCCATGGTTAGCCTGGACTCTTCCCTCTGCTTGCTTTCTCCCTTATATCTAAAATTAGAGAGCAAAACAAAACAAACAAACAAACAAACAAACAAACACAAACCCACAAACCTCCATACTTTAGGAGTAGTCATCATGTCTTCCTCCTCCTCCTCCTCCTCTCTCTCTTTCTCACTCCTCTCTCTTCCCTCCTTCCTTCCTTCTTTACTTCCTTCTTTCCTTCCTTCCTCTCTCCCTCTCCCTCTCTCTTCTTTCTTTCTTTCTTTCTTTCTTTCTTTCTTTCTTTCTTTCTTTCTTTCTTTCTTTCTTTCTTTCTTTCTTTCTTTCTTTCTTTCTTCCCTTTCTTCCTTCTTTCTTTTTTGTTTCTATCTTTGTATGTGTCTCTGTCTCTGTTTCTTTGTCTTTCTGTCTCTCTCTTTGTATCTCTCTCGGTTTCTCTCTCTGTCTCTATCTGTGTCTCTGTCTCTGTATCTCTTTCTGTCTCTCTGTCTGTCTCTGTCTGTCTCTGTCTCTCTTTTTGTATCTCTCTCAGTTTCTCTCTCTGTGTCTCTGTATTTCTTTCTGTCTCTCTGTCTGTCTCTGTCTGTCTCTGTCTGTCTGTCTGTCTCTCTCTCTCTGTCTCTGTCTCTCTCTCTCCTCATTTAGTTGAAACAGTGGGCCTAGTTATTCAGGACAACAGAATGGAAATTTAAGTTACTTAAGTTTTTTTTTTTTTTTCAGGTCCTGGAGGGTAGTGTGGGAGTAAGAGGAAAGAGAGGGCAGCCCAAGGAAAGGGATTCCCACATGTGACTGTGGCTGTAGTCCAGAAAAGACAAGGCACAGTGACCTACTTAGCAAATAAAAACATAACCAGAGGAATTGGCCAAGGTCATTGACATACATCCTCTCCTGTTGAGATGATTTCAAAAGTTCAGAGCAAGAAAATAAATTGTTCACACAAGGGACTCCCTTGAACTCTCTTGAGCAATAAATCAGAGAGAGTTGAAATTTTTGCTTTGCTAAAACTTTGCTAAATAAATGGCAGTAGGAAACTGAGGTCTGATCTCTATGTACTTTCCTTTTTTAGATAAAGGCAACATCCGACTTACAACAGTGTGGATGGTTTCTGCAATCAGTTTTCCCAAGGTCATCAGAAACTCCACAAAACAGATGCTTTTGACATAGTCTAATGAAACCCTTGCTCTTCAATTCTCATTTCTTTACACAAACACTCTCACTGTGTTTTGTCTTCTAAAGTAGCTTAATTTTATTCAAAGCTTTCTACTGACTAGAAAGATTAAAAGGGGTTAGATTGTCCAGGCCCAAACCATCAAAAGTCTCTGAATGAAGTAAAAAAAAGAAAAAGATAGGTCAATGAAGTTGTATTACATCCATACCTACTGCCTATCAATCAGTGCGTCTGTCTCCTTATCCATCTACCTAATCTTATATCATATTATGATCATCATTCAAATACAACATGCATAGAAAAATAGCCATCACAAACCACTGACAAGCTCAAAAGAAAATATCCTTAGAAGATACCGTTATAAGTGAGATGTTTCTGCTAAATCTTTTTACCAAACCATTAATATCAGCATAAATAGAAGGTAGAAACTGCCATCTCCAACAGCCTGATGAGTTCTTCTTTTTTATTTTTTATACTGTGACAAGCAAGACAATGCAGAGGTTCCTCTACCTTATATTCTTGTTGAGACAATTTTAACTTTGTATAGAATTTGAACCCCTGGATGGAAAATCTCATGGAAAATTATTCAATTTTATTCTAGGAATCTGAGGCCAAAATGCCCCAGCTAATTTAAAAACTTCCTCTTTAGCTACATAGCAAGATAACAGGATGTGGTTTTTACTTTTAAAATCCCTTGCTCTAAACACATGGAACTACACTTGGGCCCTAATACCTAAGTATAGTCTGCGCTTGCTGGAATAAAGACGTCCAATTGGATACAGAGTATGTCTGAATGGGCTTTCTATAACAATACATATATAAGAAATACTAAAAAAGGCTGTCAGTGGCACACACCTTTAATCCCAAAACTTGGGAGGCAGAGGCAGGTGGATTTCTGAGTTTGAGGCCAGCCTGGTTGGTCTACAGAGTGAGTTCCAGGACAGCTAGTGCTATACAGAGAAACCCTGTCTCAAGAAACCAAAAAGAAAAAAAATATCAAATAAGATTCTTTTCTCTCAAATACTATAAAACTTGCAACTAGGAGAAGGAATTGTACTTTTTTTTTTATCTTCACCACCTTGTATTACTTTATGCAAAAGATGCCAACTGCATTTCTCACATATGAATCCTCACTTCTAATTATTGCATACATGTACGTGGTAGGTAGTAAATGTGAATAGAGGAGCCATGAAATTAGAAAGAAGCCCACGAGAAGTTTGTGTGCCCCTACATTTTAATGGAGTTAGGAAGGATGATGGAACACATGAGATATTAAAGCAGAAAGGGGACATACTGGGTGTCAAAAATTACAGTGGGTCAAGGTGGAAGATACGGAGAGAAGAAGAGAAGGGGAACCAGACAAAACTAAGGGTGCATATAAATGTCATGAGAAAACCTTTTACTCTATATATCATTAAAAATTAAATTAAAAAATAGCAAAATGTAGAAATTCAGGTTAGTGAAGGATGCTTTCTATAATGCAGTTATCTACTTTCTCATTTTGAATATATAATTTAAGACACAGTGATCAGAGGCCATGCATTTTTATTTGATTAGAAAGTAGCTCATTATGATAAAGATTTGCTTTACTCCAGAAAAGCCAGAATTTGCTTCAAAGGCAGACCCAACAGCTCATAGACATAGAAAAGAAACACAACAAAAATGTTACTAGGCCATGCCTACTTAAGGTTTGGATCAGAGATGGCAGCCTGGGCAAGCTGCACCTTTCTGGAAGAAAGGAGGAGATCTGTGATTACTAGTAAAGATTAATATCAGATTATTTTTATTTATTTATAAAAATTATTGATCAAGATTTATAGAAAAACTGTACCATGTAACTCAAGATATTATCACATGGGAAAATATAGTTCAAGTACTATAATGTGCTTGTTCTATGAAGACAGTCAAACATGATTAGGTGGGAGCTTTGCAAACACCACTAATCAATTGAATTTTGTTTTGCATGTGTAATCATTCCTTTGCTTCTGAAATGATGATCTAGTCTAGGCACTTAGAAGCTAAGATTAGAGTCTGTGCTAGAAAATATTTATTGTAAACTTGGCAGAATCCAGAATAATTCAGGAGACAAGTTTTCTGGCATTCTTATCTAGAATAGATTATCCTCTGAGTATGTGTATAAGAAATTTTCGGAATTAAGCTGATTGAAGTGAGAAGCCATAACTTAAATATGAATGGTACCTTAGCCTGAGGTCCAAGAGAAAATACTTCTACTTTCAAATCTTGCTTTCACATCTTGATGGTAAACTCATTTCCAGTGTTGTCTTCCTTCACTGGCATCAGAGCTCAGCCTCTTCAGCCTTGCAATCTGGATTGAATGTCACTGGCTCATCAGAACATCTCTAAGGCTTCATTACCAGACTGAGGTGTTGAGACATCTAGCCTCATGGACTGAGAAGCTACCTGGTCCTCAGACTCTCTGATGTGAAGATAACCATTGTTGGACTACCCAGAGTATATCATGTCATCCAGTCTAATATATCCCATTTTATATATTCATCTTCTAAGTTTTCTTCTTCTATAGGACCTTGAATAATATGGGGATTTAGGTCTCTAACAATCAAAGAGCTTCAGGTTTTCCTGAGGAAATCTCTGTCTTGATAACTGGGACTTTGGCCAGCAGATGTTCTGTAAGCTTCTCTTCTCCTCTGAAGTAATTTCTGTGCCTCTCTGCTCACACTGCTGTTAACAAGTGCTCCATTTACATAGGTCTAATTTTGGTACTGACAAATAAATGCTCAGGAAGGGACAAACCCTGTTACCTCCAGAGACCAATTTCCATGTTTGCATAATCATGAAAATTATGGTTTCAAAAACAGTTCTTATCTGATTCTTGCTTGGCCTAAAAGTGAGGTGACATGACAGCTTTAGCAAACTTAATGTGAGGATTCAGCAGGAACACCTCCTCCAGCAGACCTCGTACCGACACTGTCATTTCTGCTGAGGCATCTGTGCTCTCATTGTCTTTCTATGGGGGAGTCCACTAATCATTCATCTAGGCAGCCTACATTGTGAATGCGCCCTTTAATGAACATCTCATTTTCCACAATGTCTTTTCTGACTCTAGTCTATACAATGCAATCTTCCCATTGTGCTGTGTGTAAAAGTAATGTCCAGTATGTTATCTTGTATCCTGCTTAGCCAATTATTTCAGTTGTATACTAGTTTTCTACCTCTGATTCTGCTGTTGATTATTCTCTTTGTATCTTGTTACAAAATGTTTAGTTCATCTCTTTTCTTCTTTTATAGGCTATTACAACTTGCACTCACTCTATTAGCCTGTTTTCCTGTAACTATAGCATTGGCTCCTTCAGACACATATGATGCCTCTTCTAAGGGACTTCATAGGATTTTCCTAAATGTCATTGCTCTAAATTAATAAAATTAAAATCAATAAAATAAATCAAAGATAACAATATATGTGACTATTCATAGAAAACTTTCCCAAAGTAATCTTATTTTTTCTAGATCTGCAAACTTTGTAAGATGAGACTGTACCAACCAACTATATAACACATTTAACTTTAACATGGCCACTGTGTTCATTGAATTTCCTGTTACAATGAGAGATTTGTTATTAAATTAGCTCATGGACCATCCAGTTTGGTTATCAGGAGAGGCTTAGTGACCCAAATGTTCCTGTCATACTTGTATGTAAGAATGCATAAATGAGTTATCAAAATCTTAGTAATCAGAGTCTACCAGTAAAGGGAGATGAATGATGGTACTACATTTCACCCAGCAGTGGATAATATGATTGTGGGATGCCAATGGCATCAAACAATGCTTTTGAAGTACTAATTTTAAACTTTGGAACTTGGAAGACTTTCATACAATGCCTGGATTCTGTTTCCTCACGGCAAACCTGCTATTTCCTTTTGATTTATTTCCCTTGTAACTATGAGTGTAATGTTGGATTATTTTGTTGAGTACCATGTCAGTGTTAAGAATGGTATTTTGGAAATAGTGAAAAACATTAGCTTTTCAGAGTTCCACACTGTTATTCTCTTTTGATGCTTGAAATTCCATTGGGTTGTGTGGTATAAAGAAATATTAACCTGGGTAATTTGGGTAATATATGGTTATCCATTATTGTCCACACTTGTACCAACATATATCAAAATATATTTATACTTACTTCACACAAAAGGGCAAGTTTATGCTAATCCAGGAAGGGATACAACTTCAGCAACTCTTTTTCCTGGCTAGTCATGTTGTGAGCCTCATGGGTACTTGTGATATATGTGGAATAGTGCAGTGGGGTCATCTTTTTTCACAACAAACACAATGTATTTACTCTGGAATTAGAATTTCAAAAGCTTCAATGACTTTAACAGTTTGACTGAAACCTCACTTAGTTTGAGGTCATCAGACAAAGCCTCATGCCAGCATCTGTTACATAAATGCAAATTGGGCTCTGTTGACTACAAGTATATCTCATCACACTTTGCATATAATAGGAATAATGAGAACTATTTCTCCCCATTAGAATCTTCTATTGCTTATCTAAAATACCCATGGAACTGTCCATCAATTCTAACTACAGAATTTAAGAAAATATTGGTTTCTTTTACTACTTTAGAAAGGGCAGTTTCAGTTTTCACAGACTCTGAAACACTGAAATGTTAAAGGGGGGCTTGAAAATAACAGAAGGGGTACACACCCACATTTGGGCACACATATGTTCAAGTATAGGTGTTAGTATTCTGTCTAAGCTCCACCCCACACTTAACTGGCAACAGTCAGGTATGCCCGGCCCCATAGACCTGATCCACTATAAAAGGGGCTACTTGCCCTCCTCTCTCTCTCTCTCTCTCTCTCTCTCTCTCTCTCTCTCTCTCTCTCTCTCTCTCTCTTATTGCTCTTTCTCATCCCACTCTCACCTCTCTTCCCCTTGGGCTCTCCTCCCCTCCTCCACATGGTCATGGCCAGCCTCCACTTATCTACTCCCTACTCTCTACTCTCTCTCTCTCTCTGCTTCTCTAACTCCCATTCTCTTCCTTGAATAAACTCTATTCTATACCGTGTCTGTGTGCGTGTGGTCCCTCAGGGGGAAGAGGTGCCTGCCTAGGCACCATTCCCCCACACAACCGTGCCACACTCCCTAAATCCCTCCTCTCTCTTTTTAAGCCCCCTTGATTGGTGTGTTGACTGGGAATGAGAAACACTGTGAGTATGCTTGCCAGTTTTGCCATTTAAGCCACAGCCTTGCTCGTTAGCCCTGGATGCTAAGCTAACCACCTCCCACAGGTCAGATAGCTGTGTTTTCCTAAACTGTTCTTACTCTGCTCTCCTAGTTCTGTCCCTCTGGGACAAACAGTCTATATTTGTGCCACTATGGTGGCAGCATGCACTGCCTGCTGCTGTGAAAAACAAACAGTTCTGCCACACAGCCACTATCGCATTGAAGTCCTGTTTCCCACCTGCCAGGCCCCTGCAGTGGTTCCGGCTGTGATAGACCATGGCCGCAAGTGGTGCTTTGCGCTCCCATTGCTTTGCACTGTTGCTCTGAGCAAGTGCTAGGATACAAAAGAAGCTACTTGGGTACTTTCTTTTCCTGCCCACCAGGCACAGCTATCTCATTCACCCCTGCGATGTTGCTAGGATATGAAACAAGTTACTTTGGTATTTTCTCTTCCCAGGCCATGACTTCTGCTGCTGGCAGGAAGTCCCATCCTGCGCCTGTGCAACCATAAAATCTTTCCCCCAATACAACTTTTCCCACTGACAAACCATTCAGTGCCCTATAGCCACTGCCACCCCTGTGACGACCACGAGACCATGAGTCCTGGCAGCACAGCCACTGCAACCCTGCACTCCATCCCTGCCGCCCTGTGGTCCTGCCACTGCAGGGTCCTGCCACCGCACTCAGAGCTTCTGTCGCTGCCATTGCTGTTCCTATGGGTGGGTCGTAGTGGGTCTTGAGGTCCGGCATGGGCAGGAGTAGCAGGATTGGAGGCCGGGCCCCGCGGCCAGGCAGTTCAGAGCGTGCAACATGACAGCCAGTTGTACTGGCTCCCACAATGTGCACACTGCCTGTCAGGTTCTTATTTCTTCTACCAGATTACAAATTCAAACAAACACTGACCATAATAATAAATAACCCCTAGCCTTCAAATGAAGCCTGGCCAGCCTATTTTGCTAAAACTTGCTTCTCATGCGTGACTGGCATTCCAGCTAACGTTCCTGATAGGACATTTAAGCCCTTGGGTGTCTCTTCACTCAGAAGTGACACAGAGCCCCCTCTTAGCTTTTACAGCTGCTGATAAAAGTCCTGGTCCAGGCATGGGAGCTTCTCTGGGCATTCCGGGAATGCCAAAGCCCCTAAAGACTCTCACAACAGCCTGAGTCTTTAGCCTGGTTATACCGTGTTGCTAATATATTTTTAGAACACTGAAATTATATTTAGCAACTTCCCCACCTACCCAATGTGCTTTAACCTGTCTTTGACTATATATTTTTTAAAATTAACAGTCTGGTAAATGATAAAGGACCTAAGCCTGACCTATTCAGTGTTCCCACACCTGTAACTTGTTCATTCCCTTGGCCTGCGTGCTGAAGTTGATGTTAATGAGCCTAAATCTGCCTAGACAAACTCATTTTCTGTCACCATGATTTAATCCATTGCTGCCAGCTTTCGTACTCTGATTCTAGCATCTTTACTAACAAAACAATATACTCTGCTCTACGTATGCCACCTGTCAAAGCTACTTAAGATTCTTATTCCTATCCTCTCTTGACTATTGCTCTCCTATCTTGCACTCAATCTTGTCAGAAGTTTGTTATTAAATTTAAGACAGACAAAATTCCCAAAGGCCTGACAGCTTCTCCCAGGAGGTCTTAGAAGAAAGATATAGACACTGCTACAGGATGCTGCCTAAAAGAATGCCGTAGACAAGACCAGATACCTTGAGTCAAATGACTTAGCTAAACAAAGATCAGCCATTTCTCATGTGATGGGTATCCATTCCACAGAGAAAAAGCTCTGCATCTTCTATGCTTGAAAGCCAGACTGACAGCCAAAGTTGCTGTGGAGACCAGAGACCACACAGAACTGCTGACTACTAGAATCTGCCACTTTTTAATAAAATAACTGCTAAATTATTGTTTATTGCTCAGATTTCTGACTACATTGACAGCTAGACAGTTATCTCCTTACTTAACTCTGTTTCCATTAAATTCTTCATATTTTCTCTTCTTGCTCTGTCACTGTCCTAACATCTGCGTTCCTATAAATTTGCCTAACTCTAATAATAAATATTCCACTATATGATCCACTTTCAATCTTGTTCCTTCTGCTCCACAAAAGGCTCATCTTAAAGACTGTTCATGGTCTGCTTTGGGATCTGAACAGCCTTGGCCACAGCACTCAGTCTCCAGGCAGTGCAGGAGGTCAGCTGTGTACCAGAGGACAGTTGGGAAGAGGCAGCTTGCACTGGTGAGTCCAGCATTGACAAGACCAACTAATGCCAGTGAGAACTAGATGGCAAAAGACAAACACAGGAATGTCACTAACAGAAATCAAGGCAATATGGCAGCATCTGAACCCAATTCTCCTTTAACAGCATGTCCTGGATGCTGTTAAAGCATACCCCATCACACCAGAAAACCAAGATTTGGATTTAAAATCACTGGTCATGATGCTGGTAGAGGAACACATGAAGGACATAATTAAAGAAATTAAGGTGAAAATGGATCAAAAGTCAGAAGCCCTTACAAGGGAAACACAAAAATCATTGAAAGAAATTCAGGAGAATACAAAAGCCAATAAGGAGGAAATGCAGAAATCATTTAAAGAAATACAGGAGAACTTTGGTGAACAGGCTGAGGTCATGAAAGAGGAAACACAAAAATCTCTTAAAGAATTACAGGAAAGCACAAACAAGAAATTGAAGGAGCTAAGCGAAACCATCCAGGATCTAAAATCAGAAGTAGAAACAACTAAGAAAACTCAAAGGGAGACAACTTTGGAGATAGAAAACCTTGGGAAGAAATCAGGGCACATAGATGCAAATATCAACAACAGAATACAAGAGACAGAAGAAAGAATGTCAGATGCTGAAGGTAGCATAGAAACCATGGACTCAACAGTTAAAGAAAATGCAAAATGCAAAAAGCTTGTAACCCAAAATATCCAGGAAATCCAGGACACAATGAGAAGACCAAACCTAAGGATTATAGGCATAGATGAGAGTGAAGATTTACAACTTAAAGGGCCAGCAGATATCTTCAATAAAATTATGGAAGAAAACTTCCCTAACCTAAAGAGAGAGATGCCCATGAATATACAAGAAGCCTACAGAACTTCAAACAGACTGGACCAGGACAGAAATACCTCCTGTCACATAATAATCAAAACCCCAAATGTACTAAACAAAGAAAGAATATTAAAGGCAGTAAGAGAGAAAAAGGCCAAATAACATATAAAGGAAGACCTATCAGAATCACACCAGACTTCTCTCCTGAGAGTATGAAAGCTAGAGGATCCTGGGCAGATCTCATGCAGACTCTAAGAGAACACAAATGCCAGCCAAAACTACTATACCCAGCAAAACTCTCAATCACCATCGATGGAGAAACTAAGACATTCCATGACAAAACCAAGTTTACCCAATATCTATCCACAAACCTAGCCCTACAAAGGATAATAGGAGGAAAACACCAATACAAGGAGGGAAACTTCACCCTGGAAAAAGCAAGATAGTAACCTTCTTTCATCAAACCCAAAAGAAGTTAACCAATCAAATTTAAAAAATTACATCAAAAATGACTGGAAGTAATAATCACATTCCTTAACATCTCTTAACATCAATGGGCTCAATGCCCCAATAAAAAGACATAGACTAACCAACTGGATACGTAAACAGGACTCTACATTTTTCTGCATAGAAGAAACACACCTCAGTGTCGAAGACAAACACTACCTTAGGGTAAAAGGTTGGAAGACAATTTTACAAGCAAATGGTCTCAGGAAACAAGCTGGAGTAGCCATTCTAATATCAGATAAAATTGACTTTCAACCCAAAGTCATCCAAAGAGACTCAGAAGGACACCTCTTGGTGGTCAAAGGAAAAATCCATCAAGAAGAACTCTCAATCCTGAACATATATGCTCCAAATGCAAGGGTACCCTCATTCATAAAAGAGACTTTACTAAAGCTCAAAACACACATTGCACCTAACACAATAATTGTGGGTGACTTCAACACTGCACTTTCCTCAATGGACCAATCAGGAAAAGAGAAACTGAACAGGGACACAGTGAAACTAATTGAAGCTTTGGACCAATTAGATTTAACAGATATATAGAGAACATTCTATCCTAAAGCAAAAGAATATACCGTTTTCTCAGCACGTCATGGTACCTTCTCCAAAATCGACCATATAATTGGTCACAAGACAGACCTCAACAAATATAAGAAGATCTAAATAATCCCATGACTCCTATCAGATCACTATGGAGTAAAAGTGGTCTTCAATAGCAACAAAAGCAACAGAAAACCCACATACACATGGAAACTAAACAATATTCTACTCAATGATACCTTGGTCAAGGAAGAAATAAAGAAGGAAATTAAAGACTTTTTAGAACTCAATGAAAATAAAGACACAACATACCCAAATCTATGGGACACAATGAAAGCAGTGCTAAGAGGAAAACTCATAGCACTGAGTGCCTCCAAAAAGAAAATGGAGAGAGCATACACTAACAGCTTAATGACACACCTGAAAGCCCTGGAACAAAAAGAAGCTATTTCACCCAGGAGGAGTAGAAGGCAGGAAATCATCAAACTCAGGGGCGAAACCAATCAAGTAGAAACAAAGAGAACCATACAAAGAATCAACAAAACCAGGAGCTGGTTCTTTGAGAAAATCAACAAGAACGATAAACCCTTAGCCAGATTAACCAAATGGCACAGAGACAGTATCCAGATTAACAAACTTAGAAATGAAAAGGGAGATATAACAACAGAAACTGAGGAAATTAAAAAAATCGTTAGATCCTACTACAAAAGCCGATACTCAACACAACTGGAGAACCTGGAGGAAATGGACAGTTTCCTAGACAGATATCTGACACCAAAACTAAATCAGGATCAAATAGATCATCTAAACAGTCCCATAACACCTGAAGAAATAAAAAGGGTCATAGAAAGACTTCCAACCAAAAAAAGCACGGGACGAGATGGCTTCAGTGCAGAATTCTATCAGACCTTCATAGAAGACCTAACACCAATATTCTTCAAACGATCCCATAAAATAGAAACAGAAGGAACTCTACCCAACTCCTTCTATGAAGCCACAATTACGCTGATACCAGAGCCACACAAAGATCCAACAAAGAAAGAGAACTTCAGGCCAATTTCCCTTATGAATATTGATGCAAAAATTTTTAATAAAATTCTTGGCAACCGAATCAAAGAACACATCAAAATGATCCTCCACCATGATCATGTAGGCTTCATCCCAGGGATGCAGTGATGGTTCAATATAAGGAAATCCATCAATGCAATCCACTACATAAACAAACTCAAAGAAAAAAACCACATGATCATCTCATTAGATGCAGACAAAGCATTTGACAAAATTCAGCATCCTTTCATGCTAAAAGTATTGGAAAGAACAGGAATTCAAGGTCCATACCTAAACATCGTTAAAGCAATATACAGCAAACTGGTAGCCAACATCAAACTGAATGGAGAGAAACTTGAAGCAATCCCACTAAAATCAGGGACTAGACAAGGCTGTCCTCTCTCTCCGTATGTTTTCAATATAGTACTTGAAGTTCTAGCTAGAGCAATTAGACAACATAAGGAGGTCAAGGGGATACAAATTGGAAAGGAAGAAGTCAAATTATCACTATTTGCAGATGACATGATTGTCTACTTAAGTGACCTGAAAACGTCCACCAGAGAACTCCTACAGCTGATAAACAACTTCAGCAAAGTGGCTAGTTATAAAATAAACTCAAGTAAATCAGTTGCCTTTCTTTTTTTTATTGATATATTTTTACTTACATTTCAAATGATTTTCCCTTTTCTGGGTCCCCACTCCACGCAAGTCCCATAAGCCCTCTTCCCTCCCCCTGTTCCTCCATCTACCCCTTCCCGTTTCCCTGTTCTGGAATTCCCCTATACTCTTGCACAGAGTCTTTCCAGAACCAGGGACAACTCCTCAATTTTTTTGGACATCATTTAATTTGTGGATCATGTCTTGGGTATTCAAAGTTTCTAGGCTAATATCCACTTATCAGTGAGTGCATACCATGATTGATCTTTTGAGACTAGGTTACCTCACTTAGTATGATGTTCTCCAGCTCCATCCATTTGTCTAAGAATTTCATGAATTCATTGTTTCTAATGGCTGAATAGTACTCCATTGTGTAAATATACTACATTTTTTTGTATCCATTCCTCCATTGAAGGACACCTGGGTTCTTTCCAGCTTCTGTCTACTACAAATAGGGCTGCTATGAACATAGTGGAGCATGTGTCCTTATTGCATGCTGAAGAATCCTCTGGATATATGCCCAGGAGTGGTATAACAGGGTCCTCAGGAAGTGTCATGCCCAATTTTCTGAGGAACCGCCAGACTGATTTCCAAAGTGGTTGCACCATCTTGCAATCCCACCAGCAGTGGAGGAGTGTTCCTCTTTCTCCACATCCTTGCCAACACCTGCTGTCTCCTAAGTTTTTGACCTTAGCCATTCTGACTGGTGTGAGGTGAAATCTCAGGGTTCTTTTGATTTGCATTTCCCTAATTATTAATGATGTTGAACATTTCTTAGGGTGTTTCTCAGCCCTCTGAAGTTCTTCATGTGAAAATTCTTTGTTTAGTTCCATACCCCACTTTTTAATGGGGTTATTTGGTTCTCTGGGTTCTACCTTCTTGAGTTCTTTGTATATATTAGATATTAGCCCTCTGTCAGATATAAGGTTGGTGAAGATCCTTTCCCAATCTGTTGGATGACGTTTTGTCCTTTTGACAGTGTCCTTTGCCTTACAGAAACTTTGCAGTTTTATGAGGTCCCAGTTGTCAATTCTTGATCTTAGAGAATAAGCTATTGGTGTTCTATTCAGGAACATTTCCCCTGTGCCCATGTCCTCAAGGGTCTTCCCCAGTTTCTTTTCTATTATTTTCAGTGTGTCAGGTTTTATGTGGAGGTCCTTGATACATTTGGAGTTGAGCTTAGTACAAGGAAATAAGAATGGATCGATTCGCATTCTTCTGCATGCTGACCTCCAATGAACCAGCACCATTTGTTGAAAAGACTATCTTTTTCCCACTGGATGCTTTCAGCTCCTTTGTCGAAGATCAAGTGACCATAGGTGTGTTGGTTCATTTCTGGGTCTTCAATCCTATTCCATTGATCCGCTTGCCTGACATTGTACCAATACCATGCAGTTATTATCACTATTGCTCTGTAGTAAAGTTTAAAGTCTGGGATATTGAATCCCTCTGAAGTTCTTTTACTGTTGAGAATAGTTTTAGCTATCCTGGGTTTTTTGTTATTCCAGATGAATTTGAGAATTGCTCTTTCTAGCTCTATGAACAACTGGGTTGGGATTTTTATGGGGATAGCATTGAATCTGTAGATTGCTTTTGGCAAGATGGCCATTTTAACTATATTAATCCTGCCAATCCACAAGCATGAAAGATTTCCCATTTTCCTCCAGTGTAGATAATTATACTGATGACTGACCTGAGAAAAGGGACCAATGAAATGCCTTTGTCTCATTCTGTTAATTGTGGCTGCAGACAAGTATCTTCCCCTTTATACCTTTAAAACCTTTCATAAATGAAATTATTTCTAGTGTATATTATATAAGATATATTCATTTTCCAAGAAGGACATTAAAATATCTATTCTTTTCTCCTAGCTCTCTTAATGTAAAGAACTTGTTTAAGATGCAAATTTTTCTTTGGTTTTGTTTAGCTGGACGTGTATTTTTGCATGGTCATCAGTCTACTGATGGCCAGATAGTTCATCTATAGGTCAGATTTGATACCATTTGTTGTTGAACAATGTTAAATAAAAAATTGCTAACATGGGAATTTGTGTATCTTTTGATAGTCATTTGACATAAGAATTGAAAGGCACCTTTTGTCTTTATACCTAGAGATACTGGAGGAAGTTAAAAAGGGTCATAACTGAGGAAGTTAAAGGAGGGAGGAATGGAAAGAGAGGAAAAGGACAAAGGAGAGAGGGGGAGAAGAAATCACACAACCAAGTTCCTTTGAAAAAGTCATAAAGAAAAATTACAAATGTACTTAAATAAACATTATATATGCATGTTTTTACACAAGTGTGTGTGCGTGCGTGCACACGCACGCACACAGACACACATACACACATACACACACACATACACACACACACACACACACACACACACACACACACACACACACACACAGAGCTATGAAGCTTTTCACACAAGTATACAAGCCATAGACAAGCTAACTCCAGTGCTAGGCGTGGGCAACTTCTCTTTGTTTTGCTGATCAATGGGCCTGTCTTAGTTTGGGTTTTATTGCTGTGAGAGGCACCATGACAATGGAAACTCTTATAAAAGAAAACAGATAATTGGACCTAGCTATTTTCCTGTTATTTTTGCTGGCTTTCATTGTCTCTGGTGAGAAGTATTGTGTAATTCTGATAGGTCTGCCCTTATAAGTTACTTGACCTTTTCCCCTTACTGCTTTTAATATTCTTTCTCTGTTTAGTGCATTTGGTGTTTTAATTATTATGTGATAGGAGGAATTTCTTTTCTGCTCTAATCTATTTGGAGTTCTGTAGGCTTATTGTATGTTCATGGGCATCTCTTTCTTTAGGTCAGGGAAGTTTTCTTCTATTATTTTGTTGAGGACATTTATTGGTCCTTTAAGTTGGAAATCTTCACTCTCTTCTATACCTATAATCCTTAGGTTAGGTCTTCTTATTTTGTCCTGGTTTCCTGGATATTTTGGGTCAGGACCTTTTTGCAATTTGCATTTTCTTTGACTCCTATGTCAATGCTTTTTATGGTATCTTCTGCATCAGAGATTCTCTCTTCTATCTCTTGTATTCTGTTGTTGATGCTTGCATCCTTGACTCCTGACTTCTTTCATATATTTTCTATGTCCAAAATTGTTTCCCTTTGTGATTTCTTTATTGTTTCTCCCTCTATTTTTAGATCCTGGATGGTTTTGTTCAATTCCTCCACCTGTTTGGTTGTGCTTTCCTATAATTCTTTAAGGGCCTCTACCTGTTAACCTGCATTTCTTTTAGAGAGTTATTTATGTCCTCTATCAGCATCACTAGCTGTGATTTTAAATCCAAATCTTGCCTTTCTGGTGTGTTGGGGTATCCAGGACTTGCTGTTGTGGGAGAATTGCGTTTGTTCAGATAGTGCCATGTTGCCTTGATTTCTGTTAGTAACATTCCTACGTTGGCCTTTTGCCATCTGGTTATCTCTTGTGTTACTTGATCCTGCTCTCTCTGGTTGTTTCTTGCCCTTCCCGTGTGTCTGCAAGCCTGTCTCAGCACCTGGGTAACCGGCTCTCCTCTGGCACAGAGTGCTGTGGCATTGTCAAGCTCCTAGGTGCAGGTGCGATCCTGGTGGACCCTGCCCCAACTGTTCTGACACTCAGGATTTCCCTGCATTCCTGTCTGTAACAAACTGCTCAGTAGCAGGAGTGAAGATGGTGGCCTCATCTTTAACCTCGCACTCCCTGCAGGGCAGATGTCCCCTGGCAGGATAGATGCACAGTCATCTGTGGTGCTGTCAGCTCCTGTGTGCAGGTAGGGCCCTGACAGACCATATCCCAACTGTTCTGACACTTGGCTTTCCCTGTGTTCCTGGCTACACCCATATGCTCAGTCACAGGACCAAAGATGGCAGCTTCACCTCTAAACACGGGACTCCTAAAACATATTGTGATACATTGGCAGACATCGTACTAGAGAAAGAGCCGAGAGTTCTATATCCAGATTGGCAGGGAGCAGGAAGTGACTAAAACACACTTTCTCCAACAAGGCCACATCTTCAATAAGTCCACAACTCCTAATTGTGTCACTCCCTATAGGTCTATGTTCAAACTACAACAGGCTCCATGAAAATTCCCAAAATAATATAGAATATTACCATTGCCTTATGTGCTTCCTATAACTTGAAGTTATATCCTTGTGTTGAAGACTCTGTACACTTCAGAAACATGGGTATGGAGTTGGGACTAATTTGGATGCCTTATCCCTGAGGACTGGTTCATAGAATCTTAAGATGCTGTCCAAACTGGTAAGGGAGAAAATCAATAGTCATATTGATCTGTATTGTTGATAGACAGTAACAATGGTCATCATACCATTGTTATTCTCATATCCTCAGCCAGGCATAGCTCTCATTTCTTAACAAACATAAAGCCATAACGGGTCAAAATGGTAAGATATATTAATAATATATAATGTCATTTCATTTATTATGGGTAACAAATAGTTATTTCACTGGACTGAAAGCTTGCCCAATAGGAGAAAATTCTTTCCTGTATTTTCATCTTAGCAAATTACCCATGTGTGGAGATTCCATAGATGCTGTAGGATAACCTTCCATTGCCACTCTACTAAGTAATTATAATTTCTAAGTGCATTTTAAATACTTATTCTCATATCCTCAGCCAGGCATAGCTCTCATTTCTTAACAAACATAAAGCCATAACTGGTCAAAATGCAAAGAATAACTGGCCATCGGATAACCCAACCTAATCTATACATCTGCAAAGAAACCCTTGCATGTAAGTCTTAGGGGAAAAGGGTCAAAATATTGTCCCATTAGAAAAGAAGGGACAAAAATTTATAACTGCTAGAGGACCAGGAACTCTGCTGTAAGAGAATGCTGCTTCTGAACATGAGGAGGATGTATAAAATATAAATATGTTTTTTAAAATTACCTATATAATGAAGCAGGCAACATGCCAATAAAGATGAAATTTCACAAAGCCTTATCCCTAGAAGAAGAGCTGCAGACAATTGATGGCTATTGAGAGGTATATCATCAGACTTTTCCAGGCTAAGCCTTCTGAAAAGTTATCTATCATGTTGTCTGCCTAAACTCATACATACAACATTAAATGGGCTCTGTAGGTTGAATTTATATATACACATGTGTTTCTATAAATATAATTATGTGAAAGGTAATGATTACACACACACACACACACACACACACAGAGAGAGAGAGAGAGAGAGAGAGAGAGAAGGAAGGAAGGAAGAGGGACATTGGAGGAGTAAGAAGGAAGTATAAGCCTTATATAAATTAATAATAAAGATGCACAAATGGCCAAAATAGTGAATTGAAAATTAGAGGCAGAGGTTGGAGTAATAAAAGGGAAAAATCTCAAAGAAGATATCAAACTGTGGGCACTTGTATTCTCCCATATTTTGGAGGAAGGGGTGAACAAGCATGGCAATGAAAGGCCCGTTCCCAGTCAGAGAACATGGTATTGTCTTTGGACCTATAGACAATGCATAGTCAGATGCTTATAAATCATGAAATATTGCCAGAAGATAACATAAATGCTCATTGACCATGAATTACTGTCAGAGTCTAGCACATGTGTTCATTCATGAGGAGCTGTAGGGAGAATATAATGCATGTACTTAGAATTCATAGGCACAGTGTAACACAGATCTTATGCATCAGAAGCTAAAGGCATAGCAAAGCATAGATGGTTATAGATCTCAAGTTATACAGGCAGACTATTATACAATGTTTCTAGAACATGATGTATACTCAGAGTATAATACATATACTTATATAACATGAACTATAGGCAAAGCATAACACTGATGTCTATACATCATGAGTTATACAAAGATGTAACATTGGTCTTTATAGAACATGAATTATATAAGGCTGAGATTCATATACATTCTTATAGGCCAGGAGTTATAGTCACAGTACAGCCCTAATGTTTTAGACAGGAATTAGAGAAAGAGTTTTTCCCATTTATGTTTATTGTTCATAAACTATATGTGGAGTGAAACTAATTTTTATAGTACAAGAGATGTAGACAGACTGTAATACTGAATTTTATATGTCATGAACAATAGAGAGAGCCTAGCAATGTTGTTTATCAACCTTGGACTATAGGCTGAAAGTGACAATAGAAACTTGTAACCATAAGCTTCTGACATATTTTTAACACAGAAAGCTATAGACTACTGACTATAGGAAATGGCTAATACAGATGTTTATAAGGCTTGATCTGTAAGCAGAACATAACAAAGATGATTATAGACTATAATAAAAAAGCATGGTATAACACAGATGATTTTAGGGAATGATATATAGGCAGAGTGTACAATGATTCTTATAGCACATCAGCTATAGGAAGAGGCTAATATTGATTCTTGTATACCAGGAGTGATAAGCAGAATGTAATAGAAATGGCTAAATAATGGTTAAAGGATGGACTGATGTAATAAAAATGGTTAAGTAATGGTTAAAGGAAGGCCTTATCCTGGGTTAGGACGGCTGGGGAAATAGTAAGGGGACTACCTTCAGATTTAGAATGAGTGGTGGGAGGGTTGAAAGTAGGTGCCAGTGCAAGATGATTGGAGGAGGAAGGAGTCTGGAGAGGTTGATCAAGGAGTGTAGGAAAGTGTGGTGAGAAGTGGAACCTGAGGAGGCTGGAGTTAAAGACAAATTTGTAGAGTCAAACCTGTGGTGGTAAGGGGGAGGAAGGCTCATTAGCTGGATCAATGATTGTCGTGTCACCTGGTAGATGTTTCATAGCTAGAAGTTGTTTAGTTGTGGGACAAGTAGAGAAAAGAGAGGGTTTGAAGCAAAGATACATAAAAGCTTGAGCTCTTTTATTTACCGGACCACTGGCAGTATGTATGAAGATCCCTTAAAATTGGAGGATCAAATTTGCCATTTGGAGGCATAGTCTAATGGGTACTGAAACCAGACCTTATTGCAAAGGTATATAAGTTTGAAAGCTCTTAAATCCTTAAATTGGGTGTTAATTTTAGGTATTTGAGGTTTTCCAAGAGACATCCCAGAGGGGAACCTGGAGGCACAGTCAAAGACAATGAGACAGCTATTAGGAGGGGAGATGCTATTGAACTATTCCTACAGGTGTCCTGAGCACAATTCAATAACAAACAAATGAGGTCTAGAACTACCAGATTATCATGTGGACACTAGTGGTTGTGTGAGTCCTGGACTTACAGAACATTTTACCTAAGCTTTGAATTTTTCTATGGCAACAAGAGAAAATCTCATTGAGATCAGATGAGATCAGGAGCATTTAGGGAGAGAGGAAGGGGTCACAAAAACTGCTTCCAAGAGAGAGGGGTCACCAAGTGTTGAGGTCTTAAATTGGGGCTATGGTTGGGAGGCTGGTCATAAAGACCATGGAAAGTCCATCCACCTAAGCCCATAGAGGGCAGCAAAACCTCTTTGGTAGAAGGTACCCTGCCCACAGACCCGAATGTAAACCTTACCAATCCATTGGTGCTTGTGTGAAGGTTTTGGCTATCCAGTGGCAGGAAACGTGAGACTGTGCAGCTGGTGGACCTGTCCAGATGAGGTTTAGCCCATGGGGCTTAACTCACAGGCAGTGGCCAGCCCACGTGGGTGGCATTTGGTGTACCCTGGAGCCAAGCCATGGACCCTCCTAGGTGGTCATGAATATATTTTGGCACCAGTGTTAGATGAGGCAATGTATTCCTTGACAGATCACACCAAGCCAGCATAGTTCTCACAGGAGAGGTGTTTATTGACAGAGATGACCCGGAAGGGAGAGGGAGGGGTAAGGGAAGAAATGAGAGAGAGAGAGAGAGAGAGAGAGAGAGAGAGAGAGAGAGAGAGAGAGAGAGAGAGAGAGAGAGAATTATGGGTTGGGTCCATGTCTTTTATCCGATCCCTTGACATAGGTAAGGCAGATGACAAGCAGATGATACAGATAATGCACATGCAAGGTGTGCCATGCATTGGAACCAAGAGGGTCATTGTAGTCTAGGGATGATGTCATTGCTGGGTTCAGAAGCTGACTGTAAGAGCTTTTGGCTGTCCATAGATGGTTCTGATGCTAACATATAGAAAGTATGTAACACAAAGGCTTGTAAAACATGCTCTAGAGAGAATAACAATGATGCTAATAGAATATGATCTTATGTGGAGGTCTTCTTAGTCACATTTTTTTTCTTGTAACCAATAGTAAACTTAACATTATTTTAGTGTACTTTTTCCATATTGGAAACTTGAAAAGTATTTACAACACAAATGTTGTTATGAAAATAACTATTGTAAGTAAATGTGTAGTTTCTAAGAACTTGGAGGAGTATGATTTTTGTTTGCTTTGTTTCCATGATTAATTTAATGAAAGGGAACATGGCTGATGTCACTGATTTCTTTTGTCATAAGATAAATACCTATAGGTGTTGAGGAAAAAATGATGAAGAATAAGAGCTGTAGACCATACAGAAACAGGCAAAATCACTCCACAATATTTTATGGAGGCTTTTATTCCTGGGAGCTTTAATTATTTAATTTCTTAGTGCCGAGGTTGCTGGGATTGTTACTGTGTTGGAGGCATGCAGTAGAGAGGCTCATAAATTGCTCGTACGCTGAGGCTGGTGTTTTCTGGAAGACATCAGTGCCATTGTTATGCTTTCCTTGTCTGGTCCTAAAATCCAGAACATTCTGTGTTTAGTGTCACAAACTTTTGAAAATTAATTTGACAGAACTGAAACAATAGGATGCTGTTTTGCTATTTTTTACTTTATGTAATCTAAAAGGCAATGGAAATGATGTTAAAGCCAATTAGAAGACATTGGAGCAAATGTGAGATTCCAGGTAAAAGTATAGTTGGAGATTATTAAGATTATCTCAGAAGTGATTGCAGAACTTAGTAGCATTGGGTGAAGTATTAATGAAAGAGCTATCTGGACTGGTTTGGCACTTTTACAAGAGGGGAACAGTGGGTCAGTTCCTTTTTCCTCTTCACAAGGAACTTCCTAGCTAGAATGTCATAGGAAAAATACGACACTAGAATGTACTAGAACAAAGCCCTGGAATTATTATTAAAAAGCTGTTCAGGGAAGTACTTTGTCATAGTGTACCTGACATCAAATCTGAAGACGATATACTAAATAAAGGTTTACAGATAAAGAGACATGTTAAGTAATGTGTTTGACCCCTACAGGGGACTTTAATATATAACTAAATGGCTGTAAATTTTATATTCAATTGGTCTAAAATGTGGAAGAGAGGTTATTAGACCTAAAATGTATTGCATTATTTAAATGTAATTTATTTACATTGAGATTACTTATTATTTAAATATAATTTTAAAGATTATTAAAATTTTAATCTTAATTTAATAATTTAAAAATTTTAAAATTTTAAATGTAATAATTTTAATGTACTTAAATGTAATACATTATTCAAATATAAGGGCTGAGCTTACATTAGATGCCACAATATCTATGCATTGTACACTTATACAAGCACAATGTATAATGCATATATATGTATATGCACATATTTATGCATGTGTGTGTAATAGGCCAGCTTTCCCCTTCTTCGGGTCAGGCTTGCTGACTAATTTATCAGCTTTGTTGGAACCTTGTGCATGAGACACTGATTAGGTGTTTAAATAGCTAGAGTAAGATGAAACCCATTCTCACACAAACCATTTATTTAGACCACATGTATTTCAATGGTGTTATTTTGCAGAGCAGAGGCAAAGTTTGATTTTCTGTAGTTTCTGTACCTAAGGTTCCTAAAACTATAAATATTTTCATGTATTCTGCTGGATTCCTTACCCATTCCTTTCTGGACCATTATTCTTTCACTTATGTTCACTACCCACCATGATTCTTATTAACCTGTCCTATGGACCAGGGAGAATTCAAAGCATTGCCTGGAGCCATATGCGGATTTTGTATTCTTCCACGTAAAAAATCACAAATATCAGGGATTTGTTTAGAAGCTGATGTCAGAAGTTGTGGTGAGAACATAAAGTAGATGAGGAGAGAAAGGCACAGCTAATGGGTAGATCCAGATATTAGGGCATGATGAATGGGGAACTGAGGTAGAGTTCCCCTGAGGATCCTGATTTGGATTCATACCCAGATTTATCCAACTGGAGCAAGGAAGCATGCTCCACAAGAAAGACAAAGACCTCAGGGAGGAATATTTATTTGGGGAATAAAATAACTCTTTCTGTGGGGATCCCCCAGTCCATGTTCAGAAAAGATATCTGGCGAGGGCCCGGGAAAAATGTTACACAGAATTAGGCAGCCTCTGTATGACCCTGGCCTTCAGAATTACTGACCTGTGACAGCTCAAGGGGACATTTTTTTCTTTCTAATCTTGTGAGGTTGAAATTGCTTTTTTGAGCGACAAAGCAATGTTACCTGGCCCTAGTGACCTAGCGGGTCTCAGATAAATGGTTATTCCATTCTCGTTAATTTCCAAAGAATAGGGGCTCAGGCTTTTGCAGAAGGATCAGCATCATAGGTCTTTCCTGTCATACTTCTTTTCATACTTGTTATAGGAAAACAAAATATTTTTCAGTGAAATAAATAAAAGTACTTACTCAATTACATTTTGCAATTGCAATTTCACTATTGGGTCTGATGGATCTAAGCAGACAACAGACTTGCATATAAATTTAGAATTAAAAAATGAAGAAAATAATGGATGTGATGAATACAACCTCTTACACCTAGTCATTTAAAGTTCCAATATTAGGAGAATGTAACAAAGAAGAGATGCCATTTCTTCACACTTAATTGCACAAGTGCAAATCTTTCTCGGAAACGTTAAAGCTGAGGAAAGAGTTGAAATTAGCACACTAACAGCTTGTTAGTATTGTTGTTGTGTAGTATTTCTACTTGAAGACCTCATGATTTTTTGACTTTTTGTGAACATTCAGATATTTGCTCCATTGAAACATGGATAGATTTTCTTTTTAGACTTTAAGTATAAATTTTTCTGCGTACTCTATTTAATGTCTGCCCTTGATTTACAATGAAAAATAATCTCTTGGAAGAAAAGAACTGTAGGTCAGAGAACCAGTCTTGTCACTTCATGAAGCCTCAGAAAAATCACCAAAGATAATGTCACACTCAATGATTCCTCACAGGCAGATTCTGGTATTATCAAAGGGGAAAAGAAAAACATTACATAGATTTTTTTTAATGCTCTTAAGGTGGACTGATGGCCTGGCAGAATGGTGGGATGCTGTTTGGACCTCTGATCCCTTTCCTGTGGTTTCAGAGGTGGAATGCATTTCTTATTTTTCTGAGAAAATACAGCTCCACAGGAGAAGCTGAATGTACTTGCAAAACAAAGGGCATATAGCCACTTAGTGTTATAGGAGCTGCTCAGTGATGTGTTTCTCTTTTGGAAGCAATTAACATACAGACATTGAGGATCTCCATCTGATAACCAGCATGTTGTTAAAAATGACATCTCAGTGACCCCAAATTCTGCATTTCTTTCAGAAGCAAAGATGCCAAATGAATGTCATCTTCACATTAATTTAGAGTAAAAAGAATAGCTGAGTAAGGCTAGCATATTAATCTGATTATGAAGTTTTAGAGTGGGTAAGGGATGTGTAGGATCTCTTGTGGAGAGTGTGAGCCATTACCCAAATAATAAAAGTAATGTTTGCATCTAATATGTTCCAATTAGAGTTTGTAGGTCATATAGATAATGATTCACATTGTTTCTGTGCATAATTATAAATTATATTTTGGCTTTTACTGGGCATCCTAATTGTTTCTTTAATGCTAATTGCATTCCTATAATTACTAATAAGTTCTTATCTACTCAATCTGAGCTCCATCTAGTCTACCTCTGGCTCATCATCCTGTAGGTCAATTACTTGTCTAGATGTTTTCAGTAAGCTTTCCCACTACTGAAAATGCTCTTTTCGCTAACTATAAGCTTCTTTTCTCTGTATAAATTGCTCATTTATAGCTTCATTTTGACTCAAATATAATTCTCTCCCAGAGATAGTCTCCAGTAGTCATTTGTGCAGTGCTGTGTTTCACTTTTCAGCTCTGTGTGATTGTATATTGCAATTTCCTTTGATATACTTTTATTTCATGAGAGCAAATTTCATGTGTGTTGTGCATTATATGTTACTCAGTGATTGGTATATATTAGATAAAAATATTTTAATTTCTGAATCCAGGTATGTTGGAAAACACCCAAAATATTAGAACTGGGGATGTGGAAGCAAGAAGATCAAGTATTCAAGACTAGCCTTGGCTATATAGCAAGTTTTAGACTACATGATACCCTGTCTCAACAAACAAAATAAATAAATACATGAATGAAAGAATGAATACATGAAAGAATGAACAATTGTTGGTTGAATTTGATTAAAATACCAAATATTGTGTTTTGATTTCCATTGGTCTGAGCTATGGACCAAATCGTAGCATCCTCAGCTCCTTGCAGCCCCCTTGAGATTAGTCATTATCCATCCTCAGATTACAAGATTACAGTGGTGAACAGTGTTCTACACATATAAATAAATATTTTGTGTTTAGCTTAGTTTCTGATTACAGAAAATGTAAAAGAAAGTACTAGGAAGATCTTGATTTCTGATATTTCCTGCTTCCTATATTATGCATTGTTCAAATGAAAGGGCATGAAATAGGTGGAACACGGGTAAACTTTGTGGGGTTCAAGGCCAAGATACTCAGCACTTTTATTAACAGAATCTTTTGACATTTTATTTTTCTTCTATAACTTTTGGTCTTATCCCTGCTTGCAGTTCTTAATTGACTGTTGACTTTATTCCATGTCTTCTATCTTTGCTTATTTGGAGCTTCTCATTCATAAATTCATTGCATTCTTTTATTTTTAATTTAAATTATAAGGTACTTGCACATTTCTCCCTTTCCTACTTTCTTTTTTTTTTTTTTTGCATTTTTTTTTCGTTTTATTATTCGATATAATTTATTTACATTTCAAATGATTTCCCCTCTTCTAGCCCCCCCACTCCCCGAAAGTCCCGCAAGCCCCCTTCTCTTCCCCTGTCCTCCCACCCACCCCTTCCCACTTCCCCGTTCTGGTTTTGCTGAATACTGTTTCACTGAGTCTTTCCAGAACCAGGGGCCACTCCTCCTTTCTTCTTGTACCTCATTTGATGTGTGGATTATGTTTTGGGTATTCCAGTTTTCTAGGTTAATATCCACTTATTAGTGAGTGCATACCATGATTCACCTTTTGAGTCTGGGTTACCTCACTTAGTATGATATTCTCTAGCTCCATCCATTTGCCTAAGAATTTCATGAATTCATTGTTTCTAATGGCTGAATAGTACTCCATTGTGTAGATATACCACATTTTTTGCATCCACTCTTCTGTTGAGGGATACCTGGGTTCTTTCCAGCATCTGGCAATTACAAATAGGGCTGCTATGAACATAGTAGAACATGTATCCTTATTACATGGTGGGGAGACTTCTGGGTATATGCCCAGGAGTGGTATAGCAGGATCTTCTGGAAGTAAGGTGCCCAGTTTTCGGAGGAACCGCCAGACTGATTTCCAGAGTGGTTGTACCAATTTGCAACCCCACCAGCAGTGGAGGAGTGTTCCTCTTTCTCCACACCCTCTCCAACACCTGCTGTCTCCTGAATTTTTAATCTTAGCCATTCTGACTGGTGTAAGATGAAATCTTAGGGTTGTTTTGATTTGCATTTCCCTAATGACTAATGAAGTTGAGCATTTTTTAAGATGCTTCTCCGCCATCCGAAGTTCTTCAGGTGAGAATTCTTTGTTTAACTCTGTACCCCATTTTTTAATAGGGTTGTTTGGTTTTCTGGAGTCTAACTTCTTGAGTTCTTTATATATATTGGATATTAGCCCTCTATCTGATGTAGGATTGGTGAAGATCTTTTCCCAATTTGTTGGTTGCCGATTTGTCCTCTTGATGGTGTCCTTTGCCTTACAGAAACTTTGTAATTTTATGAGGTCCCATTTGTCAATTCTTGCTCTTAGAGCATACGCTATTGGTGTTCTGTTCAGAAACTTTCTCCCTGTACCGATGTCCTCAAGGGTCTTCGCCAGTTTCTTTTCTATTAGCTTCAGAGTGTCTGGCTTTATGTGGAGGTCCTTGATCCATTTGGATTTGAGCTTAGTACAAGGAGACAAGGATGGATCAATTCGCATTCTTCTGCATGCTGACCTCCAGTTGAACCAGCACCATTTGTTGAAAAGGCTATCTTTTTTCCATTGGATGTTTTCAGCCTCTTTGTCAAGGATCAAGTGGCCATAGGTGTGTGGGTTCATTTCTGGATCTTCAATCCTGTTCCATTGATCCTCCTGCCTGTCACTGTACCAATACCATGCAGTTTTTAACACTATTGCTCTGTAGTATTGCTTGAGGTCAGGGATACTGATTCCCCCAGATTTCCTTTTGTTGCTGAGAATAGTTTTAGCTATCCTGGGTTTTTTGTTGTTCCAGATGAATTTGATAATTGCTCTTTCTAACTCTGTGAAGAATTGAGTTGGGATTTTGATGGGTATTGCATTGAATCTGTATAGTGCTTTAGGCAAAATGGCCATTTTAACTATATTGATTCTACCGATCCATGAGCATGGGAGGTTTTCCCATTTTTTGAGGTCTTCTTCCATTTCCTTCTTCAGAGTCTTGAAGTTCTTGTCATACAGATCTTTCACATGTTTGGTAAGAGTCACCCCAAGATACTTTATACTGTTTGTGGCTATTGTGAAGGGGGTCATTTCCCTAATTTCTTTCTCAGCCTGCTTATCCTTTGAGTATAGGAAGGCCACTGATTTGCTTGAGTTGACTTTATAACCTGCCACTTTGCTGAAGTTGTTTATCAGCTGTAGGAGCTCTCTAGTGGAGTTCTTTGGGTCACTTAGGTAGACGATCATGTCGTCTGCAAATAATGATAGTTTGACTTCTTCCTTTCCAATTTGTATCCCTTTGACCTCCTTATGTTGTCGAATTGCCCGAGCTAGTACCTCAAGTACAATATTGAAAAGATAAGGAGAAAGGGGGCAGCCTTGTCTGGTCCCTGATTTCAGTGGGATTGCTTCAAGTTTCTCTCCATTTAGTTTGATGCTGGCTACCGGTTTGCTGTATATTGCTTTTACTATGTTTAGGTATGGGCCTTGAATTCCTGTTCTCTCCAAGACTTTAAGCATGAAGGGATGCTGAATTTTGTCAAATGCTTTTTCAGCATCCAATGAAATGACCATGTGGTTTTGTTCTTTGAGTTTGTTTATGTAGTGGATTGTATTGATGGATTTCCGTATATTGAACCAACCCTGCATTCCCGGGATAAAGCCTACTTGATCATGGTGGATGATCGTTTTGATGTGTTCTTGGATTCGGTTGGCAAGAATTTTATTGAGTATTTTTGCATCGATGTTCATAAGGGAAATTGGTCTGAAGTTCTCTTTCTTTGTTGGATCTTTGTGTGGCTTTGGTATCAGCGTAATTGTGGCTTCGTAGAAGGAATTGGGTAGTGTTCCTTCTGTTTCTATTTTGTGGAATAGTTTGAAGAGTATTGGTGTTAACTCTTCTTTGAAGGTCTGGTAGAATTCTGCACTGAAGCCATCTGGTCCTGTGCTTTTTTTGGTTGGAAGACTGTCTATGACTCCTTCTATTTCTTTAGGCATTATGGGACTGTTTAGATGGTCTAGTTGGTCCTGATTTAATTTTGGTATTTGGTATCTGTCAAGGAAATTGTACATTTCCTCCAGATTCTCCAGTTGTGTTGAGTATAGGCTCTTGTAGTAGGATCTGATGATTTTTTGGATTTCCTCAGTTTCCGTTGTTATATCTCCCTTTTCATTTCTAAGTTTGTTAATTTGGATACTTTCTCTGTGCCCTTTGGTCATTCTGGCTAAGGGTTTATCTATCTTGTTGATTTTCTCAAAGAACCAGCTCCTGGTATTGTTGATTTTTTGTATGGTTCTCTTTGTTTCTACTTGATTGATTTCGGCCCTGAGTTTGATGATTTCCTGCCTTCTACTCCTCCTGGGCGAAATAGCTTCTTTTTGTTCCAGTGCTTTCAGGTGTGTCATTAAGCTGGTAATGTATGCTCTCTCCATTTTCTTTTTGGAGGCACTCAGGGCTATGAGTTTTCCTCTTAGCACTGCTTTCATTGTGTCCCATAGATTTGGGTATGTTGTGTTTTCATTTTCATTGTGTTCTAAAAAGTCTTTAATTTCTTTCTTTATTTCTTCCTTGACCAAGGTATCATTGAGTAGAGTATTGTTCAGTTTCCACGTGTATGTGGGCTTTCTGTTGTTTCTGTTGCTATTGAAGACCACTTTTACTCCATAGTGATCAGATAGGAGGCATGGGATTAGTTCGATCTTCTTATATTTGTTGAGGTCTGTCTTGTGACCAATTATATGGTCGATTTTGGAGAAGGTACCATGAGGTGCTGAGAAAAAGGTATATTCTTTTGTTTTAGGATAGAATGTTCTATATATATCTGTTAAATCTAATTGGTCCAAAGCTTCAATTAGTTTCATTGTGTCCCTGTTTAGTTTCTGTTTTCCTGATCGGTCCATTGAGGAAAGTGCAGTGTTGAAGTCACCCACAATTATTGTGTTAGGTGCAATGTGTGCTTTTAGTTTTAATAAAGTTTCTTTTACGAAAGAGGGTGCCCTTGCATTTGGGGCATAGATGTTCAGGATTGACAGTTCTTCTTTTTGTATTTTTCCTTTGACCAGCAAGAAGTGTCCCTCAGGGTCTCTTTTGATGACTTTGGGTTGAAAGTCAATTTTATCTGATATTAAAATGGCTACTCCAGCTTGTTTCCTGAGACCATTTGCTTGTAAAATTGTCTTCCAGCCTTTTACTCTAAGGTAGTGTTTGTCTTTGACCCTGAGGTGTGTTTCCTGTAAGCAGCAAAATGTAGGGTCCTGTTTACGTATCCATTCAGTTAGTCTGTGTCTTTTTATTGGGGCATTAAGTCCATTGATGTTAAGAGATATTAAGGAATAGTGATTGTTACTTCCTATCATTTTTGACGTTATTTTTTAAATTTGAATGCTTAACTTCTTTTGGGTTTGATGAAAGGTTACTATCTTGCTTTTTCCAGGGTGAAGTTTCCCTCCTTGTATTGGTGTTGTCCTCCTATTATCCTTTTTAGGGCCGGGTTTGTGGATAGATATTGGGTAAACTTGGTTTTGTCATGGAATATCTTAGTTTCTCCATCTATGGTGATTGAGAGTTTTGCTGGATATAGTAGTTTTGGTTGGCATTTGTGTTCTCTTAGAGTCTGCATGAGATCTGCCCAGGACCTTCTAGCCTTCATAGTCTCAGGTGAAAAGTCTGCTGTGATTCTGATAGGTCTTCCTTTATATGTTACTTGGCCTTTTTCTCTTACTGCCTTTAGTATTCTTTCTTTGTTTAGAACATTTGGTGTTTTGATTATTATGTGACGGGAAGTATTTCTGTTCTGGTCCAGTCTGTTTGGAGTTCTGTAAGCTTCTTGTATATTCATGGGCATCTCTCTCTTTAGGTTAGGGAAGTTTTCTTCCATAATTTTATTGAAGATATTTGCTGGCCCTTTAAGTTGTAAATCTTCACTCTCATCTATGCCTATAATCCTTAGGTTTGGTCTTCTCATTGTGTCCTGGATTTCCTGGATATTTTGGGTTACAAGCTTTTTGCATTTTGCATTTTCTTTAACTGTTGAGTCCATGGTTTCTATGGAATCTTCAGCATCTGAGATTCTTTCTTCTATCTCTTGTATTCTGTTGTTGATATTTGTATCTCTGTCCCCTGATTTCTTCCCAAGGCTTTCTATCTCCAAAGTTGTCTCCCTTTGAGTTTTCTTAGTTGTTTCTACTTCTGATTTTAGATCCTGGATGGTTTTGCTTAGCTCCTTCACTTGCATGTTTGTGTTTTCCTGTAATTCTTTAAGAGATTTTTGTGTTTCCTCTTTCATGAGCTCAGCCTGTTGACCAAAGTTCTCCTGTATTTCTTTAAGAGATTTTTGTGTTTCGTCTTTCATGACCTCAGCCTGTTGAGCAAAGTTCTCCTGTATTTCTTTAAGTGTTTTTTGCATTTCCTCCTTGTTGGCTTTTGTATTCTCCTGGATTTCTTTCAATGATTTTTGTGTTTCCCTTGCAAGGGCTTCTAACTTTTGATCCATTTTCTCCTGAATTTCTTTATGTATGACCTTCATGTGTTCCTGTACCAGCATCATGACCAGTGATTTTAAATCCAAATCTTGTTTTACTGGTGTGATGGGGTATCCAGGACATGTTGGTAGAGGAGAATTGGGTTCAGATGTTGCCATATTGCCTTGATTTCTGTTAGTGACGTTCCTGCGTTTGCCTTTTGCCATCTAGATCTCACTGGTGTTAGTTTATCTTGTCAGTGCTGGACTCACCAGTGCAAGCTGCCCCTTCCCAGTTGGCCTCTGGTGCACAGCTTACCTCCTGCACTGCTTGTAGACAGTGTGCTGCTGCCCAGGCTGTTCGGATCCCAAAGCAGGCACCCGAAGGCTCCCGCTGGGGCCCGCTGGATTCACTGGAGCACACTGACTTCTCCCAGCTGGCCGCCCGGAAGCCCAGCTAGCCACTTGCAGGACTTGGAGATGTAATGCTGCCGCCCAGACTGATCTGGATCCGGAAGCGGAGAGAGTAGAGTTAAGGGCTTCTGCCTGAGGCCTTGCCCCAGATTGTGTCTGTGGAGCAGATGGAGCCCGTGTGCACTCCCAGGGAGTGCCGACGGTGTATGCTACTGTGACCTCCCCTGTGTTCCGCTCACTCCGCTGGGCAGCCGATCTGCCAACCGGGCTGTCGCACACAAGGTTATCCTGGCCGCCCAGTCCCTGAGTCCAGGCAAAAGCCTGGGAGGCCAAGGTCCGAGCAAAGTTCCCCTAGGGCTTTGACTGTTAATTGGGTTTGCCAGGTGACTAGGATGGCGGGCGTGCGCGCCCGCGCTCCCTGAAAGCGCCGGGAGAGTCTGCTTTGCTAACAATCACCTGGGCGGGTTGACTCACAGATGGCCCACCAAGCCGCCCAGTTCTTGGGGTCAGTCCTGTGCCTTTTGGGGCCTGGACCCCCGCTTTGTTAGCCTTAGGCTATGCCTGTTACACGTCTGCCCGCCTGAGCTCTCTGTCGTCCTGCAGGCAAAATGGCGGCGGCGCGCTCGCAGGCCTGGGCAAAAAACCTCCTGGTTGGGTTGGCACCCCGATGGCCCCCCGACCCGCCCAGGGCCTGGGTGCAGGCCAACGCCCGTTGGGCTCAGACCACCGCGGTGTTGGCCTCGGATTATGTTTGTGTACCTCAGTCTGTCTGATTCCTGGAGTACGGAACCAAGATGGATGCTCCTCTCCTGACTGGTGGGAGGCCGAGTTCTGAAGTGGCCTCCGTGCAGGAAAGGCGCCGCACAACTGCAGCTGCTTGCTGCCCGGCTGGTCAGCGAAGGTCAGTGGTCGTGGGCGCAGGGCCTAACTGGTCCCTGTGACGCCTTGGTTCCACTGCTGATGGCCCTTCAGCTGGAGCAGCCACTGCTGCCGCTGCCGCCGCCGCCGCCGCCGCCGCTCCCCCCCTTTCCTACTTTCAAATTCTCACATATACCTCTCTTTGCCCTTTCAAATTAATGGCCTCTTTTATTGTCATGTTGTTGCATGTATATATGTGTTATATACATATTTTCCCTACTTATAACATTCACAGACTGTATAATGTTACTTATATGTAGTTTTCCAGGGATGACTTGTTATATATTGGGTAGACAATTGGTTCTCTTCTCTGGTGAAAACTATTTCTCCCACTCTCGGTATTCCTTAGTTATGTAGTAGTTTACATATGGTTAGGTTCTCACGGGTTTTCATGTCCACTGGGGCATATCTATTGTTATCCTTCTTCAGTTCATATTTAGGCACTCATGTTGGTGAGACTTTGTGGATATAGCTGACATTACTAGGAAACACAACCTCACGGTGACCTCTTTGATCCTTCAACTCTTAATATATTTCTTCCCCTTTTTTTCTGCAGTTTTCTCTGAGCCTCAGGTATGAGAGTGTTTGTAGACATACCCATTGAGACTGGGTTCCATATCTTTGTAATTTGGTTGGCTGTCATTTATTACAGAGGTTTGTCTATTACAAATAGAAATTTTCCTAGTTAGGAAGTGAAGACTATCTTTGAGGATAAAGACAAATGCTTTTTCAGCATCCAATGAAATGACCATGTGGTTTTGTTCTTTGAGTTTGTTTATGTAGTGGATTGTATTGATGGATTTCCATATATTGAACCAACCCTGCATTCCCGGGATAAAGCCTACTTGATCATGGTGGATGATCGTTTTGATGTGTTCTTGGATTCGGTTGGCAAGAATTTTATTGAGTATTTTTGCATCGATGTTCATAAGGGAAATTGGTCTGAAGTTCTCTTTCTTTGTTGGATCTTTTTGTGGCTTTGGTATCAGCGTAATTGTGGCTTCGTAGAAGGAATTGGGTAGTGTTCCTTCTGTTTCTATTTTGTGGAATAGTTTGAAGAGTATTGGTGTTAACTCTTCTTTGAAGGTCTGGTAGAATTCTGCACTGAAGCCATCTGGTCCTGTGCTTTTTTTGGTTGGAAGACTTTCTATGACTCCTTCTATTTCTTTAGGCATTATGGGACTGTTTAGATGGTCTAGTTGGTCCTGATTTAATTTTGGTATTTGGTATCTGTCAAGGAAATTGTCCATTTCCTCCAGATTCTCCAGTTGTGTTGAGTACAGGCTCTTGTAGTAGGATCTGAGAATAAAGACAAATGTTTATATTGTTGTTAGTGATTATGCTGGGTTAGTAAAGTAGTAGTTGTAGATTCTCTTCAATAATCAAATATTATTCTCTTCAATAATCAAAGATATCACTAACCCTAGTCAGCTAGGTTTCTAATACCAGGTCTCCCTCTTGTTGAGAGGATCTTAAGTTTAATTAGAGAGCTGGAGAGCTGTTGGTTATAGTCAAGGTTATCTATTGTAGTGTGCTGGTTATCGATGTGGTTCATAGGCATCATGGTTAGGTGTGATTGTTGGTACCTCCCTCCTTTGTAGTTTTGCATAACAACCTCTGGAACCATGAAAGATAGTCCTTAGGGAGGAGGCATTCAGGTCAGTTCCAGTTTAGAAACTCTGGCCTGTTTGTAAAGTACATGGTCTTTTACACTTCTTAGGGACAATCAAGGAAAATAGCAATGGGCTGGATGTTTTAGGAGTTTCTTGAAGAGCCTTTCCCAATAATTCAAAAAATTATATTTCATATTTGGTATAGGGATTTTTGCTAGGTGATCATTGGCTCTTGGATGAAGCCTAGATGAGAAAAGTTCATTAATACTATATATTTGTGTTAGTCCCTGAATTACAGGCATTATAGGTTTTTTGGTTTTGGATTTTTTTGTGGGGAGTGTCAGTTAATAGCATGATGATTTATGGCTTTTCTAGACATCCTTATTGTTATTTTATCCTCCTTTCCCTTTTGTATTTACCTGAGTTTCTTAACACACAGAGTCTCCAGATCCCCTGATCAGAGAATTCAAACCCTGCTATTCTCCTCTCTATTGTTTCCCAATGGTCTCTTTTCACATTGTTGTTTCTGCAGTTACCTTGGGCTCTATATTTACATCTGAAGATTTGAAGCTAGGAGCCTCCAATGAGAGAACTATGAACCGCATGATATTTGTCTTACTGTATCTACATTACCTCTCTCAATATGATCTTTTCAAGTTTCATCTTTTAACATTGAAAGTTCATGATTTTGCTTTTCTTTACAAGAATATTACATAGTGTATGTGTACCACCTTTTCATTACCCATTTTTTAGTTGAAGACCATTTCTTCCATTTCTATCTTTTTTCTTCCATTTCTAATATTGTGAATGGAATTACAATGAACATAGGTGAACAAGTATTTGTGGAGTAGGTTGGCAAGTCTTTGGTCATATGATGAGGCATGAATAATATGGTACATTTTTCGTTTAGGTTTGAGGATTCTTTACACTGATTGCTATAGTGGCCTCAGCTGTTTATAATCCCACCAACAATGAAGTGGGTTCTGTTTTCCTTTCAACATTTTTATTTGTTGTTGGTTGGTTCTTTGCACTTTGACAATTACAGTGGGATAAGATGAAGTCTCATTGTTATTTTGATTTGCATTTCATTACTTGGTTTGGATAATGAACACATTTTTAAGACATTTCATTGTGATATTTATCTACTTTTAAGAAATTTTTGTTCAGGTCCCAGGGCGGTTATTCAAAAGGATGATTTTGTTTGTTTGCTTTGGTTTGATTTTGACTCATTTTTTTGACTACTTTATATATTTCAAATATAGTTACTCTGTCAGGTATATAGCTACAAGTATTCTTTCTAGCAAACCGGTAGCCAGCATCAAACTAAATGGAGAGAAACTTGAAGCAATCCCACTGAAATCAGGGACCAGACAAGGCTGCCCCCTTTCTCCTTATCTTTTCAATATTGTACTTGAGGTACTAGCTCGGGCAATTCGACAACATAAGGAGGTCAAAGGGATACAAATTGGAAAGGAAGAAGTCAAACTTCATTATTTGCAGACGACATGACCATCTACCTAAGTGACCCAAAGAACTCCACTAGAGAGCTCCTACAGCTGATAAACAACTTCAGCAAAGTGGCAGGTTATAAAATCAACTCAAGCAAATCAGTGGCCTTCCTATACTCAAAGGATAAGCAGGCTGAGAAAGAAATTAGGGAAATGACCCCCTTCACAATAGCCACAAACAGTATAAAGTATCTTGGGGTGACTCTTACCAAACATGTGAAAGATCTGTATGACAAGAACTTCAAGACTCTGAAGAAGGAAATGGAAGAAGACCTCAAAAAATGGGAAAACCTCCCATGCTCATGGATCGGTAGAATCAATATAGTTAAAATGGCCATTTTGCCTAAAGCACTATACAGATTCAATGCAATACCCATCAAAATCCCAACTCAATTCTTCACAGAGTTAGAAAGAGCAATTATCAAATTCATCTGGAACAACAAAAAACCCAGGATAGCTAAAACTATTCTCAGCAACAAAAGGAAATCTGGGGGAATCAGTATCCCTGACCTCAAGCAATACTACAGAGCAATAGTGTTAAAAACTGCATGGTATTGGTACAGTGACAGGCAGGAGGATCAATGGAACAGGATTGAAGATCCAGAAATGAACCCACACACCTATAGCCACTTGATCCTCGACAAAGAGGCTGAAAACATCCAATGGAAAAAAGATAGCCTTTTCAACAAATGGTGCTGGTTCAACTGGAGGTCAGCATGCAGAAGAATGCGAATTGATCCATCCTTGTCTCCTTGTACTAAGCTCAAATCCAAATGGATCAAGGACCTCCACATAAAGCCAGACACTCTGAAGCTAATAGAAAAGAAACTGGGGAAGACCCTTGAGGACATCGGTACAGGGAGAAAGTTTCTGAACAGAACACCAATAGCGTATGCTCTAAGAGCAAGAATTGACAAATGGGACCTCATAAAATTACAAAGTTTCTGTAAGGCAAAGGACACCATCAAGAGGACAAATCGGCAACCAACAAATTGGGAAAAGATCTTCACCAATCCTACATCAGATAGAGGGCTAATATCCAATATATATAAAGAACTCAAGAAGTTAGACTCCAGAAAACCAAACAACCCTATTAAAAAATGGGGTACAGAGTTAAACAAAGAATTCTCACCTGAAGAACTTTGGATGGCAGAGAAGCATCTTAAAAAATGCTCAACTTCATTAGTCATTAGGGAAATGCAAATCAAAACAACCCTAAGATTTCATCTTACACCAGTCAGAATGGCTAAGATTAAAAATTCAGGAGACAGCAGGTGTTGGAGAGGGTGTGGAGAAAGAGGAACACTCCTCCACTGCTGGTGGGGTTGCAAATTGGTACAACCACTCTGGAAATCAGTCTGGCGGTTCCTCCGAAAACTGGGCACCTTACTTCCAGAAGATCCTGCTATACCACTCCTGTGCATATACCCAGAAGACTCCCCACCATGTAATAAGGATACATGTTCTACTATGTTCATAGCTGCCCTATTTGTAATTGCCAGATGCTGGAAAGTACCCAGGTATCCCTCAACAGAAGAGTGAATGCAAAAAATGTGGTATATCTACACAATGGAGTACTATTCAGCCATTAGAAACAATGAATTCATGAAATTCTTAGGCAAATGGATGGAGCTAGAGAATATCATACTAAGTGAGGTAACCCAGACTCAAAAGGTGAATCATGGTATGCACTCACTAATAAGTGGATATTAACCTAGAAAACTGGAATACCCAAAACATAATCCACACATCAAATGAGGTACAAGAAGAAAGGAGGAGTGGCCCCTGGTTCTGGAAAGACTCAGTGAAACAGTATTCAGCAAAACCAGAACTGGGAAGTGGGAAGGGGTGGGTGGGAGGACAGGGGAAGAGAAGGGGGCTTGCGGGACTTTCGGGGAGTGGGGGGGCTAGAAAAGGGGAAATCATTTGAAATGTAAATAAATTATATCGAATAATAAAAAAAATGGCCATTTTGCCTAAAGCACTATACAGATTCAATGCAATACCCATCAAAATCCCAACTCAATTCTTCACAGAGTTAGAAAGAGCAATTATCAAATTCATCTGGAACAACAAAAAACCCAGGATAGCTAAAACTATTCTCAGCAACAAAAGAAAATCTGGGGGAATCAGTATCCCTGACCTCAAGCAATACTACAGAGCAATAGTGTTAAAAACTGCATGGTATTGGTACAGTGACAGGCAGGAGGATCAATGGAACAGGATTGAAGATCCAGAAATGAACCCACACACCTATGGCCACTTGATCCTCGACAAAGAGGCTGAAAACATCCAATGGAAAAAAGATAGCCTTTTCAACAAATGGTGCTGGTTCAACTGGAGGTCAGCATGCAGAAGAATGCGAATTGATCCATCCTTGTCTCCTTGTACTAAGCTCAAATCCAAATGGAACAAGGACCTCCACATAAAGCCAGACACTCTGAAGCTAATAGAAAAGAAACTGGGGAAGACCCTTGAGGACATCGGTACAGGGAGAAAGTTTCTGTGTGCTTCCTCTTCACATTGTTGTTTCTTTGGCTGTGTAGAAGATTTTTATGAAGTCTACTGGTTGTAAATTTCCCTCTTATTTCCTCAGATAAAGTGAAGAGAGCCTTATCCAAGCAGTATAAATACATGGCGTTGCCTGTGTCCAGAGTTTTTATTTCTATCTATCTCCAAGCCTTGGCCTGGAAGCTTTTAGCCTCCAAATTATCTAATTGTCTTCAAGGCCAGACATTGAAGGCTTCAGACGCCAACCTCTGTCTGCTAACCTTGGCCTAGAGTGTTTCAGCCTCTGAGACTTACTGCTAAGTAAACTCACTCTTTCTGGTTCCTTTTGTACTCTGGATCACACTAGTTCAATTCAGCTGCTCTGGCTTAAACTCCTTTCCAAGGTGTCTGATTCAGTCCAGCTTCTCCTGGCTTCTGACTGAATTGTTCTGCTTGGAAAAACTGCCTCTGAACTCCATAAACTGAACTACACTGAACTCATATCATTCACTGAGATTCACTAAACTCAAAGGTACTACACTTCACTTTCTCCCTGCACTGCTCTTAAGTAGCTTCTCTTTCCTGTCTGTTCTTGTGAGAGTTGGATGTATCCTGTCTCTGATTCTTCTACCCCTCAGTTAAATTTGTGTACCCCTTAATTAGATGTCATTGTTTGAGATTAAAGGTATGTACTAAGGTGAGTATATCTTCTATCCAGAGGGATTAAAGGTGTATGCTAAGGGCAGGACAGTATTCTAGCAAGATCTTATGGACCTAGGTCTTTGGAGGTGATCCATTACCAGCATTGCCAAGTTGCTAGATTAAAATTCTTCTACACTTAATAATTCCTGGCCTTCATTTTTGGGTAATTGGACTCATATTCAAAAAGTTCTTTCTTATACTTATATCACATAGGACATAGCCTATGTTTTTTTTTCGAGCAGTTTCATATTTTGGGTTTCAATCTTTAATTCATTTGGAGTTCATTTTTGTGCTAGGTGGTAGATATGGATCTAATTTTATTCTTCTTCTTGTGGACATCTAGTCTTTCCAGAATCAATCATTAAAGATGCTTATTTATTATTTTCTTTTGCAGCATGTATTTTTGGCATCTTTTCCACATATTAGATGGCTGAAATTATGTGAACTTACATTTGCATCATTGAATTTGTTTCATTATTCTACATGTCTATTTTTATTTCAGTGTCATAAGTGTTTTTATTACTATGGCTTTGCGATATGTCTTAAGATCTTAAATGTTAAGTCCTCTAGCGCTTTTCATTTTTCCTATCCAGGTTTAGCTATTCAGGGCCCTTAGAGGTTCTATCTGGATTTGATTGAATTTGAGGGTTATTTTATTTTTTCTGTTTCTGTGAAGAATGAGATGGGAATTTTGATTAAAATTATTCTGGGTATGTAACTAGCTTTTGTTAAATTTTCACAATTTTAATTGTACCAATCCATGAACATAGAATGCCTTTCCATTTTCTTGTTCTTCTTCTATCTCTTTCTTCAGAGGTTTAAAATTTTCATTGTAAGGGGTCCCTCACTTCAACTGTTAGGTTTATTCCTAGATATTTTATTTTCTTTTGGGATATTAATGAGAATATGCCCATGATCTTTTTCTGTTCATGTTTGCTACTGTTGCCTAGAGAAGATATTGACTTGTGCAACTTGTTTCTGTATTCTGTCACATTGCAGAATTTGTTTACACTCTAGAATGCCTACAATGTTTAGAAGTGTTCTTGTTGGTTTTTTGGAATATATATAGAGTGTAGTATCATCATGCCATATGTAAGTAGAGATATTTTTATATCTTCTTTACATGTTTGCATACTTTTTTTTTCTTTTCACTTATTGTTTCAATTAGTACTTTAGGCACAAATGAAAAGGTGTTGGAATAGAGGACATCTCTATTTGCTCCTGACTCCATCTGGATTGCTTCAAGTTTTCATTCATTTAGGATGATGTCAGCTGTGGAATTTTTGTATACAGCTTCATTTGGTTCCTGTAGTTGTGCATTCTGAAATACTTTTACCATGAAGAATCTTGGTATTTTTTTCCAAGTGGTTTTTCTGCATCTATTGAGATGAGTATGTTATTTCTGTCTTTAAGTCACATATATGGTTATTACACTTACTGATTTGTGTATACTGGTCCAGTTTTACATTTAAGAGTTTTTTTTAAATGTTCCCTATTTCTTCTTAATTTTTTTAGTGTCTTTTGTAATTTCCTCTGTTCATTTCTGATTCTTTTACTTTCAGTCCTTTCTTTATTTCTTTTGGTTAGTTGGATACAGGTTCTGTTAATCTTGTTTATCCTTTCAAAAAATAGCTCATAGATTCATTGCTCCTTTGTATTACTTTTTGTCTGCTTACACTTTATTTAATTTCCTTCTGATTTTTATTATTTCTTTCCTTCTACTGAATTTTCTTTCTTCTTATTTTTCCATTTTAACTGTATCATTAAGAGACTTATTTGTGCTCTTTCTGATATTTTAATGTAGAGACTTTGAGCTATAAAATTTCCCCATAAGACTACATTCAATGTATCCCATAGGTTTTTCATGTTGTGTTTTCATTTTGTTTAGTTCTAAAATATTTATGTTTTTCTTGATTCTTTCTTTACCCCACTCATCATTCAGTACTGAGTTGATTACTATCCACTTATTTGTGAATTTACTAGTGGCTTGTTTGCTATCAATTTTACATTTTATTGCACATGATCAGTAGGATATAAGGAATGATTTAAATATTTTAAAATTTATTTTGTTTGACAGAATGTTCTTTCTTTTAGGGAAATTTCCATGTGCTGCTGAGTAGAATGTCTGTAGACTATAGAATAGTGGAATATTCTATAGATCTTTGATAAGTTAATTTGAAGCATGTCATCCATTAATTGTGATGTTTCTCTGTTTATCTTTCATACAGATGTCCTGTCTACTAGAGAAAATAGAATAGTATAATTACCAACTATTTGTGAATTGATATGAGTTTATTTTTATAATTCCATTACTAGGCTTTTTTGTTTATTTGTTTTTTTTTTTTTGTGAAATTGGATGCATCAGAGTTTGGTACATTTGTAGATGATAGTATTGTTGGTTAACTTTTTTCTTGATTAAAATAAAGTGCCACTCTTTATATTTTATAGTTTTAGTTTGAAGTCAATTTTGACAGATATTAGGACAGTAACACGTGTGCCCTGAGTCCCATTTTATTGGAGTATTTAATCTACCCCTTGCTCTAAGGAAGTGCCTACAATGAGTTTCATTTTGTTTATTGATCATTAAGCCTGTTCATGTCTTTTGATGAGTGAATTTGTATTTTAAGGTTTTATTGTAATGTATGTACTAATTTTAATCAATGTGTTGCTTATTATTTTTGTTTCTGTTCTCTCTGGTATTTTGTGTTTTAATATTTGTTGTTTCATAGTTCTTTCATGGTCTCTCTATTGTGCTGATTCCCTTCTGAAGTAATGCTTCCTATATCTTGTTAAGGTTTGGTTTATTAGATTAAATTCTTTTAGTCTGTTTTATGTCATGTAAAAAATTTTCCCTCCTTTAATTATGGCAGATATGTTTCTGGGTATATAATTGAGGTTGGAATCATAGTCTTTCAGAACTTGGAATGCATTGCTCTAGGCTCTTTGGCTTTCAATGTTTACATTGAGAAATCGGCTATTATTTTTATGGATTTTTCTTTAAATGTGCCTATTTTCTTCTTGTAGTTTTCAATACACTTTCCTTGTTATGTATGTATGCTTACTGTTTTAACTATGGCATACATGGAGGTTTTCTTTTCTGGTATTGTCTATTTGATGTTCTGTCTGCATTTTGTATTTTTATGTGTGAGTTTTTTTGTTACATTAAGAAAGTTTTTATCTATGATCTTATTGAAGATCTTTTCTTTGCCATTTACTTCTTCCTTCTCTATGCCAAAAACTTGACACTTTTTTCATTATGTTCCACATAATGAAATTTTATTTTATTTTTTAAAGTATTCTTTGCTTACTTAGTCTCAATGCTCTGATTTACCTTTGAGTCACTATACTCGATCTTCTGCTTGATGGATTATATTTTTAAGATTTTCTTTGAGTTTTCTAATTTATCTATTAAATCTCCTGTAGGCATAATAATTTTGTGCAGTGTGAAACTATTATCCCTGTATTAGTCAATTTGCTGAATTGTCTGTCCCCATATCCTATTGCAACCCAAACATGGATATGACATTGTGATGTTTATTGCAAGTAGCTCTTGTTTCAAGGTTGTCTAAACTTTATACCTCATTTATACTCAGACTTGTCAAAAAATCTGATTGGCAAATGGCTAGCCAGTGGAAAGAATAAAGCTGGGCTTTCTCCAACCTGAGGAAGAAAAGAGGGGGATTAAGGGAGAATTCACCACAAGGAAGAGTTCCTGGTGATATTATGGGAGAACACACCTGAAGGATAGAGAGCCAGACCAATGCAAAAATGCAAGTGTCTTGGGGACTTGGATTCTGAGGTAGTCAGGTAAGTTTAGAGGATTAGAATAGATCAAGGGCTCCTCAGGTTTTCTTTTGTTTTAAACTAAATAAATCTTAGTCTCAATCTTATTCATTTGCGACCTATCTGGGGACAGAGAAGTACAGCCACTTTTAAAATTAATTTTACAGTTTCAAATTCTGTTCTTATTTCTGTTTGAGTCATCTTCCATGTTTGTATCTCCTGATTGACTTCTGTCTTCAAGTCTCAGATTGTCTACATCATTTCTACCAGCCTATGCTTTTATTTTCTTCATGTCACTCAGGTATTTATTCTCCTTAAGCTCTTTCTCCTTAAATTTTTTGTTGTTTCTTTGTATCCATCTTTAAATCCTTTGAATTTTTCTATGCAGTTTATGATTCTTCTTTTAATATGTATTATGTCTTATCCTGGTAATTCTCATCAGCAAACATTTCTACAGGACTAGTGGGATTTAGAGGGAAGACAATGGCTTGATATTTCTTGTTAGTAGTGTTTCTGCAATAAGATTTTGGCATGTGGACTTGGTTTCTTAGTTTTCAATCTGTTATGGGCAGATTAGGACAGAAAAGAGGGTGTGTGGTCAGATTAAGCCCAGAAGTGGAATGAAGTCAGATGGACAGAAGGAACAGGACTGGATTTTAGTATGTGCAATTCTGGAGTCTGACGGTGGGTCTAGCTGGTTGGAAAAGTAGGATATGCCATGGGATGGTGGTGTTGATTGGGAGTATATAGGATTGGTCCTAACTGAATGTTTGAGCTCCTTAACAATATAGGTGGGTGGGGGGCCAGACTAGGCCAGGACTCAGGCTAGATGACTAGATTGCAGATGGGGAATTAGGGAGAATTGTTAGATGAGATGGTCAGGAATATTCATCAGACTAAACCTTAGAAGAGGATATGGAAAGTCTTGGTACTGAACAGAGTAGTTGGACGTGGTGCAGAAGGGAAATGTGAATAGTTTCAGGTAGAGTAGACGCAGGTGGAAGCCTGGAGGTTGTCTAGAGTACAGTTGGGTGGAGAGATACTAGGCATGGTATGTAGGAATCTGACTAGCTCTGGCAGGCTGTTTAAATGTCATAAATGCAAACATCTAGGAAACTCATAGAGGAGAGTAGAGGAAGTATACTATAAATAGATCATAGGATGTCTGTCTAACAAGTGGAGTTGTTGGAAGCTGTGGAGAAAGGGTCTGAGGGTGAATGCAGGTAGGGAAAGTCCTGGTGGAAGCCCAATCTTTAGTTTTTAGAAGTGAATTTGTGCATATACCTATTTACTATACATACTCTACATACATGTACATATATACATATATATGTATATATATATGTATACATGCATGCATGCTCAAGATATAATTAGATACTTTCAGTAACACATTTTTTTTGTTTCTAGGTTTAATTTTCCTCTTTCAAAATTCCTAATAAACATATTTACTCTGCATTCTGACATAATTTCAGTATCTCTTACTCAAGTTTTATACAATTAACTAGATATTTATTATATGAAATGTGCTACTAAAACATAAAAAAATATGGAAATGTCCCTAATTTAAAAAAGTGTAAGGTTTTCTAATGCCAATATTTAATGACAAAAGGATATAGAGTACTATTTAATTATATAATTAGGTAATAAATAGACCTATATGGATCAATATGTAGCTATACATATACACAGATACATAGATATACACTCTAAAGTATTGAAACAAGTCCTTAACATATCAACAAGGTCAAATGAGCATAAAAAATAAAAATAAAGTAAAACCACACAGAAAAATCTACATGATTCTCAATTTCCCCCATACTTCTCAATCTAGTTTCTTGAGAAGAATATACGCCAAATGGAAGAGGCTATGAATTCAGCCCCAGTGGCAATAGGTACAAAACCTGAAAACACATTCCTTATCTAAATCAAACTGTCTTGATTGAATGGAAATAATGGAGAAAATTTGTCTAGAGTAGTTAGCAAATTGAGTCCAAATTCCAAGTTACAGCAGTGACAGATAGCAAGTAGAAAGGAATATAAGATGTTATAAAGATGGAGAAGGGTTTGGAATTTGGGATTGTGGCAAAGTAATCTGAAAAAAAATCTAACAAAATATGCTGAAAGATATGAACAGTGTAGTGGCTTCATATATGTATGCCGATATAAAACTGGCTAAGGCTTTCTGCATTTTTAAACTCAACTGTTTCCATTTAAATACAAAGTGTACATGACTGGGTTAACTGACATGACTATCAGTCAAGTGTTTATACATATAAACACTTGACTGTTTATATATAATAAATTATATATATAATTTTATTGCTAAACTAAGTTAAAGGTTGTAATCTTAGGTTTTTCTTTAAAGATTTCAGAGTAAGAAATCTGGTCCTTGTAATCACCCTGATATTCCATAGCATGCTATTTTGAAAAATATCATTGGGTGTCATCATTTGCCCACAAAACAGGTAAAATCATGCCCCTGCTGAGGTGTTGAAGCAAGTACTAAGTGTCCCTATACATCTAACTAGTATTTTGTGTAGTGGCAGAATTCTGTAACAATTACTGCTAATAAAGAATCAGGAAGGAAATACGATGAAACATACCTTTTTTCTTTTCAGAAGTAATTTTTAAAGTCCAAGTGTTTTCCAACAGCATTTGCTCTGTATTTACAGACCTCTAAAATCATGTTCTGTACATTGTAGGACATAGAGGTCACCCTATTCAGTGAATTTACAGTCTGTCAGATGCTGGCCAAGTTTTGTAATTTTATGCTCAATTAACATCTGGTTAGAACTTGTTCGGTTAACAAACTTCTTGCCTTTGAAGATAAATCATGGGACTTTTTCGTGGCAGCTTGGAATCATTGCGGTTTGAGCAGCTTTTGAACAACTACATTCTTTTCCATCCTGGTTTGCATTATGCATCTGAGTTCCTGCTGTGAAGAGTTATTAGGATTAGGATGGCAGCTCGAGAGGAGCACCAGTCCCACTCAGAGAACTGGGCAAAGGAAATAGGTAGTTTCTGAGCACTGATTTTACAATATGCTTCTTGCAAAATTCACACATATTTCATGTAGTTAATGCTTGTTTAACCACAATAACTTTTATTTACAATGAAATCATTTTAAATGATTGTTTGCAAGTACAAAATATATCAAGAAAAAACAGTCATTATTGTCTGAGTATGTTCAGCAAACACTAATGGAACACTATTTAGTAAGAATGGTAAAGTGGGCAGTGAAAAGCAGTTATGTGACATTCTCTAATCAAAAGCAGTGCACTTCTTTTAATGGGTTTTAATTATATTATGATGACATAAGAAATCCTACTCCTACTGCTTTTAAAATTAAACAGATGCAAGTGACACAGTGCCTCCTGATGCCTTTTAAGCAGTACATGGCTTGTCCTCTCCTGGACTGGAACAAATTTAGATCAATTTTGCAACCCAATGTAGACAGAAAGAATGGTATGATCAGATTTTTTCTTTTTTTCATTGTTTAGTGTCTAAAATTGCTGTTTTAGGGAAGAAAATGGCCAACAAAACATGAAGGGCATCAAATGGCTCTGGTGGGTAAGAAGCCAGCAGACAGTGGTTGAAGTCTTAGATTTTTCAAAAAAATATTTTGTTTTATTCAGATGTATGCATTGGTGTGGAGTATGTACACATGGATCCAGTGTCCATGGCAGCCAGAAGCCAGAGGAATTTGATCCTGCTTGAGCTGGTGTTGTAGGCGGTTCTCCCCTTGCTACCTGGGTTACTCAGGCTGGGAGACTTGGTGGAAATCACCTTTACCTGCTGAGCTAACTCATTCACTTGAGCTACTCTTTTCTTTATTAGTGTCAGTAGTGTTTGCCATTTGCAGTTTTTGTTTGTCTGTGCAACTGTTGTAGGGCTCATTACTGAAGCATGTTCTACCTTGGGTGTTGGGTGTTCATCTCTTTTTCAGGGAGAATACTAAGTATGATTTGTAGATAGAGTCTTTATCCTTTTTGGTATTACTTTAAGGATTTTTTCAATGGCACAACCTTGTTTTACTGGATTCTCTGTTCCTTATTTGCTCTATAATTTCTGTATTCTCTACTTAGCATGGTTGTGGTTTTCTTAATGACCAAATAGTGTCAATAACCAAATCAATTTCAAATAACCAGAACAATATTAAGAAGTAGACAATTGGATTATTGATTTTAGAAATGTCCTCTGTTCTTTATGATTTTTTAAATCAGAGGAATTTCAGCACTAACAAAGGGAATCTTTAAAAGCACATTAATAAAATACTCATTAAATACCAAAATTTAATGTTTAAAGAAACATTTTATTTTTCTTACATTTACAAACATTCCTGGTGAGTTACCTCAGGTTAGTCCTATAAAAGGCAGCTATTGCCAACTGAATTTTGTTGTTTGCTCCCGAGTATATGTCTCCCTCCCTCCCCACCCCAACTATTGATTGTCACCATTTGGAATACTTAAACTGGAGTGAGAGAAAATGTCAAAAACAAGGCTTGGGTGCTGTCATTACCAGATGGGAAGGGGCAGGAACCTGGTCTAGTATTCAAGTACATTTGTCTGCTTATCACAATGTTCAGCATTTAACATGTGGTACAAGCAAACATAGGGTTACTCAGATTCACTGTTAATTAAATGTTTTGGCTGAAAAATCATTTCCCCATATGGTAGAGTAAATCAGTTTGAAGCAAGTGTTTCGAATTTGGACACAAAACCCAGCTGCCCCCCAACATATGTCCTGACTCCATAAGCAGCCTCTAAGAATGTCAGCTTGATACAGAAGACCCTTAGCTTGTCTAAAACTCACAGATAATCTCACAACCACATCTATGCAGACTGCAGCAGATGTGGAGCTCAAAGAAAAAAGAAGAGAGAGAAAGAGAGAGAGAGAGAGAGAGAGAGAGAGAGAGAGAGAGAGAGAGAGAGAGAGAGAGGGAGAGGAAGGGAGAGGGAGAGAGAGAGGGAGGGAGAGGGAGAGGGAGAGGGAGAAGGAGAGGGAGAGGGAGAGGGAGAGGGAGAGAGAAGAAAGAAACCAAAAATGGTACGCAGTTTGCCATGGAAAAAAAGCATAAAGAAATACTGTAATATGTTTAGGTTCTCACTGCTTACTTCGTAAGGTGAATTCAAATGGAGATCATAGTCTTTAAGAGCTACCCTATAAGGATGGAAAGTTATCTTAGAAGTCACAAAAACTAGAATATGCAGTATGAAACATATAACATTAATCTCTCTAGTTATCTTAGAGATTAACTACAGATGGTACTGTTTATAGGGTCTTTAATATATCCAGCAATGATTGGAGGCAGTGACTCTGTTCTGGTAGTTTATTTGGATATGGTTTGTTCTGGGCCTTTGCTTTTATCCTGCTCCTTCACATGTCACCCTTTGCAATGCAGTCAGCTGCCTTCCCTGTTTATGAATGTGCTGAAACTCTTAACCACCAGCATACCTCAACAGGCCTCTGCTAGAGGCACAGGCAGACTAGAGTGTGGAGAAGTGTCTAGTATGGGTTTCTGTTAGTCAACACTGGGGGGTGGCATTATACTTAACATTGCTGGAATGTTGCTTGTCTTAGATTGTTTCACATCCACATCTAGTTGCTTTCTTTTGGTTCTAGAATTGCTTTTAAACGATTTTGTATCCACAGTTTGATGGGCTGTTATGGTATTCATCAGTTCTCAGCTCAACTTTGTCATAACGGGCGGTGCTTATTTTCCAATGGGACAGTCTTCTTTCTTTTTTTAATGGTTGAATGAGGAAAGAAAGGTAGACATTTCCTAGAGTATATATAAGTTGTTGCATTTTCAGAAACAGGGAGTTAGCTTCTACTAATTATTTAACTCATAATCTCCTATTCTCAAAAATGAACAGATAGGAATTAATTGAAACATTATACTGAAAGTCAATACAGCATGACAAATATATATTTAAACCTTATGTGGCAAATTTATGTTAAAATTTCTAAGAGATAGAATCTTTTAAAAGAATGTATAAAATATAAACAACCAGATTTGGGGTGAAGGAACTTTAAATGTGCAGTTACTGGGGCAGATGCAGAGGAAGTATATTTTGACATTTTATCATCCTCACTTGTAAGTGAGAAGTCAGTTACTACCATATGGTTAACTTTATGTTACAGTATCCCAAACATTTCATAGATTTTGGGTAAAACACAGAACATAGCTATCTGCATAGCTTATTTAAACATTTTCTTATAAACCTTTATTATGTTGAAAAATACTAAACGATGCAATCAAAGCTTTGTCAATTTCTTGGTTCCATCATCTCATTATTTAAAATATTTAATTAAGGAATATTTCTATGTCAAGGATTGATGATAGGAGTTTTAATCAGAGGTTACGCTATTAAAGTGGTTAGGCTGATTCATCTACTTACATGGTCATCAATAAAACATTTTAGCAATTAATGTTATCAGAGAATTGACAGATGTGGAATGCATATAAATCAAGCATGTACTCAGTAAGTAATTTGCAGTTTAAGTTAAATAGGATTGAATAACAATACTGGCTGCATTCACAGGCTTGGATAGAAATAAGTTCTTGTAGCTACCATAAACTTAAGAATCTAATTGAAAGTATGTTTTTAATTTATTACTTTAATTGAACTTTCCACATTTGAGCTTCTTCATTATAGCATATTTTTGGAACATTCTGCTCAGTGCAACTTTCTAAAGAGGAATGTATATCATGCTTTCATTTTCTTGTCTTCCAGCAATGAATATTTTAAAAAAATCTGAATATGAAATGTTATGCAATATGGTAGGAATGTGGAACCAGTTTTCAAAATAGAATAGATATCGATATATCTCATCAATATAGTTCTTAACCAGTAATCTTTCTCATTGTTCTTTTAAAAATTAAGAATATACCTTATTTTAAAATACCATTTATATGATAACATCTTCAAAGAATTCATAATTTAATATTCAGTCTTGTTTACCTCCCCATGTAGTTTACTCAATTTCTGTTATAGCATTTTTCTCTGTAAATGCCAATACAACATTTAGAAAACTTCTAGGATGGATGAAAGTCTCTGCTTTTCTATAGACGATCTCTGGTGTAAGTACAGAAATTCTTAATTACAAAATCTCTCTAGTCAGGTAAGTATATTTGCCTCTCCACATACATAATGCCATAAATCTGATTACAGCCAAAAGGATTACATAGGTATGAAAAGAAAAATGACCAACAGAATAATTCTTAGAACAGTCATTCTATTACTTTCTTGGAAACAGATATACAGGTCTGCTTTTACCTTTTTAATGGAATCTAAGTACTTCATGCTATTATTTTGAGGATTCCTTCTCTTCTCTTCTCTTCTCTTCTCTTCTCTTCTCTTCTCTTCTCTTCTCTTCTCTTCCCTTCCCTTCCCTTCCCTTCCCTTCCCTTCCCTTCCCTTCCCTTCCCTTCCCTTCCCTTCCCTTCCCTTTCCTTCCTCTCCCCTCCCCTCCCCTCTTCTCCCTTCCCTTATCCTTTCTACCTCCCTCCCTCCCTCCCTCCCTTCCTTCCTTTCTTCCTTCCTTCCTTCCTTCCTTCCTTCCTTCCTTCCTTCCTTCCTTCCTCCCTCCCTCCCTCCTTTCCTTCCTTCCTTCCTTCCTTCCTTCCTTCCTTCCTTCCTTCCTTCCTTCCTCTCTCTCTTTCTTTTTTCTGCTTTTCTTTGTCCCTCTCTTCTTGACAATTCTCCTCCAGGGCTCAAACTAACTCTGGAAATTTATTCCAATCTTCTGGATCCCTTTTATTCTCTGGCTTTAAATTCCCCTGCTGACATGCACTGACGTTCATAAACTCAAGAAGGGAATATTGTACTCATGGCGCTGAACTGAACTCCTCATTACTTATCTCAACTGAACCCCACTGCATTGCCTTAAGTCAACTACTATAGCAAGCAACATTTTATGAATGGCCAGCTTACCATTTTATTGAATGTAACAAATATTAGTAATTTTCAAAAAATTACTAAAATTAAAGCTTCAAGGCCAACATTAAAAAGTACAATTGTCACTTTATTATGAAATGTTGGAACAAGGTCTGCTTCCTTGTGTTGTAAACAAGGATTCTGATAAAATTATAGATGGAGAAAATATCTAAAATGGAAAACACATTTACCACATCTAACCTGTTGGGTAGATAATGCTTCTCTGCTACAACTTATATATGTGGTCAGGCAAGGAGAAAGCTGCCATGACTGGGACTACAGAGCACCCATTTTGTGCTGTATTTTTTAGGTGATGAAAAATACCATTCTATAGAGAAATTTTAATCCCTCAGGTTGGAATACAGACATATTCTTAGCATATGCCTTTAAGATACAGTTACTTTTTTAAGTAACTGTAGAAAAAAAGCAGCCATGTTTGAAAGTGACATGTAATTGAGGGCCAGACAAAGTGATGAATCAGAGAAAGATTTGACAGAGATAGGAAATGCTCAACTCTTATCAGAACAGACAGGAAAGAGTTGGCAGTTCACTTGAGTTCAAAGTGGGGTTCAGTTGAGATCAGTTATGAGGAGTTCAGTTCAGCGCCATGAGCACAGTACTCCCTTCTTGAGTTTATGAACTTCAATGCATGTCAGTAGGGGCAGTTGAAGCCAGAGAATAAGGATTCAGAAGACTGGACTAAATTGCCAGAGTTAGTTTGAGGCCAGCCAGAGAAATCCAGTGACAACCAGAGAGAAGCTTGATTGATTCAATCAGCTTGGAGAAGAGTTGAGCCAGCCTAAAAGAATTTAGAAAGAGCTAGAAAGGATGATTTTATTCAGCAGTAAGCCTCTATGACAACAATTACATCAGGTGAATAAAAGTTACATTTAGAGGAGTCCATGTTCAAAGCACAGTTTTTATGTAGTGTTAGATTTTTGGATTTACATATAGTTGAATGTAAATCTTAAGTTAAAATATGATAATTGGGTTACTATGCATTTCTTTGAGCCAAGTGTATTTGTAAATGCCTGGTATAATTGTCTATTAGGAACATTGATTCTCTTAATTTAGAAATACATTAGTATTCCCACCTTAAATTTGTTTTATAATTAATAAGTATTCAAAGTATTGGGTTTCATCATGACACTATAATAGACACACACCACACCACACACCCCCCACACCACCCCCCACACACAAACTCACACACAGAGACACACACTACAGCACCCGACACACACACACACACACACATGCACACACAAACCCACAAACAGATACACACTACAGCACACCACACACACACACACACACACACACACACACTCATGCACACACGCACATGCACACGCACATGCACATGCAGGCACAGGAATTATTATACTTTGTTCTCAGCTAACACTCTCCCACCTTTCTTTTCTCACACTAGCTTGTCAGTCTATTCTATATTGTGTTCCTTTATTTTATGTCTCTTGACCCCAAAGGATGCTTCATTCCTTTTCATTTTTTTTTGTAGTTTCAAGACCTACTGTAGCTTTTTTGTCCTTATTCCCTGATTAGTTTTTGAGGCTCTTCTGCCTCCTAATAGTATCTTCCCTGGCTCAGCTCAGCCTCTTCTGGATCAACAGCCTCTTATTTTCACTCTCTTCAATCTTTTCTCTTCTCTAGTCTTATTCACTTTCTATCTTCCTACATCAGCAGACTTATTCAACTCTACTCTCTGACCCTTCTTCTGCTACCTAGTTCGTACACTTCTGTCTCCTAGACCATACTTAAATCCTACACAATCTCTTTCAGACTCTGCTGGATTTTTTTATTAGGAATTTATCTTAAAATCCTATGTCATGAAGATTGGACCAGAACAAAAATTCCTACCATAACACCAAATTCACTAAACAAAGAAAGAATATTAAAAGCAGTAAGGGAGAAAGGTAAAGTAACACATAAAGCCAAACCTATCAGAATTACACCAGACTTCTCACTAGAAACTATGAAAGCTAGAAGATTCTGGGCAGATGTCATAAAGACCCTAAGAGAACATAAATGCCAGCCCAGGCTACTATATCCAGCAAAACTCTCAATTACCATAGATGAAGAAAACAAGATATTCCATGACAAAACCAAATTTACACAATATCTTTCCACAAGCCCAGATCTACAAAGGATAATAGGTGGAAAATAGCAACACATGGAAGGAAACTATATTCTAGAAAAAACATGAAGGCATTGTTTCAACAAACCCAAAAGAAGATAGCCACACAAATATAATTCCACCTTTACCAACAAAAATAACAGGAAGTCACAATCACTTTTCCTTAATACCTTTTGACATCAATGGACTCAATTCCTCAATAAACAGATATAGACTAACAAACTGGATGTGTAAACAGGACCCAATATTTTGGTGTATACAAGGAATCCACTGCAGTGACAAAAACAGTCAGTACCTCAGAGACAAAGGTTGGAAATAGTCCCAAGAAACAAGCTGGAGTAGACATTCTTATATCAGATAAAATAGACTTTCCACCAAAAGTTGTCAAAAAAGACAATGAAGGAGACTTCGTACTGGTCAAAGGAAAAATCTACAAAGATGAACTCTCAATTCTGAACATCTATGAACCAAATGCAAGGGCACCCACATTCATAAAAGAAACTTTAAAGCTAAAATCACATATCACACCCACACAATAATAGTGTGAGACTTCAAGACCCCACTTTCATTAATGGACAAATCATGGAAACAGAAACTAAACAGAGACACAGCGAAACTAACAGAAGTTATGAACCAAATAGATCTGATAGATCATTATAGAATCATCCTAAAGCAAAAGAATATACATTCTTCTCAGCACCTCTTGGTAACTTCTCCAAAACTGACCATATAATTGGTCATAAAACAGGCCTCAGCAGATACAGAAATATTGAAATAATTCCACACACCCTATCTGATCACCATGGTCTAGGGCTGGTCTTAAGTTCCAATAAAAACAATGGAAAACACACATACACATGGAAGCTGAACAATGCTTCAATGATAACTTGGTCAAGGAAGAAATAAAGAAAGAAATTCAAGACATTTTAGAATTTAATGAAAATGAAGACACATCTGACCAAAACTTATGGCACACAATGAAAGCATTGCTAAGAGAAAAACTGATAGCTCTGAGTGCCTACAAAAAGAAAACGGAGAGAGCTTACACTAGCAGCTTGACAGAAAACCTGAAATCTCTAAAAATAAAGGAGTAAATATACCCAAGAGGAGTAGACAGTAGGAAATAATCAAATTCAGGGCTGAAATCAACCAAATAGAAACCATAAGAATCAACAAAACCAGGAGCTGGATTTTTGAGAAAATCAACAAGATAGATAAACCCTTAGACTGACTATCATAGAGCACAGAGTCAGTACCCAAATTAATAAAATCAGAAATGAAAAGGGAGACATAACAACAGAAATTATGGAAATTAAAAAAATCATCAGAACCTACCCCAAAAGCTTATACTCAACAAAATTGGAAAATCTGAATGAATGGACAATTTACGAGACACATACCAGATGCCAAGGTTAAAACAGGATCAGATAAACCATCTAAATAGTCCCATAACCCCTGAGGAAATAGAAGTAGTCAATAACAGTCTCCCAACTAAAAAGAGCCCAAGACCAGATGGGTTTAGTAGAGAATTCTATCAGATCTTCAAAGAAATCTAATAATACTCTTCAAACTATTCCACAAAATTGAAACACAAGTAACACTACCAAATTCATTCTATAAAGCCACAATTATGCTTATACCTAAACCAAACAAAGACCAAACAAGTAAAGAGAATGGCAGGCCAATTTCCCTTATGATCATTGTTGCAAAAATACTTAATAAAATTCTAGCCGTCTGAATAAAACAAACTGATCACTCACCGTGATCAAGTAGGCTTCATCCCAGTGATACAAGGATGGTTCAACATATGGAAATCCAACAATATAATCCACTACATAAACAAACTCAAAGAAAAGAACCACATGATTATTTCATTAGATGCTGAAAAAGCATGTGACAATATTCATGTTAAAAGTCTTCAAAAGATCAGGAATTCAAGCCCCATACCTAAACATAGTAAAAGCAATATACTGCAAACCAGTAGCCAACATCAAACTAAATGGAGAGAAACTTGAAGCAATCCTACTAAAATCGGGGACCATACAAAGCTGCTCACTCTCTCCCTATCTATTCAATATTGTACTTGAAGTTCTAGGTAGAACAATTAGACAACAAAAAGTGGTCAAAGGGATACAAAATGGGAAGGAAGAAGTCAAAATATCACTATTTGCAGATAATATGACTATATACTTACATGACCTCAAATCTTCCACCAGAGAACTCCTAAAGCTGATAAACAACTTCAGCAAAGTGGCTGGATATAAAATTAACTCATACCTATGGTTGCTTAATCTTTAAGAAAGGAGCTAAAATCATCCAGTGGAAAAAAGACAACATTTTTAACAGATGATGCTAGATCAGCTGAAGGTCAGCATATAGAAAAATGCAAATAGACCCAATCTTATCGCCTTGTACAAAGCTCAAGTCCAAGTGCATCAAGGACCTCAACATAAAACCAGATACACTGAAGCTTATAGAGGAGAAAGTGTGGAAGAGCCTTGAACACTTGGGCACAGGGGAAAATTTCCTAAACAGAACACCAATGGCTTATGCTCTAAAAATATGAATTGAGAAATGGGACCTCTTAAAATTGCAAAGGTTCTATAAGGTGAAGCACACTGTCAATAGGACAAAATGGTAACCAACAGGTTGGGAAAAGATCTTTATCAATCCTACATCTGATAGAGGGCTAATATCCCTCTATTGAGATAGAGAACTCAAGAAGTTGGACTCCAGAGAATCAAATACTGCTTTTAAAAATGGGATGCAGAGATAAAGAATTCTCAACTGATTAATATTGAATGGCTGAGAAGCACCTAAACAAATGTTCAACATCCTTAGTCATCAGAGAGATGCAAATCAAAACCACGCTGAGATTCTACCTCACACCAGGTGTAATGACTAAGATAAAAAATTCAGGTGACAGCAGATACTCTTGAAGATGCTGTGAAAGAGTAATACTTCTACTTTTTTGGTAGTATTTCAAGCTGGCACAAGCATTCTGGAAATCAATCTGGTGGTTCCTCAGAATATTGGACATAGTACTATCTGAGGACCTAGTTATATCACTTCTAGGCATATACCCAGAATATGCTCCAACATGTAATAAGTACTCATGGTCTGCTATGCTCTTAGCCTTTTTTTCTAATAACCAGAAGCTGGAAATAACCCAGATATCTTTTAACAGAGGAATGGATACAGAAAATGTGGTATATGTATACAATGGAGTACTACTCAGCTATTAAAATTGATGAATTCATGAAATTCTTAGTCAAATGCATGGAACTAGAAAATATCCTGAGTGAGGTAACCCAATCATAGAAGAACACACATGGTATGTACTCACTGATAAGTGGATATTAGCAAAAAGTTTAGAATAAACAAAATACAATTCACAGATCACATGAAGCTCAAGAAGGAAGACCAAAGTATGGGTGCTTCGGTTTTTCTGAGAAAGAGAACAAAATGCTCACAGAAGCAATTATGTAGATAAAGTGTAGAGCAGAGACTGAAGCAAAATCTATCCAGAGACTGTCCTATCTGGGGATTCGTCCTATAAACTGTCATCAAACCCTGACACTATTGTGGATGCCAAGAAATGCTTGCCAAAAGGAGCCTGATATGGCTGTCTCCTGAGATGGACTGCCAGAGAATTACAAATACAGAGGCAGATGATAGGCATCGGGTCCCAAGTGGACCAATTAGAGAAAGGACTAAAGGAGTTTAAGGGGTTTACAACCTCATAGGAAGAACAACAATATCAACCAACCAGACCCACCAGAGCTCCCAGGGACCAAGCCATCATCCAAGGTGTACGCATGGCTCCAGCTGCATTTGTAGCAGAGGAATACCTTGTCAGGCATCAAGGGGAGGAGAGGTCCTTGGTCCTATGAAGGCTCAATAGATGCCCCAGTAGAAGGAAATCAAGGGTGGGTAGGTGGGATTTGGTTGGGTGGAGGAACATCCTCATAGAAGGAGGGGGGAAGGAGAATGGGTTAGGGGTTTTTTGGGGAGGGAGATCAGGAAATGAAATAACATTTGGCATTTAAATAAATATATTCAATAAAAAAACAAGTAAAAAAAGATTATGCTGACTAGATTGCTTTTAGAGATGCATTTGCTTTTTAAGCTGTTTTTTTAATTGAATATCATCTTCATTTACATTGCCATGGTAAAACATTTCCCGATTTCCCCCCTCCCCAAAGACCCCCAACCTCTCCTCCCTCCCCCTGCCTCCACATATATGCCCCTCCACCCAAAACACTCCCATCTCCTCCCCCTCGGTTTCCCTTTGTTGGGGCCTCTGTTGAGCCTTTACCTGAACAAGGACCATTCCTCCCACTGATGCCCAACAAGGCCTTCCTCTGCCACACTTTTGGCTGGCACCATGTGTGCCCTTGATTGATGGTTCAGTCCCTGAGAGTCATGGGGCATTTGGGTGGCCAAAATCATTGTTCTTCCCATGGGACTGTAAACCCCTTCAGCTCTTCTGGACCACCCTCCAGCTCCTCCATTGGGGATACCATGACCACTCCAATAGTTGGTTGCGAATATCTGCCTCTGTATTTGTAAGTCTCTGGCAGGGCCCCTCTGGAAACAACCAGTGCATGCTCCTTTTGGTATACACTTCTTGTTGTCCTTAGTAGTGTCAGGATTTGTTGACTGTTTATAGGATGAATCCCCAGGTAGGGCAGTCTCTGGGTGGCATTTACTTCAGCCCCAGTGCCACACATTGTCGCCCTTATTGCTCCTGTGAGTATTTTGTTCCCTTTCTCAGAGGAACCAAAGCACCCTTACTTAAGTTCTTCTTCTTGAGCTTCCTGTGCTGGGTGAATTTTAACTTGTTTATTTTGAGGTTTTGGGCTAACTTCCAGTTATTAGTTAGTGCATACCATGTGTGATCTTTTGTGATTGGGTTGCCTCGCTCAGGATGACATTTCTAGTTGTATCCATTTGCCTAAGAATTTAATAAATTCATTGTTTTTAATAGCTGAATAGTACTCCATTGTATATATATACCACAGTTTCTGTATCCATTCCTCTGTTGAAGGACATCTGGGTTCTTTCCAGCTTCTGGCTATTATAAATAAGGCAGCAATGAACATAGTGGAACATGTGTCCTTTTTACATGTAGGAACATCTTCTGGGTATATGCCCAGGAGTGGCATAGCTGGGCATATATGTACTATGTTTAATTTTCTGAGAGTTGCCAAACTTATCTCCAGAGTGGTTTTACCAGCCTGCAATCCCACCAATAACGGAGAAGTGTTCCTCTTTCCCCACATCCTCTCCAGCATCTGCTGTCCCCTGAGTTTTTCATCTTAGTCATTCTGACTGGTGTAAGGTGGAATCTCAGTGCTGTTTTGATTTGCATTTCCCTAATAACTAAGGATGCTGAACATATTTTTAGGTGCTTTGGGGCTATTCAAGTTTCCTCAGTTGAGAATTCCCTGTTTAGCTCTGTTTAATATTGACTCTGCCAATCTATCATGTTGGGAAGCATTTGCATTTTCTAGCATTCTTTTCTTTCTTTTTGTTTCAGTGCTTAAAATTTCACTTAAGAGATATTTCACTATCTTGATTAGACCTTTTCTAAGTTTGATTTTGCATGCTATTGTGATTGGTTTCCCACTTAAATTTATTAGCGATTGTAATATTTACACATTAAAAAACCTATTGGTTATTTGTATGATGTCTTTATGTGTTGCTTCATCACTGAATGAGTTTATCAGATCTAAGTTTCCAGGCTGGATCTTTAGAATCTTTTAATTATAAAATTGTATCATCTATAATTAGATGGGGGATAATTAGATTTTTCCTTTCATGGTTTTATTTATTCTATTTTAATATTGATTCAACTAAAACTTTAAGTATTTTATTGAACAAGGGAGAGAGATGAGACTTTTGTTTTTTTCAGAATTTAGAAGAAATAGTCTTATATTTTTCCAAGTTTAGAATAATAGTAAGTATAATTTTGTCATGTACTATCTATTATGTAATATAGTATATCTGTATTATATTAAGACATGCTTTTTATATTCCTAGTTATTTCAGAGCTTTAATTATAAAGTGATTCTGAACTACATTAAAAGCTTTCTTCATTAATAGTTGAAATGATCACATAGTTTCTATCCTTCAGTTAATTTATTTCATTAATTAAATTTTATGTGTGTATGTGAAAGGACTCTTATGACCCTAGAATAGTCATAAGACTTGGTCATGTTGTATGATCTTTTAAATATAATTTGTAAAATTTTATTAAGGAATTTTTCATCTATGTTCTTTACTAAATTTGATGTATAGAGGTTTTCTTTGTTATGCTTTTGTCTAGTTTTAGTATTAAGATGAATTTGGTAGTATTCATGTATTTTTTATTTTTTAGAGGAATACTGAATTTAGCTCTTTTTAAATGATTAAGTAGCATTCCATAGCAATTCTGGACTGGGGCTTTTCATTGTTGGGAACTTTCAGTAATGACTTCAATTGCATTTACTTTTATGTATCTATTTAGTTGTTTAGTGTTATTTTTCTTCTTCTTTTGTGTTTATATCTTCCTAATTTGATTTAGTAGTTTATGTGAAACTAGGACTTTACTAAGTTCCCAATGTTCCAGTTTTGTAAAATATAAGTCTCCAAATAACAAATGATTATCTCTATCTCACTGTACTCCTTAGTAATATTCCTCTTTCATATTTTATTTTATTTTTATTATGTGCCATGGTGGGGTCTTTGTATGCCTCTTATTATATACATCTCTTCATATCCCCACATGTGCAGACATCAGAGAAAGATGTTTTGTGCAGTCCTCAATCACTATTTTTCACTATTCCCTTGAATCAGTGTCTCTCATTCAGTTTTTTCATCCAGGCTGGTGAACCAGGAAGCCTCACTAACCCGCTTTCCTCTGTCTCCTGTCAGAACATGGGAACAGGTTACAGTCTAAAGTATGCATAGCTATACCTGGTTTCTTACTTGGGTTCATGTGATTTGAACACAGGGCCTGATGGTTTCAGAGAAAGCACATTTAACCCCTGAACCTTCTACCCAACCCTTAATTTTATTAACTTGCAATTTCTCTTACTTACATTTGGTTAATTTGATAAGGAATTTGTCAGTCTTTCATCAATTCCATGTATTGTTCTTTTAATCTTCATTACTTTCTGCTCTGATATCTATTATTTTTGCCATTTTATGTTCTTGCTTATCTAAGATATTGAAATATGTTTTTGCTTTATTTCTGTGAGAATTTTCTGATTTTTCTTTTTAATGGAAGAAATTTAAGTTATAAACTCCCCTATTGAAAGAGCCTTAGCTGAATCCCAAAAGTTATGGTAGGTTGCACTTTCAATTTCATATATTTTAAGCACATCTTAATCTTTTCCTTGATTTCCTCAGTGACTCCATACTATGACTTCCCTAGTGGTTCAATCTTCATGTAGTTACATAATTTTCACAGTTTTTCTCAGTGTTGATTTTATTGCACTATTATTTGATACATTATAATAGAGACTTTGCTATTTTTTGTAGTCAAAGACTTATTTTTGGTCTATAATGAACTTGTTCTTGGACTGGTGGGAAAATATGTATGTATGTGAAACAAATGTTGTTTCTGTTTCGTTTGGATGGAATGTTATGGATATTTGTTAAATCTATTTGTTCTATGATATAATCTAGTATTAACCATTCTTTATTGAATTTTAGTCTGTACAATTTAAGTATGCATGAGAGTACAATATTACTACAACCTACTCTTATGTATTGAGACCTACCTATTCATTTATGATTATTACTATTTGATTTATAAAATTTAGAGCTCCATTATTTGTTTCACATACATACTCAATCATTATATCTTCTTAATCTAAGATATTTTTATTAAGACATTTATCTTAATATAAGATAGATTTATTAAGATATAATATAAATATACTGATGAAATTAATATGAATATCATTAAGATAATAATGATATTTTCATTATTTAACTACATGAAGATTGAGCCACATACTAGGGAGTCATTGATGAAATCAAGAAAAAAATTAAGATGTTCTTAAAATGTATGAAATTGAAATTGCAACCTACCATAACCTTTGGGATTCAGCTAAGGCTGTTCCAAGAGGAAAGTTTATAGCTTGAATATTGTACTGGCTGGTTTTGTGTGTCAACTTGACACAGGTTGGAGTTATCACAGAGAAAGGAGTTTCAGTTGGGGAAGAGCCCCCATGTGATCCATCTGTGGGGCATTTTCTCAATTAGTGATCAAGGGGGAAGGGCCCCTTGTGTGTGGTGTCATCTCTGGGCTGGTAGTCTTGGGTTTTATAAGACAGCAGGAAGCCAGTAAGGAACATCTTATAAGCCAGGGGAAGCAAGCCAGTAAGGAACATCTCTCCATGGACTCTGCATCAGCTCCTGCTTCCTAACCTGCTTGAGTTCCAGTCCTGACTTCCTTTGGTGATGAACAGCAATGCAGAAGTGTAAGCTGAATAAACCCTTTCCTCCCCAACTTGCTTCTTGGTCATGATGTTTGTGCAGGAATAGAAACCCTGACTAAGACAGAGACAAAAGAATATTAAATCTAGTTTTGAAATCCAGCCAGATAACCTATATATTTTTTAAATTGGTGAGTTGTGTTCGTTTACATTTCAAGTTATTATTGTGATGTGTTACTGATTCTTGTAATTTATTTATTTATTTGAAGGATTGTAGTTTTCTTTACTTTCTTTATTATTAGGATAGGTAATTTGCTAGTTTAATGTCTTAGGCATATTGGATTCCTTCCTAGCACACCATTATTGGCCATTCCCCTCACCAAATATGTTCTTTTTTGCGTTCTTATAGTAGGAGAATTCTTTCCCATCATCTTATAACATTTAGATGTCTTCTGTAGTGCTAGAAACGCATCTTGTTTGAGGTTACATTCATTTTAAAGAAAGCTTACAATCCTCTTTGTTATTTATTTTAGGGCCTAAAACACTTCATTCTAAGGTTCATGGCTGTAAGGGTTGCCGATGAGAGGTCTAACAGGTTTCAGATGTCACTGCCTTTGTAGATAAGTTGCTTTCCGCAGATAGCATTTAATATTGTTTCTTTGTTTTGTATTTAGACATAATAAGTATATAAAGTATAGTGATTCTTCTCGAGTAATATATACTTGAGATTAAAAGTGCTTCTTGTATTTAAATGTATATTTTTTCTCTATATTATGTAGGTTTGTCATAATTTTATTGAACATACTCTTAACCCTTATCATAATATGTCTAAAGTCACAGCCGAGAATCCTCCTATGGACTTCCATTTTAGGCTTCTTATCTACACATAAGCTCCCTGGTTATGCTCGAGTCCTTTGATACCTGTGTCCAAATTCTAAGGGTCTGTTTGAGAGCCCCTAAATCTGTTTTTTTCTAATATTTTATTTAATATATATGGATAAAATAAAAATTTCAAATCTGAAGTTTTCCATACATGAAAACATTCAGTCAATTAGTCAAGTTTTGCTTTTTTATTCTCTATCCAACAATTCAAAAATGTTACTTACATATTTCCTGGACATTTCTGGATGCATGTATGGATAATGTATAACAATGTATAACATCTATATTGTATAGTCAGAGTTCTCTAGAGGAATAGAACTGAACATGTATGTGTATATGTATATGTATGTCTATATGTGTATGTGTATATGAATATGATGTAGATGTATATAGTATTTATTAGAGTGAAATATAGGCTGTGGTTCAGCTGAGTCTAACAGTGGCTGTCTTCTCATGGAATATCTACAAAGAATACAGTAAGAATTTGATGAAAGTATTGATAGGCTATTGTAGTAGAAATAGTGGGATGAAGAGTGAAGGAAGATGCAAAATATTGGAGCTCAGTGAGTGGTGAATACATGCATGAACAACATATGGGAGAATTTTAAAATCATGAGATAGCATATTCTTTTAGAGCCCTTGCTCTGAATTATAAATGAAAGCAAACAACTGTTCTTTTAACTTCTCCATTTACACTCCCATCTCCTGTCAGAGACAACCCTGGCTCAGTTCAGATAGATACTAAGATGTTAAATATGTACTGAAACCAGTCTATACAATTAGATGACAGAGAGGGTTAGTTGAGATATGGGAGAAAAGCATGGGTACTAAGGGCACTCTACCCTTCCTGGACTTAGCTTCTATACCATTACTGTAACTATGAACTTGGTAGCATTTTGGAAGCTGGGATTGGAAAAGTCTCGTTCACCATTCTCCTTGGCATTATAGTGTTCCTATACAACAACTGATTATACACATTTTCTGTGAAAATATCCTCTATCCCTCTCTTCTGACTAAAGTCTTTGACCATTGCCAAACTGCAATTTTTGTTTGCTTTTATTATGGCAGTGTTCTCATTATTTTGCTTGATTTAATCATTGAGTTTTGATATATTTAAATTTTGCTTTCATCTTTTCCAGAGCAGGAATCTTCTTGGTTATCCTTATACCCCCGAGGAATCCTTTTATTACTGATGGGTTGGAAGTACCCTGAAAAAATTTTGAAAATGGGTTCAGAACAAAGTGTTTGGATTTGAGAACATTTTTTCCCATGAGAAAGGTGAAACAAAGTAGGGGATTAGAGAATTTTTAAAAACTGATAGGACAAGTAAGGACAATATAGAAGAGTTAAAGCAAAAATATGTAAGAACACCTATTTGAAACTTAGGCAATAAAGAAAATGATCAAAAAAATCAAAAGCAAGTAGAAAAAAGCTAATGTGCACATAAAAGATTTAGTTCATTACAAATAATTACTCTCAACAATTATTAAGGAAAATGTAAATGAGAAGTGACATAAAAATTGTAAGAAAAAAGTACAAATATTTGTCGCTTCTTTGGTTCTTTAAACTCAGCAAATTTCATTAATTACAGTTTTTAAATTTAAGGTGAAGTGATGCTGACTTCATAAATTTATATGCTATTTTAAGTCTTAACAGCCAAAACAAGCATCCATTTAAACTTGCTATTCACATGTATTTAATAAGAAGGAAAACACATATGTTGTTGTTCAAATGCTCTGGTGAATAATTCTACTGATCCTAAACACACTGCTGATATTTAAAGTCTGACCCATTCATCTGAAGTTTAAGAAGCTCAAGGCAGATTGTAGAAGTATTTCTTGAAATACAAGATCATTAAAAATGAAAGAACATTTGCTTTCCATAAATTCATAATGCAGACTTTGATAAACTTTATTTCATGTACTATGACTAGGAGAATAAATATTTTGCTAATTTGACAGCATTTCATTTAAATAGTTACTGTTGCCTACTTGTTTTTCCATATAAAGGAAGAGATAGAGAAAAGAGAGAGGGGAAGGAAGGAGAGGGAGTGAGGAAGACAGATTTGTGCAGACAATTTCAGTAGGTTATTCTGTTATAAGATTAACAGATTAGCTGACCAATCAAAGTAGCAAAGGTAGGGTCACAGCAGAATAAGAGTGTTCCACCCCAGGAAGGAACAGGTAAAGCAAGGTGGAAGGCTAGGATTGTAAGCCAATTTTACTACTTTTATTGTGTTCCAGGTCATAAGAGCTATTCCTGGGATGATAAGGAAGGAAGACTCTGGCCTTAAGAAAGAATGAAAGTCCTACAAAGATTTACTGAGATCTGGATTTTTAAAAGACTTTTGTGTTTATGAATAAATTATTTATTGCTTTTAGGTGTTAGCTGTTAACAAACTGCTGTCCAGGTTAATTAAGTCTCAGATGTTGAAGTATCTGACTATAGAAAATAAAATTTAATCTTGAAAGAAGAAAGGGCAAGGAAGGAAGAAAGGCAGGGGGAAACAGAAAATAGTATTATTCTATAATGACATTAATGCATAATGCAAAATATTGTAAGTGTAAAAGAAATTTTTTAAGTCACAGAAATGATTCCTTTTGTGAGAGGACTTGTGGGAAAGAGAACTGCCTAGTAGTTAAGAGGCATGACTTCATCCTGAAAGAACAATCTCATATTGAATATTAATATGTGACTTTTGTCCTGTCTTTATTCTATTATAAGACCCAGATAAAAACATTTTATTTAAAAGACTGTTGCATAATCTAAATATGATGGTTGGTATGCTGTGTATCATACAAATAAATAGTAGCTTTTCTACTAATGATTATTGCCTTTATTTTCCTTCAGTGCAGAAGATATATTCATGTGCTGTTTTCCACTAAAGAGAGTTTTACCCAAGAGAAAATCTGGTACATGTCCACCATCTATTACATCTACTAAAGGCTTTAATGTGCTGCTTTCATTGATGAGGAAAGGAAGACAGGGACCAAGAGGAGATGGGGACATTTCATGAGAGAGTGAAAAGTAAACAAATAGAAATTTGATAATGAACTTTAGATGCAAGACTAAGAGATCAACTCTTTATTCAAAAACTAAATAGAGTGTGCTACAGATTAAAAACATAATAAAAATCTCAATAGATGATGTTTGAGACCATGAGGAGCCTGAAACAATTTTATTTGTAATTTAAAGCACATGATATTTGTGAATCATGGATTTAAGATTGATTTGCAGCAGTTCAATTAATGACTTGGTCACTTGTCAATGAGAAGAGGTAGAGGTTGTAAGAGTGCATGTAAATTAACCTTCCTCTTCATACTCTACAGACTTCTTTCACACTGACAAGCAATCAAGATGATTTGTCAGAAACAGCAAGTTGTTTAGCTTCTCAGCTCCCTGCCACTAAAATATGATGTCAGATAATTTGTTCCTGCTTAGTTCTAGCTTGATTACTTCTGTTTCCCTGAGATTTGAGTTGATGAAGTTTTACTTTAGTTACATGCCAGTGTTAATAAATGCTGTCATGTTTATTAATGAGATGCCAAAACTGTGTTGTTATGTTTAGAGGACAGAGTCAAGTTCACATAACTTAAAGGGGTTGAAAATGATAGAAAGTTAATTAGAGTCCATGACCTCCTTGGAATATATCTTTGATGTCAATACCAATAAAACTTTCAATGAAAAATACCCAAACCAAGAATTAATTTATAAGTTAGGCAAGTAATATGTGGCTTATCATTTAAATAAGCTATGATCCTAACAACTCCTGAAAAAATTCTGAATTAAAGAAAGAAGAAAATGTTTAAAGCTAAGTAGACCAAGGCTCAGTTAAAGTTGTCCATAGCAGGATCTGCTTGAGTCAACGTGGCTTTTCACACACATGCTTCCCTCCAAAGTCTTCTCAGGCCTCCAAACTGTTTCCATAATACCACAAATCCTTCAAAAAACATTTCTATAGACATATCTACAATACATACATAAAGATTTAAAACTATGTAGAATTAGTGGATAACAGAGTTAAGATCATTTCATAATCTTCACTGTTTCCTTCTTTCCTGGATGAGGACAGAAGTCAAATATTCATGTAATGGATTAGCCAAGAATGTTGTACAATGATCAATAAAATTCCATCTGTAAAGATTCAACTATACAAATGAAGCTCTAGTCATAAAATTTCAGACTGATAATTTTCTCCTCAAAGAGAGACTTCATTGTGAAAAATTTGTTCACCCCAATTTCAATAGAGTAGAACAGAACTCTATATCTCTTTCTGTTATACGGGGCTTTTTTTTTTTAAATTTCATGATAAAATAAATATCCAATTTAGTCTTCTATTTTTGTTGCTGCTGTTTTCTTTTAGACATGTAGGGAGTGGAGGAAATCCTGAATGAATGAAATTCTTAGTGAATGTGAGCTGTGGACATGGTCATGCCAAAGACCCCAGAGTTTCTGACCCACAAAAGAATAACAAAACCTAAGGTGAATCTCAAAGGGAAAAGGCAAAGATTTGGGGGTGCTATGCAGTGCAAGTACTGACAGTATGTACAGAAAATGTCCATCATAGTTTTCTCCTCAGTGGTGGTTATGGCCTGTTGGTTGCTCATCTCCAGAGCTGTTTTGATTGAGGTTAGCTAAACTTCTCACTTGTTCGCAGTATACTGCACACCTTGCCTCTTGGTTTGTCTGTATGTAGTAACACTACTTCCTTGTTCGACTGTATAAAATAACCCTGCCTCTTTGTTCAACTCTACAATAACCATGCTGAGTTTCTTGGGTGTGGTTACTTGTTTAGCATAGGGCTCTCTGTGCATCTGACCCCAGCTTCCTGTCTGTGTGTCCATTTGCTTGTTCATTTTATCATTCCCTGCTGCTCCAGTCAGATTCATCCCTGAGGCTGTGCACAGACCTGAAAGAGACTGGGTCTTATTTAACTCAGGTTACCCTTATAACTTAACTCAGGTTAACCTCAAGGTTATACTTGAAGTGACTTTCTTGTCCATGTCTCCTTGGTGCCTGGAAGATAGACACGATTCACTGTGTTCAAGGTGGTCTAATTCTTAAATGTAATTAAGTACTTTTTAAAGATTTTGGGGAAATGAAACAGAAAATCCAAAAGGAAGAATTATTTATGTGTAATTTATAAAGTCATATAGTAAAGAAATTAGGATTCTCGAAAGAATTCTGAGACCATAGCATGTCCCTCCTCAGGGATCAGGGCACCAAGAAAAAGACTCATTGCTTTGGACAAAAATTCTTTCCTTGCTTAAGTAACTTTGTTATATATACGTGCAAACTTCCTATGGTTCATGTCTAATTCTATATGTATTAGCTTCCTGTTTTGTTTCTTCTTTTCTATATGCGGTAGTGTTGCTATTTTGGTGCATTGGCCAGGAAGTGCAACTTTCCTTCACGCACAAGAACCAACTCGGAGGTAAAGGGGATCCCCTCTGGAATGTGTGTGTGTGCCAGCTGGTGTCTGTGTCCTGAATATCAGTACTGGTCTGTTTTCTGTATCTGAGGAGATGTGCATTTTCGGTGGACAGCTGTCCTCTCAGGTTCGTGAGAACCAGAGGACCGTGGTGAGTAGACATGCTCTGTACCACAGGCTGCGACCCTGGGAGATGTTCCCGGGTATTTTGGGGGAACTCCAGAGACCCTTGAATATTCCCGACTGTATGTCGGAAAGGACATGGTAGTTCTACTGAATTGGAGAACTTATACACCCTCCCTGCCATCTGGTTTTCTGATCTGGTTCTGTCCATCTCAGTGGAGGCGAATACTTGTCAGTTTTGTGTCTTTGTCTACAGTTTGTCTACTAGATGGGTGCTGCAGTTTGTTTTCTGTCTGTCTCACTGTGTGTCAAAGTCTGAGTCTATAGGCCTTTCTGAAAATTTCAGTTTTGCTTGCAAGCTTCTGGTGTTGTGCGTTCGACTGGCAGCTGCTAGAATCAAGACCGTGAGAGTCTGGAGGAAGCTTTAGACCCAGGAGAGAGCTGAATAAGGCTCTTCTCCATCTGTAAACAGCAAGTCAGTAATGGTGGAAGCCATGCTTTGCTGAAATCTGTTTTATCTGATCCCTGCTATGTGTGCAGGGATGCCTGGTGTCTGAAACTGGGCCCCTCTAGGGGCAAATTGTGTGATTTTCCTTGCTCTGTGTTCTTGAATCCAGAGGCCTGATGGTGGCAGGGTCAGGCTGTCTATGTGGTGTTGTTTTGTATCATGTTTTGTGTTCTTGGACTTAGACAGACGATATTATTTTGACTTTGATTGAAAAGCAACTCTGTGGTGCTAAAATCAGGTCACATGCCTCAAGTGCCCCTCAAGTGCACCAACTTAGAACAAAAGGAGTGACAAAATACTTGGGCTCTGACGCCCCCTGAAAAGGTAAACAAGTCTTCAATGTAGCAGGTGCGAGAATTTTGGGTTTAAGTTGGTACAAATGGTTTATTTCTTTTATTTGAACTTGTTTAAATTGTTATGGTCGATGTGATGTTAAACTTTGTGGTTATATTGTTCCTCTGGGAGAGAGGTCAAAATAAGGGAGACCTCCAGAAGACTAGATTCTAAAATATTAAATGAAAAAAATCTGTCTTTGTGATACTGAAATCTTTATAATTGGTATTAAGGTCAAGGCATAAGTTCTTATTTGATACAGGTTTTATTTTGATACAAAATCAAGTTTTTCATTTGTATAAAAACTAAAAATTTGAAAGTACAGGATTTACACCCAGTTCTTTGTTATTATTACCGATCTGAGATGTTTAAGCCTGTGAGTTTAGGGTCACAAAAAAATAACAGGGTCTGAGTTTATTGTTAGGGTGTTTTCTAGGTTTTAATAAGAAATAGCTGAAGATAGGTTAACAGACAACAGTCCACATTACTTTACATAAATAGTTGGTTTTCAAAAACGTCAAAAATCCATGGTATATGATATTTAAGTCTTAAAAGCTGTGTTAAGCTTTCTATATATTTTCAGTTAATATTGGTCACTCTTAGATTTCTGATGGTATTGAAGACTGTTAGTCTCATAGACAGCCCAAGCTGTTTAATCCTGAGAATGCTGATATAGATTTAAATAAATGATTTTCAGGTGACATAGCCAGGACATGAGTCAATTCTTAACAATGTTAATTCTTAAGTGTTAATTCTGACAGTCTTTTAAGATAATACAGATGAAAGGGTTCTGTTTAATTGACAGGGATGATAAACCTAGGTGTTATGTCTATCTTATAGTTTATAATTTATAAAATGGTAATAATTATGCTCAATTGATATTTAGAGAAGATCACAGAGTGGAGTAGGAGAGGACCTGAGACCACCTATCCTGATACCATGGTAGCTCTCTCACTAAGGGTATATTTCTCAAAAGACTAATCAATCTCTTTGAGACTGTTTTATTTGTAATACAGAAAGCCAAAGGGATTACCCCCTCAGACAAAAGGTAAGAGGCACTTAAGAGACCAACACACTAGACTCCATTGGCATGTCTCGAGGGCATGGCAGCCCACAAATTTGGCCAAGGTATGTAAGGTTGAGCAGGTACCAGATGAGTCACCTATAGCTTTTCTAGGACAGCTCATAGAGGCATTCTGTCAATATACATGTTATGAATCCAGGGGCTGGGAATATAAAGCTGCCATGATAATGGCTCTTATAGACAGAGCTAGTAGAGATATCAGGAAAAAGCTTCAGAGGCTAGAGGGATTTGGTGCAGGTTGCTGAGAAGGTCTGTAGAAGGATTTAGTAGTATAGGTTATTGAGAAAGTCTATAGAGAGATTTAATACAGTTTGCTGAGACAGGGAGACAGAGGAGGAGAAGAAACGGAGAAAAAGAAAGAAAGTGACAGAGAAGGAAGGAAGCTACAGAGAATCCTGGCTATAATAGTTAGAAAAAGCAGAAAAGGGAGACAGAAAAGGACCAGTGTGCATACTATAAAGAAAGAGGCCACTGAGCCAGAGTGTGCCCTTAGAAATAGAAGCTGGCAACAAATATAAGAAGATCGAACTAATCCCATGCCTCCTATCTGATCACTATGGAGTAAAAGTGGTCTTCAATAGCAACAGAAACAACAGAAAGCCCACATACACGTGGAAACTGAACAATACTCTACTCAATGATACCTTGGTCAAGGAAGAAATAAAGAAAGAAATTAAAGACTTTTTAGAACACAATGAAAATGAAAACACAACATACCCAAATCTATGGGACACAATGAAAGCAGTGCTAAGAGGAAAACTCATAGCCCTGAGTGCCTCCAAAAAGAAAATGGAGAGAGCATACATTACCAGCTTAATGACACACCTGAAAGCCCTGGAACAAAAAGAAGCTATTTCGCCCAGGAGGAGTAGAAGGCAGGAAATCATCAAACTCAGGGCCGAAATCAATCAAGTAGAAACAAAGAGAACCATACAAAAAATCAACAATACCAGGAGCTGGTTCTTTGAGAAAATCAACAAGATAGATAAACCCTTAGCCAGAATGACCAAAGGGCACAGAGAAAGTATCCAAATTAACAAACTTAGAAATGAAAAGGGAGATATAACAACGGAAACTGAGGAAATCCAAAAAATCATCAGATCCTACTACAAGAGCCTATACTCAACACAACTGGAGAATCTGGAGGAAATGGACAATTTCCTTGACAGATACCAAATACCAAAATTAAATCAGGACCAACTAGACCATCTAAACAGTCCCATAATGCCTAAAGAAATAGAAGGAGTCATAGAAAGTCTTCCAACCAAAAAAAGCACAGGACCAGATGGCTTCAGTGCAGAATTCTACCAGACCTTCAAAGAAGAGTTAACACCAATACTCTTCAAACTATTCCACAAAATAGAAACAGAAGGAACACTACCCAATTCCTTCTACGAAGCCACAATTACGCTGATACCAAAGCCACACAAAGATCCAACAAAGAAAGAGAACTTCAGACCAATTTCCCTTATGAACATCGATGCAAAAATACTCAATAAAATTCTTGCCAACCGAATCCAAGAACACATCAAAACGATCATCCACCATGATCAAGTAGGCTTTATCCCAGGAATGCAGGGTTGGTTCAATATACGGAAATCCATCAATACAATCCACTACATAAACAAACTCAAAGAACAAAACCACATGGTCATTTCATTGGATGCTGAAAAAGCATTTGACAAAATTCAGCATCCCTTCATGCTTAAAGTCTTGGAGAGAACAGGAATTCAAGGCCCATACCTAAACATAGTAAAAGCAATATACAGCAAACCGGTAGCCAGCATCAAACTAAATGGAGAGAAACTTGAAGCAATCCCACTGAAATCAGGGACCAGACAAGGCTGCCCCCTTTCTCCTTATCTTTTCAATATTGTACTTGAGGTACTAGCTCGGGCAATTCGACAACATAAGGAGGTCAAAGGGATACAAATTGGAAAGGAAGAAGTCAAACTATCATTATTTGCAGACGACATGATCGTCTACCTAAGTGACCCAAAGAACTCCACTAGAGAACTCCTACAGCTGATAAACAACTTCAGCAAAGTGGCAGGTTATAAAGTCAACTCAAGCAAATCAGTGGCCTTCCTATACTCAAAGGATAAGCAGGCTGAGAAAGAAATTAGGGAAATGACCCCCTTCACAATAGCCACAAACAGTATAAAGTATCTTGGGGTGACTCTTACCAAACATGTGAAAGATCTGTATGACAAGAACTTCAAGACTCTGAAGAAGGAAATGGAAGAAGACCTCAAAAAATGGGAAAACCTCCCATGCTCATGGATCGGCAGAATCAATATAGTTAAAATGGCCATTTTGCCTAAAGCACTATACAGATTCAATGCAATACCCATCAAAATCCCAACTCAATTCTTCACAGAGCTAGAAAGAGCAATTATCAAATTCATCTGGAACAACAAAAAACCCAGGATAGCTAAAACTATTCTCAGCAACAAAAGGAAATCTGGGGGAATCAGTATCCCTGACCTCAAGCAATACTACAGAGCAATAGTGTTAAAAACTGCATGGTATTGGTACAGTGACAGACAGGAGGATCAATGGAACAGGATTGAAGATCCAGAAATGAACCCACACACCTATGGCCACTTGATCCTCGACAAAGAGGCTGAAAACATCCAATGGAAAAAAGATAGCCTTTTCAACAAATGGTGCTGGTTCAACTGGAGGTCAGCATGCAGAAGAATGCGAATTGATCCATCCTTGTCTCCTTGTACTAAGCTCAAATCCAAATGGATCAAGGACCTCCACATAAAGCCAGACACTCTGAAGCTAATAGAAAAAAAACTGGGGAAGACCCTTGAGGACATCGGTACAGGGAGAAAGTTTCTGAACAGAACACCAATAGCGTATGCTCTAAGAGCAAGAATTGACAAATGGGACCTCATAAAATTACAAAGTTTCTGTAAGGCAAAGGACACCATCAAGAGGACAAATCGGCAACCAACAAATTGGGAAAAGATCTTCACCAATCCTACATCAGATAGAGGGCTAATATCCAATATATATAAAGAACTCAAGAAGTTAGACTCCAGAAAACCAAACAACCCTATTAAAAAATGGGGTACAGAGTTAAACAAAGAATTCTCACCTGAAGAACTTCGGATGGCGGAGAAGCATCTTAAAAAATGCTCAACTTCATTAGTCATTAGGGAAATGCAAATCAAAACAACCCTAAGATTTCATCTTACACCAGTCAGAATGGCTAAGATTAAAAATTCAGGAGACAGCAGGTGTTGGGGAGGGTGTGGAGAAAGAGGAACACTCCTCCACTGCTGGTGGGGTTGCAAATTGGTACAACCACTCTGGAAATCAGTCTGGCGGTTCCTCCGAAAACTGGGCTCCTTACTTCCAGAAGATCCTGCTATACCACTCCTGGGCATATACCCAGAAGACTCCCCACCATGTAATAAGGATACATGTTCTACTATGTTCATAGCAGCCCTATTTGTAATTGCCAGATGCTGGAAAGAACCCAGGTATCCCTCAACAGAAGAGTGGATGCAAAAAATGTGGTATATCTACACAATGGAGTACTATTCAGCCATTAGAAACAATGAATTCATGAAATTCTTAGGCAAATGGATGGAGCTAGAGAATATCATACTAAGTGAGGTAACCCAGACTCAAAAGGTGAATCATGGTATGCACTCACTAATAAGTGGATATTAACCTAGAAAACTGGAATACCCAAAACATAATCCACACATCAAATGAGGTACAAGAAGAAAGGAGGAGTGGCCCCTGGTTCTGGAAAGACTCAGTGAAACAGTATTCAGCAAAACCAGAACGGGGAAGTGGGAAGGGGTGGGTGGGAGGACAGGGGAAGAGAAGGGGGCTTGCGGGACTTTCGGGGAGTGGGGGGGCTAGAAAAGGGGAAATCATTTGAAATGTAAATAAATTATATCGAATAATAATAATAATAATAATAAAAAAAAAGAAATAAAAAATTAAAAAAAAAAAAAAAAAAAAAAAAAAAAAGAAATAGAAGCTGGGAGCAGGAATTCCCAGGTCTTGGGAAAAGTGCCCCCAAATGGCAAACCCAGGTGTTATCCCTGGGTGAAGACAGTGACTAGGGGAGATGGGTTTTCTGACCACCTCCCCCAACCCAGGATAACTGTGGGAGTAAAAGAGAAACTCACTCAGTTCTTGGTGGACACAGGGGCACCACACTCGGTCTTCCAAGCCAATGGTGTTGTTTCCAAGAAAAGATCTTGGATTCAAGAAGCCACTGGCACCAAAATGTATTCATGGACTGCCTGAAGAACAGTGGACCTAGGGATGGAATGGGTAGCCCATTCATTTAGGGTCACCCCAGACTGTTCCTACTTTCTGTTGGAGTAAGACATACTCTCCAAAATGGGGAGGGGGCAGATATGCTTCCTGCCCAACGGGCTGCAGCTAATTGGCCCAAAAAGAGAGACTGACCCCTGCTGAAAGTTGCTACACACCAGAGCAGTTTTCTCTATGATGGAAGCAGGTGCTGCTCTGGTGGACGGCACAAATGTCATCTGGGTAGAAGAATCTTTACTCCCTGGCTTGCCAACACAGAAAGTGGAGCTCATTGCCCTCACCAAGACCTTGAAACTTGGAACCAGCAAGAAAATCAACATTCACACGTATAACAGGCATGCCTTTGCCACAGCCCACATCCACAGGGATATATGCCAAGAGGACTTCTCACATCAGAGGAAACCAACAGGAAATCTTGGACCTCTTAGATGTCCTAATGAAGTCAGCCACTGTGAGTATTCACTGCCCAGGACATGCAAAGGGAAAAGACTCAATGGGCTATAACCAGGCAGAGTAAGTGGCTCCAGGAATGGATATGCAGGAGCCTATACTGATTGTGGGTCTGTACAAGACACCCATTAGGAAATGGGACAAAATTAAGGAACAGCCTCACTTAAAAAAAAGGACTGAGATTGCTAACCACCCTACCAACTATTACCAAGAGAGGGTGCACACAAGAAGGGAGAACTATACTCCCCAGAAAGTAAGCCAAAGACTTACTAGGCCAAATGCACAGATGGACTCATTTAGGGGATTAAAAAAAAAAAACTGTCCTGGCAGTTAAGGGACCAAACATATAAATTTATGACTCAGGTTTTAGGCTAGAGAGATAATAGAACAGTGTAAGATATGCCAGCAAGTAAATGCTTATGCAGTAAGGAGTAAACAGGGCAAAAGACCTAGAAGAGAACAACCTAGAATATATTAAGAGATTTTTATAAAAGCTAAGGCAGGAGAATACGGTTACAAAATACCTTCTAGCATTTATAGATACTTTCTCTAGATGGGTTGAGACTTTACCCAGTAAGCAGGAAACAGCTGTCAAGGTTAGAAGAAATTTTCCTGAGCTTCAGAGTACCCAAGGTAATTGGATCAGATAATGGTTCTGTTTTTGTTTCTAAGGTAAGTCAGAAATTGTCAGAGATATTGGGGACTAATTGGAAACATTATTGGACATACTGTCCCCAGGGATCAAGGCAGGTAGAGAGAATAAACAAAACCCTATGAGAGACCTTAACTAAATTGACCTTGGAGACTGGCTCAGGCTGGGTGGTGCCTCTCCCCTTGTTTCTGAAGAGCCCCTACCATTTTAACCCGACCCCCCAAAGATCCTCTTTGATACCCCAACTCCTTTGGTGTCCACTGGGCACTCCAAGGAGGTGTCCCACAATATGAGATTTGCCTTAAATGCTCCAGGCATGCCAGAAACTCCTCACTGCTTCCAGATAGGCACTGGAACTGTGTAAGAAGACTTCAGGAACTGTTGCTGGAACCCTGATGAAAGAAACCCTCACCAAATTGACCACAGAGACTGGTGTTAATGATTAGATAGCTCTCCTACCCTTTGTGCTCTTCAGGCCTCTTTTTCTCTAGTCTCAACACCCTTGAGTGGGTGAGGCAGTGAGTGTGAATGGCTTACTCAGGAGAAAGAGACTTGCAAGTTGTTTCCAAGTTGGAGGTTTGATCTACGTTAGACCCCACTGCGCAGAATACCTTGAAACTTGATGGAAAGACCCTTATCTTGTACTCTTGACCACCCTGCTTTCTGCTTTGATGTGACCCTTTGTAATTTTACTCCTTTTGCTTACAATTGGAACCTGTGTGACTAACCAGTTAATAGTTTTTATTAGGGAAATGTATAAGTGCCATGCAGATTCTTATGCTATGCCAACAATATCAAAGATTAGGGCAGGACAATCCAGAATATATAGAGTCAGGGATTTAGTTCTATAGTTCTAAGATTAGAACTATTAGCAAGAGAAGGAGTGGGGAATGAGCACCCCCCCCAACTCAGTGTTTTTAGACCTCTAAGCAACTAGCCCATCACAGAGTAACTTGTTTTTCTGCTTTCAGCTTGAGAAAGATAGCCCACCCTGTTCTAGTTCCAATGTTTAACTATACAATACCCCAAAGACATTTGCTCCAGATAATCTCTAACCTTCCTTACTTCCTCATTCTGTACTTCCCCATTCCATGCAGGTTTTGTCCTCTACCCCTTGCCTTGTGAATTGTGTCCTCCACCCTTGTCTTGTGATTTTTCCCCTTTAAATACCCCTGACTTTAGTTGCACAGGGTCCTCAGTCCTCTACCCCTGCGTGGGGTGTGGCTGTGGAACCCAGAATTCTGGAATAAAGAAATCCTCATGCTATTGCATCGAGACCTTTTCTCGCGAGTGATTTGGGTGTTGCCTTCTGAGGTTTTTTTTTGGGTGTTATACTATGAGCAATACAAAGACAGTTCAAGAACTTTCTTATCCTCAATTTTGGTCAAAACTGTAAATTCAAATTTTCATGTGTATTTTATGCTCATCTGTCATTTTTTGTCTTAAGATGGACAAGGGTTCAGATGCAGGGTTTGTGGCCAGTGACTCCAGTAACTTCAAATCAAGTCTCTCTTGGTATATTTATATTTTAAAAAAAGAGGAGCATACATTTTATTAAATAGAATATAATGGGCATTGGTGATGCTGCTGTTGTAATTAAAGAGCTGTGTCTAAAAAATTATAATCATCTTACCCAGAATAACATCAGAGGATGAAACACAAAAGAAATGTGATTTTGAATATAAGAATATGGTCTCTATGAGACAGTTGTTTTTCATGTGTTCTCTAATTTACTAAAAATTATAGTGACAACTCTCTGGTTATACAGCATCCTGTTAGTTTTACAATGAGTGATATTTGGTTAGTTGTGTATCTTAAAAATGATGTCGTGAGACTGGAAAAGGTGACTCAGAATTCAAAACCACATGCTGCTCTTGCAGAAAACCTGGATTCAGTTCTGAGAACACACATACAGGCTTACAATACCCATATGAATAAAGTAAAAATCTATTTAAAACTTTATTTTTAGTTGTCAGCCTAGCCGTTAATGGTTGAGCCATTTCTTTAGTACTAATTTGAAATTTGAAGTTGAAGAATGATATTAATTTAATCTTAAATTATTAAGTTTATTGGTTTAGGGTTGCTTGCAATAAATCTGCCTTCGAATATATGTAATGATGTTCATAATAAATTTTCTTGCTTGTAATTTGTGTGTTCGCCTTGTTGTGGTATTGGCTCTAAATAAAATTTATGAACTTTACAGAATATTTCAGCTCAGTTTTTGGTTTGATTGATTTCTTTTTTTAGTCCAGTCCTACATTTCACTGCTTTCTATTTCTATTTTTGATTCTAGTATTTTCTTGCCATTTTCTTTTGGCTAATTTTGTTTTTTATTTTTCATTTTTAAAGAATGAAGGCGTAGAAAATTTATGCAAGTGTTCTTCTCTCTCCTCATACAAGAATTTAATGCTGTAAATAATCTATCAACTACCATTTTAGCTGCATCTTAATGTTTTTGATACTGTTTTTTCCTACAAAAATGTTTTATAACTTTCTTTTGACATTTAGGGAATGGTCAATCATAGTGTTATAATTTTAGATCCTCTTTGTATTTTTAGTTTAACTTCATTAAGATCCAAGAATATGCTTTATACTGTCTCCTATAAAAAGGTAGTATACCATTTCTTCTAATTAATGGAGAGATGCTACTGCACACATCAGGAAAATTTTAAAATTAATTTATTACTTACAAAATTAATTTTTAGAGACCACACATATAACTTGATTTGTAATAGCAAGTAAAAAGACGTAATGGATTGATTCAGATAATAAATAAGAGGCAAAGGGCTTTGTTTTTTGCCCATATTTCAGAGATTTTAAAGTTTAAACTTCTCAGTGGCATGAAGGAAGGAGGCTTATGGACTTAAAAAATCAGCCTTCCCTGATATGAAAAGGTACTTTAAAAGTGTTAAGGAATGAATTTAAGATATTTGCCTCTTTAGGAAATTATAATAAAAAATAAGGCCTTATGTCGGACAGTGAAAGGCAGTCTGTGTTCTGGTTGAGAAAGGCTTAATTTCTGGAGACCCTGTAGATTAATTCTACAAGGGACAGACACATTATCCATGCTCCCAGACACTAGGCTTCTGACATGAGCCCTTAACTCATGATGATCCTGTGGCCATCAATCATATGGGCAATGCTCTAAGCCCTAAGTATTCTGGCTGAACTCTACCCCAACAGTCACCTGGCAACAGCCAGATATGCCCCTCCACAAAGTTACCTGGTAACAACCAGATAAGCTGGTCCAGTATAAAAGGGGTCATTTGCCCCCTCCCCTCATTCTGACTCTCCCCTCTCTATTCTCTTGTTCTTTCTCTTGCTCCTTTCCCTCTTTCTCTACATGGCCATGGCCTCCATGTGGCCCTGGCCATCCTCTACTTCTCTACCTTCTCTCTCTCACTCTGACTTTTTTACAATAAAGCTCTAAAACCATAGACTGCCTCCCTTCACCTGGACTCGCCATGCTAATACAATGGAACAGACCTTCCCCTAATAAACTGAGTCTAATCTCCCACAGGAAGGCTTACCAACTGCAGCCCCCAGACTGGATCAAGGACTCACCCATGCAGGAACCAGCCAGAACCTTCTTTCCCCTTTTGTGGCCCAGGGCTACTGCCATGGGGAGGGCACTCATTCTCAGCTCTTCTGTAGTATCCAGAGGTGTCCTGTGATTCCTGAGAGGTAGAACCTGTCGTCCCTGACCTCTGTGAGGCCCAGGAGCTCCAAGACAGCACTTCCCACCCTTCACAGTGAGGTCCCATGGCCTCACATGGTCTCATGCCTGTCCTTTGGTGGCCCATGGGGTCATGTGACAGTCTCCCATGTCTGCCCATCCAGTGCTGCTGAGCTCTGGCTGGACATGTTTTCTGTGCCCTACAGCCTTAGACCAATGTGTATCTAATCATTTCAGACAGTTGTCCAGTTTGAGGAAAAATATCTGCATCATCTGCTCCTTAGAAGGGCATTATTATCAAAATTACCTTGTCTTATTGTTTTGCCATATTTAACTAACCTTGCCCATAGTGTCTATCATATGTATGAGTAGTCCTTTTTAAGTAGGGAAGTAGTTTCAGATTAGTCAGTAAATAGTGTAATGCTAGTCATTATCAGTCATTGTAACATGAAGCATAGTCCATCATTAAAGCACCTTGGCTATATTACATATAAAGTAGATTTTAGATATTTTCTGTTTTACTATCATATACTACAAATGCCTGGTACTAGATGTTCTATAAACAACAGACATTTCTACAAATTTGGAGGCTAAGACATCTAAGGGCCAGGTAAAAAGAAATTTAGTATCTGGTTAAAATAGCTCCACAATTCTCTTGTTAATAAAATCTATCATTTGTTGTGTCCTCAAACAGCATAAGAGAAAAAAAGATTTTTCTAAAAACTGATATAAGGACAATGTGATATTTAATATTTGCTGTCTGTGTGGTTGGATTTACATCAATCCTTGCCATGTCTGAGACACACTGGTGGGTATATTGTGAGGGCATTACCAAAGAGGACATTGAGTAGGAATATGGACTTTGAATGTGATGATCAGGGTCCTGTGGGGGTAGAGGCCTGGGGAGAATAAAGGGGAAAATGCTCCCTGAACACCAGTAATGCCTTTCTCATCTTGTTTTCTCAGTGGTCAACCATGAAGGACCAGTTAACTTTGTCCCTTCATCTGCCTTTACCACTATGGTATTCTACTCTAGCACAAAAGGCCAAATGCCACAGAATCAACCCTCTGAAATTGTGACTCAAATAAAAATGTCCTTATTTAAGTTTTCCATCAAGTTATTTAACACTAGTGACAGAAGAAAACCTAAACAATACAGAGACTATGTTCATTCCCTAGAGCAGTATAAGACTTAAACCTCTCTTAAAGCCCCTTTACAAATGCCATCACATCGACAACCAGGCTTTATCATCTTAATTTGGAAAGTGAAATTTAAACATTATTCTACATCAATCCTATTCAGTATTAGCAATTATTTGGTGTCTGAATTATGCACACCTAGAATAATGTCAGGGACTACTAATTCTATAAGAAGGGCGTGGACAGATTAATAACCATTTTGCTTCGTGTATAGCTGGAAAAGAAATATGCACAATATGGTTCAAGAAGGAAATGCTTTCTCATTTTAATGTCCATAGCTTGCACCCTCATAGATGTGGGGCAGGGGGAGGTTGGCTTGGAGGTTTCAGGGGTGGGTCAGAAAGGAGATAAGATTTGAAATGTAAATAAAGAAAGTATCGAATAACAACAAGAAAAAAGTGGATTGCTGAAGTGAAGGAAAGGAGCATGGTGTATAGAACATGACTCTTAGTTGAAATATCTCATTTTTTTAGAACCACTCCAAAACCCTTTCTAATTTTGGAATAGTTTTACTGAGATAAAATTCACACAGGCAATTTATCCACTTAAATGTGTAGTTAAGTGGAATTCAACATACAATAATCCTCTTTATTTTTAGAAGAAACATTCCAAGATGCAGGGAACTCTACATACTGCTGCATTCCACTCTGATTTTCTGTTTTTTCTGTATTTCTATAGTGCTACACAGGAAATCAGGCTTTCTGTTTTATTTCCTGAATGTCCTTTACATAACCATCCTTAGGTTTAGGGACTATTTATTAAGTAAAATTCAGATTACAGAAACACAAGCACTAACATGACAGTTGAGCTGAGAACTGAAAGTATACTAAGTAATTAAGAATATAATTATATACTCTTAATTTGATGGAAAAGTATACACTTTCTGTCAAAATTTTTTTCAATAAATCATATAATGAAAAAGCACCAAACAGACTGCATTCAGTCTGAAAACATGTCTATGGTTATTGAGCTTGACTATGGAAATTTCTTGGGAATGTACATACCTCTTACGAATATTATTTTTATAATACTTAATCCCCTAGATTTAAACAGCATGCTCTTGGAAGCTGCCTCTGACAGAATTTGATATTATCTTCTTCCACAAGCTGGTGATGACAATGAAAAATATAATTCTTAAATACTGTTGAGAAGTATTTACATTTCAGAAAAACTGTGAACAATTGAGCCTCTGCTTAACAAAATATTAACAGTTTAGTTTGCCTCATGATGTATATAATAGTCAATGGTCTTTTCTTCCCTTTTATGGCAGCGGTAATGAGGATACACATTCTAGGTGGAGAGTCCTCTTGGGGTAGTAATAGAAGCCTAGATTGACATTCCCTAAGTTGCAAACCTTGTTAATGGTGGTTCAGGCCTGTAATATACTGATTGCTTCCTTAGAAGGGGTCTGACTGCTGTTTCCATTTGTTCTTTTGCCAAAGGTCTAATTACATCTATTTTGCTGTTCAGTTTCATGCAGATTGAAATAGAAAATTAAGCATGTTTGAGGATGGAATTGGAATCATGTGACACACACATGTACATACCAATTGTATAAGTGTGAGGAATGTACTGTTGGCTAAATTAGAGAATTTGTGATATGATTTCTGAATTTTCAAGTGTGTGACTAATTAAAAGATAAAATGGAGGTGTTCTCAATTTTTACTGATTGCCCAGGCAACAAGGAACCAATTAGGCTGTCAAAATATGATATGCTGGAGCCAGAGCGGACCTTTTTGTAACCAGTCATCTGGTCCTTTAGTAAAAGAATAAGCAAAACATATGTGGTACCATTGTGAAGTATTACTCCTATTTGCAACATCTTAAACCTTTCCTAGACCTTTCTTTCCTGACAGAGGGCAAATAGCATATGCCAGTGCTGTGCTTTTGTGTAGCCTGACTGTTAATGTGACCCAAAGAACTCAAAATGGAAAGAGAGGGGCAAAAGGAGACTCATTATTTTCTAAATGAATTCGCTTTTCCCATAGGAATCCCATATCTCCCACTTAGCAAAGCTCATTCCAAGGATGATTAAGTGGGAAATACATAGAATCTCAAAAGGTCACATCTATAATCAGCTGTCTGTAGGGGTTTACATGAAAAATTTCTTAATACAATGTGAATGCATTAATAGTTTATAGCAAAGATCTGTAAATGACACAGACTTAAAAATATGTAAATTTTATGCATGCATACATGTATATGTTATATATTCTGTGTGTGTGTGTGTGTGTGTGTGTGTGTGTGTGTGTGTGTGTTTATAATACAGGGTTCACTGAACTCTTAGTAACTTGAGTAATATAAACATTTCTCAGGTCATCTTTTTATAGTAATTTGACATTATAAAGTTGATTTGTTTCTGTGCTTTGAAGACATTGAAACTATTACAAATCAAGTTTATGTGAAAATGGCTCTACATTTATTCTTGAGAAATGATTCTCAAATTGGAGTCAAAACTTTGTCAGTGAAATATTATAATGGAAAAAGTCAGTGTTGTCTATTTTTATAGAGTTTTTAATAAGTTGCCAAGCTGTGAGGCTGCAAGCCTGTGATAAACATGTCTTTGTGGGAAGAACATGCTTCTGAGTCAGATGGCTTAAACTGGACAAAGCCTGCTTTCCTGTCTCTGTAAGTACGTTTTTACGTACGTTAGAAAGACTTATTAGGCAATATTTTATTAGAATGACTTTGGTTAAGGGCTGAAGGCATTTTCCTCATCCCATCTTAAAATGCCACCTCCATGTATACCTCACACAAATTTGCAGTCATTTCTGTCATCATTATGCTGAGAGCAACACTCAAATACAAAATGTTAAATTAGTCATAAACCTACAGGTTTGTTTATCTGTGTTGCAGAAAATAGATTGTTTATCTTTTCTCTTCGTGCTCCCAGTAGTTATTAAGGCTGGATGAAAACTGACCTTGGAGTTGTCTTAAACTGTAAGAGTACAAAAATTTGTGGAACTTTCACATTTATACATTATTCTACCTGTCTACTCCTGTGGGTACAGCCTGGACTTACAATGGTAACAGGAAGGACGTGGCAGTGCCAGGGTGGCATTATTTTTCAGTACACAGAGGCTTTACTTCATCAAGGATTTTTAAAATGGCATCATTTGCCAGCTCCAGAAAGAAAAGTAAGTAACAAAGACAAGAGATTCTGAAGCAGAACAGGAACATCCTCCTTTTCCTTCTCAAGAGAAATCTGAGAAACAGTCCAGAGTGGGCTGAATGGGCAGAGAAATGAGCAGCTGTCTCTGTAGTTCTGCCTGTAGCACCATGAGGCTGAGCCTGACTCTTCCGTGTCTGACATAAACTGACAAATGAAAGTAAGAGAGTAGATTGGCTGGGAGCATAATTCCTAGAAGTGGCCTCAGCTACTAGCAGGATGGCCCAGGCACTCCCAGCTAGATTCCGAGGCCTTAGTCTTCCTATCTGCAGCATAGGTATGGCCACCAAGCATTTCATAACTTTGAACTATCATTCATGGCACTAACTGTTAATGCTCACTAAGAGTCAACTGCTGATACTTTTAATTTTGGGAAAAAAGGGAGTGTAGATCTGGTGAATTCCTTCCTGTCCAATCAGCAATGAGGAGGAGGAGAAAGTATAACAGGTTGTTTATATGGAGGAACAAATATTTTGGCTAACTGGCTTGACTTCTGAATATTCCAGTAGATTCAAGCATTTTCTTTTGTGGAACAATTCCTGAACAGTGGTCAATGCTGATTGCATACAGTTGTACTGGATTCCTTTATTTTGTGGGAATTAAACTAAAGCCATCATGCAAAGAGTCTACCCCAGAACTATTTTACCAGCAAATTACCTTCTCACAGATCCTTACCTTTTTTTCAACAAGAGTAGTGAATCCTACTTGATGCAAATCCCTAAAAGACTACAACTTCATTAACCAGAACCACATTTGTATATCCAAACTTGCTTGTCCTGCATATCTATTATTTTATACCCATATCAATCTCTCTCAAGATGGCCTACTGTTCTCTCCACCCTCCTCTACCCTTCCTTCTTCCCCTCTTCTCTCCTACTAGTCTCTAAGTGATTTTCTCATTTTAAAAAATAACCTTTAGGAAAATTTTTTTTTTAGTTTAGGCAGAAACCCATGATATTCTAGTCTCCATTTCCCTAATGGCTTAGTTTACAGATGTATGCCACCTATTGAGCTGTGATTTCACATTTAAATGAGACCATACCAGGCATTCTAATCTTTCTTATTTAACTAACCACAGTACTCTTCATGTCTTCCTCTGATGGAGCAAATAGAAAGAGATCCTATTTAAACATACACACACACACACACACACACACACACACAGACAGACAACACAGACACAGACACACACACACACACACACACACACACACACACACACACACACAAAACCTAAAATTTTATATGCGCACAATGCAATCCGTGTCAAAATTATTACGGTATATTTTAAAGAAACAGTTCTAAAATCCATATGAAACCACAAATGGCCAAAACAGTAGTTTGAAATAAATCAGTGCTGGAGACATCATAATACCCTTCCTGTCTTAAAACTATACTATAAAGCCATAGCAACTAAAGTGGCATAGCACTTGCAGAAAAACGTGAATGTACTGTCAGTGTGACAAAAAAAGAACCCCCAAGAACCTATCAAGTTTCCCAATTTTCAAGAAATGCACCCAGACAACACACTGGGTATATAATTGCCTTCTTAGTAAATATTGATGAACAGCTAGATTTCTGCATGCAGGATAAAACCTTTTCTCCCAGTACATATAAAACTAACTCAAATTGAATAAAATCCTTATATGTAAGACTTCAGTAGCTCAAAGCTCCTCAAAATGGAGTGAGTGACAGAACCATCAGCACTCACAAATGATACTTTCACATTTTAATATTATATCAAAAGCTGAGGGTACAAGATTGGGGTACATTAAAAAAGTAAGCTTCTGTACAATGATCAGAATGTAAAAGCAATCTATAAACTGGAAACATGTTTTAAACACATATCCAATAAGGAGTTAACATCTAAAGTTTCTGAAGAATTACCAACTGAAAAATTATAGCTTTGATCAGCGAAAAAGGTTATGGTGTGTGTTGGTGAAATGGCAAACTGTTTCATGTTACTATTTGCTCTTCAAATATTATTACTTAAGAATCTCCATGCAGAGTGTCTGGCTTTATGTGGAGGTCCTTGATCCATTTGGAGTTGAGCTTAGTACAAGGAGACAAGGATGGATCAATTCCCATTCTTCTGAATGCTGACCTCCAGTTGAACCAGCACCATTTGTTGAAAAGGCTATCTTTTTTTCCATTGGATGTTTTCAGCCCCTTTGTTGAGGATCAAGTGGCCATAGGTGTGTGGGTTCATTTCTGGATCTTCAATCCTGTTCCATTGATCTGCCTGCCTGTCACTGTACCAGGCACCTCACTTCCAGAAGATCCTGCTATCCCACTCCTGGGCATATACCCAGAAGATTCCCAGCATGTAATAAGGATACATGTTCCACTATGTTCATAGAAGCCCTATTTATAACTACCAGCAGCTGGAAAGAACCCAGGTATCCCTCAACAGAAGAGTGGATGCAAAAAATGTGGTATATATACACAATGAAGTAATATTCAGCCATTAGAAACAATGAATTCATGAAATTCTTAGGCAAATGGATGGAGCTGGAGAACATCATACTAAGTGAGGTAACCCAGACTCAAAAGATGAATCATGGTATGCACTCACTAATAAGTGGATATTAACCTAGAAAAGTGGAATACCCAAAACATAATCCACACATCAAATGAGGTACAAGAAGAGCGGAGGAGTGGCCCCTTGTTCTGGAAAGACTCAGTGAAGTAGTATAGGGCAAAACCAGAACAGGGAAGTGGGAAAGGTTGGGTGGGAAAACAGGGGGAGGGAAGGGGGCTGATGGGACTTTGGGGGAGTAGGGGTCTAGAAAAGGGGAAATCATTTGAAATGTAAATAAAAAATATAAAAAAAAAATGCACATCACATTTTGGCAGCTGATGACTGCCCTGCAAAAAAAAAAAAAAAAAAAAAAAAAAAAAAAAAAAAAAAAAGAATGACTAATATTTGGAAGATACAGTAAACTATAACACTATAACATTATTTTGTTCTCCTTATGATTGATAGTCAACATGAAAAGAGGCATCTGTAATTGAAGAAGTCCTTAAAAATATATTTAAAAAGTTCTAGGGTGCCATAACATTCTACTTAGCAAACTAATATTTATTTCTGATTAACTCCAATATCCTATAGACTTATTGGCATGCCTTTCTTCCAATATATCAAAGGATTTCAACAATTTAGTATGTACTAAAATAAGGACTAAAAAAAGTGAAGAATGAGTTAAAAAATAAAAAAGAATCTCCATGCAGTTGCACTTAGTGACCTTAATGTAGTGCTGATTTCTACCAAGTGGAAAAAAATATGAAGTGATCTTTCTATGAGCCTTTACCCTGGTACAATCATTTGGTTTCGGCATTGATGATAACAAACAAATTGTTAATTGCAGTTTCACATTTTCAAAATTATTGGTTTTGAAAATTACAAGGACTGTTGAGATTTTTGTATTATATGACTATAAGAAAATTGTTTGATCTGAGTAACCATGTCCACATTGAGCTTCATTTAAACTGTTCCAGTCCTTCAGGCCTTACAGTGCTCCTTGGTGTCACCCACTCCTTTCTGTACTTCAGGTCTCAGCTCAGAGAGCACTTTGCAGAAGGTCTCCTTTAAGTCTGCCCTCTTCTCTTCCACTAAGTCTGAAACAGCTCTGGTTGCCAGTAGTACCTTGCTATTTCCTTCCAATGGATGTCAGCTCTTACTGGATAGCATCTCCACTGAACTCTACTACTCACAACAGCACTTGTTAAGATCTGTAGCAGGTTCTCACCAATTCCATAAAGAGTCAGTCTCTAGTTTTAAGATGAAATGTACATCTTCCTTAAAGGATAAAAAGGATGTTTTTGTGAAGAGGAGCACAGTGAGATAAGAGCACTCCTGTGTTTGAAGAATGATTGGCTGAGGCCCCAGGAGGACCTGGAGAGCAGCACCCAAGGGCTGTGTGCTAAGAGAGGCAGGCCAGGACCAACAGGGCTCTAGAAGATAATGATTTCAAGGATGAGAGTGTGCTTCATGGGCTACTTGTTATGGCTGTTCTCTGTTTATAGTATTATATTCATGCATAGCTACAACAATTAAATACCCAATGACGGGGAAGCTGCATATGCTAAATGGAACTCTTCCTTTCAAAGACAAGCTAGCTATGCTTTCACATTCACAACACACACACACACACACACACACACAAATACATCTATATCCACAGACAAATGCACAACACACACATCCACACCCACAGACAAATGCACAAAACACATACAATGTTGCTTTACTACTTTGTTAAAGCAATGCTATGACCTTGCTTAATTTACATTTGGAGTTAATAACCTGACCTGAGAATGAGTAATGGACTGTAGGAGGGCAAGGCCAAACCCAGAGAAAGTAATTACAAAGCTATTATTGTAATCTTAGGCTAACAATGGAGGTTAAGTATGAATTGGGTGGGGTGAACTAAGTCTCTTCCTCTCTCTCTCTCTCTCTCTCTCTCTCTCTCTCTCTCTCACACACACACACACACACACACACACACACATACATACACACACTCACACACATATACACACACATAAAAATATACAATGTTCTGGAGTTAGGATTCATGATGGATTGAATGTAGAGGTTGAGTCACAGGAAAATTAATGTGGGTTGTGGAATAAAATAGGCAGGGTGCGGGTGGGCATTTAACATGACAGACCTTTGTTGCAGCAAAGTACTCTGGCCTTCCATAAATCACTGTAGCATGCAACATTGAGAACTCAAAAGCACCAGAAAACTTCCATTAGCACTGAACCATAGCATCTCTATAATAGACATATTTAACAAAATGACATTAGTGCTATTCATTTTCCTTGTTATTCATATTTGAAGGAGCAGACAGGAGAAATATAAAATAGTACATATGGTGTTATCACATTGTTATTAAGTGCAGGAGAAAAATGAATCACCTGTTATGCTAAGGTGGGAGGAAATCGTATTGGATGTTCTCTCAAGGTGTTGTATCTCCTGTGCTGCCTTCCACACAGGGTTGTGTGTTTCTGTGTGTATTTAGAATAGTTAATATCTGTTATTGGGGCCCACAACAGATACTGTGTTTGTGATTTGCTTGTGTCCATGTGCTACAAGTAAAGGGTGTGAGGTTTCAGTGGGTAATTATGATGTAAAATGAGTGAGAACTGACCAGCAATAGGAAGTGAGTAAAGATGTTAATGATATTGTGAAATCTTGGTGGTGGCTTCCTCCTCCTCCTCTTCCTCCTCCTCCTCCTCCTTCTCTTCTTCCTCTTCCTCCTCCCCCTCCTCCTCCTCCTCCTTCTCCTTCTTCTCCTCTTTCTTCTCCTCCTTCTCAAAAATGGACTAGGTGAAGAAGACTAACCTGTGAAGACAAATTTCCCAGGTGGCCTCATGCAAACCCTGGTAGTCTGAGGCACTTCTGGGTAGGGAGGTCCCTGAAGGTATCACCAACGGAAGTAAAAGGAATCGCAAATAGTTGAGAATGAAAACTCCATACAGGCAGACTTTGCCAGCAGACTAGATCAAAACTTCTACTGATCCCGTGGTTTAATTTTCTTCCACATTTAAACACAGTGTAATTTTGGAAAAGGGTTTCCATGTGAGAATTTTCACAATATAGCTGTAGGCATAGCTATATAAATTCCCTAGCAAAGTAGCAAAAATTGTGACCCTTATAATAGGAATGAGTTCTACTGGCTGATAAACAGAATGCAGGGCTAGGGTCTAGAGAGGAAGGATTTGTAATAAGCAAAAGTAGTAAGAATGGATTCTGTTGGTGGAAAATGCAAAGTACGTGGGGCCTCTTTCATAGAATGAGTTCTATTGACTGAGAGACAAAGTCCAGGATTACGGCCAAACAAATTTTAGGATTTAGGGAAAATTCAGGTAGAGGCTGGCTTCTAATAGAATAAATAGGATCTCCAGTTTGTTTGACCACTTTACCCTAGCATTCCATGTGACCAGGCCCAATATTTTTCTTCCTTTGAAAAAGCAGGCCTGTGTGCTTTTTAAACCTTTCTCCAGTGCTTACTATAAGCTGTGCTTCTCCTACTTCTGCAGGCTAAGAGGGTATTAAAAGAGAGTGCTGGTCTCAGGGTCAGTCTCACATGACAATTTACATGGTTCACTTCTAGATACTACATATTGTCAGTAGGGGGCACAGATTGATACCTAATGATTTTTCCAAATGAAAACTATATTCTATTTCTCTGCAGTTTTAAGCCCTTACTGTGACATTCCTAGTTGTACTTTCCCAGGCCCAATGCTGTGCTGTGTAGGACTCATGCTATGGGTAACAGCTGTGACTGGTTCATTCATATCTCTCCCAGAGAGGGCCTGGAAACTGGTTCAACAGTTAGAACAAAGACAAACCTGAAAGCAAAAATCAAGCTAGAAGCCTGTGTAGGTATAAGACCAAGCATGCTTCAGTAGCTGGGGTTTCAAAAAGGAAATATTTTAGAAGATTGAGAGTGAGTAAGGAAGCCTTGAGATTTTTCAACACCCTTGACCCAGTGACCCTCATTCTACCAGATGCTGCTGTACATGGGGCGGAGGGTTTAGTTTATCCAGCTCTCCCCACTTGGGCCACTGTTTCAAAGGGCACTGGAGGGAAGAAGTGTGCCATAGCCCAGCTTGACTGTGATACTCAAGGGGCCTGAATGGGAAAAACTCATCCTTGGCATTGTTCCTTATAGCTTGCTTCAAAAGTTACTCCATTGTTTAATTTAGCAAGAAGTTCTAAAAAATTTTTGTACAGTTTTTTTTTGTTTTTGTTTGTGTGTGTTTGTGTGTGTGCTCACAGAAATTATCTGTCTCCTTCTATCATGTCAGTCCTGTGGATAGATGTCATGTTGTGTGGTGCGATGGCAAGCGCCTGTACCCACTGAGTCTTCTCATTGGCTTTTACCAGGTCGTTCTAACACTGGAATTGATCCTATTTTTGGCCTTTTAAAGACTTTCCTTAATGAGTGATAAAGTTTTAACATCTATTTCATTGTCTCTCATTGTTTCTAATTAATCCTCTGAGTACACCTTAAGATAAAAGTAGAGTGAATGCTATAGGTAGCTGCTGACATCAGCCTAAGGAAAGGAATGCTTTAGGTATTTAATTAGTGACTATGGCGTCAGTTACCTCCTGTGTCTCTCATGGTGCTGAACGTTGTATTTTATGGCACTCAACAAACTAGAATATCTCCAGAAAGGGAAACTGGGACATATAGCTCTGGGAAAAACCTACATGAGATGCCATTAAAGAGAGTGTATTTATTCAATGTGGTTGTGTTGAAAAGATGAGTAAATAAAGGGGTCTGGTGATCCCAAGTCTGTCTTTGTGATACTGATGTGGCTTTAGGGTATAAATAGTTTATAATCGGGACAGTGAGAAAAAGTATGACTTTAGTAACCCTGAGACAACATGGAATGCAGTTGATTATTGTCTCAGTTCTGGTTCAGAAAGGTGGTCCAAAGACAAGCTTCTGGTTTGAAGGGGATGTGGTGGCTGTTTCAAAAAGGTTACTTCTGTTTCATAAAACAGACTCACTCACTCACTCTTATCATATAACAGATAACTGACCTCAACTAAGTGCTGATTGTCCTGTAAAATTTGAAGAATCTACAGTGATTCAAATGGAAAGGTCAAGGACAACATCTCTGCTTTTACACAATGAAGACAGCCTGACACAAAAAGAAGACACAGATGTCAGACTTGCATACTGCTGTTGGTTGTCCCATGGTCCCACATAATGAATCAGTGACTTTCACTAAAGGAAGCTTTAATGTATCTGTGCCAGTAACATATTGGAGTTCCAGAACTCTCATTTTGGTTAGATTAATGTGCAGTAGCTCATAAAATTCAGGAAAACACCACACACATCTTTGCAAGTTTATTATAAAGGACAGAGGGAGCTATGCATAGGGTGAGATTGGATGAGGAATTGGAGCTTCCTCAGCTTCTCTGAGGTATGCATGCCACCTTCCAGGAACCTCAATGTGCTTAGGTTCTGTAAGCTCCCCATAGCAACTCTTTTGGGGAATTTTACAGAAATTTCATTAGCTAGGCATGATTGGTTAAATCATTAGTCATTGGCAATTAGTTTTTAACCTTCAGCTCTTCAACCCCTTGAGACTGGAGAGTGCGGCTGAAAGTAGCAAGTATACAAGTACATGGTTGATTATCCTGGCAAAGAACCCCATCCCTGGTTATCTAGGGACATAAAAAATTACTTCATTAACGTAAGCACAGAAGTGTTGGAAAGAGCTTATAAATAACAGAAGATTGTCTTCTGACCTTATTGCTTTGAAATTGTCTTAAGAATCAACTCAAGGACTGAAGAGATAGTTCAGCAGTTAAAATCAAGTAACTGCTCCCACAGACAGCCAGAGTTTTAGTCCTCATATTGTGTGGCTCACAGCTTCCTGTGACTTCAGCTCCACAAGATCCACACTTCTGTCCTCCAGTGGAGTCTGCACTCAAGTACAACATTGAAAAAAACACAGCAAAAATTATTATTTGAGCTACTCAGAAGTTGTGGGGACAATAAAATCCATGGGCCAAGTTGTCTATATGAAGAAACATATATGCATATCGTGTGTGTGTGTGTGTGTGTGTGTGTGTGTGTGTGGTATGTGTGTATATGTATGTATGTATGTGTGTAGCTTGTGATGATTTTATATTGTACATTTAAGGATAGTTTTTGAAGTTTTAACAATTTTTTGAGTACACTATCTTGTAAACATAGATGAACTTACTTCTGTCCATCTGTAATCTTATAAGTTATTGATACCAGTTAATTCATTAACTACAACAGTTTTGTCTCTGGACTATGCCAAGCAATTCTGATTTAGTTTGGCAACTGAACATTAACATTTTATTCTAATCTTAATTGCTAATATTAACTCTCAAAATGCATATTATGAAGTAAATATATCTAAATATATGCACATATATATGTACATACATATACATATATATGTATGTGGTGTATTATAAAATGGCTGATGAATGGGTAAAAAGAATGCACCAGATTTCAAAGAGTTTAAAGAGACCTTCTGAAAGGCAGCGAGAGAAAAGCGATGCCTCTGATGAGTCCATAATGATGCCATTAGAGGAATGCTGTAGGTCCTGCTATGTAGTTCAGCTTGTGAGAGCAGAGCTGAAATTTAAGGTAAAATCTAGTTGCTCAGCCAATGTGCGGAAATGTGGAAGATATGAGGTGAAGAGAAGGACTGGGGCCACACAGATGGATGATCATACTGATGACCTGTGGTGATTCAAGTGAACTCTTTTAGTAGTGGGGACCAAGATGAGCTGAAGTTCCTGGAATAATTATGAGTTCCCTTTTCTCTCTTTTGATTCAGATGTAGAGTGGATGGATGGTATGTCTGTGGAAGCCTTATTCCAATACAGAATATCCTCTTGTTAGTGTGGTCCAAGTGAGACGCTTTGTTTATGTTAAGTTTTTATTGCTGTGATTAAACATCATGGCCAAAGCAACTTGTGGAGACGAGGCTTTATTTAGCTTACATTTATATATCATAGTCCATCACTAAAAGAAATCAAGGCAGAAATCTAGAGGCAAAAGCTGATGCAGAGGCAATGGAGAAGTGACTCTTATTGGCTTGCTCCTTGTGGCTTATTCCATCTGTATTCTTATAGAATACAGAAAGACAAGCCCAGGGTGGTATCATACACAATGGGCTAAGCCCTCACCCATCTATTCTAATTAAGGAAATGCTCTGCAAGCTTGCTTACAGCATAATCTTATGAAAACATTTTCTCAATTGAGGTTCCCTCCTCTTCAATAACTCTAGCTTGTGTCAGGTTGATATAAAACTAGTCAAAACATAGTTATACCCTTCCATGAATCAATTAAGTTTTCAGGCTTCATTTTTTTATTTGATTTTAATAGTCTCATATGCTTAGATGGTCCAAATTTACATTGGGAAGTTTATAGGATGAAACTCTTTTTACTTTCAGGAATAAATTTATTAGTCTGAGCCTCCTGAGTGGTGCTAGACAGATGAAACTTTTTGCATGTGGACAAGAAAGTCATGCTGCCTTGACATTTACACTACAAATGGAGTCACTGCTTATAAAAGAGAGTGTTTCAGGACAAAGTATAACCTGAAACTTCTTTGTGCAGTTGGGAGTATCAGAATATTATGACGTGGCCTGATCCCACTAGTTAGGTTCATTCTGTGATCTGTCTGTCTGCTGCTTATTCATGTGGGATTCCACTAACAACTATTTGAAGAAGCATGCATAAGGTTCATCTTTCCAGATGATTTTATCAGCTAATTATTTTCTATTCAGATTTGTATGACAACTGCCTCTAAACCAACAAAGAGGAGGAGCGCCCGGGACTAGAACTCCTATATCTACAGTGGAGTCATGATTAGTATGCAGATGTGGGTCTTGTTTGGGGCCTGAACTAGTAGAGGTAATACTATATAAGACTCCAGTTAAGATCTCTAGAAAGGAAGACCTACTTTCATGTATAAGGTGAGTCTTGGTTCCTCTTGGTCTCTGTGAGGTTTCTTGATATATCATAAATAACACTGTAATTAGCATCTCTCATCTCAGTGTGAACAAGGGACTGCTGACCATGGAGCCAGATATGAATGACTATGGCCAGGAACATGGAATCAACTTATTGCATTATGTTTCAATATAGTAACTCTTTCACAAAGTTTTTCTAGTTACAGAACAAAGAGTTACAGAGCAAGGAGTTACAGACCATCAAGTCACATTTTCAGGCATTTTGACAGAAGCATCAGATAGATTGATTAACAGGAACACAGATAATTCATGTATTGAACCTTTTATACTGTATTATGGCATTGCTAAGCTAGTAGGAGTCAAGGATCTGTTACAAATAAGATTTTCCTAATAATCATAAGGATATTAGGATAAGCATTGAATGGATGGTGAATGACTGTTAAGGAGGCAATGATAACAAGATAATTTATCTTCAGACCTGCAACTTTCCAACTTTCATAGTTAAATTTAATTAGTTGATCAGCTTTGTACAACCTTTAATATAGACAAGGATTTTTCTTTACTGAAAGCTGTGATTTATTCAGCCTATAATCTTGAGCAACCACTGTACTCTGCAGTCTGTAAATGAAAAAGATGTTCCAAAGTTCTTAGCTAAAGCTTAGCTCATGACATGTTTCTAGAGATACATGGTATCTTAGGGTTTTTATTGCTATAATGCAAGACTATGACCCCCCCAAAAAAGCAAATTGGGGAGGAAAGGCTTACTTCACCTTCTACTTTTACATTGCTATTCACCACCAAAGGAAATGAGGATAGGAACTCAAACAGGGCAGAGACCTGGAGGCAGGATCTGATGATATAGAGATCATGCAGGGGTGTTGCTTCTTGGCTTCCTTCACATGGCTTGTTTAGCCCACTTTCTTATAGAATCCAGAAACAACAGCCCAGGGATGGTACCACCCACAATGGGCTGGATCCTTCCCAACTGATGGCTAATCACGAAAGTACCTTACAGATGTATCTCATGGTGGTACTTCTCAACTGTGGCTCTTTCTTCTCTGATGACTTTGGCTTATGTCAAGACAACACACAAAACAATCCAGCACAGTTGTATATGTCTCTCTTACTAGGTCTCTTAATAGATATTACTTAATTAGACAATACTTGAGAGAGGCTGGAGCTTTGAAATAGAGGCATTTCAAGATTCTCAGAAACAATGAGGCCAGTGGGCCTTCCTAAAGGTAAATGGCACATTTCTATGTGTTTGAGAATCTGAGTGGCCTTTCTGCAACTGAATTAAAAGGCCATTTCATATATCATGGGACCAACTTTAGCAAGTATGTGTCCTTCTGGTTCCCTTTATAAAATGAACAGGCTAAGTGCTTAGATTTCCTTGTATGGTCAGATCAAGATCAACAGCTGGGTCAAGACTAATGGGACTAGTAGAGAATACATAAATAGGTAATTACTCTTGGTAGCAGGACTCAGGTTGTGTAGGAACAATGGAAGCTAGGTTTACAAATCCATTCACATTTTGGTAGATTTAACTAGAATCAGCAAGCATATACCCACGTGTGGTTCTGCCTTTTTGTTTTTTGTCTTAATGGTTCTGTCCAGACTAGGGCTCTACTAGCTTTCTTCAGTCTCCTCCCTAAATCCAAACTCCCAAATAGGATTTGTCCAGTGACTGCTGCAGAATGGTGCTGAGATCCCATGTGTGGGGTTCTCCAGTGTACATGATGCAGTTCAGTGCATTTGTTCCCCGTAATATTGCTGACTACTCGTCTATGTCTGCAGAGCAAATGTTCTAAAATACAATTTTAAGCAGGAAACATTTGTTGCAATTTAGTCTTTGTAGTGGCAATAAGGATAGAGCTTAGCTTGTTACTTCTTATTCAAAGTCTGTCTTAAGGACACAATCAAATTGTGGCTACACTATAGTCTCTCTTGAATGTTCTTTGGGGCAGGATTGACCTCCAACTTACTATAGTTAAGTGGCTTTTGACTGGACTTAAATGAGAGTCAACAGTATTTTATATTTTGCTGTAACCTAGCCAAGATTTTTAGTTTTTGTCCCATTTATAGCTGGTTTCTGCTACAATGTTAAAACTGAGTTACTGGGTGTTGTAGAAATGTTTTATTACTTTCTGTGCTTTTCATGTTCTGGAATCTAGGCTGTGTTGATGGGAAAGGAACAGTCTTCCCCAGGGTAAACTAATTCCTAGCTATGGAAACAACTTGTTTACTGGCCTGTCTTTTATGTACAAAGCAGTGAGTTCAAGCTTAGGACCTAAACACTGGACTTTCACATTCTGCATTTCTTTCTGCTCCATATACATTAGAGACAGGTTAAACAAAATCGAGACACCAAGTTCACTCCACCCATATCCCATGGAAATGATTCACGTGATCTAGTCTTCAGCCAGTAAAGCTTTCCTCATTTGCTTGACCCATTTCTTCACTAAAAAAGTCACAAGAAGATAATGCCACAGTCTTTTCTCCATTTCTACCCTCTTGTCTCATGAGGGTAACTCTATGTATGACATGCCAACCTCAAAAGATCAGACATACCCGAATAACACTTCACAACTAAAATCTCTCCAAGTAGACTTGGATTTATATTTTTAGAGAACACCAGACAGAAAGCTCCTTCAGATACATGTAAATAGCACATATCCTTTGGAATTTAGAACAAGAGCTTAGTCTAGTAAATATCCACTCATGATCTTTCATTTATCCCTTTTCAATTTCTATCCTTTATTCCATTTGTCACCACCAGTGTACCTAGTAAGCATCAAATTCTAGTCACTATTCTCTTCTGTGGGCAGTCTTTAGTTCATCTCCTTCAGTTAGGAGTACAAGCTTGGAAACATCTTATTTTTTAAGAGATCATGTGAACCTGGGGTATTTTATGTTCTAGAAGTCCTAGCCTTGCACCTTCATTTCACCTTTCATTGTAGTAGAAAGAATTCTGGCACCATCAAAGTATTAACACTTTATGCAAATTATAAACAGGGGGAAGGATGCTGCTAAAATATATTGAATTTAATGTAATTACATGTATTGAATTTCTAGCTGATTTAAAATAAGTAGGAATTAGATAAGTGAAAAATATGACTTGCCTTTTTTCAAAATTGTCTTTACCTGATTTAGAAGAATTTATACCATTGTATTGTAATTTTTCTGAGTCAAATTTTACCACACAGCTTGAGAGACTATCCATTCACCTTATTTAAACTCTGTCCAACTCCGTAGGCAGTGGGTGATGGAATTGTAGATATGCCAATATTGCCACTTCTGTCTTTTTGATGATAAATATCAGAATCTGTAGTCATACCAATCATAAGACAATTCCCAAAGATTATCAAGAGACAAAAATGAAACAAAGCCCTGCATCTCATGTCTTTTGTAAGTCTGCACAGCCTTTAAAATGCATATCAGCACCAACCACTCCTATAAATTTAAAATCCACCACAAAAAATGTAATCATTGAGCTTCCAGAATGCAAATATTTATTGCAGAGAGAGGTGTCATATGAAGAGCAGTCCCAGAGACCTGGATCTCAGATTCATCCTTTAACCTCAAGACACTTATAGATGCTCACACCATCTGTATTTTGTTGCAAAGTAAGGAAATAGGAAGAGTTCATAGAGCTGATAGCCTGGGATCCTGCAAGACTTCGCATTATAGAAGTTTAGGTAGAGGAGAAGACCTAAAATAGACTAGAAAACATTTTACTTCAAGATTACCCTCCAATTTTAACATATTTTTGAGTGATTCAAAGTTCACAGAAATTAATTAAGCTGGCTACCAATAAAGTTTAGAATAACTAACTTACCATTCTTAATTTTGGAGTTGATTCCCGGAAATCAGATGAATTTCTTTTGGACGGAGGGATTGTGGAAGTAGCTATGTTAGGTAAGAGTATTTAATTTGTAAGCCAGTTCCCAACCAAACGCTGTTGTTAAATTCATTTATGACTCAGACTTGTCAATCTGGGGGTTTTAAAATATATAGTTTAATTAACTCTTTGAAAATGTATTATATTGCATTTTAATCATACTCACTATCCACTTTTCCTCCTGACTCCTGGATCTACTCAATCTTCCAACCCACTTCCAACTTCATGACTTTCTTAAAAAACATGAATTCCACTCTATATTGTTCACATATACTTGGACATCTACTGAAAAGTGGTCAACTTACTAAGATCATACACTGAAAGAAAATAGACCTCCCTTCCCTTGGAATTCATCTGCTGTAAATAGTTCCTCAGGTGTAGAGGATCATGAGCATCCATTCCACTTCCTACTGCAATATTGACTGGCATGATCTTGCTCAGGCAACTTTAGCTGCTGTGAGATTGGGAGTTCTGCTGTGCTATCATGTTCAGAAGAAGTTTTCCCTGATTTCTGGCTCTTAGGATTTTTCAACACCCACTTCCACAACAGGTCCTGAGCCCAGGGTGGAAGTTAATAATAGACAAGACACTTGTTGCTAAGCACTCTGCTGACACCTTTTCTCTGCACTTTTACCAGTTGTGAACTTCTTTGTTAACTGCTGTCCACTGCACAAAGAAATCTCTTTTCTGATATTGGAGAGCTGAATCTAGGGGAATAGAGATACAAATCAAGAAAGCAGTTTAACAGTTCTTTGAAATCACTGTAATTTTTTCTATTTATTATATATTTTTATTTTCTATATTCTTTATTTACATTCCAAATGTCTTCTTATTTCCCAGTTCCCCCCTCCCCATATGTCCCATAAACCTTCTTCTCTCTACCCATTCTCCAATCACCTCTCTCCTTTTTCTTTGTCCTGGTACTCCCCTCCAATGCTAGATCATGCCTTTTCATGATCAGGACCCTCTCCTTACTTCTTCATGGGAGTCATTTTTTACACTAATTATGTCTTGGGTATTCAGAACTTCTGGACTAATTAATATCCACTTATCAGAGATTGCATTCCATGTGTATTCTTTTGTGATTGGGTTACCTCACTTACGATATTTTCCAGATCCATTTGCCTAAAAAATTCATGAATTCATTGTTTTTAATTGCTGAGTAGTATTCCATTGTAAAATATACCACATTTTCTGTATCCATTCCTCCATTGAGGAGCCTCTGGGTTCTTTCCAGCTTCTGGCTATTATAAATAAGGCTGTATGAACATAATGGAACATGTGTCTTTATTGCATGCTGGGGAATCATTTGGGTATATGCCCAGGAGAGGTAGCAGGGTCCTCCGGAAGTGTCATGTCCAGTTTTCTGAGGAACCTTCAGACTGATTTCCAAAGTGGTTGTACCATCTTACAACCCCACCAGTAGTGGAGGAGTGTTCCTCTTTCTCCACATCCTTGCCAACACCTGCTGTCTCTTGAGTTTTTAACCATAGCCATTCTGAATGATGTGAGGTGAAATCTCAGGGTTGTTTTGATTTGCATTTCCCTAATGGCTAATGATGTTGAGCATTTCTTAAGGTGCTTCTCGGCCATCAAAATTTCTTCAGGTGAAAATTCTTTGTTTAGATCTGTACCCCATTTTTAATAGGGTTATTTGGTTCCCTGGGGTCTATTTTTTGAGTTATTTGTATATATTGGATATTAACCCTCTGTCAGATGTAGGGTTGGTGAAGATCTTTTCCCAATTTGTTGGTTGCCGTTTTGTCCTTTTGACAGTGTCCTTTGCCTTACAGAAACTTTGTAGTTTTATGAGGTCCCATTTGTCAATTCTTGATCTTAGAGCATAAGCTATTGGAGTTCTGTTCAGGAACTTTTCCCCTGTGCCCATGTCCTCATGGGTTTTCCCCAGTTTCTTTTCTATTAGTTTCAGTGTGTCTGGTATTACATGGAGGTCCTTGATCCACTTGGAGTTGAGTTTAGTACAAGGAGATAAGAATGGATCAATTCAAATTCTTCTGCATGCTGTCCTCCAGTTGAACCAGCATCATTTGTTGAAAAGGCTATCTTTTTTCCACTGGATGTTTTCTGCTCCTTTGTCAAAGATCAAGTGACCATAGGTGTGTGGATTCATTTCTGGATCTTCAATTCTATTCCATTGGTCTACTTGCCTGTCACTGTGCCAATGCCATGCAGTTTTTAACACTATTGCTCTGTAGTAATGTTTGAGGTCTGAGATACTGATTCACCTAGAAGTTCTTTTACTATTGAGAATAGTTTCAGCTATCCTGGGTTTTTTGTTATTCTAGATGAATTTGAGACTTGCTTTTTCTAACTCTGTGAAGAACTGAGTTGGGATTTTGATGGGGATTGCGTTGAATCTGTAGATTGCTTTTGGCAAGATGGCCATTTTAACTATATTAATCCTGCCAATCCACAAGCATGGAAGATTTTTCCATTTTCTGAGGTCTTCTTCGATTTCTTTCTTCAGAGACCTGAAGTTATTGTCATATAGATTTTTCACTTGTTTGGTTAGAGTCACACCAAGATACTTTATATTGTTTGTGGCTATTGTAGGGTGTCATTTCCCTAACTTCTTTCTCAGCCTGCTTATCCTTTGAGTATAGGAAGGCAACTGATTTGCTTGAGTTGACTTTATATCCAGGCACTTTGCTGAAGTTGTTTATCAGTTGTAGGAGTTCTCTGGTGGAGGTTTTTGGTCACTTAAGTAGACTATCATGTCATCTGCAAATAGTGATAATTTGAATTCTTCCTTTCCAATTTGTATCCTTTTGACCTCCTTATGTTGTCTAATTGCTCTAGCTAGAACTTCAAGTACTATATTGAAAAGATATGGAGAGAGAGGACAGCCTTGTCTAGACCCTGATTTTAGTGGAACTGCTTCAAGTTTCTATCCATTTAGTTTGATGTTGATTGTATGTTTGCTTTATGTTTGCTGTATATTGCTTTTACTATGTTTAGGTATGGGCCTTGAATTCCTGTTGTTTCCAAGACTTTTAGCATGAAAGAATGCTGAATTTTTTCAAATGCTTCTTCAGCATCTAATGAAGTGATCATATGGTTTTTTCTTTGAGTTTGTTTATGTAGTGGATTACATTGATGGATTTCCTTATTTTTTTAATATTTTTATTTTCTATATTCTTTGTTTACATTCCAAATGATTTCCCCTTTCCCGGATCCCCCCTCCCCATATGTCCCATAAACATTCTTCTCTCCATCCCTTCTCCAATCACCTCCCTCCTTTTTCTCTGTCCTTATATTCACTTCCAATGCTAGATCAATCCTTTCCAGGATCAGGACCCTCTCCATACTTCTTCATGGGAGTCATTTGTTAGGTGATTTGTGCCTTGGGTATTCAGGGCTTCTGGGCTAATTAATATCCACTTATCAGAGATTGCATTCCATGTGTATTCTTTTGTGATTGGGTTACCTCACTTAGGATGATATTTTCCAGATCAAGCCATTTGCCTAAAAATTTTGAGAATTCATTGTTTCTAATTGCTGAGTAGTATTCCATTGTGTAAATATACCACATTTTCTGTATCCATTCCTACTTTGAGGAGCCTCTGGGTTCTTTCCAGCTTCTGGCTATTATAAATAAGGCTGCTATGAATATAATGGAGCATGTGTCTTTATTGCATGCTGGGGAATCCTTTAGGTATATGCCCAGGAGAGGTATAGCAGGGTCCTCTGGAAGTCTCATGTCCAGTTTTCTGAGGAACCACCAGACTGATTTCCAAAGTGGTTGTACCATCTTACAGCCCCACCAGCAGTGGAGGAGTGGTCCTTTTTCTCCACATCCTCACCAACACCTGCTGTCTCCTGAGTATTTGACCTTAGCCATTCTGACTGGTGTAAGATGAAATCTCAGGGTTGTTTTGATTTGCATTTCCCTAATGACTAATGATGTTGAGCACTTCTTAAGGTACCTCTCAGCCATCTGAATTTCTTCAGGTGAAAATTCTTTGTTTAGATCTGTACCCCATTTTTAATAGGGTTATTTGGTTCCCTGGGGTCTAACTTCTTGAGTTCTTTGTATATATTGGATATTAGCCCTCTATCAGATATAGGGTTGGTGAATATCCTTTCCCAATTTGATGGTTGCCATTTTGTCCTTTTAACAGTGTCCTTTGCCTTACAGAAACTTTGTAATTTTATGAGGTCCCATATCTGATGTAGGTTTGGTGAAGATCTTTTCCCAATTTGTTGGTTGCCGATTTGTCCTTTTGATGATGTCCTTTGCTTTACAGAAACTTTGTAATTTTATGAGGTCCCATTTGTCAATTCTTGATCTTAGAGCATACGCTATTGTATTCTGTTCAGGAACTTTCCCCTGTACCGATGTCCTCAAGGGTCTTCCCCAGTTTCTTTTCTATTAGCTTCAGAGTGACTGGCTTTATGTGGAGGTCCTTGATCTATTTGGAGTTGAGCTTAGTACAAGGAGACAGGGATGGATCAATTCGAATTCTTCTGCATGCTGACCTCCAGTTGAACCAGCACCATTTGTTGAAAAGGCTATCTTTTTTCCATTGGATGTTTTTAGCCCCTTTGTTGAGGATCAAGTGGCCATAGGTGTGTGGGTTCATTTCTGGATCTTCAATCCTGTTCCATTGATCTTCCTGCCTGTCACTGTACCAATACCATGCAGTTTTTAACACTATTGCTCTGTAGTATTGCTTGAGTTCAGGGATACTGATTCACCCAGAATTTCTTTTGTTGTTGAGAATAGTTTTAGCTATCCTGGGGTTTTTGTTATTCCAGATGAATTTGAGAATTGCTTTTTCTAACTCTGTGAATAACTGAGTTGGTATTTTGATGGGGATTGCGTTGAATCTGTAGATTGATTTTGGCAAGATGGCAATTTTAACTATATTAATCCTGCCAAGCCATCCTTTAACCCCAATGTGCTAATATTATAAAATACCCAATTTCACTGAAAAGCAATGTATCTTTTCAAATATCCAGCCTTAAATTTCTGATTCAAATGAAATTAAAAATTACTGATTCTCTTGCTGACAAATTTGTTATTTAAATCCCATTGGTTATCTAGTATTTAAAAGCACAGGTAAATAAAGAATATAAATTTTACATAAAATTGTAAAAGTTGTCAGGATAATTCCTAAAACAATAAGAATGAAAGAATTACTTCTCAATTGTCAATTGAGGATATTCTAGTCATTAGTTTTGTTTTGTTTTGTTTCCGGTTTTTCCTAGAGTGCAACCTAAAATTGTGTTTGAGCAAAGCAAGGCATGGCAGTAATCCCCTCACTTGGATCTGGTTGAAGGCTTTGTCAGCCAAGAAGCAGCCATTCCAGCATGCTTAGCATTTACTGTAAATATTGCCAGCATGGAGGAAATGTGATTTTATATAAAAGTATTTTCAAGTTAAAAAAAATTCAAAGTTAAAAATAAACAAGAGACACTAGAGAGATCTCTCAGACACTGAACCACCAACCAGGCAGTGACCATGAGCTGGTCAGAGGCCTCTGACACATACACAGCAGAGGACTGCCTGTTGACTCAGTGGGAGAAGCTGTGTCTAACCCTCAAAAGACTTGAGGTCGCAGGGAGTAAAAAGGCCTAACTAGTGGTGGGGGCATCCTCTACGAGACAGGAGAGAGAAGTGGGATAAGGAACTGTGGGAGGGCACACCAGGATATCGACTGGACAGTAAAAAAAAAAAAAAAAAAAAAAAAAAAAAAAAAAAAAATTAAACAAATAAATAAATAAATAAGTGTAATCAAAAAATAAAATAAATCTACAGTACCCAAGGCAATTTGGTATTAGCATAAAGAAACACTAAATCAGTGAAAGAGCAGAGAGACAGTAGAGAAAGAGAGTTGCACATATGTTGTCACATAATACCCAGTTGTTTGGATGAGCTGGCATTTTTCTAAAGTACTCAGTCCTGTTCATGTAGCAGATATAAAAAATACATGTATGTCTATGTATCAATAAATGTTTATTGCCAAAACAGGTTGCTGACAAATTTGCCCCTTTGATCTAAGTTAACTAACTAATAATTTGTCTTTAAAATAAAATATAAGTTCTAGAATATGGGCAAAATTCTGCATGATGTCTTTTGTCAGTATCACAAAACTCTTTTCCTTACCACTGAGTTTCTCTTTATATTTTGGTCACAGATTTGTTCTTTCCTTCCTGTTTGAACAGAAGTTTTTTATTAATAAAATATGTACCCTTTAAATATGTGAGTTATTCTTCCTCTACATTCTTTAATCAACTCCTTTCAAATATTATATCTAAAAACAATCTTTCCCAGACTACCCATCCCAATTGTCTTTACCTCTATCATTTTCTAAGATGTTCTGCTTTAATTTCTTGTAACATTTGCATTGAAATAAAATGACTCTGATTATTGGTGATAGTATATATTTGCTCCTGCCCACCTCTCAAATAAACTATAAGCCTTGAGAATTTAGAAACTTTACATTTTATATGTACAGCTTTATATTGCATAAGTTTCAAATGGCTTGTTATTATAATTGTGCAATTAATAAATTGTTTTTATTAATTAATTAATTTATTCACTCTGCATCCCAATATCACTTCTCTCTCCTCCAAGTTCTGCCATCCAACAGTACCACACATAAATATCTTACACATACACACACACACACACACACACACACACACACACACACACACACAACCAGACAACCAGTCACTGAAGGACTAGATGATTCCTCTTTCATGGAAACCAGACAATGTGACCCAGTTACAGTAACAGGATCCATAAGCAAGTAAAAAGTTCAGGGATAGCTCCTGCTCTACTTTTTAGGGATCTACATATGGGACAAAGTGCATATCTGCCACATATGTGCCAGGAGCCTAGGTCCAGTCCATGCTTACTCCTTAGTGGATGGTTCAGTCTCTGAGAGCCCTCAGGGGTTCAATCAACTCTGTTTAGCTTTGTGTGGAACCCCATCCTCCTCAGGTGCCTCAATTCTTTCCTAACCCCTCCACAAGACTCCCTCCATCCAATGTTTGACTGTGGGTCTATATATCTGTGCCTTGGTCAACTTCACTGGGAGTCTTATCACAGAACAGGAAGTGCCCACTTCAGGATCCATATTCCCCACTGCTAAGAGTTTCAGCTAAGGTCACCCCATACTTACTAAATTGTTAACAGGAAAAAAAAGATGCACTTAATGAAAGATGCTCATTTAGTTACACAATAACTTCAACAGGAATATTTCATTAGCACAACAACATCTGGTTGTGTGTGTGTGAGTGTGTGTGTGTGTGTGTGTAATATATTTATGTGTGGTGCTGTTGGATGGCAGAACTTGGAGGAGAGAGGAGTAATATTGGGATACAGAGTGAATAACTTCAACAGGAATACTTCCATGTCTGCTTCATGTATCACAAATTGACAGTGTAATTAATACAAAGCTAAATGTTTATGCTGTTATCATTTATAGTAAATTATTTCGATGCTTCCTTAATATTTCAGCACAAAGACTTGTATACATATGACTTTTGAAAATCAAATTATAAAAACTCCAAGAAACACATGACAGTCTATAACCATGATACATTTTCTAGTGATATCTGCTTTTATATTGCTGCTGATCATGTGATATACTTTTAGGCATCACATAGCTGCCTTTTAATGATATTTACATTTGGTTGGGATCATTCTGAAGTGGAAATTTGAGGGTTCTTTGGAAAGTCAGTTGTGTTGGATGGTGTTTTGCTGGGGCAAACATGTGAAGGAATGCTTAGCTGAAGCAGACACAGGCTATAAGGCCTTAACACCTGTGAAGGAATGTTTGGCTGAAGAAGACACAGGACAAAAATGATATTTTGCTAAAGCAAGCATGTGAAATGACATGTGATAAATGATTTTTTGCTAATAACATTCATGTATTCAATCTACCATGGCTAGTGTATCTTTCCCAGTTCCACCTTCAGTCCCAGCTCCACACCCCAGCCTCCTGATTGGAGAAGCAGCTCACCTTCTTAGTGTGTGGTCCACCTCACATTGAGTAGTTGAAGTACATTTGTCTGGATTCCATAGACAGAAATGCATGAAAAAGCTTCTGGTGGTGTGCCTCAGCTTCTTGGACTGATAGGCAGAGTAATGTCAGCTGAAACAGACACATGTGCTCAGGTAAGGTATGTGCTGGAGCAAGATCTTTGGAAAATTCATGATGTTTGGAGGGACTGTGAATAGAAGTAGACAGGCAATGACAGATGCTGATCCAAGCTTGCTTATAGAGCTAGCTACGCAATGCTTGTTGGTCTCATGCTTTCTCTAATCTTTGATTCATTGAGAGTGGCACAAATGAAAATGTCTCCTGTTGTCCCTCCAGGAACTTCCTATTAATTTGTGCCAAGGCTGAGGCCTGGCTGTCCTGCTAGGTTGTGCAACTGCTGCAACTATCACAACTCCACTAAACGGCTGCTGGCATATCCATAAAATGTTTGCATGCAGATTAAGCTGCTGCTGCTGATTCCTATGAACTGAACTGCAGTCTTCCTGACAACACAGATAGGAGTTTCCCCAAAGAACTATTTCTTTCTTTTTCTTTATTGATATATTTTTTATTTACATTTCAAATGATTTCCCCTTTTCTGGGTCCCCACTCCCCGCAAGTCCCATAAGACCTCTTCCCTCCCTGTGTTCCTCCACCTACCCCTTCCTACTTCCCTGTTCTGGAATTCCCCTATACTCTTGCACTGAGTCTTTCCAGAACCAGGGGCCACTCCTCCATTCTTTTTGGACATCATTTAATATGTGGATTATGTCTTGGGTATTCAAAGTTTCTAGGCTAATATCCACTTATCAGTGAGTGCATACCATGATTGATCTTTTGAGACTGGATTACCTCACTTAGTATGATGCTCTCCAGCTCCATCCATTTGTCTAAGAATTTCATGAATTCATTGTTTCTAATGGCTGAATAGTACTCCATTGTGATATTTGCTGCCTGCCAGGACAGATAAGGGTCACTAGGTACTGTATCACCCTGAGCTTTAGATCTCTGGTGGTGCAAACCGCCAGGGGTCTGCCTGCACTCAGGAACTGATCACATAGGTGGTTTGTCTGCCAGCCTGCTGGGAGTGGGGCCTGTGTCCTGCCCAGAGAGCTGCAGAAGGAGAGAAGCCCTGCGGCCATATTCGCTGCCTGCCTGGACAGAAAAATGTCACTAGGTACTGTATCACCCTAAGCTCTAGTTTTCTGGAGGTGCAAACCGCCAGGGGTCTGCCTGTGCCAAGGAACTGAGCACATAGGTGGTTTGTCTGCCAGCACGCTGGGCATGGGGCCTGTGTCCTGCCCAGATAGCAGCAGAGAAAGAGATTCCCTGTGGCCATGCTTGCTTCCAGCCAGGACAGAAAAGCATCACTAGGTACTGGATCACCCTGAGCGTTAGATCTCTGGTCGTGCAAATCTCCAGGGGTCTGCCTGCAGTCAGGAACTGAGCACATAGGCAGTTCATCTGCAAGCCAGTCCGTAGCGGAACCTATATTCTAGGTGAGAATCAACAGAGGGAGTGACCCCCACCACACCATCTTCACTCCATAATAGAGCAGACAGAGAACACCTGGTTGACCTTGACAACCTAAGTATAACATTGCTTAAGGCAAGACTGAGCAGGGCTCCAAAGGCACAAAAGAGGAAGGCAGCATATCAGTAATCTGTGCCAGAGGAAACCCAGTCATCCAGTGTTGCAAAAATAACCTTAAAGATCCACAGTAGGTTGAAGAACCAGCCAGTGACAATAAGACTATCTAACACCTGGGAGAACTAGATGGCTAAAGGCAAATATAGGAACATTACTAACAGAAACCAAGGCATTATGGCAGCATCTGAACCCAATTCCCCAACAATAGCAAGTCCTGGATACCCCAAAACACCAGAAAAACAAGATTTGGATTTAAAATCATTGGTCATGATGCTGGTACAGGAACACATGAAGGACATACTTAAAGAAATTCAGGAGAAAATGGATGAAAAATTAGAAGCCCTTACAAGGGAAACACAAAAATCACTGAAAGAAATTCAGGAGAATACAAAAGCCAATAAGGAGGACATGCAAAAATCACTTAAAGAAATACAGGAGAACTTTGATGAACAGGCAGAAGTCATGAAAGAGGAAACACAAAAATCTCTTAAAGAATTAGAGGAAAACCCTTCAATAGCAACATGCACGTGGAAACTGAACAATATTCTACTCAATGATACCTTGGTCAAGGAAGAAATAAAGAAAGATATTAAAGACTTTTTAGAACATAATGAAAATAAAGACACAACATACCCAAATCTATGGGACACAATGAAATCAGTGCTAAGAGTAAAACTCAGCCCTGAGTGCCTCCAAAAAGAAAATGGAGAGAGCATACACTAACAGCTTAATGACACACCTGAAAGCCCTGGAACAAAAAGAAGCTATTTCACCCAGGAGGAGTAGAAGGCAGGAAATCATCAAACTCAGGGCTGAAATCAATCAAGTAGAAACAAAGAGAACCATACAAAGAATCAACAAAACCAGGAGCTGGTTCTTTGAGAAAATCAACAAGATAGATAAACCCTTAGCCAGACTAATCAAAGGACACAGAGACAGTATCCAGATTAACAAACTTAGAAATGAAAAGGGAGATATAACAATAGAAACTGAAGAAATTCAAAAAATCATTAGATCCTACTACAAAAGCCTATACTCAACACAACTGGAGAATCTGGAGGAAATGGACAGTTTCCTAGACAGATATCCGACACCAAAACTAAATCAGGATCAAATAGATCAACTAAACAGTCCCATAAGACCTGAAGAAATAAAAAGGGTCATAGAAAGTCTCCCAACCAAAAAAAGCACAGGACCAGATGGCTTCAGTGCAGCATTCTATCAGACCTTCATAGAAGACCTAACACCAATACTCTTCAAACTATTCCACAAAATAGAAACAGAAGGAACTCTACCCAACTCGTTCTATGAAGCCACAATTACACTGATACCAAAACCACACAAAGATCCAACAAAGAAAGAGAACTTCAGGCCAATTTCTCTTATGAATATTGATGCAAAAATACTTAATAAAATTCTTGCCAACCGAATCCAAGAACACATCAAAACGATCATCCACCATGATCAAGTAGGCTTCATCCCAGGGATGCAGGGATGGTTCAATATAAGGAAATCCATAAATGCTATCCACTACATAAACAAACTCAAAGAAAAAAACCACATGATCATTTCATTAGATGCTGAAAAAGCATTTGGCAAAATTCAGCATCCTTTCATGCTAAAAGTCTTGGAAAGGACAGGAATTCAAGGCCCCTATCTAAACATAGTAAAAGCAATATACAGCAAACCAGTAGGAGCATCAAACTAAATGGAGAGAAACTTGGAGCAATCCCACTAAAATCAGAGACTAGACAAGGCTGCCCCCTCTCTCCATATCTTTTCAATATAGTTCTTGAAGTCCTAGCTAGAGCAATTAGACAACAGAAGGAAGTCAAAGGGATTCAAATTGGAAAGGAAGAAGTTAAACTATCACTATTTGCAGATGATATGATAGTATGATTAAGTGACCCTAAAAACTCTACTAGAGAACTTCTACAGCTGATAAACAACTTCATCAAAGTGGCTGGCTACAAAATCAATGCAAGCAAATCAGTAGCATTTATATATTCAAAGGACAAGCAAACTGAGAAAGAAATTAGGGAAATGACTCCCTTCACAATAGCTTCAAACAGCATAAAGTATCTTGGGTGACTCTAACCAAACCAGTGAAAGACCTATATGACAAGAACTTCAGATCTCTGAACAAGGAAATCAAAGAAGATCTCAGAAAATGGAAAAATCTTCCATGCTCGTGGATTGGCAGGATTAATATAGTTAAAATGGCCATCTTGCCAAAGGCAATCTACAGATTCAATGCTATCCCCATATAAAGCCTGATCCATTTCTTCATAGAGCTAGAAAGAGCAATTTTCAAATTCATCTGGAATAACAAAAAACTCAGCATAGCTAAAACTATTCTCAACAGTAAAAGAACTTCAGGGAGATTCAGTATCCTAGACTTTAAACTTTACTACAGAGCAATAGTGATAAAAACTGCATGGTATTGGTACAATGTCAGGCAAGCGGATCAGTGGAACAGGATTGAAGACCCAGAAATGAACCAACACACCTATGCTCACTTGATGTTCGACCAAGGAACTGAAAGCATCCAGTGGAAAAAAGATAGTCTTTTCAACAAATGGTGCTGGTTCAATTGGAGGTCAGCATGCAGAAGAATGCGAATCAATCCAGTCTTATCTCCTTGTACTAAGCTCAACTCCAAATGGATCAAGGACCACCACATAAAACCTGACACACTGAAACTAATAGAAAAGAAACTGGGGAAGACCCTTGAGGACATGGGCACAGGGGAAAAGTTCCTGAATATAACACCAATAGTTTACTCTCTAAGATCAAGAATTGACAAATGGGACCTCATAAAACTACAAAGTTTCTGTAAGGCAAAGGACACTATCAAAAGGACAAAATGTCAACCAACAGATTGGGAAAGGATCTTCACCAACCCTAGGACAGAGGGCTAATATCTAATATATACAAAGAACTCCAGAAGGTAGAACCCCGAGAACCAAATAACCCCATTAAAAAGTGGGGTACGGAGCTAAACAATGAATTTTCACATGAAGAACTTCGGAGGGGTGAGAAACACCTTAAGAAATGTTCAACATCATTAATCACTAGGGAAATGCAAATCAAAACAACCCTGAGATTTCACCTCACACCAGTCAGAATGGCTAAGGTCAAAAACTCAGGAGACAGCAGGTATTGGCGAGGATGTGGAAAAAGAGGAACATTCCTCCACTGCTAGTGGGATTGCAAGATGGTGCAACCACTTTGGAAATCAGTCTGGCGGTTCCTCAGAAAACTGGGCATGACACTTCCTGAGGACCCTGTTATACCACTCCTGGGCATATACCCAGAGGATTCTTCAGCATGCAATAAGGACACATGCTCCACTATGTTCATAGCAGCTCTATTTGTAGTAGCCAGAAGCTGGAAAGAACCCTGGTGTTCTTCAACGGAGGAATGGATACAAAGAATTATTTCTAAAGAGGTCCACTCCCCCCATATCATTTTTTCCACTATCTCTGGTGGCTGGTGCACTAACAGGGAGATTAAAGTGTTTAAGAATCATTAAAAGTTGAATTTGTACAAAATAAAGTTACATATTTCCACAAATACTGTATTTGTGGAATGTTAATGCAATCCTAGTCATATGTTTTAATTTATACTTATTAGAATAAGTTCTTAAATTATCTATTTGTTCAAACATTCTGACTTTTGAATAAGGAAAAGGTCATCATCCATTTAAGTTTTCTGGTTTTACCAACTAAAATGTTAAACTATCCTAGTCTCTAAAATGCTTGTCAAGAAATAGCCTCTGCTTAAGAATATCTTCTCGCACAGAGAGTTCTGATTTGAACTCCCGAACCAGAACTAAAGACAAAAAATTATCCACCGAATCCCCACCCTAATATGTTCTTCCCTCCTTCAAGGCTCGGAGACCACAGAACATCCACTATCTCTTCTTCCTCAGAGTGCCTGAGGCTCCTCTATTACTCCTATTAAAAGAACAATACAGCTTCTGGAGATGCCTGTCTTCTCTATCTTATTTCTATGACCCTCTCCATCAATCCTGATATAATACCAACAGTTGGCAATGAGTACTGTTTTCTACATATAATTTAGCATATTTAAAGACTACCACAATACATGAGCCATGGGCTATAACATTTCAGGCATTCTTAATGAGTAGTTAAAGATGAAGATACAGTCTCAAAGACATTGATTCCTACTGTCTAACAACTCTAATTTTTGAATTTTTAAATATATTTTAAGGTAAAATCACCACAGGACATTTCTGCTATAATGTTAGTTTTATGATTGAGGGGCTATAGAACATTCTCCACTACTCCAGGTTGGAGTTTTAAAGATATTATATAATTCTTCTTCTCATACAGTGTAAGGGTTGGGTCTGATGCTAAGGTTCTGTTTACCAAATGGTTCTTGATCTATCAATAAATATGCTAGCAACTAATAAGCTGGATAGAGTAGGCAGGAGTTCCGTGTCCCAACAGGCAAGCTTACAATGCAGGAGAGAAAAAAAGTTTTTAACATGTTTTGGAGGGAAAAAAAGCCAACCAGCCATGTGAAATCTGCAGCAGAATATCTACAGGCTGCTTCTCCAGTCAGGAGGCTGGGGTGTTGAGCTGGAACTGAAGGTGAACCTGGGAAAGACACACTAGCCATGGTAGATTGAAGGTGCCCAATAGTTGAGAGAACAATACAGGTTGAAATTGAGCACGTGTATTTGTCTTTTTTATCCAGAGATCCAATATTCTCTGGGTGGAGGCTATTAGCATGGCCCATTCCCAGAGCTTATCAGGGTAGCAAAAGCTACATGTGGCAATGCAGTGTGCCCCAAATGTTGACATTGGTTTCCTGGAAGACATGACTTCTAATGTGCTATTATTTTTGACTGTCTCTGGTATGTCCTATTTTCTCTCCTTATTAAAGCATGACACAAAACTAGATTGAATGTTAAAATCTGCTAGCACAAAATTCAGTGCAGCCGTTGCCCAACTTGTTCTGCATACTGAATTCCTAATTAGCTAAGTTAAAACTTTGTACCCTTTGTCAAGCATAGCCCATGATGGCTTTTAAAGGGCACACTCATACTTTATTAGAATATAACAAATATACAAAATGATGTTATGATGACATTTTATCCATTCCTGTAATATATTTGATTATATCTACCCAGTCTTTTAAGAGATCCTAAATTTGTTTGCATTTGAGGTTTTAAAACCAAGTATAATTTTGTTCATTAACCTCAGTTATATTTAATAAATTTTGTTGTTTTAATGCTTTATCTTGACTTTTAATATCATCTTGAATATTGACTCAGTGCTCTCTTATATTTGATTATCTTCAATATGTATTACAGATTTGATGAGGGTTTTTATCTTTGCTTTTTCTTCAAGTAATTGATTTAAAGTTTTTAAAGAGTTCTTAACTGGAGTAGAATAAGTCTGTAGTTTCATGACTTCAGGTGGGCATTTTATTCCTTGTTGTTTTTCAACTAAAAGTCATGATCCACTGGAGGGTTTTGGAAGACACTAGATAAAACTATGTGAGTTATATAAATCAGAGCTTTACTGACTAAAGATCTAATTCTGAACTGAGACATCTTGACCACAGAGGACATTTGGGTTCTATTTTAGATTTTATAATGAACTTGTAATATATGAAATATCCATATTAGGCACAACTATAATCAGATTGCCATTATGATAATCCTCAACTATAATTTGACATCACTTCATTAATTGGATTATTGATGATCTTCATCTAATATCACTTTGTTATATTCTAATAAAGTATGTGTGTGCCCTTTAAAAGCCATGAGGCAAAAAATAGTCATAACTGACATAAAACTTTGTGAATAACCTTCCAATATTATATTTATAATATTTCAGCATCCCATGAAAGTGTAAGTTTTTCTCAGTTTGTCTTCCTGTTTTAGCCACATCCCTAGAGTAGTGTTCTTATTCTGAGCATAAATCATGAAATAAATACCTTACAGCAGAATAAGCTCCTATCATTTCATATGCCTAATGTTTGTAAGTGTCGTTTGCTTAATTTCAGCTGTGTAGGCCTATAAGCCACAGCTCATACAGGTCCAGTATGAGGTAATACCAGAGCCTTTGATGGAGAGCCCTTAACAGGAAACAATGCAAATGACTGTACTAGCAATTTTCCCCCCATTAATGAACATTACTTCAGGGAGTGTAAAAGCAAGAGGCATATAATTTCTGAACTATTTACATTGCTAATTAGATCTGTACAGGAGGTGTCTTCCTAATGCAGCCGATTACAAAGGTTCCTAAGTGTTTGCCTTACAGTTGTTAATTACTACAGAAGCCAATTAATTGCTGTTGACTTTTTGTATTCTTCCACGTATCACCAGTTAATATTTACATTTATAATGAAGACACAATTGGCAAACACTGTGTCATTTTGTAATGAACAATTCCAGTGACTAAACAATGAACACATTATCCTCATTTGTGCCTGAAGAATGAGCTGATTAGCATATGTTCTGTGCATGCTAGAGCACTGATTTTCTCTTCAAGAGTAAAAACATCATATTGTCGCAAGAGATACAGGTGCAATGTCCTCAGGGCTCTTGGAAATGTTCACTACCATATGCTGTCCAGCAGGGTACAAAACACCAGGTATAGAAAATCACAACTAAATTAAATTAAATTGCAAACTTCCTAGTTTTTTTTTCATATAGGCATATGTTTTAGTTGCCTTTCCATTGCTACAGTAATAGCTGAGATGAAATAAGCTGGTAAATAAAAATGATTGATTCTCATGCACAGTTTTGGGTCACAATAAGTTGGCCCTGTTGCTACAGACGTGGCACTGAAGCAAAAGTCATGCAGTGTGTCTGCAGCATGTAGTTCTTCTCCTAACATCCAGAATGCAAAGGAAAGATATAGCTGGTGTCCTAGTACTGTTTGCAAAAGAACAAATCTAATTGCTTGCCAGACCTCCCAAGAGGCCCCATTTCCTAAAATTTCCTCAACTTCCCAAGTTTCATGCTTGGAATCAAGACATAAACTCACAGACCTTTGTAGAACATTGCAAATCCAAACTATAATAGCTCTTAAGAGAAATATAGTTCTTTCTTCAAACTGGGTGTCTCTTCCTGCCTGCCTAGGCATTCTAATATTGTGGAGTACTATAACTAACAATGCTCAAAAGATCAGTCATTATTTATTAAACAATATTCATATTTCCTCTATTAAAAGCTAAAGGAAATACAGATGGACCCATTTGGAACTTAGTATCAGCACTAAAAGCAAATAAATAAAACACAGATGCGAGACAACATATGCCAGCCCTTGTCTTCATCTGTACCTGCCAAAGGGGGTGAGTTGGAAATCATTCTTTTCTTAACCAACACATTTGCCAGAGTGTGTGTTGTAAACAGCAGGAGCCTGAAGTGATTTCATCAACCAGTTTTCCAACAGTGAAGACATAACTTTCATTCCCAAACACCAGTGGGCCATTGCAAATGAAAGCAAGGTAGAAAATGCGGTCTGGAATGAGGAAGCATCTCGGCAGTTCATCTGCAGGAGATGTGCTATGCTCTCACCCTTATGCCTCATTCCTGCCTCCCTAACAAACACCACAGCCAGGCATAAGACATGGACAATTAAAAAATAATAAGTAATGTATGTTCAATGCATCCTTTAACTCACAACAATTATTCGTGAACATATAAAGGGGTTTCTGTAAAAGCTCTAAAACATAATGTAAAACTGGCAAAAGGAAAAACAAAACTACAATGATTAGCAACTCAGTCAAAAAAATATAAAGCTTCTTTTTTTTTAAAAAAAAAAAAAGTCCCTTTTTGATATTACCATCATCAATGTCAGCTTTAATCTACAAATTTATTGAACCTAATTCAATAGAGAAACATTCAATAGCACTCTTCTGTGTGTTTCCAACATACAGATATAAATAGAAGCCAAGCAGATAAATGAGAATGGCCTTAATAGGATCAAGGGATGCTATGAAGTAATTGATAACTGATGTTTCTATTTATCATTATTATGTTGAAATTGATTTAATTATATAAGGTTGTATAATTAAATATATGACTTTACTTTTAATAGCCATCTCCAAAAAATCATGACAATTTCGAAAGTTTCTTTTGTAAGAGAGTTGACAGAAGCTAAGGTTGTCATATTGCTAAAGAGAGATGCAAACGGTTCTCTAGTGCTTGAGCTCTAACCCATGCGCCTAGCAGCAGGTTCTATTCAGGAATTCCTAGATTCTCTTAGCTGGGTGCTCATAAATGAAATCAACTTGAAAGGATTGGTGGTAACTTGACAGTTACTGTCATCTAACCCTAAAATGCTTCTAGAACAATTGTATATTACCCTAAAACTGTATACTTTAGATTCTTTTGATGGCGAATATTGATTGTAAGCTTCATTGTAAGGAATTATTACTTTTGGTGACTAAATTGTCCTTAGAATCATCAGGATTCTAAGATGGATAGAATGAAGTAGGACTGATCCAATGATACAGATCCTTGAAATTAAAGAGAAACACCACATGAAACAGTTTATGTGCACAAACAAATGCAATTTGTTATTGTTCATTGACATCTGACACATCATGCTCTGCATGAAGAAACACAGGTAAATACTTCTGGTCTTGTCAATGAAAGATTTCCAAAGGATTAGCTAAGACAGAGGAGAACTTTCATTAGATATTTGAATATGACCAACAACATGCCAGAGGGAGGGGAGCAAATGAAATAAAATGGAAAAGGAGAAGACATACTCTAAGCCTCTGGAAGCAGCCTCTACTTTGAAATCTTTGCTATCATGAGGACTTCAACTGCTCATCTCAGCCTAAGGTAATGGAACCAATAGCACATAAGTTGAGCCTTCTGATATTATGAGACAAAATAAACCCTCCCTTTTGCTCCTTCATCTGGTACTTCATTACAGTGATATAAAGTCTGGCTTAGAAAGTCTCTGACCATTAGTATTTGCTTTGAAAAACCCACAAAGGTAGATTTTACATTGCTTCCCAAAAAGTAATCCTTATGCATGAATAAAAATGATGTTTAAGTAAGTTTGTGATTTTAGACATCAGTTGACATACACTTCAAAATCATTATTGTCTTGAACCCGGAAAGGTAGCTCAGTAGTTAGAAGGACATACTGAGAAAACTAAAGTTCATTTCCAAGCACTTATATGGGCTGACTCAGAACTCCAGCTCCAGCTCCAGCAACAGTAGATTTAGTGGTACCTTTGGGCCTCCATCATCAACTGTACTCACTTGCAAATACAATCCCTACACACACATACATGTGCACATGTGCATGAACATACACATACAGAGACACACACAATTAAGATTAAAATCATTTTTAAATTATTATATTTAAATGATAATAAGTTGTATCATCCCTTTATCCACCTATGATTAAAATGTTCACAAGCACTCAAATTAATGCACTAATTAGCAAACAGGAAAAATGAGCTCTTGATGTTCAACTTAATATAGAGACTACATACTATGTTTGCATATTTGTGAATCTCTCAATTCTATTTATTTTAGTTTATATCTCCTGAGAGACTCTGCCAGAGCCTTACAAATACAGATGTGGATGCTTGCAACCAAGCATCAGACTGAGCACAGGGACCCCCATGGAGAGTTAAGAGAAGGACTAAAGGAGCTGAAGGGGTTTGCAGCCTCATAGGAAGAACAATATCAAACAAGCAGACTCCACCACACAGCTCTCAGGGACTTAACCACCAACCAAAGAATATACATGAAGGGAGCCATGGCTCCAGCTGCATATGTAGCAGAGGATGGCCTTATCTGGCATCAGTGGGAGGGAGACCCTTGGTCCTGTGAAGGCTTGATGCCCCAGTGGAGGAGAACGCTAGGGTGATGAAGTGGGAGTGGGTGGGTGGATGGGTGAGCACCCTCATAGAAGAAGGGGCAGGGGAGAGGGATAGGGGATTTTCAGAAAGGAAACCAGGAAGGGGGATAACATTTGAAATGTAAATAAATAAAATAACCAATAAAAAATGTTTTAAAAAAGAATGACATTTAACATTACTCAAGGTTTGCTGCTTAAGTATTTTCAATTTTGCTCATCTAATTTTGTCATGTAATTCAATTACAAGATGCATTCTTGTGTTTGTGCTAACAGTTTGGCGTAAATTCATTTGGCCCCCAAGAAGTATTTTTAACACTGAGAATGAGAGTATCCAGTCTCTTAGTCAAGCAAAACCAGTATGCGGCAGATTTACAGATTATTTCCATTCTGTAAGCCTTAGAGCTTTGCTCCTGTCTTTGAATTTCTCTTTCTCTACTTTTTCTCATGTTTAATTTCATGCATTAATTGTTCCAGAAGTTCTCAGAAATGTTATTAGCTTTATGTGTTCCTTCTCTTTTACAGATTCCAAAGACTATGCTTCCAAAATACAATTCCTTCTCTGATGAGGCCACATGCGTGCTTTGCCACTGTCATCCCAATGAGGCAAGAACACTAAAATAAATCAACTTCCTATGTAATTACAGAGCATAAATGTATAACATCCATCAAGAAAACTGTTCCAATTTTCGCAGCTATTCCGTCTTTTAAACTACAAGAGACAGAGGTCTTCTGCATCCTTTCTATGCTTCTATGTTTTCTTTGGGTGCTCAGCTACATCACACATCTGCTATGAAATTTCTTCTGTGACATTTATCTCCGAGTCTTACCTTTCCAATGTCATAAGACAAGGTACTGCAGCCCTTAGAGGTAGCAGAGCCATCATAATCAACGGCTCATTTGAATGTGTCACTAACATAAATGTAAAGAAAATAAAGAAAGATTAATTTGAAGACATAAGATATGAAAAAGAAGAAAATTGCACACTTAACTTATTCAAATTAATATGTTGCCATATGTAAATATATCTGGCTTCCTTCACTTCCCTGTGTGCTTCCTCCCTCTGCCCTTTTGCTCTCATTCTCTGAGGACAAGATGAATGATGTAACTACAGTTGGCTTTAAAATTGATTTGAAGACCTTCCAGCTGTCTAAATTAAAACTGTATGGATTAAGGATTTGGAACTCCCTTTGATGGGTTATTGTTTGTATTATCACTACGTCTAAATTGGCTTTGAAGTTGTGGATGTCTACATATCTCATTGAATAGTGTGGGTCTCATCCTTGGGGCAGTGAACCTCAGACTTACCATCTGTCCTTTGTTATCATCTAGCATGCTCTTTGGAGCTGGTGGTGATGGACACACTTCTCATGTGAGCATACACACACACACACACACACACACACACACACATAAACACACACACACCAACCTGGGAAATCAATCAAACAGAAGGAATAGAAAATTAGGAAGAAACAAGCTGGTTAGAATGAAATTGGCACGGTTCAACCAGAAGAAGCCAATGTGCCAAGATTCAGTCTTCTGTTCGCTTGTCTATTTCCTCTGAACAAACAGCTCTCGAATATTTATAGACATAAAAGCGTTCTTATTCTCTAGAAGAGCCAATAATGTGTCATTTCTGGTATTTGAATGTCAGTAGTGTGGAAAAACAGACTTGTATATAGAACATGCCAATGAGGTTGCCTACAAGTGTAAAACAAGAAGCAGATACATTATTTTTCTGTATCAATTGCAAAACCAAAACAGAATTTGTAGAGGTTTTATACAGTTGGCAGACATTATGCATGTTTCTGGCTAGCTGAACATTCCTTAGAAGACATTATGAAGTTGAAGTACTTTTGAATATGTACATTTGCAGTCTTTTAACTTCAGGCTTCCGAATTACCTGATCAGTCTATAGTTATTTCTGATGAGGTCAATTTTTTTTACCTAATTTCTTTTTTTGTATATTTTTTCATATTCAAAGTATATAATCATATATAATAGTTATGCTTTTATTTACCAAATGCAAAGTTTAACTTAAAGTAAAGATAATACTACGTTAATTCATTTCAAATATTTTGAGTAAAAATAGCTTATCAGCTTCATATTTCTTCTTTTATACATCCTAATTAGGGTTCACAGGGAAGAAATAAACATTAATTTTATGGGTTTTTTCTACTTGATAGGTGCTATGGATATAGAGAAGAGAAATTGCTAAATGAAACTTAACAAATACAAACAGGTAGCCAATTCAGATCCCAGACTGGAATAAGATTACCATTCGAAGGCAAGACAATTTTCTTTTTAGAAGTTGTAAAATAGTCGATCATATGAAGCTACTAGATTTTTTTAAACAACTTAATGTAGATGAGTCAGATACAAACATATACTGTAATGGCCCAGTGATATTAAAGTCTACAATGTATGATGTGTTTATGTAGCAATTCTTAGGGATATACTTCTCCTTATTAGAAACACATTCTTATATAACATATAAAGTTAAAAGTTGGTTAAGACCAAAGCTTTTAGATTTGTTTTGTATCCCTTCAAAAATGTTTAGAGAATTCTTCCATCATCATCATCCTGTGTGTATTTTTTTAAGTTTCTCTTTTTTTGTCTTTCTTTCTTTTCTATAATTTTATAATTATTTTATTTCATTCGATATATTTTTTATTTACATTTGAAATGATTTACCCTTTTTTGGTCCCCCACTCCCCGAAAGTCACATAATCCCCCTTTACTCCCCCTATTCTCCAACCCACCCCTTCCCACTTTCCTGTTCTGGTTTTGCCTTATACTGCTACACTGAGACTTTCCAGAACCAGGGGCCACTCCTCTGTTCTTCTTGTACCTCATTTGATGTGTGGATTATGTTGTGGGTATTCCAGTTTTCCAGGCTAATGTCCACTTATTAGTGAGTGCATACCATGATTGATCTTTTGAGACTGGGTTACCTCAGTTAGTATGATGCTCTCCAGCTCTATCCATTTGCCTAAAAATTTCATGAATTCATTGTTTCTAATGGCTGAATAGTACTCCATTGTGTATATATACCACATTTTTTGCATCCATTCTTCTGTTGAGGGATACCTGGGTTCTTTCCAGCCTTTGGTTATTATAAATAGGGCTGCTATGAACATAGTAGAGCATGTATCCTTATTACATGTTAAGGAATCCTCTGGGTATATGCCCAGGAGTGGTATAGTAGGATCTTTTGGAACTGACGTGCCAAGTTTTCTGAAGAACCACCAGACTGATTTCCAGAGTGGTTGTAGCAATTTGCAACCCCACCAGCAGTGGAGGAGTGTTCCTCTTTCTCCACATCCTCGCCAACACCTGCTGTCTCCTGAGTTTTTAATCTTAGCCATTATGACTGGTGTAAGGTGAAATCTCAGGGTTGTTTTGATTTGCATTTCCCTAATGACTAATGAAGTTGAGCATTTTTTAAGATGTTTCTCTGCCATTCAAAGTTCTTCAGGTGAGAATTCTTTGCTTAACTCTGTACCCCATTTTTTAATATGGTTATTTGGTTTTCTGGGGTCTAACTTCTTGAGTTCTTTGTATATATTTGATATTAACCCTCTATCTGATGTAAGGTGGTGAAGATCTTTTCCCAATTTGTTGGTTGCCGATTTGTCCTTTTGATGGTGTCCTTTGCTTTACAGAAACTTTGTAATTTTTTGAGGTCCCATTTGTCAATTCTTGATCTTAGAGAATATGCTATTGGTGGTCTGTTCAGGAGCTTTCCTCCTGTACCAATGTCCTCAAGAGTCTTCCCCAGTTTCTTTTCTATTAGCTTCAGAGTGTCTGGCTTTATGTGGAGGTCCTTGATCCATTTGGAGTTGAGCTTAGTACGAGGAGGCAAGAATGGATCAATTCGCATTCTCCTGCATGCTGACCTGCAGTTGAACCAGTACCATTTGTTGAAAAGGCAATCTTTTTTCCATTGGATGTTTTTAGCCCCTTTGTCGAGGATCTAGTGGCCATAGGTGTGTGGGTTCATTTCTGGATCTTCAATCCTGTTCCATTGATCCACCTGCCTGTCACTGTACCAATACCATGCAGTTTTTAATACTATTGCTCGGTAGTATTGCTTGAGGACAGGGATACCGATTCCCCCAGAATTTCTTTTGTTGTTGAGAATAGTTTTAGCTATCCTGGGTTTTTTATTATTCCAGATGAATTTGAGAATTGCTCTGTCTAACTCTTAAGCAATATACAGCAAACCGGTAGCCAGCATCAAACTAAATGGAGAGAATCTTGAAGCAATCCCAGTAAAATCAGGGACTAGACAGGGCTGTCCCCTTTCTCCTTATCTTTTCAACATTGTATGTGAGGTACTAGCTCTGGCAATTAGACAACATAAGAAGGTCAAAGGGATACAAATTGGAAAGGAAGAAGTCAATCTATCCTTATTTGCAGATGATATGATAGTCTACCTAAGTGACCCAAAAAACTCGACTAGAGAACTCCTACAGCTGATAAACAGCTCCAGAAAAGTGACAGGTTATAAAATCAACTCAAGCAGATCAGTAGCCTTTCTATACTCAAAGGATATCCAGGCTGAGAAAGAAATTAGGGAAATGACCCCCTTAAGTACCTTGGGGTGACTCTTACCAAACATGTGAAAGATCTGTATGATAAGAACTTCAAGACTCTGAAGAAGGAAATGGAAGAAGACCTCAAGAATTGGAAAAACCGCCCATGCTCATGGATTGGCAGGATTAATATAGTTAAAATGACCATTTTGCCAAAAGCATTATACATATTCAACGCAATACCCATCAAACTCCCAACTCAATTTTTTACCTAATTTCAACTGAAAATTGAGCCATAGAATTCAGTGTAGGTCCAACTGCTGAATCAGAAAACTTGATTTTCTTGGTCCTTTATTTGGAACAAATTCTCTACCCAACTCCTGCAGGATAGGTATGACATAGTAAGTACATGTTTATATCTATGTTCTTTCAAATGCTGCTATGTCCATTTTGATAGAGTTAGTGAAATGAAAGCCACTTTATTTCTTGCAGTTGGAAAAAAATCATCAGTATATAAATTAGGAAGCTTAGATATCCTCAGCTTGAAGTTCATAACCATATAGTTCTGTTCTCATAATCACTTCAGGGAAGCATTCAACTCTCTAGAAACACCAGGACTATTTCAACCACCAACGATTTCAGTCTGTGGCAGCTAAAGTGTAGTTGTCAAATGTTACCAAAAAGCTCCTCTGCTATATCCTCCCACACATCTGAACATAACTATTTTTGAAAAAATGAGAACCATGTTTTCCTAGTACTCTCAAACCTGTCAATTTGCATGCATCTCAATAGCAGTGCCATCAATCAGGGAGAATACTCTGCAAGTAAGGATTCCTGTGTATCCTCTAACTAGCAGGAGAAAACTCTAAGGGAGTTAGAGGAGATGCTGAGCTAGCAATGGGTTAGCTGGTCCTGTGAATAGGATTCACTGTCTCATCTTTTTATGAATGAAAGAGATGAGTGTCAGTGCTACTGTAGCTGAAGATATATCTACCTACTTGAAGAAAGGTAAATAGGTCCCAATGTTGCTCTTCATATATATGCTGCTATATGTGCACGCCCATGTAATGTACATGGACTTAAAGCTGTAACCTAGATAGTGACTATGAGTTCTCATTTATTTTTCATCCTCATAGCTTTTTTGGTCATTTAAGATGGCACTGACAAATTGTCAGATTTCTCATGTAAAATAAGGTTTGACAACTACCTCCACCAAATTATAAACCATTTTGCCTTCATTTATTACAATGCTTGCATCCAAACACCACCTACTCTTTCAGATAATGTGTGCTCACAATGTTTCCCCAGTTTTTCACTTCCTAAATGGTTGTGTTCAATATCCTTTGCTTACTGACGATACTACTTTCCAGGGCCCTAAAGACTAGGATTTGTAACTCCTGGTCTAGAATTTGAAAGAGAAAAAAAATGAAGACTTTTGTGTAGGTTCAATGGCCTAAATACCATGTCAGTAAATGTTTCTCTATATTATTAGCTATGTTTGAATCCTTAGAAGTCATGTTTCTGGTGGTTTTTCTCACCTCATAAAATAGCAAGCTTTTTAGCTTTTATATTTTTTTTCACATACAGTTAGTTTTACTTTCACAAAAATTTAAACTATGTATTAACAAAAATCATTGTATACTTCATAACTAGATATCGACATGAATCCCCCTATCATATAGACTGGAGCTGGCAGATGCCCCACAGATAAATTTCTGTTGCTCAATGCATGGCGACAAGTTAATGTGGATCATGAATACTTTGAATCATTGAACAAGGCACATACCTATAGAAATTACATTTATAAGAGTTAATAAGCCTGTTATAAATATGCATATTTTACATCACTAAATCAAATATACACATATAAGTTTGCTCACTGTTTTAGTAACTTCCTATATACAAAAATAATTATTTCTAAGTGATAATAAACTGAAAGTCATTTTCATTTTCTTATATTTTAAAGAACAATGGACAATAAGTTTCTGACATGGTAACCTACCATGCATATAGTACAGGAGTTGGGTAATGTTGTGATGTATTCACTACCAAAAGCAATCCTTCAATATTGCATTCTATCAGAATCAAGATAACATCTCACAGTACAGTGAGGGTGATTACTTAGTATTTCCTGTAGGATTTCTTCCTCTATTCCTGGCTATCATTTACACTGCTAGGACCAATTTATCACCAAACAGTCAGAATAAAAGTTAGAATAAAATAGATTCCCAAAGATGGGACTGACGGCTTGATACATATGTTAAGTGAAAACTATATTGTCTCTGGAAAGTTATATGTTCAGATTCCAGATCTGTCAATAGTGTGCTTCAGAGCCTTTATCATCATTTTACAGCAGCAAACCTGCTATTTTTAATATATCCACAGTACAGGGCAAATTGTATTTTATTTTAATTTACATAACCATAAATGATAGAAATATGAAGTGTAAATCCTTATTTTAATGGATGTTTGTTTTCCTATTTGCTTGTTTTAGCTTAAGAAGTGGTAGGGTTTCTTTTCCTGTTTATTTGTTTCTTCTTTCTCATTGGTTCATTAGACATTTGCAAATAATATTTTTTGCATAATATATATATTCTCCCTATGTCTTACTTGTTTCTATCTTAATTGTGGTAGCAGCATAAAGGATTTCAACATTTTTGTGCAAATTCGAGACTGCTGGCCTTTTCCCTTAAAACTCTGGCTATTTTACATTGCTTCCAAAGGTATGCCCTAATCAAAAAGCATTACTCTCCTAGTGCATTCTAGTCTTGAAGTTTCTACATATGAATCATTCCCAAATCTGATAGTCTGCTGTAGATGCAAGGGCTCAATAGCTATGGATGAAAATGTCCTCACATATCAATAAAGAACTCTTCTCTAAAGTAGAAATATGCTTCCTTTTCTGCTCTGACTATAAATGTTCTGTGATGTGGCCCGCACTCACGTCCCCACACTTATTTGGCATACCCTGTTTATTGAACATCATGTCAAGGGAAAAGGAACCCAGGTTTCTCAGTCATTCTCAGGAAAAGGGCCACTCTGAAGAGTCTAGGTACCATGAGGCTTGGTGAGGAACAACAGTTCTTTTTTTGAGTTTGTTCCCATGGTAGGAATTTTTTACTATTCAAATGAGAAGGAACCTGTCCTAACTGACTCCAGAACTGCATCTACCATAAGGATTAACTGGCTATATGATATCATTGGGGTAGAAAGCCATGTGCAGTAATAAAGAAGTGAAACATTTCCTGAAGCATTCAGATATTTTAAAAATGCAAAAAAAAAGAATGATATAGATTTTGATAAAACTCTCTGGTTTCTTGTGGTTACTTTCTTTGGATGTATTTATTACTCCTCCCAGTGCAACTTAACACCCCTTGACCTCTAAACACACACACACACACACACACACACACACACACACACACACTCACACACACACTCTTCACACAAGATTTAATAAGGTCATAAAGTGAGCAAATTTAAAAAAAGTAGGTAGGAGGATGGAATGTAGGGTAAAGTACACCAGGCAACCAACATGAAAAACTAAATACAAACCAACAGCGAAACCAGCCAAACCTTTTCATTTTCCTTTGGCTGTTTCCTGATAATTTAGTGTGGATACACTATCTGCACACAGTGCTTCTGAATATATTGAGTGAACCAGAGCCTAGGCTGCACATCTCCCCTCCTTCTGTCCTGTCCTCAAGGGAATCACTCGTCATCTCATAGTGACAATGGTATCTACTATTATAGGAGAGGATAAAATTTCGCTGTTAAAAATATTTTGTAGTGATTTAAGGATCTCACAGACTACCTACTCATGCCTGTAATGAGCTCCAGGCTTTTCCCTTGGATTTTTCAGGACGTGCCCTTGAATTATTTATACCTATGCAGCCACCTGCTTGCAATGATTTTCCTTTCTGCCTTGTTCTCATCAGGCTTTGTGGATGGCAATACAGGTACCATAGCACTCAGCACTGTAATGGGTCCCCATCAGGACCATACTGACTGCCACCTGCCACACACCTCCGCGGCCATGCCTTTGTATAATTGAAGGCTTTCCAAGCTTCTTTATGGAAAATTAGGCTAGTTCAACTTTTTAAACCAGATGCTTTGAACTCTAGCTCTGAGGAAAGTGTTTCCTTTTTCCTGGAAGGCTAAAATTTGTAAATATATTTGCCTCTGTTTACAAAAGCCAATTTGAGTAGTAGGAGGTAAAAACACACCCACCTCAGTCATAGTGCAGCTCCACAGTGGCAAACAAGCAACACTTTCATTCTTTTCCTTTCTACTTTAACAAAAAAAAAAGCAGTATTATAGGCAAGAATAGACAAGAACTACCATTAGGATTCAGAAAATTGAAAACCTAAGCTGCAGTGAAAAATAAATAAATAAACAGACAGTCACAAGGGAGATTCATAATGGCTTCTTCGGTTAGAGTGGAATACTTCTGTTTTTATTCACCTCTCCAACAGTGTTCAGAAACAGAACAGAGCAAAAGCTATGATTTATGTTTATGGACAGCTACACTCGTATACTTGATCTCCTGCTGGCTTTCTCACTGTCCTTACCAGCAGCAATTTATGGATGATGGTCTAAATAAACATTAAGGAAGAAAGGCCATAAACTGACAGCAAGGAAAATCAGTGGTTTCCAGAAACCAGCAGGTGGGATCAATGAAAGAGGTTAGGTATCACATGTGAGTGAAACACAGCTACAGGTAAAGTGGCTTGCTTTGCCTGTCACAGGGTTCTTGGCAATAGGACAAATCTGAATAGTAGCACAAACCAAGTAGCCACTGGAGGCTGCTCTGGAGTTATCAACTGGCAGATGACCTCAGGATGAAAGGGATTTAGATGGCGGTCTCAGGGGATTTTCAATTGCTTTGCTAGCATCATCTGAACAGCTGCCCACAGGAAAAAGTGCAGATGTACCTTTCTGGTTTGTTTCTCATTAGTTAACTTTCTCCTTTTTATTAGCCTCTCCCCATTCATGAAATACCCCAGTACACCTTGCCCTCCACATACAACACACACACACACACACACACACACACACACACACACACATTTGGAGGAGACACAGACACAAGTTTAACTTTACTTTGTTAACTTAATTATTCATGCTTAAATACACAGCAAGTATGCATGATAACTGCTGGGATGTTAAGTATTATTAGGATACAGTCTAAACTCCACCCCACAGTTACCTAGCAACAGCCAGGTAGGTCTGGTCCACTATAAAAGGGACTGCATGCCAGTCCTCTCTCTCTTACTCTCTTAGCTTCTCTCTTCCCCTCTGGAGATCTTGTCTTTCCCCCTTTTCTTCCCCACTCCCTCCACGAGGTCACAGTCCGCCTCTACATCTCTACTCTCTGCCTCTCTCTCTCTCTCTCTCTCTCTCTCTCTCTCTCTCTCTCTCTCTCTCTCTCTCTGCATTCCTCTGCCTCTACTACTCTCTTAACCCCACACCCATGCCATAAATAAACGTTATTCTATACTATACCATCATGTGTCTGGTCCCTTAGGGGGAAGGAATGCCTCGGCATTGGCCCACTGAGGCACCCCCTTCCTCCACACACCCATGGAACATATTCTTATGCTGCTTTCTCTTTTTATGATCACAACAGGTACTGCCTACTTCTACATGCTTCTGATAAAGCCCATCTCCTCATAATGTGAAACATTAGAGGCTAACCTGAAATGTAATTCACAACTGAGAAATGAAAGGTAATTACATTTTTGAGTTGAGAGATTAATGCCATATTTCTTCTGTTGTCAAAAGAAGGAAGGATAGATATACTGTCAAAAAGTGGGTATGTTCAAAGAGTAAAAAGCAACATGAACTAGCTATCTACCTGTGCATGAAAGTGGCCAATTTAAACTCAAGCTTTCAAATTATTTACTTTGTGAGGAAATGGTTGTGTAAGTCTGGAGACTTTTATTATGACTTGCAACTTCACACTAGAGCCCATAAGTGTATTTTATGTTCAATGTTTTGCCATATTGGTTACAGACATTTCAGCTTGAGGTTCAGATATTCCTAGTCACTGATGTCAGATTAGTACTAGTGTATCTTGGCCACTGAAACTTAGTAGAAGTGGTAGGCAACTCATGGAGATTAAGGCATGAGTTGTTTTCTGTCCAGTCTCTCTGCTAAAAGAGTAGTGTAAGTGGGTAGAGGCAGAGCTTTCAAGTATAATCCAAGAATTAAACAAACATAGTTTGAAGAACCCAGCAGAATGGAATGATCATTGAGCCAAGAGCATGCCACGTATGAAAGGAATAATCCTTCAGAGTCAAAATCCCAGAGAGTTGGAGTTAATCATCTCCACAACCTTACCCAGTAAAATTGTGATTACCACATACACTTAAAATTATTTTTCAAGTCAGAGACAAGTATGAATACAACATATTTAATATACAGAGAGGAATATATAAGACCATGTTTTGCATTCCTTTCTGAGTCAATGAATTCCAAAGTCAATCCTTGTACTACCCAACATCCTTTAGAGGACAGTTAAACAGTAAGAGATCATAGGTGCCTTTGGACAGCTAACAAATGATGAAGAGTCTCCTGAAAATTGCCTGGGTCATAAAATTTACCAAAATCCTCCAAGAGCAAAAGTGATGAAAGCCTTTTAAATCATAACAGGCAGTATCTACGACACTTTGCTCTTTCACATCAAGCAATTTAAAAGCTGAAGATTTCTTGTTTCCTTGGAAGTGAGAAGCATTTTCACTTGATCAGGTTTTTAATTTTCTAATTCTGTTTATGAGGTCACAGTGCTCTGATACCTAAACTACACAAAGACCAAATGAAGAAGGAAAAGTAGAGACTAATATCCCTTATGATAATAAATGCAATATTTCTCGATAAAATATTTGCAAAATGAACTCAAGAAAACATCAAAGAGATTATCTATCATGATCAAGCAAGGCTTCATCTCATAGATGGAGGGCAGGTTAATTTCTCTAAATAAATAAATGTAATCCACCACATAAACAAACAGAAAGACAAAACATACAATCGTCATCTCATTAGATACAGAAAACGCTTTTGATAAAATCCACCAACCATTCATCAAAAAGTTCTGAAAAGACAAGCCTACAGCTGACAACAATCTAAATTAGTGGTCCTCACCTGCTAAGAATGGCCACCCTTTAATATAATTTGATAAAATTATTGTTGTTGCTACTTCATAACTGTAATTTTTGCTACTGTTATGGATCATAATGCAAATCTCTTGAGTTTTGAGAAGATTTAGACAATTCTTGTGGAAGGGTTTTTCAACACCAAGGGGTTGTGACCCACAGTTCGAGAATCACTGATCTAAATGGAGAAAAATTTGAAGCATTTTCACTAGAATCAGGGACAAGACAATAATAACAACTCTCTCCATACCTATTCAACACAGTGCTTGAAATTTTAGCTATAGCAATGAGACAGCTGAAGGAGATCAATTGATACAATAGGAAATATGAAGAGAAGAAGTAAAAACTATAGATTTTTTATAACATAATTTTATACATAAGAGTTCCTAAGAACTACACAAGGAATCTTCTAAAGTTGATACGGTTTATTATAATAATGTTTTCAGCAAAGTAACAGAATACAAAATTAACACACCAAAATCAATAACCTTCCTATGTACAAATAACAAACACAGGTATATCATTCACAATAGTCTCATTCAGATATATATATATACATGTATATATGTACATGTATATACATGTATATACATATATATACATGTGCATATATATATGTATATATGCAAGTATTGGTATAGATATAGATAGATATAAGTATTCCAAGGTATATAGGAACAAGGCAAAGATATCTTCATATTTAATACTCTATATTCTAAATATATCAAAATATTCAAAAATATTCAAAAATATCTTCATATTTATTTTAGACAGTGCTTGAAGACTTAGGTAGAACAATAAAACAAGTGAAAGACTTATAATAGAAAAATTATCAGGACATTGCAGAAGAAACTTGAGGAAAATATCAGAAGATGGAAAGATCTCCTATGTTGATGGGTGGAGAGTGAACATGACCATCCTACCACAGGCCGTCTACAGATTCAACATGAACCCCATACAAATTCCAACCAGTATGTCACAGAAATCAGAAAGGCAATTATTTCCATATTCATATGAAAACACAAAATATCTAGACTAGCTACAACAATTCTGAATATAATAGAACTGCTGGAGGTATTAACACCTCACATTTAAAGCTATAGTGCAGAACTATAATAATAAACACAGCCTAATATTGGCTCAAAAGCAGACAAGTTGATTAATAAAATAGAATTGAACACCAGCCATAAGTCCACACACCCATAGATACCTGTTTCTTAACAAAGAAGTTTAATTTTAAAAACACTTCAATATAAAATAACTGGTGATAATAGAGAAGGAAAAGTATTAGAAAGCTGTAAAGAAAACAGGCACAGAGTGTGGCCTAAAAGGAGTGTGCCCCCATTCAATTTCAGTAGAGTATACACTTGAGACACAAGTGCAGAAATGGTCTAAATTATTCCACATTTTATGTATCAACATCTACTCAGAGTTAGGTGATTGATTCCAAAATCAAAAATAATTTTTCTATAATGAGAAAGAGGCAGGCCAAGGAGGCTTCACATTAGAACAGTGTTCTCCACCCATGGTGTCAATAAATGTGACATCCCCTGAGAAATAAGAAAGTATTTCCACTGTTAAGAGGACTAGCCTTACAACAAACTTGTGTGCTTCAGTGGAAAAAAAAAAAAAGACCATGAGACACCGGGTACAACCTTTGTCACATGGTTTATTAAAGATTATCTATTTAATCTTAGAATATAGAGTATTAATCTACTGTTCTGTTAAGACTGAATTAAGTCTACAAAACTCCAGTCTTAGGGGATATAACACCCTCTTTTTTCCTCCACAGGCATTGTATACACATGATGCATAGAGATACATACTGGTTAACTGCTCATACACATGAAAATAATAAAATTTTATTTTTTTTAAAGAAAAAAAAGTTTTTTACAATAATGCTGTTGTCCTTTCATCCAGTGATCTTTCCAACTAAGGAGTACTTGTACCCCTATATTACAACTTCTACATGTGGGATAGTTGAGCTAAAAAGAAAAGCACTCCCTTTCCTAGAAATGCCCATCCATTGGGAGAAACACAACAGGTAATGGGGAGGAGAGAAGTAACACCTCATATTTGCCATAGTCCATATCATCACTACCCAGCTCTAATTCAAGCCATGGTTGCTTAATGATTACAATGTCTTATTTAAATTTGTCCTTGTCAAAAGCACAAAAATTGAGAGTACTGACTGCTGGTGTTGAGACCAAAGAAATATTCATACTTCCCAGAACAAACACTCAAGAATGTGGTGTTTCCAGAAATCAGCTTTTACCAACAAGTTCTGGCAGGCAACCAGGAGCAACTAAAATGGCTTATATTGTTTCAGGAGTCTCCAGGTATCTTTACCCACAACTTAAGGAAAAGTGTTTCACATTTGCTACTGGGCTTTTTATTTGAAAACTTATGGCTTCTGGTTTCTGCCTCCTGATCAGAAACATCCCCTGTCACAGCGCACCATCTTCATGTGGCTCACAGCCTGCACCCAGAGTTGATTGGAGCCACAGAGCTACATACCCAAATAGAACTACAAGAGAGTGGGTCTCATCAGCCATCTTTGCTCCTGTGAGCTCAGCAGCAACACAGGCAGCCAGCTGAGCACCTACCCTGATAGGAGTCTTCTGCCCTGAACCTAAAGAAAGAGATCCCCATGAACATACAAGAAGCCTACAGAACTCCAAATAGATTGGACCAGAAAAGAAATTCCTCTTGTCACATAATAATTAAAATACCAAATGTACTAAACAAAGAGAGAATATTAAAAGCAGTAAGGGAAAATGGTCAAGTAACATATAAAGGTAACCCTATCAGAATTACAACCGATTTCTCACCAGAGACTATGAATGCCAGAAAGCAGAAGGGTAGACATCATACAAACCAAAAGGGAACACAAATGCCAATACAAACTGCTATATCCAGCAAATGTCTCAATTACCAAAAATGGAGAAACCAAGGTTTTTCATGATAAAAACAAATTTACACAGTATCTTTCTACAAATCCAGCCCTTCAAAGGATAATGAATGGAAAACACCAACAAAGGGAAGGAAACTACACACAAGAAAAAACAAGAAAGAAATCTTTCAACTAACCCAAAAGAAGATAACCACACAAACATAAAAATCACATCAAAAACTGCAAGAAGCAACAATAACTATTCCTTAATATCTCTTAACATCAATGGACTCAATTCCCCAATAAAAAGACATAGACTAACAGACTGGATTTGTAAACAAGACCAAACATTTTGCTGCATACAGGAAACACACCTCAGTGTCAAAAACAAACACTACCTAAGAGTAAAGGGCTGAAAAACAGTTTTCTAAACAAAAGGTCCCAGGAAACAAGCTGGAGTAGCCATTCTAATATCAGATAAAATAGACTTTCAACCAAAAGTCATCAAAAAAGACACAGAAGGACACTTTATATTCATCAAAGGAAAAATCTACCAGGAAGAACTCTCAATTCTGAACATATGTGCCCCAAATACAAGGGCAACCACATTCAAAAAGGAAACTTTACTAAAACTTAAAGCACACATCACACCCACACAATAATTGTGGGTGACTTCAATACTCCACTCTCCTCAATGGATAGTTCAGGGAAACACAAGCTAAACAGAGAACTAATAGAAGTTTGGGACCAAATGGATTTAATAGATATCTATAGAACATTTCATCCTAAATGAAAAGAATATAGCTTTTTCTCAACTCCTCATGGTACCTTCTCCAAAACTGACCATATAATGGTCACAAAACAGAACTCAACAGATATAAGAAGATCAAACTAATTGCATGCCTCCTATCAGATCACTATGGACTAAGGGTGATCTTCAATAGCAACAAAAACAACAGAAAGCCAACATACACATGGAAGCTTTAAAAGATTGTTTCTTTACTATTCCATTGCATCCTGAGGATTGCAAAAGATTTGCTTTCAGTGTTCCTTCTATTAACTTCATGGAACCTATGAAAAGATATCAATGGACAGTTCTTCCTCAGGGCATGGCTAACAGCCCTGCCTTATGTTAGAAATTTGTGGCTCAGGCAGGAGGCCTGGATTGCAAGTTAACTGTAAGAACACAAAGGAACCTTTCTTCCCAAGTAAGTGAAAAGCTGCTTAGGGAATGCCTTTGTGAATTAATTATACTTAGTAGCAGCTTTAGGGTGTGTTTACCTGTCTTACCAATCTCTCTGGCAGCCAACGTGCTCCATCTTCTCCTTGAGAAAAAATACAAACTGACCCTTTCCCCCAAATTAAAACAGGGTCTGGACCATTCCATGTATTAGTTAAAGGGTCCCGCCACTTAACCATGGCATAAGAATTAGAACTGGTAGGGTGCCAGTGCCTGTCTGCTGCAGATAGACCTTTAGAATCAGTCTGCAGGAAGTTTAAAATGAACAAGACAAAGGCAAGATGTGCTTTGGGTGACCGGGGGGGGGGGGTAATAGATTCCTCTTCTTTGTTTTAAAAGCCAGTTTTTAAGGGTGCGATGAGCATGCTCCACGATTTCTTGACCCATTGGGTTATAAGGAATTCCAGTTTTATGTTTAATACCGAATTCTTTACAAAGTGAGATAAAGTTCTTACCAGAATAGGCTGGTCCATTGTCTGTCTTACTGACCTTGGGTAATCCTGTGGTATTAAAGGCTTGTAAACAATGATCAGTTACATTTTTGGAGGCTTCTCCCGAATGTAGGGAGGCAAAAAGGAATCCTGAACAGGTATCAATGCAAACATGTATAAATTTTAATTTTCCAAATTCTGCATAGTGAGTTCCATCCATTTGCCAAATTTGATTGGGCATAAGGCCACGTGGATTAACCCCTAAATGGGGAACTGTTGCTAAAGTAAGGCAATTAGGGCATTGTTTTACAATCATTCTTGCTTGCTCCTTTGTGATCTTATGATGGAGTCTTAATGTGTGGCTAGAAAGATGAAATTTATCATGATCATGTTTAGCCATTTCTACAGGTTCTAAAACTAAAGCCTCTCCTATAAGAGCTCTGTCAGTGCACTCATTACCCTGAGTCAAAGGTCCAGGAAGACCGGAGTGAGCTCGTATATGGCCAATATAAAAGGGATTTTTTTTCTAGCAAGAATGATACTTTGCAATTGTGAAAACAAGGATCTAGCTGGCGTATTAAAATTAAATGTGCCATAGGTTTCTAATAAGGGGACAGATTCAGCAACATACAAACTGTCTATAAAAAGATTAAAGGTGCTATCTATAGATTGAAAGACACTTAATACCGCTGTCAGCTCTGATAACTGAGCAGAAAGCCTAGGGGTCTCTATAACCACCTGTTGATTATTAATAAGATATCCAGCTCTTCCTTTGGAAGAACCGTCTGTGAAAATTAAAAGAGCATTATGCAATGGTTGTAAAGATGTCATTTTAGGAAATACAACCTCATGCATATTTAAAAACTTTATCAATTTGTCTTGAGGATAATGGTTATCTATAGTCCCTTCAAAGCCTATTTGAGCAAGCAACGCATCTGTGCTGTGTTGTTTTAACCAAGCATCTTGATCTACGTTATAAGACTGAATAATAACATCTGGTTCTTTGCCAAAATAAGTTAGTGCCTGCTTTCTTCCAAGCAAAATTACTTGGGCTACTGCCTCATGATATGGCAAGATATTACGCCTTGAAGACACCCTCAAATGAATCCACATCAGAGGAGCCTTTTGCCATAATAAACCTGTAGGCAAATGAGTTGTATTAAAAATTAGCAGATGCAAAGGTAAAGAGTAATCTATATAGGTAACAAATTGATTTTCAATAGCTTTCTCCACTAGCTGTAAAGCCAAAAGTCCTTCTGAAGTTAATAATCTAGGGGATGTAGGATCAGCATTCCCCTTTAGAATATCAAATAAAGGTCGTAATTCTCCTGTAGTAGTAAGCTTTAAATATGGCCGACGCCAGTTAATGTCACCCAATAACTTCTGAAAATCATTTAAAGATTTTAAATTGTCCCTGCAAATAATTATCTTCTGGGAAAAAATAGCTTGATCTGTAAGATTGAAACCCAGATAATTATACGGATCCTGGGTTTGTACTTTTTTTGGAGCTATTTGCAATCCTTTAGCGGCTAAAGCTGGCTGTAAATCTTTAAAACATAAAAGCAAAGTCTGAGGATTTTTTCCTGTAACCAGATTTATTTGTGATAAAAGGTCTCTCCCCCACACTTAGGACAGATTTCTGGGGAGCAAACTGATATCCCACTTATAGCACCCCTGTTATCAGGGCAATCACTTTTAAAATGACCCAGACTACCACATTTAAAACACTTTTTATTTCCTCGTCTCTGCGAAAGTATTCCCTGGATAGTGGTTCCCTGCAACGCTGTGGCCATTGCTAGACCCTGATTATACGAGGGGCCAATTTTAGAACAGAGACAAATATAACCAGCCAAGTCTGTCTTCCCCCTGGAGGTCTGATGGCCTCGTGGCAGGCTGCATTAGCATTTTCATAAGCTAGCTGAGTAACCAATGGATTTTCTGCCTGAGAATTTCCAAAAATTCTATTCACTGTTTTTAACAATCTATCTACGAAATCCTGGAAAAGCTCATCAGGAGCCTGTTTGACACCTGTTAAGTTTCCACTAAGATCTCCCTTTGATGGTAAAAGATTCCAAGCACGGCGGGCAGCCATCGCAAATATTGCGATGGGAAACCCAATCTGATTAGTATTCCCTGCATATACACCTTCTCCCAGTAACATATCTGCATTCCATTCTGGATGACCTGCCTGAGTATTTACGGTGGCAGTTCTTTTGCTAACCTCACGCCGTTCAGAACTCCAAAGCAAGAAATCTCCTCCTGATAAAGTAGCCTTACACAAAGTTCTCCAATCCTCTGGAGTTAAATTTGACTCTATCACATTATCTAATAAAGCTTGTGAAAAAGGGGCTGTAGGGCCATATTGAGCTACAGCTGCCTTTAATTCTTTTATCACTTTGAATTCCAATGTCTGATATCGTCTAATCCTATTCTCCTGGTCTTTGATCTCAAGGACAGGAAAAGCTAAGAGTTCTGACATTTCCTGCCCTTCTCCATGAGCCTGGCTTATTGATCTTTCTAGTGACGATTGGCACGTCTCAGGGTCATCGTTCTCTCTAGTATTTTATGTCCTTTTTAGCTCCTGTAATTCATTAGTCAATTTCTGCAATTTAATTTCAAACTCCAACTTTTGTAACTGCATATCTCTCTGGATCTCGTCTCTTGCCATCAAAGTCATAGGCAGAGCAGATGGCACAATAGGGGCCCATTCTTCCCCATGAGATTCAGCTGTTCTCTTTTTGGGATGAGCTGCCTTTTCTATAATTAGCTCATCAGCACTATCTCTGCGTTTTTGTAACTTAGGGTGGGGAGGGTCCTTCTTTGCAGAGGTCCTCTCCGGCAGGCTTTCTTCTTGAGATTCCTCAAGTTCTTGAATAATATCTAATTTCTCTAAGCCTCCTTTATCTATAATATCCTTTATAAGTGTACAGAGGCAGAGTGTAATATTATCTGCCTTGGCTGCCTTTACCGAATTACCAATTCTTTCCCAGGTTCTCTTGTTTAACGTTCGTTTTTCTTGGAACCAAGGACAGCAAGAATATATTTGATCCGAGAAATCTTCCAACCTTCCTTCTTCAAACCCTATCCCTTTCGCCTGAAGCAACTCTTGAATGTTGTGGGTGCAAATTTCACGTGGACTTTCCTGTCCCATTTTTCCCTATCTATCTAACCCAAGCAGCCACTGTGCTGGGTCAGCACAATTCTGCTTGCCTATACGTATCCTTCTGCGCTCACAACAATAGTTTAAAAGGATAAAATTTTACACTAGCACTAGCATTTAACTCCTATAGTTGTTTACCGTGTGGATACCATCTTCTTTCCACTTTTTCTGCGAAGCTTCGCCAGATAGGGTCACCTCAGGAAATTCTCTCGTATCAGGTCTGTCCCTGTTCAGGTGCCATTATGTAGCTGCCTGTGGCCACATGTGAACTGGGGACCTGGAAGAGAATTCTGGGGATAAACGGGAAGGGGATGAAAGAGAATTGAGTCAAGACAACAGTTGCCGATAGAGACTGACTTTACTATTATTTAGCCAATATATATAGTCTTTAGAAAACAACCCTGCCCCCCCAAATGGCCGCGAATTCCTTGGTTCTTCTTCTCAGTGGGCCGCCTGCATCCAGTCATGTAGGTTTCTGCTGGTCTCCAGGTGAGACTGCCCTGAGGCAGCCTTGGTTGTTAAGGTGAAAGAGGCTGTATTGTTCCCAACAGAACAAGGGCCAGAGATAACACCAGGGGAAGGGTGGAGGCTGCAGGCCAGGAATGTCGCAGCTTGAATAGGCTGGGTAACACCAGCAGAAGGGTGGGGACTGCGGGCCAGGAATGTCACAGCTTGAATAGGAAGGGCTAAGAAGTCCAGCCAAATGCTGTGGGGGAAGGGACAAACAATGCTCCACTCAATGATAATTTAGTCAAGGAAGAAATAAGGAAAGAAATCAAAACCTTTTGAGAATTTAATGAAAATGAAGGCACAACATACCCAAATTTATGGGACACAATGAAAGCAGTGCTAAGAGGAAAAATAGTTATGAGTGCCTCCAAAAAGAAGCTGGAGAGAGCATACACTAGCATCTTAACAGTACACCTGAAAGCTTTAGAAAAGAAAGAAGCTAATACACCCAAGAGGAGTCAGAAATCATCAATCATCAAGAAATCAAGAAGGCCAGAAATCATCAAACCTGGTGATTTGGCTGAAATCAACCAAGTTGAAACAAAGAGATCTATACAAAGAATCAACAAAACCAGGAGCTGGTTCTTTGAGAAAATCAACAAGATAGATACACCTTTAGCCAGACTAACCAGAGGGCACAGAGACAATGTCCAAATTAACAAAATCAGAAATGAAATGGGAGAAATAACAAAAGAAACTGAGGAAATTCAAAAAAAATTATCATAATCTACTACAAAAGCCTATACTCAACACAACTGGAAAACCGGGATGAAATGGAAAATTTCCTAGACAGATATCAACTACCTAAGTTTAATCAGGATCAGATAGACCATCTAAATGGTCTCATAACCCTAAAGAAATAGAAGTGGTCATTGACAGTCTGTCAACCAAAAAAAGCACATAACCAGATGGTTTTAGTGCAGAATTCTATCAGACATTCAAAGATGACCTAACACCAATACTCTTCAAATTATTCCACAAAATAAAAGAAGAAGGAACACTGATCAACTCGTTCTATGAAGCTGCAGTTTCGCTGATACCAAAACCACACAAAGATCCAACAAAAAAGAGAACTTTAGACCAATTTACCTTATGAATATCGATGCAAAAATATGCAATAAAATTCTTGCCAACTGAATCCAGAACACATCAAAGTGATCATTCACTATGATCGAGTAGGCTGCGTACCAGGGATACAGGGATGGTTCAATATACAGAAATCCATCAGTGCAATCCACTACATAATCAAACTGAAAAATTAAAAACCACATGGTAATTTTATTAGATGCTGAAAAAGCATTTGACAAAATTCAGTATCCTTTCATGTTAAAGGTCTTGGAAAAACAGGAATTCAAGGCCCATACTTAAACATAATAAAAGCAATGTACAGAAAACCAGTAGCCAACATCAAACTGAATGGAGAGAAACTTGAAGCAATCCCACTAAAAGTAGTGACTAGATAAGGCTGCCCTCTCTCTCCATATTTATTTAATATAGTACTTGAAGTTCGAGCTAGAGCAATTAGACAACAAAAGGAGGTCAAAGGGATACAAATTGCAAAGGAAGAAGTCAATGTCTGGCGGTTCCTCAGAAAACTGGGCATTATACTACCAGAGGACCCCACTATACCACTCCTAGGCATATATGCAGAGGATTCTCCAGCATGTAATAAAGATATTTGCTCCACTATGTTCATCGCAGCCTTATTTATAATAGCCAGAAACTGGGAAGAACCCAGGTATCCCTCAATGGAGGAATGGATACAGAAAGTGTGGTGTATTTACACAATGGAATACTATTCAGCCATTAAAAACAATGAAGTCATGAGATTCTTAGACAAATGGATGGAACTGGAGAATATCATCCTAAGTGAGGTAACCCAATCACAAAAAAACACTCATGGTATGCACTCACTGATAAGTGGATATTAGCCTAGAAGCTTGGAATACCCAAGACACAATTCATATATCCAAGAAGGAGGGAGGAGAGGCCCCTGGTTCTGGAAAGGCTCAGTGCAGCTGTGTAGGGGAAGATCAGGACAGGGAATCAGGAAGGGGTAGATTGGGGAACAGGGGGAAGGAAGAGGGCTTATGGGACTTTTGGGGAGGGGGTATCCAGGAAAGGGAAAATCATTTAAAATGTAAATAAAGAATATAGAAAATAAAAAACATGAAAAAAGAAAACCTATAGTTTCAAGAAGTAGCACTATCCTTTTGACATCTCAGTAGGGAATTAGAAGTCTTACCCAAGTGTGAACCCTGTAAACTGCAATAATGACCTATATGGCAAAACTCCAATTAAGCTATTTTATATGAATACATATTATAGAGAGAGATTGTAAAATACTTGGTTGTCATATGACTTCTTCAAATATCCTTGGTATTAATTGTTCTTTCAGCTCTCCTTCCTATAGTAGACCCTTTCTCTTCCTTCCTATTTAGACATCCCACACCATTATTCTTCTTTTCTCCTTCATATTTCTTAGGTTCAGCTGTCTGCCCTCCTTTAAAATATTTCTTTACTGTGATGACAATTCTTGGTTGTCAACTTGACTATATCCTGAACTATAAGAAAAAAGTAGAGGGCACACCTATGAGGAATTCTTTTTGCTGAATTTGAAATAGTAAGATCTACTTCTGATTCAGATAGTTGACATAGGAAGATACACCCCTAATCCATATTTTAGACCTGGAAGACACACCTTTAAACTAGACTTTGGGACACCTTTCATTTGGGACACACCTTCTGCTAGAAACCCATATAAGGATGTGGAAGAAGGCAGCTTTTGCTTTTTGCTTGCTTGCCCTTGCCCTAAAAGAATACCTATTCCTTTTTTGGGCATTAGCACCTACTTCTTTGGGATTCTGCATTTACTGAAGACCAGATGAGATATCCAGCCTTGTGAACTGAGCAACTACTAGATTCCTGGACTTTCCATTCTCAGTCAGCATTTTCCAATTAGCTAGACTGAAGCCTATAAGTAACTGTAATATATATATATTCATTCTGTAAATTCAATTTCTCTAGTATGAATATGCATTTACCCCTTCTCAGATGAGTTTTTAGTTCCTGAATTCACAGGTACTATAAGTAACATGAATACAAAAATCCAAAGATTTAATGCTAAAAGTGTGAGTGAAAATATGGTACATCTCTTTCTGGGTCTGGGTTATCTCACTTGACATATTTTTGTTTCAGTTTTGTACATTTACCTTCATTTTTCCTGTACAGCTAAATAAAATCCCATTGTGAATTAGAACAACATTTTTACTAGTCATGCATCTACTGATGAATATCTAGGCTGTTTCTAATTTCTGGTTATTATGAATAAAGTAGGAAGAACATGGATGTACACTCACTCACACACACACATACACATACACACAACACACACACACACACACACACACACACACACACACACACACACATTTGTAGTAAATAAAAAATTGAGTCCTTTGAATTTGTGTCCAGAAGTTTAGGTCACATATTAGACCTATTTTCTAGTGTTTTGAGGAACATATCTATTTATTCCATTGTAGTTTCAAGAATTTTTATCCCACAAACAGAGCATGAGCACACCATTTCCCACATTTGAGACAGTATTTGATGTCTGTTCATGGACATGAAGAAAGAAACTAACAAAGACATTTCCTCTGTGCAATTTAGCTTTCAGAGTACCAGAAGGTATGATGTATGCTTCTGGAGACAGGAATGGGGAATTTAGAAGTCTTACCCAAGTGTAAACCCTGTAAACAGCAATAATGACCTGTATGGCAAAATATGCACATGAATACAATGGCTACGCTGGCTGTAATCAACTGAATTCTTTTTGGATTTAAGGCCTGCAATCCTGGTACTGTAAGAAATAAATTTTGTAAGAAACAATGGTTTGTGAGCTCCCTAGAGTCAGGAACGAACCACTATTATATTATTCACTTATGTTAGTGGTTCTTAACCTTCCTAATTGTGCTACAACATTTTAATACAGTTTTTTCACATTGTGATGACCCCAATGAGAAAATTATTCTTTGCTACTTCATAACTGTGAATTTGCTACTGTTATGAAATGTTATATCAATATTTGAATTTTCTGATGGTACTAGGCAATCCTGGTAAAAGGGTCATTTGATATCCATCAGAAGTGGGAATTGATCTACAGAAAGCCCACATACACATGGAAATTGAACAATATTCTACTCAATGATACCTTGGTCAAGGAAGAAATAAAGAAAGAAATCAAAGACTTTTTAGAATTTAATGAAAATGAAGGCACAACATACCCAAATCTATGAGAAACAAGGAAAGCAGTGCTAAGAGGAAAACTCATAGCATTGAGTGCCTCCAAAAAAAAAAAAAATGGAGAGAGCATACACTAGCAGCTTAATGAAAGCCCTGGAACAAAAAGAAGCTATTTCACCCAGGAGGAGTAGAAGGCAAGAAATCATTAAACTCAGGGTTGAAATCAGTCAAATAGAAACAAAGAGAACCATATAAAGAATCAACAAAACCAGGAGCTGGTTCTTTGAGAAAATCAACAAGATAGATAAACCCTTAGCCAGACCAACCAAAGGGCAGAGAGACAGTATACAGATTAACAAAATTAGAAATGAAAAGGGAGATATAGCAACAGAAACTGAGGAAATTAAAAAAAATCCTCAGAACCTACTACAAAAGCCTATACTCAACACAACTGGAGAATCTGGAGGAAAAGGACAGTTTCCTAGACAGATATCAAAGACCAAAATTAAAACAGGATCTAGTATACCACTCAGTGCTATGAGTTTTCCTCTTAGCACTGCTTTCATTGTATACCATAGATTTGGGTATGTTGTATCTTCATTTTCATTGTGTTCTAAAAAGTCTTTAATTTCTTTCTTTATTTCTTCCTTGACCAAGGTATCATTGAGTAGAATATTGTTCAGTTTCCACGTGTATGGGTTTTCTGTTGTTTTTGTTGCTATTGAAGACCACTTTTACTCCATAGTGATCTGATAGGAGGCATGGGATTAGTTCAATCTTCTTATATTTGTTGAGGTCTGTCTTGTGACCAATTATATGGTCGATTTTGGAGAAGGTACCATGAGGTGCTGAGAAAAAGGTATATTCTTATGCTTTAGGATAGAATGTTCTCTATATATCTGTTAAATCTAATTGGTCCAAAGCTTCAATTTGTTTCATTGTGTGCCTGTTTAATTTCTGTTTTCCTGATCAGTCCATTGAGGAAAGTGCAGTGTTGAAGTCATCCACAATTATTGTGTTAGGTACAATGTGTGCTTTGAGCTTTAATAAAGTTTCTTTTTTTTTAATTTTTTATTTATTTATTTATTTATTTATTTTATTCTATATAATTTATTTACATTTCAAATGACTTCCCCTTTTCTAGCCCCCACACTCCCCGAAAGTCCCGTAAGCCCCTTCTCTTCCCCTGTCCTCCCACCCACCCCTTCCCACTTCCCCGTTCTGGTTTTGCTGAGTACTGTTTCACTGAGTCTTTCCAGAACCAGGGGCCACTCCTCCTTTCTTCTTGTACCTCATTTGATGTGTGGATTATGTTTTGGGTATTCCAGTTTTCTAGATTAATATCCACTTAATAGTGAGTGCATACCATGATTCACCTTTTGAGTCTGGGTTACCTCACTTAGTATGATATTCTCTAGCTCCATCCATTTGCCTAAGAATTTCATGAATTCATTGTTTCTAATGGCTGAATAGTACTCCATTGTGTAGATATACCACATTTTTTGCATCCACTCTTCTGTTGAGGGATACCTGGGTTCTTTCCAGCATCTGGCAATTATAAATAGGGCTGCTATGAACATAGTAGAACATGTATCCTTATTACATGGTGGGGAGTCTTCTGGGTATATGCCCAGGAGTGGTATAGCAGGATCTTCTGGAAGTGAGGTGCCCAGTTTTCGGAGGAACCGCCAGACTGATTTCCAGAGTGGTTGTACCAATTTGCAACCCCACCAGCAGTGGAGGAGTGTTCCTCTTTCTCCACACCCTCTCCAACACCTGCTGTCTCCTGAATTTTTAATCTTAGCCATTCTGACTGGTATAAGATGAAATCTTAGGGTTGTTTTGATTTGCATTTCCCTAATGACTAATGAAGTTGAACATTTTTTAAGATGCTTCTCCGCCATCCGAAGTTCTTCAGGTGAGAATTCTTTGTTTAACTCTGTACCCCATTTTTTAATAGGGTTGTTTGGTTTTCTGGAGTCTAACTTCTTGAGTTCTTTATATATATTGGATATTAGCCCTCTATCTGATGTAGGATTGGTGAAGATCTTTTCCCAATTTGTTGGTTGCCGATTTGTCCTCTTGATGGTGTCCTTTGCCTTACAGAAACTTTGTAATTTTATGAGGTCCCATTTGTCAATTCTTGCTCTTAGAGCATACGCTATTGGTGTTCTGTTCAGAAACTTTCTCCTTGTACCGATGTCCTCAAGGGTCTTCCCCAGTTTCTTTTCTATTAGCTTCAGAGTGTCTGGCTTTATGTGGAGGTCCTTGATCCATTTGGATTTGAGCTTAGTACAAGGAGACAAGGATGGATCAATTCGCATTCTTCTGCATGCTGACCTCCAGTTGAACCAGCACCATTTGTTGAAAAGGCTATCTTTTTTCCATTGGATGTTTTCAGCCTCTTTGTCGAGGATCAAGTGGCCATAGGTGTGTGGGTTCATTTCTGGATCTTCAATCCTGTTCCATTGATCCTCCTGCCTGTCACTGTACCAATACCATGCAGTTTTTAACACTATTGCTCTGTAGTATTGCTTGAGGTCAGGGATACTGATTCCCCCAGATTTTCTTTTGTTGCTGAGAATAGTTTTAGCTATCCTGGGTTTTTTTGTTGTTCCAGATGAATTTGATAATTGCTCTTTCTAACTCTGTGAAGAATTGAGTTGGGATTTTGATGGGTATTGCATTGAATCTGTATAGTGCTTTAGGCATAATGGCCATTTTAACTATATTGATTCTACCGATCCATGAGCATGGGAGGATTTCCCATTTTTTGAGGTCTTCTTCCATTTCCTTCTTCAGAGTCTTGAAGTTCTTGTCATACAGATCTTTCACATGTTTGGTAAGATTCACCTCAAGATACTTTATACTGTTTGTGGCTATTTTGAAGGGGGTCATTTCCCTAATTTCTTTCTCAGCCTGCTTATCCTTTGAGTATAGGAAGGCCACTGATTTGCTGGAGTTGATTTTATAACCTGCCACTTTGCTGAAGTTGTTTATCAGCTGTAGGAGCTCTCTAGTGGAGTTCTTTGGGTCACTTAGGTAGACGATCATGTCGTCTGCAAATAATGATAGTTTGACTTCTTCCTTTCCAATTTGTATCCCTTTGACCTCCTTATGTTGTCGAATTGCCCGAGCTAGTACCTCAAGTACACTATTGAAAAGATAAGGAGAAAGGGTCAGCCTTGTCTGGTCCCTGATTTCAGTGGGATTGCTTCAAGTTTCTCTCCATTTAGTTTGATGCTGGCTACCGGTTTGCTGTATATTGCTTTTACTATGTTTAGGTATGGGCCTTGAATTCCTGTTCTCTCCAAGACTTTAAGCATGAAGGGATGCTGAATTTTGTCAAATGCTTTTTCAGCATCCAATGAAATGACCATGCGGTTTTGTTCTTTGAGTTTATTTATGTAGTGGATTGTATTGATGGATTTCCGTATATTGAACCAACCCTGCATTCCCGGGATAAAGCCTACTTGATCATGGTGGATGATCGTTTTGATGTGTTCTTGGATTCGGTTGGCAAGAATTTTATTGAGTATTTTTGCATCGATGTTCATAAGGGAAATTGGTCTGAAGTTCTCTTTCTATGTTGGATCTTTTTGTGGCTTTGGTATCAGCGTAATTGTGGCTTCGTGGAAGGAATTGGGTAGTGTTCCTTCTGTTTCTATTTTGTGGAATAGTTTGAAGAGTATTGGTGTTAACTCTTCTTTGAAGGTCTGGTAGAATTCTGCACTGAAGCCATCTGGTCCTGTGCTTTTTTTGGTTGGAAGACTTTCTATGACTCCTTCTATTTCTTTAGGCATTATGGGACTGTTTAGATGGTCTAGTTGGTCCTGATTTAATTTTGGTATTTGGTATCTGTCAAGGAAATTGTCCATTTCCTCCAGATTCTCCAGTTGTGTTGAGTACAGGCTCTTGTAGTATGATCTGATGATTTTTTGGATTTCCTCAGTTTCCGTTGTTATATCTCCCTTTTCATTTCTAAGTTTGTTAATTTGGATAGTTTCTCTGTGCCTTTTGGTCAGTCTGGCTAAGGGTCTATCTTGTTGATTTTCTCAAAGAACCAGCTCCTGGTTTTGTTGATTTTTTGTATGGTTCTCTTTGTTTCTACTTGATTGATTTTGGCCCTGAGTTTGATGATTTCCTGCCTTCTACTCCTCCTGGGCGAAATAGCTTCTTTTTGTTCTAGGGCTTTCAGGTGTGTCATTAAGCTGGTAATGTATGCTCTCTCCATTTTCTTTTTGGAGGCACTCAGGGCTATGAGTTTTCCTCTTACCACTGCTTTCATTGTGTCCCATAGATTTGGGTATGTTGTGTTTTCATTTTCATTATGTTCTAAAAAGTCTTTAATTTCTTTCTTTATTTCTTCCTTGACCAAGGTATCATTGAGTAGAGTATTGTTCAGTTTCCACGTGTATGTGGGTTTTCTGCTGTTTCTGTTGCTATTGAAGACCACTTTTACTCCATAGTGATCAGATAGGAGGCATAGGATTAGTTCTATCTTCTTATATTTGTTGAGGTCTGTCTTGTGACCAATTATATGGTCGATTTCGGAGAAGGTACCATGAGGTGCTGAGAAAAAGGTATATTCTTTTGTTTTAGGATAGAATGTTCTATATATATCTGTTAAATCTAATTGGTCCAAAGCTTCAATTAGTTTCATTGTGTCCCTGTTTAGTTTCTGTTTTCCTGATCGGTCCATTGAGGAAAGTGCAGTGTTGAAGTCACCCACAATTATTGTGTTAGGTGCAATGTGTTCTTTTAGTTTTAATAAAGTTTCTTTTACGAAAGGGGGTGCCCTTGCATTTGGGGCATAGATGTTCAAGATTGACAGTTCTTCTTTTTGTATTTTTCCTTTGACCAGCAAGAAGTGTCCCTCAGGTTCCCTTTTGATGACTTTGGGTTGAAAGTCAATTTTATCTGCTATTAAAATGGCTACTCCAGCTTGTTTCCTGAGACCATTTGCTTGTAAAATTGTCTTCCAGCCTTTTACTCTGAGGTAGTGTTTGTCTTTGACCCTGAGGTGTGTTTCCTGTAAGCAGCAAAATGTAGGGTCCTGTTTAAGTATCCAGTCAGTTAATCTGTGTCTTTTTATTGGGGCATTAAGTCCATTGATGTTAAGAGATATTAAGGAATAATGATTGTTACTTCCTATCATTTTTGACGTTATTTTTTAAATTTGAATGCTTAACTTCTTTTGGGTTTGATGAAAGGTTACTCTCTTGCTTTTTCCAGGGTGAAGTTTCCCTCCTTGTATTGGTGTTGTCCTCCTATTATCCATTTTAGGGCCGGGTTTGTGGATAGATATTGGGTAAACTTGGTTTTGTCATGAAATATCTTAGTTTCTCCATCTATGGTGATTGAGACTTTTGCTGGATATAGTAGTTTTGGTTGGCATTTGTGTTCTCTTAGAGTCTGCATGAGATCTGCCTAGGACCTTCTAGCCTTCATAGTCTCAGGTGAAAAGTCTGCTGTGATTCTGATAGATCTTCCTTTATATGTTACTTGGCCTTTTTCTCTTACTGCCTTTAGTATTCTTTCTTTGTTTAGAACATTTGGTGTTTTGATTATTATGTGACGGGAAGTATTTCTGTTCTGGTCCAGTCTGTTTGGAGTTCTGTAGGCTTCTTGTATATTCATGGGCATCTCTCTCTTTAGGTTAGGGAGGTTTTCTTCCATAATTATATTGAAGATATTTGCTGGCCCTTTAAGTTGTAAATCTTCACTCTCATCTATGCCTATAATCCTTAGGTTTGGTCTTCTCATTGTGTCCTGGATTTCCTGGATATTTTGGGTTACAAGCTTTTTGCATTTTGCATTTTCTTTAACTGTTGAGTCTATGGTTTCTATGGAATCTTCAGCATCTGAGATTCTTTCTTCTATCTCTTGTATTCTGTTGTTGATATTTGCATCTCTGTCCCCCGATTTCTTCCCAAGGCGTTCTATCTCCAAAGTTGTCTCCCTTTGAGTTTTCTTAGTTGTTTCTACTTCTGATTTTAGATCCTGGATGATTTTGCTTAGCTCCTTCACTTGCATGTTTGTGTTTTCCTGTAATTCTTTAAGAGATTTTTGGGTTTCCTTTTTCCTGACCTCAGCCTGTTGACCAAAGTTCTCCTGTATTTCTTTAAGAGATTTTTGTATTTCGTCTTTCATGACCTCAGCCTGTTGACCAAAGTTCTCCTGTATTTCTTTAAGTGTTTTTTGCATTTCCTCCTTGTTGGCTTTTGTATTCTCCTGGATTTCTTTCAATGATTTTTGTGTTTCCCTTGCAAGGGCTTCTAACTTTTGATCCATTTTCTCCTGAATTTCTTTAAGTATGTCCTTCATGTGTTCCTGTACCAGCATCATGACCAGTGATTTTAAATCCAAATCTTGTTTTACTGGTGTGATGGGGTAACCAGGACATGTTGGTAGAGGAGAATTGGGTTCAGATGTTGCCATATTGCCTTGATTTCTGTTAGTGACGTTCCTGCGTTTGCCTTTTGCCATCTAGTTCTCACTGGTGTTAGTTTGTCTTGTCAGTGCTGAACTCACCAGTGCAAGCTGCCCCTTCCCAGTTGGCCTCTGGTGCACAGCTTACCTCCTGCACTGCTTGTAGACAGGGTGCTGCTGCCCAGGCTGTTCAGATCCCAAAGCAGGCACCCGAAGGCTCCCGCTGGGGCCCACTGGATTCACTGGAGCACACTGACTTCTCCCAGCTGGCCTCCCGGAAGCCCAGCTAGCCACTTGCAGGACTTGGAAATGTGGTGCTGCCGCCCAGGCTGATCTGGATCCGGAAGCGGAGGGAGTAGAGCTGAGGGCTTCTGCCTGAGGCCTTGCCCCAGATTGTGTCTATGGAGCAGATGGAGCCCGTGTGCACCCCCAGGGAGTGCTGATGGTGTATGCTGCTGCGATCTCCCCTGTGTTCCGCTCACTCCGCTGGGCAGCTGATCCGCCAACCAGGCTGTAGCACACAAGGTTAGCCTGGCCGCCCAGTCCCTGAGTCCAGGCAAAAGCCTGGGAGGCCAAGGTCCGAGCAAAGTTCCCCTAGGGCTATGACTGGTAATTGGGTCCGCCAGGTGTTTAGGATGGCGGGCGTGCGTGCCCGCGCTCCCTGAAAGCGCCGGGAGAGTCTGCTGTGCTAACAATTCCCTGGGCGGGTTGACTCACAGATGGCCCACCAAGCCGCCCAGTCCTTGGGGTCAGTCCTGTGCCTTTTGGGGTCTAGACTCCCGCTTTGTTAGCCTCAGGGTATGCCTGTTACAGGTCTGCCCGCCAGAGCTCTCTGTCGTCCTGCAGGCAAAATGGCAGCGGCGCGCGCACAGGCTTGGGCAAAAAACCCCCTGGCTGGGTTGGCACCCCGATGGCCCCCCGACCAGCCCAGGGCCTGGGTGCAGGCCAACGCCCGTCGGGCTTAGACCACCGCGGTGTTGGCCTCGGATTATGTTTGTGTACCTCAGTCTGTCCGATCCCCGGAGTCCGGAACCAAGATGGATGCACCTCTCCTGACTGGTGGGAGGCCGAGTTCTGAAGGCGCTGGTCAGCGAAGGTCAGTGGTCGTGGGGGCACGGCCTAACTGGTCCCTGTGTCGCCCTGGCTCCACTGCTGATGGCCCTTCAGCTGGACCAGCTACTGCTGCACTGCTGCCGCCACTGCTGCCGCCGGCGGAAGCATAAAGTTTCTTTTATGAAAGAGGGCGCCCTTGCATTTGGAGCATAGATGTTCAGGATTGAGAGTTCTTCTTGTTGTATTTTTCTTTTGACCAGCAAGAAGTGTCCCTCGGAGTCTCTTTTGATGACTTTGGGTTGAAAGTCAATTTTATCTGATAATAAAATCCTACTCCAGCTTGTTTCCTGAGACCATTTACTTGTAAAATTGTCTTCTAGCCTTTAATATTCTTTCTTTGTTTAGTACATTTGGTGTTTTGATTATTATGTGACGGGAAGTATTTCTGTTCTGGTCCAGTCTGTTTGGAGTTCTGCAGGCTTCTTGTATATTCATGGGCATCTCTCTCTCTTTAGGTTAGGGAAGTTTTCTTCCATAATTTTATTGAAGATATTTGCTGACCCTTTAAGTTGTAAATCTTCACTCTCATCTATGCCTATAATCCTTAGGTTTGGTCTTCTCATTGTGTCCTGGATTTCCTGGATATTTTGGGTTACAAGCTTTTTGGATTTTGCATTTTCTTTAACTGTTGAGTCCAGTTTCTATGGTTTCTATGGTATCTTCAGCATCTGAGATTTATTCTTCTATCTCTTGTATTCTGTTGTTGATATTTGCATCTATGTCCCCTGATTTCTTCCCAAGGCTTTCTATCTCCAAAGTTGTCTTCCTTTGAGTTTTCTTAGTTGTTTCTACTTCTGATTTTAGATCCTGGATGGTTTTGCTTAGCTCCTTCACTTGCTTGTTTGTGCTTTCCTGTAATTCTTTAAGAGATTTTTGTGTTTCCTCTTTCATGAGCTCAGCCTGTTGACCAAAGTTCTCCTGTATTTCTTTAAGTGTTTTTTGCGTTTCCTCATTATTGGCTTTTGTATTCTCCTGGATTTCTTTCAATGTTTTTGTGTTTCCCTTGCAAGGGCTTCTAACTTTTGATCCATTTTCTCCTGAATTTCTTTAAGTATATCCTTCATGTGTTCCTGTACCAGCATTATGACCAGTGATTTTAAATCCAAATCTTGTTTTACTGGTGTGATGGGGTATCCAGGACATGCTGGTAAAGGAGAATTGGGTTCAGATGTTGCCATATTGCCTTGATTTCTGTTAGTGACATTCCTGTATTTGCCTTTTGGCATCTAGTTCTCACTGGTGTTAGTTGGTCTTGTCAATGCTGGACCCACCAGTGCAAGCTGCCCCTTCCCAGGTGGCCTCTGGTGTACAGCTTACCTCCTGAACTGCCTGGAGACAGGGTGCGGTTGCCCAGGCTGTTCAGATCCTGAAGCAGACACCTGAAGGCTCCTGCTGGGGCCTGCTGGATTCACCAGAGCATACTGACTTCTCCCCGCTGGCTGCCCAGAATCCCCATTTGCCTCTTGCAGGACCTGGAGATGTGGTGTTGCTGCCCAGGCTGATGTGGATCCGGAAGTGGAGAGATCTGAGGACTCCTGCCAGAGGCCTCAGGACTGGAACCTAAGCTCCATGCCACAGCAGCAAGCTGTGCGCTCCCAGACTGCCTCTGGGTGCACAGCAGGTCTCCTGCATTTCCTGGAGACCAAGTGCTGTGGCCCAGGCTGTTCAGATCCCAAAGCAGACACCTGAAGGCTCCCTCTGGGGCCCGCTGGATTCACCATAGCACACTGACTTCTCCCCGCTGGCCTCCTGGAAGCCCCTCTTGCCTCTTCCAGGACCTGGAGTTGTGGTGTTGTCGCCCAGGCTCGCTGGTAAGGTTTTTAGAGCCCTTACATCCCCACTTCCTCTGAGAAGGTACTGCTCTACATCATGTGACTTCTGTTTTAACACCCTATCTTCAGCTACAATCACCTAATCTCCTGTCATTTCCCATCTATATTTCATCATCTGCTTGTGATTCCATCCTCTAGTTTCTCCCTAGCAACCCATTGCTATTTTTACTTTGTTTGTTTTACAATATTCTCTTTCTTTCTTTCTTTCTTTCTTTCTTTCTTTCTTTCTTTCTTTCTTTCTTTCTTTCTTTCTTTCTTTCTTTCTTCCTATTTAGTCAGAGTAGCCAATACATTAGTATACAAAATTTTATGTCCCTTAATTCATAAAATAATTGCGTTTGGGGAATTATTACTTTTACTTGAATATTATTATATTTTCAAAATAGGTCTATCTCATGATGGTAAATGTCATATTATGAAGTTTTTTATTCTTGAGGGGTGCAAAGTAACAGGCCTAGTGGCCAGAATACCAGTCTAACAGACAAAAATATTATCATCTGAACCTCACTACAACCTATTCTGTCTTGAATATTGCAAACATTTCCAATGAAAGGAGGAAAGGAGTACTAAGTTTCCAAAGTTCACCTAAATACCAAATCCTCATGTCAAAGTGTCATTGCAAAACCTAGAGAAAGTGGAAAACCAAAGCAACATGTCTTCTTCTAAAAGTAACAACCATACAGTAATAGCCTACAATATTATATATATATATATATAGTATAATATATATAATATATAATATAATATATAAATATATAAATATATAAATAATATAATATATAATATATATAATATAATAGCCTACAATATTATATATATATATATATATATATATATATATATATATATATATATATATATATATATATATATATATATATTTGAGTTACAACATAGAGCAAATAGACCTTGGACACAACGAATACAGTACATCAAATCATCACAGAACACATATTTTTCTCAATACCATGTGAGTGTTTTCTAATATAAGTCATATATTGGGATACAAAGCAAATGTCAACAAATATAGAACAGTTGAAACAAATTCTTATATAATTTCTAAACACAAATAGAATGAAGCTAGAAATCAACAATAAGAGAAACTGCAAATAATACACAAACAGAGATTAAGCCAGAATGCTTAGTGGAAAATAAATCATTTTAAAGAATTGAAGATGTAAAAACTACATCAAATGGCAACTAAAATGTGGCATAAAAAGATTTACAGATCCAACTCAAGAAAGTCATAATGAAGATGGAAGTTTAGCCACATATATTCACATCAAAAGACCAGAGAGATCTCAAGTAAGTTCTGATGTGCTTTAAGACTTTCGAAAAAGAAGAATAAGACAAATATCAAGTCAGCATAACAAAAAGTTAAGAACAGGAAAAATTAAGTGAAGTAGAAATAATGTATTGACTTTTGAAAATATAAATAAAATAAAAAAATTCTTAGACAAACTAAGTACAATAAAAATAAAATATAAAATAATAAAATGAGATATATAAAGGGAGATATTATTGAAAAAATTAAACTGAGAATAAGAACATACCTTAAAAACTTATGTTGTACTATTTTGAAAATTTACAAAATAATAAATGAACCTTCAGAAGCATATGACATACCACAGTTAAACCAGAATGAATCAAACACATCTTCAACAAATAATAAAGATTTGAACAAGAAAATATCACAAAACTAATACAAGTATTGGTCCAGATAAATTCATGAATGAATTCTACCACATAATTTAACACAAAATGTTGCTTAAATGAATAGATAAAATGCAAAAGAGAATATTCTCAAACTCTTTTAATGAATTCAGTGTAACTGACACATAAAGAGACCACTATAAAATACAATTATAACCTAATATCACTGATGAACATAGATGTCATAATTCTCAGTAAGATGTATACGACCCAAATTCAAGAAATTAATGTAGGACTATTCAGGTACAAAGTAAAATAGCATGATAAAATGGTACAGTAAAAAGGAAGACATAGTAAAGGGGGAAATGCAAGAATGTTTAATTTCCACTAAAGGCTTTTTGAAAAGCCATATTGATAACAACATGAAGTGTCTTATACTATCTACTCATATAAAGGAATTTAAGTCAAATAACTATATAATATGAATATGTTGAGAGATAATATCCCAAGTACAAGCTTTCACTTGTTACCAAGTAAAGTCTCCATTATGAGGAATGGTTTATATCTTTTTTAGTTATTGACTAAAGCAATCTTTCAGACCCCCCCAACATCACAAGCATGTGATATTGGTTGTTCTATCACTGAAGAAACCATAAACTTATGTAATTGAAGAAATCAAGCTGCTGCTAACTAAAATCTTTAATACTGACTAGTGATATCAGAAGATGCAGCAAAGGCCTTTAAAAAAATCCAACATTTCCTTATGATAAATGTCTTAAACTGTAGGAATTGAAGGAACATATATCAACTTAATAAATAATATATGTGATAAACCTAGATCCATCATCATGCTAAGTGGATAAAATCCTTTTAAAATTTCCTAAATTCAGAAGCAAAACAAGAAAATTTACTCTCTCCATTCTTATCACTATAGTGCTTGTAGCCACCAGAAAACTCTTAGAAACTATGAATGTTTTCAGAAAATTAGTAAGATAAACAGTATACAAAAAATCATGACAAAGACTCTCAAAAATAAATCATGGAAACAATTATATTCATAACTCTTTAAAATATATACCTTTGAGGATGAGGAAGGCAAAGAGATGGCTTAGCAGATTAAAGCTCTTGTCCCCAAGCAATGATTTGAGTTCAACCCTTCAATTTGACATTGTGAAAGAAGAGAACTGAGTTTTGCACTGGTTGTCTAACTTCACACAATGTTCTGATGTGTGCATGTGTGTGTATGCATATACACACATATACATTTGTTGCATGTAGTTTCATTCTACTGCATTTTTCTCAGGGATGGGCCACTCTACCAGCTCCTACCTGGCTTCCCTTTTGGTATACCCTCCTTTTCTCCAGGAGGTGACTACATTACCAGCCCCTTCTCAGCTTTGCTTGAATCTGTGGATGAAAGATACACATGTTCTTTGTTTCTTTGCAACTTGCCTTCTTGGCACAACTGCTGGGTACATATATCTCCTGCCAGGAAAAGCATGCCCTTATCAATTTATTATCTCTGTCTCCCCACATGCCCTAAACCTGCTGGTAAGTCCCACCTAACCCCTGTCAAACATCCTTGGCCACCCTGAGACCTCACATGGTTTCTGTGTTCTCCCTCTAGAGAATGGCTGAAACTCCTTTCCTTCCTTGTGTCTGCCTTTTTTCCACCTGGGACCTGGATGTCCCACTTGTACCTTCTGCCCAGCAATTAGTCCTGGCTTACTTTACTGACAAATCAAAAACCAATTTGGAAACAAGAGCTTAGCAACAGAACTGCCCCTTCACACATACACACATACCATAAGCAAAATAAATAAATGTAGTGAAATATACCTTAGAACCAATGTAGTCAAGTAAAGCACATTTTGAAAACACTCAGTGCAATTTGAGGAAGACACTAGAAGATGTATTGACTTTTCTGTCTTCATGGGTTAGAAGTATTAATCTTATGAAAATGGTCATTCTACTAAAAGCAATCTATAGATTCAATAGAAAACCAATATTCAAGGAAAACAACTAAAAAATTCTGAAAGAAGCACAAAAGATTATGATAGCCAAGGCAATTTGTTGAAAACCTACTATATCTACAGCTATTGTTATACTTAGTTTCAAGGTATACTATAAAATCATAGTAACAAAAACAGATATGTAGATAAATGAAATGAAGTAGAAAACTCAGACATGGACGCATACAATTTCAGTCCCCTGAATTTTTTTTTCCGCAAAGATTCTAAAATCCACAATGAAGAAAAGAAGGATTCTTCAACAAATGGTACTAGGAAAATAATAAGTATCTAGAGTAAAACTTGATCTGTGTATCTCAATGCACACAATAATCAATCACAAACATATCAAAGTGTTTAATATAAAACCCTAAAGTCTTATGTTACTAGAGGAAATTCTGGGGGAAGTCTTCAAGATAATAGTAAATTCAAAGACTTTTTTAGTAGAGTTTAGTGACTCAGGAAAAGATGTCACAAATGGGCATGCTTTTGCATTGCAAAGGAAACAGTTAAGTAACATGACAACATGCAAAATGGGGATCTTTGCCACCTATATAGCCTGTAGTAAATTAGCATCCAGAATTTATAAAGAACTCCAAATACTAAATAAAAGGGAAAAATCCAATAAAAATTACACTAATTAAATATATAAACTTTCCAAAAAATGAACTAAAGGAAAACAGGGCTGATAAATGAGTTCAGCCAGTAAAAGCAGTTGTTGCCACTGCTAATGACCAAACTGAGTTCAATCCTTAGGACCAACATGGTAGAATAATAGAACAGAAATGACCTCCACACATTTTTTCTGAGCTCTACATGTATACACTGGCCTATGTGTGACCTCCTCCCCAAGAGAGATAGATAGATAGATAGATAGATAGATAGATAGATAGATAGATAGATAGATAGTTTGATAGATAGATTGATAGATATAGATAGATAGATGGATAAATGGATTGATGGGTGGATGGATGGATAGATAGATAGATAGGTAGGTAGATAGATAGATCACTGATAGACAGATGCAACTACCTCAGTAGATACTAGAGAAAAACAAACAAAAATTACTTTGTGATTCTTACTTAGCCCAGTCAGAATGATGGAGGGATCTGGTATTTCAACTGACAAAAAATGTTATGCAGTGGAAGACCAAGAGCTAATCCATGGAGGAAGGAGTCCAACCAAGGCTTCAAGGCAAGAGACATGACAAACATGAGGCACGGGAAAAATGTGGAGGTCACATCAGGCACAACTGTAGATTATGGATGAGCATGAACTAGAAAGAAGAAGAAATGAGATCTTTCAGGTCTTTGTAGATCATAGTGTGGGTTTGCCTTTTGTACTGAATCTGCTAAGAGGATTTAGACAGCAACTAACACCTACACCAACCCTGAAATAAATTGGAAATGTGGTATCAGGAAAAATAAACAATCATAATTACTGCTAAGGGTGTGGACAAAAGAGAATCTTTATATACCATTGGTGGAATTTTAAGCTAGTATAGTCACTGTGAAAATAAATTATTCTGCCTTTAAAAATACTTACTTCTGGGTATTACCCCCCCAAACTCCCAGTCAACACATCATGGGATCAGTGTTGATCATAGCATTATGCATAGTGGCTAAGTGATAGAATAGTCCCAGGTATTCAACACAAGAATGAAGAAAAATGTGGCCTTCATACACAATGGGACATTTCATTCAGCCTTAGTGAAGAACAAAATCAAAATCAAGCATGTATTTTACAGGAAAATGTAGGCAAGTATAGGTAGTCAAAGAAATCACATTGCAGAATGACAAATGGATGTTTTGTTACATATAGATAGAAAAATGCCATCAATACAAACACACACAGAATCACACACACATATCACACATGACCTAAACGTGGAAGTAAACAGCCTATAGAAACAAAGGGTAGCTAAAAGAGGGGAGGTCCTAGAAAAGGAAGGATAGCAAAGCTTAAGAGAAAGAATGTGATAAAAATATATTATAAACATGTATGGAGGTTCAAAGGAATAGCTATTAATAAAAATTCATCATGTTTTCAAAATGTTAGTGAATATAGTAACATGCCCATGGACTACTTTCCTTATGTAAATGTGATCAAATTATAATGCATATTTACTACATTATGATAAAATTAGTCCTTCGTGGAACTAAGAACCCTCACGTTCTTAGTGTCAGTTGATTTTGCAACTATTATTTTGTATTTTAATTAGATTCTATTAAGAACAAAATGTGTTTGCCATTTGTCTTCATAAAATTTACATTTAAAAAATTTCAGTAAATTAAAATTTAAATTAAGGAAAGGATAATTTTTTGTTGTCTATCTGATTGATAATAAGGAAATTGTTGGTAAAATTATAGTATGTTCATTCATCAAGTAATATGTAGGCAGTTAGATGATTAAACAGGGTAAATGGGGAGGACTACAAGATAAAAACAAGAGGCAGAATGCATTGTTGTACCCTTTACTCAGTAGGCATTAGAATCTGTGCAGATGGGGAGTTTGGATAAAAGTGCAGAATGAAGGTGAACATAAATTTGCTCATGTAATAGGGTTGCTGGTAGAGGAATTGTTTGTCAAGTTGTCTTTAAGGTGATTTCTTACATGTTTAGGATGTATATATGAAAGAATTTTTACTGTGTTTCATAATACACATTGTAGATTCTATAAGAAGCAAAAGAAAACGTAAAGCTTATAGTGAACCTGAAATGCTAGATCAGCTCGTTGCAAGTGGCAGTTTATGGAATAACAATAGCCTTTTGGTTTTTTTATTTGTTTGTTTTATTTTTGTAAAAAGACAAAATAGAGAAAAATACCCATGGGAAATCTATAAAAACATTTGTGTTATTTTGTTTTCATGGTCAAAGAAAAAGGGAAGGATCTTGGGGAGAAAATGTACTAGGTTTCTCTAGAGGGAACATCTCCAAGAATTCAGCCAAAAACAGCAAAAAGAAAAAACAAACAGCGAAAAGTACATAAAGACTTGCAATCAATGCCAGTTCCTGGATGGTAGACATTTTGCCTGAAACTCCATTATTTCCGTCCGGGCATGGAGGCAGTGAAGGCTTCCAGGAGATTCACCAGCCTGCGGTAGTGAGATGCAAGGCCTATAGAACTGAGGAAGGCAATCATCAATATAATGTAATTGGTCATCTTGGAAAAGAGAATGTCTTGGTGGGTACTTCTGGAACCTAGACAGTGAAAGATTCTGACAGGCTGGTGACTTCATTTGATAAGGGTATTTATTTTTTGTATGTTTTTTAGTCCAGAGTGAATTTAAAGTAGTATTGTAAGACTTTCCAACACAATTTTTTGCCTGACCTACAGCATTTTTTTTCTCAGTGCTCTTGTGCCAGTTTAAGGAGTTTCAGTGTAGTTTGCACTGCCCACAGTCATGGTGCATGATAAGGTGCACATTGTGGAAATAGCATGGCTATTAAATGAAGTCACCAGGCTGTGGACATCCTTCCATTAGTGCTGTCTGGATTCCAAACCCAATCACAAAAATACTCTTCCAAGACAACCTATTGACTTTATATTGAAAGTTGCCTTCCACAACTCCTCAGATTATTGGAATTGAAGCTGATGATTTTTTTTTTTTAAAGAATCCAGTATCTTCTCCCTTTTCTAGTCTTGGTCCTCTGCTGTCACACTGGCCATTAGCTAAGATATGGTCTCCGTTTAGATGGCAGACAAGTAAAAGTAACAGCAGAGATGAATTTATTCTTAAAACAGAATTTGGTCTTTTCATCAGCAATGTTAGCTCATATGGCGATCATTTGTAAATGGTTACACACTGGCAACACTTTTATGACTCCTCCAGCCTGTGGCTAATAGTTCTAGAGGTGAAACACAAAATATTCATTGAGGATATTTACACATTTTCTTCAAATATATATTTCCTTAGTTACGAAATCTTAAACTTTTGGTGTTGTGTTTCCTTTGCCTTTTAAATTTTTTATTTGCATAAAAATAGGTTTGCTTTGTGTCTTTTGTAATGCTTTTGGTTAGAGGTCATTTTATCCTGTAACAATCTCACATGGAAGCTCTATATAAAAAAGAAAAAAATATCAAGCTGTTTGATAATATCTTTGAAAAGAAGAGCTTCCTTTTTTCTATGCACAGAAACATGTTGGTGCAAAATTAAGTGTTCATATAACACTGTGCAATAATTGCTAAACTTTGGTACTATATGCTAAAAGCTAGTTAGGAGAAGGAACTAGTTCCTTTTGCAAGTTCCTTGGATGTTGGGGCATAAGTATGTGACTCATAATTAAAATAAAATGATATGATACAATTCTTTCAGAAAGTTGTCAATAAAGCTGTTTTCAAGAATAGCTTAAATGATTCACATCAAGAACATTGGTTTCATGGTGAGGAAGAGTAAATATTCAAGATTTTTGATATGTTTTATTTCATTTCTTTGATTTACAGAGCTTGTATTTCTTTCAAAGAAAAAAGGAGAAACACAAAGGAAGAAAGGAAAAGAAGAGGAGGACACTGGTGAGATCTCTCAGTACTTAAGAACATTTCCTGTTCCTGCAGAGGACCTGAGTTCAGTTCTCTTCAGAGAAACTGAGTTTTTGGTAGAGAATGCAGTTGTTGGCAAACTTTTCGGCCTTTCTTCTCTGGAGAATCCTTTTTATGAAGAATAACTTTCTGGGTGTAATGAAGTAACAGCAAAAACTGTTAATGGTTTAATACAATTTTTAAAAATATCCCCTGATAGTTCTATAATTCCAAAGTCTTTGTAAATATTTTATTGGTGTGTCAGAAACTTATTGGCTTCCCATACTGAAGTAGGAGGGCAACTGTTTACTTTGTTCAGTAATTACTCTGATTAGTACCAAAGAATTGGCCTTTGGAGCATGCAGATTACGTAATTGCATTTGGCTTTGTGCTTCTGAATCGATAACAGGTTTTTTGCCCTTCACTGAACGTGGGTAATGGTGCTTCAGAAGTGTTTAATTATAACTGTCTTATTTGATGTAGAACTGCTCAAAGGTTTTGGATGGAAGGAAATGTTCTCAAAAATTCAACAACTATTGGGCTGTGGGACTTTTCCAATGCAGCAATCATATATACGTGAAGAATCAACACGGCCAGAAGATGAGGCTTCTGTGGAAACCCGCATAAAGTCTCACATGCTCTTTTGGTTTGTTCTTCACAAAGAAAAATTAATTCACTAAATTTGTTTGTCCAAGTTAAAATGTGTGTTTACAATTCATGAAATGAAAGCTCATGAGGGTTCTAGGATCTACCTCAGGAGAGCAGCATATAGTAGAAGTCAAGTCCTTGAGCGCAAGATGCCACTGGAAAAATCTTTAACACTGTATAATGTGAATATGCCAAAACATTCAATTTTTCATTAAAACTTCTGTCATGATTGGTCAAAAAATAAGGTGGAAACATTGACCACCTGTAGAGACAGGTTGCTTCAAGTACAAAGAAAGTGGATATTAATTAGCCCAGAAGCCCTGAATACCCAAGGCACAAATTGCATAACAAATGACTCCCATGAAGAAATATGGAGAAGGTCCTGATCCTGGAAAGGATTGATCTAGCATTGGAGGGAAATATAAAGACAGAGAAAAAAAGGAGGGAGGTCATTGGAGAATGGATGGAAAGAAGAAGGTTTATGGGACATATGGGGAGGGGGGATCCGGGAAAGGGGAAATCATTTGAAATGTAAACAAAGAATATAGAAAATAAAAATATTTAAAAAAAAGAAAGAAAATGTTATGGGGTTTGTAATTTTTAAATTTTTATTCATTTGTTGATATTAATTAATTATTTTATTTATTTACATCCTAAATGTTGTCTCCATTCTGTCACCCACCCACTCTTCACCTCTAAGAGGGTCCCTCACCCTGGGGCATGAAGTCCCTATAGGATTAGGTGTATCCTCTTCTACAGAGCCAGACGAGGCAGCCCTCTGCTACACATGGGCCAGAAGCTTCAGACTAACCTGGATATGTGTGCTCTTTGGTTGCTGGCTCTGCACCCTGGGGTCCAGGTCACTTGACACTCTTGCTCTTCCTATGGGGTTGCCATGCCCTCCAGGTCCTTTAGTCCTTCCCTTAACTCTTCCATAGGGCTCTCTAACCTTCTTTCAATGCTTGGCTGTGAGTATATTCATCTGTCGCAATTTGCTGCTGGTAGAGCCTCTCAGAGGATAGCCATGCTAGGCTCCTGTCTGAAAGCACAACATAGCATCAGTATTTGTGTCAGAGTTTAGTGCTCTCCCAAGTCTCGAAATGGGCGGGTTACTGGTTGGTCATTCCTTCAGTCTCTGTGCTATTTTTGTTCCTGTAGTTCTTTTAGATAGGAGCAATTTTGGGTCAAAAGTTTTTTAGGTAGGTCTCTAGGAATTTCTATAGGTTCCACCCATCCCCCATCCTGGCAGTTACATATTTCCATTCATTCTCTTCTAGGTTTATCTCTTGTCTCCTCCCATATGTGATCATACGTCTCTATTACTACTCCTCCCACCCAGGTTCCCCTATTTGTCTGCATCTCAATATTATTTTGTCCCCCCTTCTAAGTGGGATTTAAGCATTATCACTTGGGCCTTCCTGATTGTTTAATTTCTTAGAGTCTATGGGGTATACCTTTAGGAATTTGAAGTTTTTGTCATACAGATTTTCTTAGGGTTGTGGGGTATACTTTCAGGAACTTGAGGATTCTGTCATAGAGATCTTTTGCTTGCTTAATTGAAGTTATACAAAGACATGCTAATTTTTTTCATGACAGTATATAATTTCTGTTTTTTATCATGAACTTAAAACAAGTGATTTAAATAAAGATTCAGTCAGGGATATGGAGGCACAAGGACTATGATTTCAACCTCTAGGAAGTTGAGGCAGGAGGATCTATGAGTTCAGGACCAGTCTGGCCTAGAGAGAGATATCAATAACATAACAGTTTATTGAATGAAATAAAGAGACATGCTCAACTAGAAGTATCATTTTACCAAAGTATCATTAAAAAAAAAGCCAGTTTTAAAACCTTAATTTAAGTGCTTTTTTTTAATATTTAAATGTTTCCTTTGTAATAATATTGAGTCCTTCAATGGCCTCCTATAAACAGAAGTGTCCTTATGATCTTTTACTGTAGTTTATTTGCTGATCCTCTACCTATAGTGTGCTCTTCCAAATTTGGTAAAGTAAATTTTGCAGCTGTGATTGAGGAAGGTGAGGTGGAGAGAGTTTGTCAGAGTTCACTTCAAGGTTTGCAATATAATCACCATGTTCTTATGAGCAGAAGCAGAGTTATAAAAATAGCAAAGCAACTGGAGGCAGCAGCACTTGGCAGTGTTGTGCTGCTGGCTGTGCAGATGTCAGAGAGGAAGAAGCATAAAGATCTGGCACCTTTAAGCTGGAAAACACATGGATCCACTAAATAGCACACAGCCCTGACAATACTTTAATGAAGGTTTGGGGAGTCCTATGTGGGTCTCTGACCCTCAGCTTCCTAGAGAAGCACATAGATAACATTTTAAGCCCAAAACACCATGGCCATACGTAGAACAATGATATGCAAGTAATACAAGTAGAAATAATTTTGAGACATAAGCTGAAGTATTATTACTAGATTTTCAAGATCATGCATTAACACCACAGAGAAAGTATTAAAATATTATTTCATAATCTAAAGCACAAGACTTTTATTCTAGTAAAAATAACTTGCCAGCTGTTTGCAACTTTTGTCTATGCAGGTAAGTTGCTGGGATACGGTATTTCTGTGAAAGTCAATGAAGTTTCTGGTCTGTCTCCTTTCCTAATGAGTTGGATTTGGGCTCAGGCATCAGCAAAGCTCATTCCTTTAGGAGTTTCATTCATAGCCCAATGTCTCAGGAAACTAGCCCCTTGCCTTGTCTTCCCCATCCCAAGGATAGACTTCCATGTGTGAAGCACTACAGATCTTACTTGCTCCTGCACTTTTCTTTGCTCTGTGGTGCTGAGCCTACTCCTACACTTGTCTTCACAGCCATAGCTTATCTTACTTTGATTCAAGCTACTTTTTATCACCCTCCTGCTGTCTTAGCCCTATGTATGGTTGTATCCACTGAGCTTTAGATGAGATAAACTTTCCTGTGGTGTTCATGTGGTCTCTGGGGACATAAAAACATACAAGGTCATTACTTACCCCCATATTTATGTCTGTACAGAATAACTGAAGACTTTTATAATAGTGACTTCGAGTTAGCAATTTATAATGAAATTTGTTAATTCCACATGTTTAAAGAAATAGATAATTTTCTTTAGGAGACACATGTCATTAAAATAATTGAAATTAAAGTGTAATTTCAGTGCTCAAAACTCACTTTTGTATACTATCAAAATCTGAGTTTGTGACAAAAATTTAGATTCATAATTAGATCTCTCTGCCCATATAAATTTATTTTTTCTTGACTAAACAAAATTGCCAAGTCTTGAAAAGTTCCCCGTTAGTAACAGTGCTGAATTCCATAAAGTCTTACAGAAAACATGCATAATCCTTACTTAGTTTCAGATCTGTGCTTGAGTAAAGCCCTAGATGTGATGCTCTGAGCCTATGGGGTAAACACTAAACCAGACCAGAATGCTAACAAGACTGAACATGTCATCTGGCCTCTTGGTGACTCTGTGACCTCATTTGTAAATTGAAATATATTGCCACACTGCTGGGATTATGATGATATAATTGGTTTCAGAATTCTCCAGGGAACCTTTCAATCAGAGTATAAAAGATGCCTGGTGCCTGGACCAAATTATAAAAAAAAATAACAGTGGGAAGTATGTCTTCACATCTGAAGATCTAAAATTAGCTAGGAGATCTAGCAGCCACAGAGAAGGTTAACTTGGGCAGCATGTCCAATCAATGGTCCAGTTATTTATATACACAGTTCATTCTTCCATTTTCTCATTTTCCATCATATCAATATTTTATTCCCTAAGATTTAACTATTATAAGAAATGCTGAGTTTATTGATAATTTGTTTATTAGGCAAAACATTTCTTTCAAAGCACTGTACATATTTTATTGTAAAATGATAGAAAGATTTTACCCACAACTGCTTCCCTCTACGTTAGAGCAACCATATTTTCATTAACATTTCCAAATATAGTTAAACCCATATCCCAAATCAAATGGCACCTTACCTTTCAAACCACTAGCACTACTGAATCTACTTGAAGTCTTTGTGTGTACTTTTACACAGCTGAAACATAAAATATGCATAAAAACATTAGAAGAATAGCTTAATCTACTCTTAGTTCCATTTTACACAAGAGCTAAGAAGAACTGGAAAGACAATTCTGAACTATTTCCAAATTCTTTGACTTCTGTCTGAATTGGTTTTGCTGTTAGCCATTCAACATCCTTAACTTACTTTCAAAGGCTCAAGAATACTTTAAATTGAATGATTTAAATGCCTGACTTAAGCCTTCTGGAACCTGATTTTGCCACTCTTCTCCTTTGAGATCTGGAGACTGACAGGCAATTTTGAAGTCTGAACAGAGAGCAAACTGTCAGAATTTAGCAAGCAGTATCTTTAACAGATGAATAAAGCTGAGTGTATAGTTTGTTCACGATTAGCTGGTGTGACTGCTTGCTTTCACCTCTTCTATACCAGGCAGTATCTTACAACTTCTTGCAGTTACTGTCTGGTTCAATTAATTTTTAATAAGTCACAGTACATAGTCCCTTCACTTTGATAAAAATAAACCACAAGGTAAGAAGACATCATAATAAAATATTCTAATATAAAAGACTTTACAGAAATATTTTAAAACTATTTTGTTAAAAAAATCAGTGAATTAGAAAATATCTGATTAAAAGGCAAAGGCAAGGTTACAAACCACAAAGGCTTATAAACACATGGCCAAGGCCACTGGACAGGGAGAAGGATAATAAATTTCTAGATGTGTGCCTGGGAGTTGTGGGACACAAAGAGTAGTCTTTATTTCAAAGATGTAGCAGATTAAAACAAATTGCTCTATAAGTGCTCTTCTGTTTAATATTATAGATTTCTATTTTCCTTCATGATTACGATCATAATGGAATATGGGTACAACTCCAACAGTTGGCAAAGTTCTCAATGTCAGAGGTTCTCAAGCAAACTGACAGGAGACAAACTTTGATTAGCTTATACTTGCTTACACATGTGTATCACAAATAATGTTAGAATAGTTTAAGAGTCTCTATCCTTAAGGAAGATCAATAACTTAACAGGGAAGAGCATATTGACAATTCTGATCCATATCCTCAAAGTTTTACTTCCTTACTTTAGGCTTCTGGATTTTACTGTACTTGACCCCACCTCAGTGCCAAGCATTAGTATGTGGTAGGAGGTTCAGATGGACCTGACATCTATACCCTAATTTAATGTGCATTTGGGCAATAGAAATAATAAAATGGAACTAAACAGTTTCATGATATTGGCAATACATCTGTCAATTAAGACGAGATGGTCTGAGTGGAAGGGCTATCAGCAATGGAACCAAGGTGACAAGGTCCAGGCAGGCCTTGTGCCTGCTACCACTCACCTTCGCTGGCCAGCCGGGATGCAAGCTGTGGCAGATTTACAGCGCCTTTTACCCCACAAAAGCCACATAAGAACTCTGCCTCCCACCAGTCAGTTACAAGAGTCTCTCTGCCATCTTGGATCTCGGGCGCCACAGAAATCAGACAGACTGAGGTATGCAAATATAACCCAAGGCCAACATCGAGTGGGGTCTAAGCCTGATGGGTGTTGGCCTGCACCCAGGCCCAGGACTGTTCGGGGGCCATCGGTGTGCAAACCCGGCCAGGAGGTGGTTTGCCCGGCCCCGCACAGCATGTGCACTGCCATTTTGACTACAGGATGCCAGAGACTTCTAGCGGGCAAAGTCAGATAAGAGTCATAGCCCGAGGCTAACATAGCAGGGGTCTAAACAGACAGGCCTTGGACTGACCCCAGGCCCTGGGCTCCTCTGTGGGCCATCTGTGTGCCAACCTGGGCCAGGAGGTTGTTAGCCTAGCAGACTCTCCAGGCACTTTCAGGGAGCACCACCATCCTGGCCACCTGACAGAACCAATTAACAGTCATAGCCTGAGGGGAACTTTACTCAGGCCTTAGCCTGCCAGGCTTTTGCCTAGACTCAGGGCCTCAGCAGCTAGGCTAGCACCAAACCAGTTGGGAGATCAGCTGCCCAGCGGAGTGACCAGCATTCAGAAAAGGTCCCGCAGCACCATAGACCATCAGCACTCACTGAACGAGCAAACGAGCACCGCCTGGTTCACACAGACAACCTGGGGCAAGGCACGCTAGGGCTGCAAGAACACCCAAGAGGAGGGCAGCACATCAGCAATCTGTAACAGGGGAAACCCAGCCATCCAGTGTTGCAGAAATAGCCATATAACCTCACAGGAGGCACAAATACCAGCCAGAGACAAGACCAACTAACACCAGAAATAACAAGATGGCAAAGGGCAAACGCAGGAATGCTACTAACAGAAAGCTAGACAATATGGCAATGTCTGGACCAAACTCTCCAACATCAGCAAGTCCTGATTATGCAAACACACCAGAAAAACAAGATTTGGATTTAAAATCACTGGTCATGATGCTGCTAGAAGAACACAAAAAGGACATAAATGAATCTCTTAAAGAAATACAGGGGAACATGAATAAGCTAGAAACCCGTATAATGGAAACACAAAAATCACTTAAAGAAATTCAGGAGAATAAGGCTCAAGAGATAGAAGTCAATAAAGAAGAAACACACACACACACACACACACACACACACACACACACACACACAAACTTAAAGAAATGCAAGAAAAAGTGAGTCAAACAGCAGAAGTCATGAAAGAGGAAACAAAAATCTCTTAAAGAATTACAGGAAAACACAAACAAGCAAGTGAAGGAGCTAAGCAAAACCATCCAGGATCTAAAATCAGAAGTCAAAACAATTAAGAAATCACAAAGGGAGACAACTTTGCAGATAGAAAGCCTTGAGAAGAAATCAGGGGCCATAGATGCAAATATCAACAACAGAATACAAGAGATGCAAGAAAAAATCTCAGATGCCGAAGATACCATAGAACCCATTGACTAAACAATCAAAGAAAATGCAAAATGTAAAATGCTTGTATCCCAGAACATCCAGGAAATCCCAGACACAATGAGAAGACCAAACCTAAGGATTATAGGTATAGATGAGAGTGAAGATTTACAACTTAAAGGGCCAGCAAATATCTTCAACAAAATTATGGAAGAAAACTTTCCCAACTTAAAGAGAGAGATGCCCATGAATATACAAGAAGCCTACAGAACTCCAAACAGACTGGACCTGAGCAGAAATACCTCTCATCACATAATAATCAAAACCCCAAATGTACTAAACAAAGAAAGAATATTAAAGGCAGCAAGAGAAAAAGGTCAAGTAACATATAAAGGAAGACCTATTAGAACCACAACAGACTTCTCACCAGAGACCATGAAAGCTAGAAGATCCTGGGTATATCTCATGCAGGCTCTAAAAGAACACAAATGTCAGCCAAGACTACTATACACAGCAAAACTATCAATCACAATAGATGGAGAAACCAAGATATTCCATGACAAAACCAAAGTTACACAATATCTTTCTACAAACCCAGCTCTACAAAGAATAATAGGAGGAAAACTCCAATACAAGAAGGAAAACGACACCCTGGCAAAAGCAAAATAGTTACCTTCTTTCATCAAACCCAAAAGAAGATAACCACTCAAATATAAAAATAACATCGAAAATGACAGGAAGTAATAATCACTATTCCTTAATATCTCTTAATGTCAATGGACTCAACTCCCCAATAAAAAGACATAGACTAACAGACTGGATAAGGAAACAAGACCCTATATTTTGCTGCATACAGGAAACACACTTCAATGTCAAAGACAAAAACTACCTTAGACTAAAAGGCTGGAAGACAATTTTACAAGCCAATTGTTTCAGGAAACGAGCCGGAGTAGCCATTCTAATATCAGATAAAATTGATTTTCAACTTAAAGTCATCAAAAGAGATACAGAAGGACACTTCTTACTGGTCAAAAGAAAAATCCACCAAGAAGAACTTTCAATTCTGAACATCTACGCGCCAAATGCAAAGGCACCCTCAATTCATAAAAGAAACTTTACTAAAGTGCAAAGTACACATTTCACCTAACACAATGATTGTGGGTGACTTCAACACTCCACTCTCCTCAATGGACTGATCAGGTAAACAGAAACGAAACAGGGACAAAATAAAACTATTGAAGCTTTGGACCAATTGGATTTGACTGATATTTATAGAACATTTCACCCTAAAACAAAAGAATATACCTTTTTCTCAGCACCTCATGGTACATTCTCCAAAATCAACCATATAATTGGTCACAAGACAGACCTCAACAAATATAAAAAGATCGAAATAATCCCTTGCCTCCTATCAGATCACTATGGAGTAAGAGTGGTCTTTAACAGCAACAAAAACAACAGAAAGCCCACATACACATGGAGGCTGAACAATAATCTACTCAATGACACCTTGGTCAAAGAAGAAATAAAGAAATCAGAAACTTTTTAGAATTTAATGAAAATGAAGGCACAACATACCCAAATCTTTGGGACACAATGAAAGCAGTGCTAAGAGGAAAACTCATAGCCCTGAGTGCCTCCAAAAAGAAAATGTAGAGTGCATACATTAGCAGCTTAATGACACACCTGAAAGCCCTGGAACAAAAAGAAGCCACCCAGGAGGAGTAGAAGACAGGAAATCATCAAAATCAGTCAAGTGGAAACAAAGAGAACCATTCAAAGAATCAAGGAATCCAGGAGCTTGTTTTTTGAGAAAATCAGCAAGATAGATAGACCCTTAGCCAGAATGACCAAAGGGCAGACAGAAAGTATCCAAATTAACAAAATTAGAAATGAAAAGGGGGATATAACAGCAGAAACAGAGGAAATTCAAAAAATCATCAGATCCTACTACAAAAGCCTATACTCAACACAACTGGAGAATCTGGAGGAAATGGACAGTTTCCTAGACAGATACCAAATACCAAAATTAAATCAGGACCAAATAGATCATCTAAACAGTCCCATAACCCCTAAAGAAATAGAAAGGGTCATAGAAAGCCTTCCAACCGAAAAAAGCACAGGACCAGATGGCAGAATTCTATCAGATCTTCAAAGAAGACCTAACACCAATACTCTTCAAACTATTCCACAAAATAGGGAAGTGGGAAGGGGTGGGTGGGAGAACAGGGGGAGGGAAGGGGGTTTATGTGACTTTTGGGGAGTGGGGACCAGAAGAGGGGAAATCATTTGAAATGTAAATAAAAATATATCGAATAAAAAAAAAGTGAGAGATGGTCTGAATGGTCTCATGGAAAGGTCTCTAATTATGCAGTTGGCTTGTGAATAAACCCTTCTAGGAATTGATGAACTTTCTTTTTTTATTTTTATTTTTTATTAAATATCGTCTTCATTTACATTGCCAGTGGTAAAATCTTTTCCGATATCCCCCCTCCCCTAAAACCCCTAACTCTTCCCCCTTCTCCTCCCCCTGCCTCCAGATATATGCCCCTCCACCCAACACACTCCCACTTCTCCCCCATGGTTTCCCTCTGTTGTGGCCTCTATTTAGCCTTTTTCTGACCAAGGACCATTCTTCCCACTGATGTCCACCAAATCCTTCCTGTGCCACATTTTTGACTGGAAGCATGTGTGCCCCTTGGTTGATGGTTCAGTCCCTGGGACTCTTGGGGCGTCTGGGTGGCTGAAATCAGTGTTCTTCCCATGGGGATATAAACCCTGTCAGCTCCTCTGGACCATCCTCCAGCTCTTCCATTGGGGACCCCAAGCCCAGTCCAATAGTTGGTTGTTAGCATCTGCCTCTTTATTTGTAAGGCTCTGGCTGGACCCCTCCAGAGACAACCATGGCATGCTCCTTTTGGTATATACTTCTTGTCATCCATAGTAGTGTGGGGATTTGTTGACGGTTTATAGGATGAATCCTCAGGTAGGGCAGTTTCTGCATGGCATTTACTTCAGTCTCTGCTCCACACATTGTCTTCCTTATTGTTCCTGTGAATATTTTGTTCACTTTCTTAGAGGAACCAAAGCACCCTCACTTAAGTCCTCCTTCTTCTTGAGCTTCCTGTGCTGGGGGAATTGTAATTTGTTTATTTTGAGCTTTTGGGCTAACCTCCATTTATTAGTGAATGCATATCATGTGTGTTGTTTTGTGATTGGGTTGCCTTGCTCAGGATGACACTTTCTAGTTCCATATGTTTGCCTAAGAATTTTATGAATTCATTGTTTTTAATAGATGAATAGTACTCCATTGTGTATATATACCATAGTTTCTGTATGGAAATCAGTTTGGCAATTCCACAGAAAATCAGACATAGTAATACCTGCGGACCCAGCTATTCCACTCCTGGGCATATACTCAGAAGATGCTTCTACATGTAATAAGGACACATGCTCCACTATGTTCATAGCTGCCTTAATTATAATAGCGAGAAGATGGAAAGAACCCAGATGTCCCTCATCAGAGGAATTCATGAACCTTCCAGTGGCCTTAAGGAATGCCATTGTACAGTAGAAATTTAAGTAAAAATATTTTTTAATTAGTAAACATATTTTCTTCTATAATTTTCTTGAAATATTTTATGAATTTGAATGAATAACATGGAATTCCCCATCAAGTTAAAAACATAGTAGAATAGTAGAAACAAGGAGGTCTTGATTATTATGACACTGTGCAAAGTTTTTCATAACTACCTGGTCCAGATCTTCCTCTTAGAAAAGTGCAAAATGATACATGTGCCTGCTGCGTGGAGTTACTAATAAAGCAGGAATAAAAACTTCACTTGTCCTGTGTTGAAGTTGTTTCTGCTTACGATTAGCCCTAAGGTTTGACAAGCAACTACATTTTCACAAACCCCAGTTTTCTCAACAGGGTTATCATTATCAAAGAATTCAGTCATATATGTGCAATATGTATGCTATCTTTGACACAGGAACAGTTTATTCTGCAATGATGTGCTATTGTTACCTTTGCTGCAGTGAATATGGGCATCATATGAACTCCAGAAAGAGGAGAAATATATTAGCTCTTAGATTCCAGAGACATTTTAGTTTTGGAACTTTAGTTTTCTATTTTAACCACAATCCACCCTATTCCACTTTGTATTTTAAGGTTGGGCTACAGTGTTTGATTTATTTTCATTGTTGTTGACTTCCAGCCATCATTATGAACATCACCATGGATATCACTCTTAACATGGCCACATGTTAACACCATGAAGGGAACCTTTTTGGGAGTTTTGATTTCTTTTGTGCTTATTTACTATTTTGAAACTCCACCATTCTGTGAGGGCTTATATTTATTGTCAACATGGCAAGAGACCATGTCAAGGAGAGAAACCTCTGGAAATATTTGTGAAGTAGTTTCTAGATCGGGTTGGTTGAGATAGGCAGTACCATTCAGTGGAGTAGCCTCTTTACTTGAAGAACAAATAGAAAGCAATCTTTGTTTATCATTCATTTATCTCCTGACCTGACCATGAGAAAGGCTGTGCCCTCAAACTAACCCCCAATGAATGCTTCCTTTCTTAAGTTACTTGGCTGTTGTGTTTTCTGTCACAGCAATAATGCAAGTAATTACTGGTCCCTCTAAAATTATTAGCAGTGACTTTTCAGAGTTCTCTGCCTCTCATTTATGTCTGATTTATGCTGCTGTAGAAGACATTAATCCATTGTTTCCAGCATACCTTCAAAAGAAGACTCTAATGTTCCTAAGTGAGGAGCTAACACACATATGCTAACAATACTTTTGGAAAGTAATTTCTTAAGCTAATATTAAAGAGACATTATCATAATCTTTGTGAAAGTTGGTTGAAGGAATGGAGTGTCTTTATTTTTACTTTATTTTGAGAGAGTTCTGATCACTGCCTTATAGAGTTTTGGGGCTTCAACATCAGACACATGTGAAGTAAAAAAATGCAGTTGAATCAGGCTATACCTACAGAGCAGACTTCTGTGTCTAACAAGCCCCTTGCCTTTGTCTTATCTGTCAGCCAAATAGTTATGTCCTATTACTCCAGAGGACAATCTAGAGAGACAAGAATGTCCCTGGGGAAAGATCTCCATAACATAGAAATGATTACTTAAAGGCCCTGGAAAGGATCAAGCAATATGGAAAGGATTTCATCACCCATTTGAGAACAGTGACTGTGTTGGGAATAGCAGGAGTGGATGTTCTATATGCTGCAAATATTTTTACAGTTCACTGGCTCAAAATAACTCATTTGTTGCACTTCTGGAGATAAACAGTCCCAAGTCAAGATACTACTGTTAAGCTGTGGTAATTCAGGAGGCTTCAGGAGAAAAATATTCTTTTCTTTTTTCTTTTCTTTTCTTTTCTTTTCTTTTCTCTCTCTTCTCTTTTCTTTTTTCTTTTCCTCTTCTCTCCTCTTCTCTTCTGTCTCTTCTTTTCTCTTCTCTCCTCTCTTCTCCCCTCCCCTCCCCTCCCTTCCCTCCCTCCCCCTCCCTTTTTCTCTTCCCTCCCTCCTTCCATTTCTTTATTTGGAGGGGGGTAATAGCAACATGTGTGATGCTTGGCTATGGCTGCTTTCTCTGTGTTTAGTGCTCTCATCAGCACTGTGACTTCAGCCTTTGCCTTGCATTTCCTTTATCGCATTCCCTTTTGAGTCAAAACTTCTTTTACCTCTGTATAAAGATTGCAGCTTTGACCCTGGGACTATAGAAATAAGATGAGGTAACTTTATATCATATGTCTTTTATTTTATTGAATTTTTTTTATTCGATATAATTTATTTACATTTCAAATGATTTCCCCTTTTCTAGCCCCCCCATTTTAATGAATTTTTAAACTCACATTTCAAATGTCCCCTTTTCCAGTTCACCACCAGAAATCCCCACCCCCATCCTCCCTCTTCCTGCTTCTATTGAGGCTGTTACCCCAACCACCTACTCCAAACTCCTCACCCTTGAATTCCCCTTGGGGTATCCAGCCTTCATAGGACCAAGGCCCTCTTCTCCCATTAATATCTGACAAGTCTAACCTCTACTACATACACAGCTGGAGCCATGAGTACCTCTGTGTGTACTCCTTGGTTTGTGATTTAGTCCCTGGGAGATCTGGAGTGTCTTGCTGTTGATATCATTGTTCTTTCAATGGGGTTGCAAACCCCTTTAGCTCCTTCAGTCCCTTTTCTAACTCCTCCATTGGGGACCATGTTGGGAACTCGTGCTCAGTCCAATGGTTGGGTGTGAGCATCTCCCTCTATATTTTTCAGGCTGGGGCAGAGCCTCTGAGGAGACAGTTATATCAGTCTCCTGTCAGCATGTTCTTGGCATCCTCAATAGTGTCAGCAGCTGCTGACTGTATATGGAATGGACCTTTAGGTGGAGCAGTCTCTGGATAGCCTCTTTCCATCTGGGTTCTCTCCAGCTTCTGACTATTATAAATATGGCTGCTAGGAACATAGTGGAGCATGTGTCCTTATTACATGTTGGAGCATCTTCTGAGTATATACCTAGAAGTCGTATAGTTGAGTCCTCAGGTAGTACTGTGCCCAATTTTCTGAGGAACTGCCAGACTGATTTGCAGAGTGGTTGTGCCAGCTTGCAAACCCACCAGCAATGGATGAATATTCCTCTTTTTCCACATTCTCACCAGCATATGCTGTCACCTGTGTTTTTGATCTTACTATTCTAACTGGTGTGAGGTGTAATCTCAGGATTGTTTTGATTTGCATTTCCCTGATAACTAAGGATGTTGAACATGTCTTTAGGTATTTTTAGCCATTTGGTATTCCTCAGTTGAGAATTCTTTGTTTAGCTTTGCACCCCATTTTTTAATATGGTTATTTGGTACTCTGGAGTCTAACCTCTTGAGTTCTTTGTATATATTGGATATTAGCCTTCTAACAGATGAAGGATTGGTAATGATCTTTTCCCAATCTGTTGGTTGCCCCTTTGTCCTATTGACAGTATCCTTTGCCTTACAGGAGCATGGCAATGTTATGAGGTCCCATTTGTCGATTCTTGATCTTAGAGCATAAGCCAATGGTGTTCTGTCTAGGAAATTTCCCCCTGTGCCCATGTGTTTGAGGATCTTCCCCACTTTCTCCTCTATAAGTTTTAGTGTTTCTGATTTTATGTGGAGGTCCTTGATCCACTTAGACTTCAGCTCTGTACAAGGAAATAAGAATGGGTCAATTTCTTCTACATGTAGACCTACAGTTGAAGCAGCGCCATCTTTTTCTCTCTTTTTTTAAAATTAGATATTTTCTTTATTTACATATCAAATCTTATCCCCTTTCGTCATTTCACCTCCAAAAACCCCTTACCCCATTCCCCCTCTCCTTGCTCACCAACCCACCCACTCCCAATTCCCTGTCTTCTCATTCTCCTACACTGGTACAAAGAGCCTTCACAAGATCAAGGGCCTCCCCTCTCATTGATGTCCAACAAGGCCATACTCTGCTACATGTATGGCTGGAGCCATGGGTCCCTCCATGTGAACTCTGTGGTTGGTAGTTTAGTCCGTGGGAGCTCTGTGTTGTGGTTTTTTTTCTTTACTGGATCATCTTTAGTTCCTTTGTTAAAGATCAAATGATCATAGGTATGGGTTCATTTCTGGGTCTTCAATTTTATTCATCTATCCTGCCTATCTCTGTACCATGCAGATTTTTTCACTGTTGCTCTGTAATACTGCTTTAAGTCAGGGAGGGTGATTCTCACAGACGTTCCTTTATTTGTGAGAATGATTTTCGATATCCTGAGTTTTTTGTTATTCCAAATGAATTTGCAAATTGCTCTAACTCTATGAAGTATTGAGTTGGAATTTTGATGGGGATTGCATTCAATCTGTAGATTGCTTTAGGCAAGATGGCCATTTTTACTATATTAATCCTGCCAATCCATGAATGTTGGAGATCTTTTCATCTTCTGAGGTCTTCAATTTCTTTCTTCAGCAACTTGAAGTTCTTGTCATATAGATCTTTCACTTGTTTGGTTAGAGTCACACCAAGGTATTTTATATTATTTGTGACTATTCTAAAGGGTGCTGTTTCCCTAATTTCTTCCTGAGTCTGTTTATCCTTTGAGTAGATGAAGGATACTGATTTGTTTGAGATAATTTTATGTCCAGTCACTTTGCTGAAGTTCTTTATCAGGTTTTGTGAGGTTTAGGTGTTCTCTGGTGGGATTTTTGGGGTCACTTAAGTATACTATCATATCATCTGCAAATAGTGATATTTTGATTTCTTCCTTTCCAATTTGTATCACTTTGACCTCCTTTTGTTTTCTAATTGCTCTAGTTAGAACTTCAAGTATTATGAGATTTCACCTCACACCAGTCAGAATGGCTAAGACCAAAAACTCACAGCAGGTGATGGTGAGTTTGTGGAGAAAGAGGAACACCACTCCACTGCTGGTGGGATTGCAAGCTGTTACAACAACCCTGGAAATGATTTTGACAATTCCTCAGAAAATTGGCCATAATACTACTGGAGGAGCTGTTATACCACTCCTGGAAATATACCCAAAGGATTCTCCAGCATGTTATAAGGACACATGCTCTACTATGTTCATAGCAACCTTATTTATAATAGCCAGAAGCTAGAAAGAACTCAGATGACCCTCAGTGGAGGAATGGATACAGAAAATGTGATATATTTATACAATGTAATACTACTCAGCTATTAAAAACAATGAATTCATGAAATTCTTAAGCAAATGAATGGAACTAAACAATATCATCCTGAGTGAGGTAACCCAATCACAAAAGAACACACATGGTATGCACTAACTGATAAGTGGATATTAGCCCAGAAGCTTGGTATACCCACCACACAATTCACAGACCAAATGAAGCTCAAGAAGGAAGAACAAACTTTGGAGACTCTGGTCCTTCTTAGAAGGAGGAACAGAATACCCACAGGAGGAGATGCAGAGACAAAGTGAGGAGCAGAGACTGAGGGAAAGACCACCCAGAGACTGCCCCTCCTAGGGATCCATCCCATATACATTTACAAAACTTAGACACTATTGTGAATGCCAAAAGTGCTTGATGACAGGAGCCTAATATAGCTGTCACCTGGGAGGCTCTGCCAGTGCACAACAAATACAGAGGGGGAACACTCTCATCTAACCATTGGACTGAGCACAAAGTCTCCAGTGGAGGAGCTAGAGAAAGGATCCAAGGAGCCGTAGGGATTTGCAGCACCTTAGGTAGAACAACAATTTGAATCATCCAGTTTCCCCAGAGCTCCCAGGGACTAAACTAGCAACCAAAGAGAACACATGGAGGAATCCATGACTCCAGATGCATCTGCAGCAGAGGATGGCCTTGTTGGACATCAAAGGGAGGAGAGGCCCTTGGTCCTGAGAAGGGTAGATGCTCCAGTATAGAGGAATGCCAGGACAGGGTAGCTGGAGAGGGTGGATTAGTAAGCAGGGGGAGGGTGGAGGTGTTAGGGGATTTTCACAGGGGAAATCCAAGAAAGGGGACAACATTTGGCATGTAAACAAAAAATTTATCTAATAAAAATTTTTGAAGGGAAAATGTTTTATATATATGAATTTTGCAGATGATTGGTCTTGTCCTCCAGGCATGAATATCTTCCTTATTTGTGGCTGTTAGAAATCACAAAAATGCAGTGGCTTGAAATGTCAGCCATTGATCATTGCTGAGCTCTATGAATCATTTAGAAGTACCTTAGCTTTTGGCTTTGCATCTGAATCTAGTAGGAGGCTATGCTTTGACATGGACCAGGGCTGCATTTTCAAGAAGAAAGCCTGAATGAAGCTGGAGGTTCCACTTCCAATGTGGTTTATGCAAGGCTATGCTTTACTTGAGGCAGTAGTTGACTTGGAGAGCATTACTTTTATTCTCACAGTCTCTATGTGTGGCTCATTTGGTAGCTACAAGACACATGGATGTCTCTAAGAATAGTGGCCCAAAAGCTTAATGAAGCAGTTGTAAGGCCTTCTCTGATCTAACCTGTATATTATACATCAAGATGATACTTTGTTCTATTTGTCACTCACACCAAACTGTTCATTAAAGGTGAAGAATAAGAATCTCAGAAGAGAGAGTGTCAAGGTGGCTCAGCAGTCTTGATGGGTGTGAGGTAGAATCTCAGAGTTGTTTTAATTTGCATTTCCCTGATGACTAAGAATGTTGAACATTTCTTTATTAACTTTTTTTTTTTTGATTTGCTTTTTTCGAGACAGGGTTTCTCTGTAATGCCCTGGCTGTCCTGGAAATCACTCTGTAGACCAGGCTGGCTTCGAACTCAGAAATATGCCTGCCTCTGCCTCCCAGAGTGCTGGGATTATAGGCGTGAGACACTACCGCCCGGCCGAACATTTCTTTAAATGTTTCTTGGGCATTAGAGATTTCTCAATTGAGAATTCTCTGTTTAGCTCTGTACTCCATTTTTAGGTGGGTTATTTCTGTTGTTGGTGTCTAACTTCCTAAGTTCTTTTATGCCTTGGATATCAGCCCTCTGTCAGATGTTGGGTTGGTGAATATTTTCCCATTCTGAAGGCAGTCATTTTGTCCTATTGATGGTATCCTTTGACTTACAGAAGATTTTCAGTTTCACAAGGGCTAAAGGAGGCCTGTAGCAGTTGAGGATGGGGAACTGGCAGAAGCCACTTGAATATCTCAGATGCCAGGGATCCAAGATGCTCCCAGGACCCAATAGAGTAGATATTAGCCGGAATAACCAACAAGGAGAGAGAGAACCTGTAGAGACCATATCCAGTGGATAGGTACGGCCCTCCATTGAGGGATGGGGCAATCCACCTACCTTAACAATCCAGAATTCCTCCTGTCAGAAGGAAATACAGAAATAAAGAGTGGAGCAGACTGAAGGAAAAGCCATCCAGAGACCACCCCAATTAGGGATCCATCCCATCTGCAGACATCAAAACCTGACACTATTGCTGATGTCAAGATGCTGACAGGAGCCTGATATAACTGTCCCCTGAAAGGTTCTCCCAGAGCCTGACCAAGATGTGATGCACACAACCAAACATCAGAATGAGCATGAGGACCCCAATAGAGAAGTTAGGGCAAGGATTGAAGGAACTTAAAGCATTTGCAACCCCATAGGAAGAACAATATCAACCAACCAGACGTTCCCCCCCCCCCTCCCAGTGCTCCCAGGGAATAAACCACCAACCAAAGTGTACACATGAGAGGACTCGTGACTCCAGTGGGATATGTAGCAGAAGATGGCCTCATCTGACATCACTGGGAGGAGAACCCCTCGGTCCTGTGGAGGCTCAGTGACCCAAGGTAGGGGAATGCTAGGGCTCTGAGGAAGGAGTAGGTGGGCAAGTGTGGGAGCACCCTCATAGAGGCAGAGGAAGAGATACAAGGGTGGCTAGTCAGTTTGGGAGGGAAAACTGTGCAGGGGTATAACATTTGAAATGTAAATAAATACAGTTACCAATAAAAAGTGGAAAACAAAAAAAGAGAAAGAAATAGCTCAGCACTTGTTGCTCATGCAAAGGGCTTGAGTTCAGTTCCTAGAGCACACATGGTCACTCACAGTCATTCTAACTTCATTTCTATGGGATTGCATGATTTCTTCTGAACTCATTGAGCACCAGGCATTCATGTAGTGAACATATGTGCACTATGCAAAACATCCATATACATATATATATACATACATATAGAAATCTATAGAAAATACACTAAAATTGTAACTTTATGTTAGTTTATTTGGTTTTATTACTTTGTTAACTAATATTACATTATTTGAAGAAATCTCACTTGATCAAAGTGACAGTCCTATATTTAGATTTTCTAGTATTTGTTGAGGTTTGTTAGTATTTGCACTTCAAGCATCTTGTTCATCTTGTGTCACTTTTTTTGCTTGTCATCTTTACACTTACATTTTTATCATAACAATAAAAGTTTTAGAGAATGAATCTGCAGGGGTTCTTTCTCTAGAAAACTGAAGTTTATTAAATAAATAAATAATAAATGGATGAAAACAATAAAAAGAAATGAAATAAATTTTCATTAAAAACTATAAAAAGAAATCAGTCACTGTGAGGCCTTTTCTTAAGACAGAAAACGTACCTGAGTATAGAAACAGGCTGGAAAGCTCCCCTGCTCAAAATCCCTGAATCATGTGGGTATTTACCTTTTATGGGCCATTTACACAGCACCTGCTTTCTCCCACTGTTGTACATTTGTCCCTTACATGTAGCATTGATGGGGAAAATTTCCTGTGTTTCTGCCAAATCACTTCCCTCATGTAAACTTTAATGCCTCTCTGTGCACTAACATTCTTTTACTGTCAGAGGATACCAGAATTTAGATTCTTCCAGGCAAAGTGAAAGATGGAAGAAACTTGAAGTACATGTGGTACTAACTATTGAATATTTCCCTTCACCTTGTTCTGGTCAATGCTATTTTTTTATCAGCTGTAGGAGTTCTCTGAAGGAGTTTTTGGGGTTGCTTACGTATACTATCATATTATCTGCAAGTAGTGATATTTTAACTTCTTCCTTTCCAATTTGTATCCCTTTGACTTCTTTTGTTGTCTAATTGCTCTAGCTACAACTTCAAGTATGATATTGAATAGATATGGAGAGAGGGCAGCCTTGTCTAGTCCCTGATTTTAGTGGGATTGCCTCAATTTTCTTTCTATTTAGTTTGATGTTGGCTACTGGTTTGCTGTATATTGCTATTACTATGTTTAGATATGGTACTTGAGTTCCTGTTCTTTCCAATACTTTTAACATGAAAGGATGCTGAATTTTGTCAAATGCTTTTTCACCATCTAATGAAATATCCATGTGATTTTTATCTTTGTCTTTGTTTATGTAGTGGATTACATTGATGGATTTCCAAATATTGAACCAACTCTGCATCCCTGGGATGAAACCTACTTGATCATGATGAATAATCATTTTGATGTATTCTTGGATTCAGTTGGCAAGAATAATATTGAATAGTTTTGCCTTAATATTCATAAGAGAAGTTTGTCTGAAGTTCTCTTTCTTTGTTGGATCTTTGTGTGGTTTTGGTATCAGTGTAATTGTGGCTTCATAGAATGAGTAGGATATTGTTCCTTCAGTTTCTATTTTTGTAGAATAGAATTGGTGGTAGGTCTTCTTTGAAGGTCTGACAGAATTCTGAACTAAAACCTCTGGTCCTGTACTTTGTTTGCTTGGGAGACTTTCAATGACTGCTCCTATTTCTTTAGTGGTTATGGGACTGTTTAGATGGTCTATCTGATCCTGATTTAACTTTGGTACTTGGTATCTGTCTAGAAAATTGTCCATTTCATAATGATTTTCTATTTGTGTTGAGTATAGGCTTTTGTACTAGGATCTGATGATTTTTGGAATTCCCTCAGTTTCTGTTGTTATATCTCCCTTTTAATTTCTAATTTTGTTAATTTGGGTACAGACTCTGTGCCCTTTAGGTAGACTGCCTAGGGGTTTATCTATCTTGTTGATTTTCTCAAATAACCAGCTCCTTGTTTTGTTGATTCTTTGCATAGTTCTTTTTGTTTCTACTTGCTTGATTTCAGCCCTGAGTTTGATAATATCCCTATATCTACTGCTCTTGGGTATATTAGCTTCTTTCTGTTCTAGAGCTTTCAGGTGTGCTGTTAAGCTGCTAGTGTAGGTTCGCACTAGTTTCTTTTTGGAGGCACTCAAAGCTATGAGCTTTTTCCTTAGCACTGCTTTCATTGTGTCCCATAAGTTTGGGTATGTTGTGCCTGTGTTTTCAATAAATTCTAAAATGTCTTTGATTTCTTTCCTTATTTCTTCTTTGATCAAGGTGTCATTGAATAGAGCATTGTTCAGCTTCCATGTGTATGTAGGCTTTCTGTTGTTTTGTTGCTATTGAAGACCATTCTTACTTCATAGTGATCTGATAGGAGGCATAGGATTTTATCAGTCTTCTCATATCTGTTGAGGTCTGTTTTGTGACCAGTTATATTGTCAATTTTGGAGGAGGTACCATGAGGTACAGAGAAGAATATATATTCTTATGTTTAGGATGAAATGTTCTATTGATGTCTTTTAAATTCCTTTTCTCAATAACTTCTGTTAGTATCATTGTATATCTGTTTAGTTTGTGTTTCTTGGATCTGTCCATTGAGGAGAATGGGGTGTTGAAGTCACCCACAATTATTGTGTGACATGCAATGTTTGTTTTGAGATTTAGTAAAGTTTCTTTTACAATTGTGGGTGCCCTTGTGTTTGTAGCATAGATGTTCAGATTTGAGAGTTCTTTGTAGATTTTTCCTTTGATGAGTATGAAGTGTCCTTCCATGCCTTTTTTTTATGACTTTTGGTTGAAAGTCAATTTTATCTGATATTATTATGGCTACTCCAGCTTGTTTCCTGGGAATATTTGCTTGGAAAATTGTTTTCCAGCCTTTTACTCTGAGGTAATGCTTGTTTTTGACACTGAGGTCCATTTCCTGTATGCAGCAAAATGCTGGGTCCTGTTTAGGTATCCTGTCTGTTAGTCTATGTATTTTTATTGGGGAAGGGAGTATGTTGATGTTAAAAGATTTTAAGGAATAATGATTGTTGCTTCCTTTTATTTTTATGTGATTTTTTTGTTTGTGTGGTTACCTTATTTTGGGTTTGTTGAAAGAAGATTACTTTCTTGCTTTTTCTAGGGTGTAGTTTCCCTCCTCGTGTTGGCATTTTCGATCTATTATCCTCTGTAATGCTCAATTTGTGGAAAGATATTATGTAAATTTAGTTTTACAATGGAATATCTTGTTTTCTTCATCTATG